>NC_135792.1:24925137-25611637 GCF_051106095.1 Pogona vitticeps
GTGCCCAAACCCAGGCTCAGGTACCCTTACCTGTTAGACCTCCGAGGGTGACACAGTCCACACCAGGGCCGGACACTGGTGTCCAGTGTGGCTCGAATGTTTATGCTCTCCAGATTGGTTTCCGGAATCAAAAATCCCAAACTTACCTAAACCAGAATCCAAGCCAGCTGGGAGATTTTTAGGATCGGGTAATCCAAAAACCATCACCTCTCCACATTCTAGAATCTCCCCTCCTCCAGATCCTGTTTCTCTGCTCGCAAAAACGGTAAAGACTGTTGAGAATCTGTGTCTTGACGGGATCCAAACCAGGTGTCTGTCTGTCAGAGGAACAAGCTTTCTAGGCCACGAGGATTCACATGTTGGTCCTCCATTTTCTGCCTGTTGAAATTCTAGGTTATAGGTAGGTCTCACAAGGTAATGCACAAGGTCATGCACAAATCAGAAAGGTGGTCTGTCTTAGATATCCTTTTAAAGTCTAGTTCTGCATGGATGTGTTAGAACATCCCTGGCTTCTTGTGTGATCCAGCTCTTTACCTACAGCTTGCCAGGATTTGGGGAAGACTGCTCCTTCCCATCTTACCGGAACTGCTCTCCTGGATTTTATGGAAGAGTTGAGTGAAAAACTTGGGGAATAAGAAGCTAGAACAAGCATCCCACCACGGAGCTTTCCAAAACTTAGAAACGTGATTTTTTAAAAAATATATTATTATTACAACTCTAAAAATCCCATAGCCAGTAGATTCATGGCCTCTGCTGGCATATGGGATCCTCGGAGATGTACGTAGGTCAAATTATTCACTTGTTGAGGTACAGTCCCTTTATCCAGAGGCCATCTGTTGCTGTTATGTGCCATCAAGTCAACTCCAATGTATGGCAACCAATGAATGAGTGATCTCCCAAAACGTCCTGTTTTTACCAGCCCTGCTCAGCAATTGTAGACGGAAGTCTGCAGCTTCCTTCAGTGAACTGGTCTATCCATCTAGTCTGGTGGTTTCCAGCTTTGAGTCCTGGTCCTCGGACATTCTTGGACTGCAACTCCCAGAAGTCTTCCGCACTAGCTGTGCTGGCAAAGGCTTCTGGGACTTTTAATCCAAGAACATCTGGGGGCTCAAGGTTGGGAACCACTGGTCTAGACCTCCGAAGTTCTAGATTCACTTCTGGATTCCACGCCCATGCTCCCTATAGGTAGGCTGAGGTCTGCAATTCAGAAAAAGTCACTTTTTCCACTTCCTGATTCTTCCTCAGGCCCTCATCTAGGGTTTCCAAACCACGAGAAAACCTCTTCTGGATTCTGAAAGGCAGAGGAAAGATTTCCCTGCTGAAAAAAAGACCAGAGAGAATGATGAATGTTCCTCGTTACCTTATAGCCGCTTTTCTTTTCATGTAATGGCTTGTAAATTAGATGGTCAAACGGTGGCTGGAGATGATAAATATTGCAAGAGGAGAGACTATGGATAAATTATGTCCGGGATATTATCCTCCGGTCAGCATTTTCAAAGCTCCTTCAAGACGTTTGCTTTCAGAGCGCCGATGCTGCATTTAAGCTGCCGCGCAGATGGACCACGAGGGCCTTGGCAATCACATCTTGAAAAAAAGGCACCACAAAGGCTGGGCGTCACTTGCGTGGAAAGCCCCCATTGTGTGGGCCTTCTTCAGAATCCCTTGCCCTGCCGTGGGGAATGAGCAACCTGCTTCCTTGCGTGAAAAACTGGAGAAAGTTAGGAATGGGTGAAGCAGCCTACCGTGGCATCCCACATTGCCAACGAGGGACTCAAAGAAAGAAAGAAAGAAAGAAAGAAAGAAAGAAAGAAAGAAAGAAAGAAAGAAAGAAAGAAAGAAAGAAAGAAAGAAAGAAAGAAAGAAAGAAAGAAAGAAAGAAAGAAAGAAAGAAAGAAAGCTTGTACACCAGTGGAAACTCTCTGTTCAACAACTCTAAGAAATGCTGTTGGTTTGCAGCTAAGCCAGCTTTTAAGGTTTCCTCAGCTAAGTTTTTCTCATTCCTGATCTTAGCTTCCTATCTGTTTTACCCTGAATGATCAGCTATCATCATTCCCCTTTCTCACAACAAAACCAAAGTATCTGGACTCTCTGCATTTTACGTTTTATGATTTTGGGGCTAGGTTTATTCACCTTGGCTTTTATTCCCTGGTGTCCATCTTGATCCTGAAGTAGTTTTAATATCCTGTAATCACCCCCAGGTTCTGCATGCTGCTGCCCACTACACAGGAAGAGCTTCTGTCAAGAAAAGCAAGAATGCATCTAAAATCTTTGGTTGTCTTAGAGATGGGAAATTCCTGTCCTGACCTCGTTTCCTGGGATTAAGCAAAGGTTAAATCGCTAGTTCCACTGCTGCGGCTTGGATTTGTGCAAGAAGGGGTTAACAGGTCATTGATACTGAACATTAAGCATGTTATATAATTAAGAGCTATAGTGGATGGGCAAGATGGCTTGATATGGCAAGGCTACGCTCCCTTGCCGTCCCCCACCGACAGATAGACTGGAAATAAAAAAGGCAGTGTGTAGCTAGGGTTGCTTGTTGTGATAATCAGAGAGACGGCTATGCTTCGACTCTTATTTTCCAGGAGAAATTCATGCCGGGAGGAAATGGCTCATTTGGCCGTGGGGTTCTCATTAAGTCAGACCGTGTCCCTTCCTTCACCAGAAAAGGGACATTTGGCCAGCCTACTGAACGTTCATGTTCCGCCGGATTAAGGAGGAGATGCACCTCATTCTCAGCATCAGTGTGAATGATCAGATTCACACCCGCGGTATAAAAACATGCGCTGCTGTGGCAGGAAGCTGACGTTTTAATTGCATGGGAAGTTAAGGGTTGATTTCTCTGTTATGGATCAGCTAAACCCTGTTTCTATCTATAGCAGGTAAAACAGGTGTGTCAGATTGAACCTGCCACCTGGGCATCTTGGAGGCCAGCGGGATCTATCCGTCTTGTTATTTTATAGCTCAGTGGATCTGTAGTACTGCTTTGATGTGGCCGATGCTCTTTTTGAATGGGCCCTCACATAATGCAAGGTGGCATTTACCATGGCACGGCAAATCTGCTTTTCTATCGCCCCGCGGTAATCCACTGTGTTCAGTGTAAGGATACAAAATATCCCAGACCCTCTTATAATTATCAAGAACTGAAAAGTATCCAGTAAGATATAGCCCTCTTTTCTTTCTGTGCTCCAGTTTGCAATTTATAGTGTTTCTATTCAGTCCTTTTCTTCCTCAATTTTCCTTATTATCAATGAAATCTCATTGCTCCAAATATCAGTGGGTGGGCCGAACTTTACCAAAGCTATCCAAGAGGCTGGGCCCTATCCTCAAAATAGATTTGACACCTTACCTTGGACTTCTTAAAGCAAGGACAAAAAAAACTTTGCATCGCTTCACTGCCCCGGTAACATCAGAGTCACCAGGCTCTCTCTAGTGCTTCCCCATTTTGCCCGAATCCTGCAGCCAGTTTTGCTGAAGACATTGCAATTATTCTTGGAGACCATCCATATGGACTCCCCCCTCCACAAAGACCTTTCAGTGGCTGCCAAATTCTTGGAACATCAGCACAATGGCCAGCTTTTCGGCAGCCCGGGTGTTCTGCTCAGAAGGGTGAGCCAATCTGTCTCCATTGATTCAAGTGGCAGAAACTTGGGCATTTGGAACAAGCAAGATCCAAGTTCTCTTCTGAGTAGCAAAGCACAGGCCTTGGCAGCTATTGGCGTGGTGGGAGAGAAGTCCAGGAGAGAAACATCTCTGCAATTTGATCCATGAGCTCTGCTGTATATAGGCCGCATTGGACAGATGTGCATATTTGTCATGTACATCTGTCCAGCTACCAGTTTCAGCTTCTTAGAAATCTCAACTTGTGTTTGTTTAGTGTGGACACTGGAAAGCAGTTTTAAAAGAATATTAAACTCCCTGATTTGGATCCCGTTTCTAGCTTCCTCCTTGATATAATTTGTGAAGGAGCATGCCTACCAGCTGGTTGTTCTCCCCGATTTCTGTTGGCGCCATAGCTGAGTCTTTATACTGACAGTGTGCCTTTCTTTTATACTATAGAGTTTATTTTATTTCTTGGGGGAAACTGGAAATTAGTCTTTCTGTAAATACACATGCTAAGGACAACAAGCGAGATCACGTACGTCAAGACTGAGGGGCACAGAACATTCCACGAACAAGGGCTGGCAATAATAAACATCATGAAGAAGTGTCAAACATTTTGATTAAAAACAAACAAACATGAAAGTAGATTTGGAGCAATTTGTTTCATAAGTGGTCACAAACTCAATACACAAACTCCCATATGACCCCCGTATCTGCAATGGGATCCGTTCCACAATCCACTGTGAATGCCTGAGTCTGTGGAGAGTGACAAACTCTATATACAACAAACAAGGGGGAAGGAGAAAGGCCACAAAGGCCACAAAGCTTTGTATGCTGTACACAGGGCTATGTTAAACTGTGGATAAAGATCCCGTGGATACAGGGGTCCTGTTGTACAGTGGGGTCTCGACTTACGAACGGCTCGACATACGAACATTTCGACTTACGAACTGCTCTCATAGGAATATATGGACTCGACTTACGAACTTAGATTCGAGTTACGAACTCTTTTTTCCCTTTTTTTTAAGAGCTAAGTCATCTTAGGTTAAAAGGAAAAAAGAAAAAAATTATCCCCCTCTAGTGGTCGAAGGCGGAATAGCAGCTTCCCATTAGTTTCTATGGACGAAAAGAGCAGATATGGATTAAATGGTTTTCAATGCATTCCTATGGGAAATGCGGATTCGACTTAAGAACTTTTCGACTTGAGAACTGCCTTCCAATACGGATTAAGTTTGTAAGTCGAGACCCCACTGTACGCAGTTCCGTAAGAATACATGCCACTGAAATAAATAGGCCATCTAAATATGGCTGGCTGGGCTGTTCCAGGGAGGTGTATTCTTTTTTTAAAAAGTAATGATTCTCATTTCTGATCTTTCATCTCTTGTAGCAGCTGAGCCCACCTCCTTTCTGTCATTTTCCTTGCAATATTTATGCAAGCCGACACAGGCCACTGTGTTTGATACATAATAGATTTTGAAAATGTGTTGGGACGTCATTTATTTAATGCTTTAAATATTTAGATTGCCTGCTGCTAGTTTACACAGCCTTATCCTGCCCTGAAATATTTACAAGGTTTTCGTAAACTTCTTGTCTGAAAGAGAGTTGCGCCCTTCGGGAGGCCCAGGACTTGAGAGAGCGCAGGTCCCCTTGCAGAATGCGGCAGGATCCAGAGGGCTTGGCCACCTGCGCCGTCTTCAACAGACAGTACTCGGGAGGGTTTTCAGATTTTTCTGGACTACAGGTACCATAATTCTCCATCGAGTGCTTCAAATCCTTAAACACTACAGCACTTATCTGAACCGGGGGCTTTTTGTGCAGTTTGCACAGTTGTGCAAATTTTGTAGTTTTGCACAGAGCGAGCTGTGTTTGCCCAGAGCTTTAAAAGCTGTCTTAGTAATAAGCAAACCACAAATACAGGGTACATGACCTCCAGTGATATAAAATCATGATACGGAGGCAGAGAAATGAAAAAAGTGCTTCTCTTAGGGAGCTGTTAATTTCACTTTTTATAACTTTCACCTTTTTTCAAGCCACCATTTGCTCCAGCATATTTCTATATGGTTTTCAATAACTTTTTTAAAAGCATGAAAATCCATGTCCATTTCAAGTTGCCTTTGATACACACAACTATTTACTTTTCCCTCATTTTGTCCTTCTGCCCCACCCCTGAAATTTTGGGTTACCCTTCTAATAAACCATTTTGCACACAAACTTTTCACCAGCTTTGCATGTGATTTTCCCTGTTGCACTCATTTTTGTTTGCTGCTTTTACTAACATAACATGTATGCATATTTTGACTGGATATTTTGACTACTAACATAACATGTGTGCATATTTTGACTGGAGAAACTGCATTTCAAAACTTAGAGAAAGGCCAATTGCCCTTTTAAGTATTCCTTTGAAAAGTAGGTATTATATGGATTTGTATTAAATACGGACCCAAATATATTTTATCCCTTCTCATAAGGTGGTTAGATGGATAATGTAGATAGACTGGAGAGAGAAAACACACAGAGAGAGAGATCAGATCACACACAAGGCAAATATCTATTTATTCCTATTGCAATGTTATCCCTCTAGGCATGCTAATCCTTCAGTGCTGCTTGCTTCTGAGATCAGTTGTTCAAACAAAACTGTGCTATCCCCCAAATGACAAAACAAAAGCAATCTAACCTTTCCAAAGGCATATGGAGGCAGGCTCATGTTAATAAACAGGGAATTGTTTCCTCTTAAAGGTGCACGGCTTTTATGTACATCTAGAGAGGTTTGTGCACCTGTTTTACAGGGCAACCCTAGACATTAGCCTGGTTTCTGTTTCTGAAGTAAGCCAACTAATTGACATCACTGCGTGGTAAAAGCCCAGTTAAACAAAGAAACACAAAATCTAGGGAGCTGACTCAATTGCATCGAGACAGAAAAGCAAGGAGTCTTATGGCACCTTAAGGACTAATAAGCTTTATTTGAGAGATTTTTTTGTGGATTTCAGCATCTGAAGAAGTGCATCTGGAAGGGCATTTCTTTCTTTCTTTCTTTCTTTCTTTCTTTCTTTCTTTCTTTCTTTCTTTCTTTCTTTCTTTCTTTCTTTCTTTCTTTCTTTCTTTCTTTCGCCCTGTTTTTCTCCCAAAACAGTGATGTAAGATTGCCGGGTTGCTCCCTGTACGGAAAGCAGGCCAGCGCTCACTGTTGCATTATACAATTGGTTTTGGGTGGCCACAGAGGAACCCAGCCAACCCCCCCCCCCACACACACACACACACACTGGAAATGCCGGCCTGTAGGGAAGGGGTTAACATTCGAGAAAGGCTTAACTCAGTTAAATGAGGCCATTTACAGCTTGGACTGCCGATGACCTTCTCTTCCCTTACACTGGTCTTAGGGCAAGGCAGATTAAGGCTTGCTCTCTAAGGTTTGTTCAGCTTGGTGCAAGGGGCAGAAATGGGAGCCACAGTTAGGCACACACCACCGGATTAAAGCAGTGTTTGCTTGGGGATTTCCCCATGACGTGCGTGAGTGGAAAGGGTTCTGATTGATGGCAGCCTCTCTTGGTACACAAACAGAAAGAGAGAAGCCATATGTTCTGGAAGACCCACGTATCACAGAGACACAATCTTGATCTAAATCCTCTCCAGCCCCAACCCTGGAGAAGAACTCTTCAAGGCCTGAAGAAAAAATGGAGAAAGGTTGCGATTGCATCTGCAAGAAAACCTCATGTCTTCAATTAAGTGATTCTCCATAGATTCAGTTTAATGAAGGTGAAATGACTTTATACACTGGCATATCTTTTCCTCCCAAAGGTAGCGTCACCCTTTCATATAGGTGTGAAATGGGGGCCAGGATTTCTCCCTCAACCATCAAAATGGCTTAGATCAGCCCTAAGGTTCATTAAGCCACGCCTCACTTTTTATTTTCTTAATGAATTTATGCAAAGTATTCAGAAATTATGGCAGACTTTGGCTATATAGGCGGATTCTCTTCTTCCCTTCCCCCATCCCTTGCTGGCTTTTGTTAAAAACTCTTTTCATCTTTTGGTTGTTGTTTATTTTATTTTATTTCTCTTTGGTCAGTGAAGGCGTGTGCTTTGAAACGGCCAAAACGCACGAGGACATTTTAATAACGTCTTTCTTAACGGTTGTTCTTGGAAGCTTTGCCTAATGCCGCTCCCATTTCCGACTCAGACTATTGTTGTTGTAAATGCCTGAGAAGGCTGAATTAAATCGAACCGCCAATCCGGAATATTCCTCTGATTATTTCCCCAGCCAGATCTGCTTGTCTTTGATCTGGGCTTTTTCCCCTCTCCCAAAATAGAAGCCATCAAATCTCTTCACAGTTCCTTGGGACGAAGCCTTATGGGCCAGATGGCTTTGTTGGCTGGGAGATATTGGGATGTGTAGTCCAGGATTCAGGTGTTGCTTTAGAGCCGTGGTTCACAAACTGGGGTCCCCAGATGTTCTTGGACTACAACTCCCAGAAATCCTGGCCAGCACAGCTAGGGGTGAAGGCTTCTGGGAGTTTTAGCCCAAGAACATTTGGAGACCACAGCTTTAGAGTGAATACAACCCCACCCAGAATAAGGTGAACCTCTTTTCCCTAAATGAGAAGTGTTCCTGACCACTAGTGCCTAAATCTTGTCAAATGTACATCTCAACATGTTACTGGCCCCTGTCCACTGCTGAGCAGACTCCCAAGTACAGGTTTTTAATCATTTCTGTGACTAGGACCCCATGATAGAACTTGTGTGCACATACATAGTGCGGACATCTCAGCCCATCCCTGGTTGTTTTGAAGGTCTGGGGAGATAGCCCAGTCATCTTTACTGGGTTTCCCATAATACTTTGTATGTGCACTGTTGGAAGTAGCTTGACTGGCTGAAGCTCAGTGCTGGCTGCATGGAGTGTCAGAATAATAATACATTTAGAATTATGGAGCTGGAAGGGACCCTATGGATCATCAAGGAAGCCCAGATAGCTAAACCACTGAACTATCCAGCAATTCATGTGTTTGCTAGCTTCACAGTCATTTGAAGGAAATGAAAGAAAAACTAGGATTAATAAGTGGCGTGTGAATCTCAGCCACGTCAAAGAGAGCAGCAAGAGGTTAAACAACTGGATGTTTCAGGAAAAAAAATGGAAATTGCATGGAATATCTGGAAAGGGGCCCTTGACAAACTCTGCACAGATTACAAAGCGTGTGTGTAATGTTTTGGAAAATTAGAGAGACGCTATTTATCCATTTTTGGAGTCACGACAGATGTAAACTTCTCAGCGGCCTCTTCATTTCTCAACACCTCTATAAATTGTTTTTCTTCGGCGCTTTTGTTTTCCAGTTCCAAGTGAATATGATATGTAGGGTTGCACAATGAGAT
This sequence comes from Pogona vitticeps, assembly GCF_051106095.1. Taxonomy (NCBI): domain Eukaryota; kingdom Metazoa; phylum Chordata; class Lepidosauria; order Squamata; family Agamidae; genus Pogona; species Pogona vitticeps. The sequence goes on from NC_135792.1 coordinate 24,934,101, forward strand.
AAAAATGATATTTTGAGCAAGGGAGACAATGGAAAGCGTGAAATTTTGGAAGCAACGAAGGAAAAGATGGAACAGAGTGTATGGAAGGCACATATTTATGGATGTCTGAGACCATGTTGTATTAATAGACTTTATCTCCGTCTCCATCAAGTAAAGAATTTGCTACGTTGAGCTTTAGAGAGCCTTATGTTTAGTTCAAGCAGTTTCAAATTGTTGTCAAATGTATAAGCTTTCTGATTTTGTTATGGGTAGACAACTCAAGGAAAGGAGGCAACGGCTCGGAACAGCGATGTCTCCAGATGTTGGGGTATCTCAGGGGTGTTTGAAGGGCAGGAAGGGGTGGGGTGAATGGCAGCTTCCAAGAAACTGTCTCCAGTTGTTGCTTCCACTTGGTAGCAGCCAAAATTATTTTGTAAAAGAAGGAGGGAAAATACCGAGTTTGAAATAACTCAATGGGGGAAGGGCATTTCTTGATGTTATGCTAAGCTTACTTTCTAAAAGGATCTGGAAGATGTTGGGGGGGGCTGCTATCAGAGCCACCATCATCATCTTTTTCCCATGGAGTGGAAGTCTGTGTTACTTTCTCCTTTGTGCTGCTGAAATATGATTGCTGTTGTCTTTGTGCAAGCATTTGCACCCGCCTTAAAACAAAGCAGGTCAAGACACGCACATTTGTTCATTAAAAAGTAGCATCATATCCAAATGGACAAGCTCACCCTTTAATCCGTTACCTTTCTCCAGGGTGATGCTTACATGATATCCACAACATCGTCACAGCTATGAGCTCTAGAAACTTGACCTTTTAAAAGGTGAAATATAATATTCATGGGTATCAATATTTGGGCGGCCTGCTTGGGCTTCCAAACTAATGTTATGATAAACGAGAAGAAATCTTTCTCCAGTCCCTGAAGTTATAGGCTGGTATGAAGTATTGAAACAAAATTTTAAAAAAGATGATGGGAAGTTTTCATCAGGTCTGTGGATCAGTGATGGTAGGTGGAATACTCAAAAGGCACTTGAAGCAAGGGAGAAATTAACACTTAAGGAGAAATTCCACCCCGTGTTTGTACAAAGCATAATGTAGTTCCACAGTTAAGAGTTCACCCCACATTAAGAAAATCCAGAGTTTGAAAATGTTCTCTCTGCCTGTCTGTCTGAGTCCCCCCCAAAAATGTCACAATAAAGTTACATTTCAAAAGTAATACAGCAAGTATTACATTTATTGATTTATTTATTCTTTCATTTGTTTGTTATCTATTTATTTTTAACCTCCTTTCTCATTAAAAAAGGCCCAAGGTGGCTTAACCCTTTTCCTTCCCAGAATATTTGCAGGAAAATTATGAAATGATTTTAAAAATATTTAAGAGCCCTAAACAAGGTATTGAATTATGTTACTTTCTAATGATGTTGCATAGTAATGAGGAACAACAATGAGTACCAATGAGTACCAATGAGTAACAGCATGGCATAAATTTTGTTTTCTAGCAGTGGAATATCTAGTAAGGGCAAACTACTTTGAATAAATAATTTTCCAGGCCATGATCCAGCTTGTGAGCCTGCTATCAGGATCTAGCCTCTGACTGGCACCCAGTAAAAACCTGACCCCAGTCTGTCCAATACTGGGGATCCATGTTCAGTTGCTAGGTCTAAAAATCCAGTCCAAACCCTAATTTGAAGAAAGAAGGGGGAAGAGAGCTGGAACTTGCTGACATTCTTGATCTCAACATAGAAGAAAGGTGACCTGTAACGGCAAAATGAAAATAAGCAACTGAGCAGAGATGAGTTGCTGAATGAGCAGGAAGAGAAGGTTTTCTGTAAATATAACATAACCCGCTCAGCAGAAAATGATTTTAGAGAAAAAGGAGGACAAAAAGAAAAAATGATGGACAATCTTGGTGCTGATGATTTGGGGAACAGGGGAGAGATCCAGGACTCACCCAAGAGATCAGCCAAAGCTAATGGCTTAGAATAGCTGGGCTGTAACGCCTAGAAATCCTAGCCAGCGCAGCTAGTGGTGAAAGCTTCTGGACTTTGCAGTCCAAGAACACTGAGTTAACAAAGTTAGGTTTGGGCTACATAATCCCATTGGCTATGCTGACCGAAACAATTGCAACTGGTCCCATATATTCCATCCAACAAGTAATGGTTGGTTGGTTGGTTGGTTGGTTGGTTGGTTGGTTGGTTGGTTGGTTGGTTGGTTGGTTGGTTGGTTGGTTGGTTGGTTGGTTGGTTGGTTGGTTGGTTGGTTGGTTGGTTGGTTGGTTGGTTGGTTGGTTGGTTGGTTGGTTGGTTGGTTGGTGGTACAAATAGACGGATGGACGGATGGACAGATAGATAGACAGATACATAGATTAGACAGACAGACAGACAGACAGACAGACAGACAGACAGACAGACAGACAGATAGATAGATAGATAGATAGATAGATAGATAGATAGATAGATAGATAGATAGATAGATAGATAGATAGATAGATAGATAGATAGATAGATAGATAGATAGATAGATAGATAGATAGATAGATAGATAGATAGATAGATAGATAGATAGATAGATAGATAGATGGATGGATGGATGGATGGATGGATGGATGGATGGATGGATGGATGGATGGATGGATGGATGGATACCTCATGGTGTCATAATTTTTACATGCAATGTAAGAGGATGATCCTTGGTTTCTATAGTTATTAAGGAATCTGCTTTGACTCACAAAGACTCGTGTGATATATCAACGGCACATGTCAGACATTATCTAGCAGAAACAAGTGACAGTTTAAAGGTCTTTATGGGCGGGAACTCATCTCTGTCTTGGCAGCCTCGCTCAAACTTTGCCAAAGGCATCTGACCTTCATTCCTAACTGGATTGGTTCTGCTGGCACCAGTCAAAATTGGAGCTGCTCTCCGATTGACCTCAAAGTGCTTGGATAGAGAGGGCTAAAATCAGACTGTCATGAGAAATGGGCCAGTGCTGAGTTGTTTCCTCTGGCCACGGTCAAGAACCAAACAAGTTGCTAAAAGAAAGGGAGAGAAAGAAGCTGGTGGTGTTAAAAAAACAAACAAAAAGGTGCCAAGGATTTTAAGAGGGAAGTAAAAGACAGGCTACAGGAAAGGTTGTTCAGGGCTAACCCGAGACTATATCTAGACATTCTGTTGGCTGAGATTAAAGGCCAAGTGGGCTATCTTCTCTGGGTCCAAAAGCTGAGCCAATTGGCTGTAATGTTTTTGTTCTGTATTGGAAGTAGAAGAGTTTTCCAGGATGCAGGAGATACTGGTCTCGTTTTTGGAGCCCCAAGGGCAAGTGGGAGGGGAAAGCTGGGGAAACCGAGAGGAAGAACTGGGTGTTGCTACAGCTGCATCCTAGCATCCTAGCATTATGCCCAGTAGGGCAGCCGGTCCTTGAACTACGTTCTCCTCCAGTTGGGGAGATGATCTTCCAACTTTCGACAACTTTCTGTTCATCTCCCAGAAACCATGATTAACCTTTTAAAATCTTGAAAATTTGTGATATGGCTTCAATGGGGTGGATGATTTGTACAGTGTTAAGCTTTCATGATTCTCTGGACTAAGCCCTGCTACAGTTTGCTTATCTTCTGCTGTTGATTTTCTGCTGGGTGAGTTTTTATGTTGCTTTTAGATTTTTTATTCCTATGGTTTTATTTGCCATGTCACTCCCCCACCCTCATTTGTATAAGACTCACTGACAATAGGAGTTACTGGAAAGCATATAAATGTCATGAAAGAACTAAAATTTAAAAAATCAGAATTTCTCTGCTAACTGTGCTCTGAAAAATGCTATGGAAACTGTAGGCTCCCTGATTCATTCAGACTCAACTAAGGGGTGTACGTTAAGCATAGGACTGTAGTAACAAATGAAGGGAAAGGAGGTATAATGAGTAGAGCAGCAGCTGGAAGGAAGGAAGGAAGGAAGGAAGGAAGGAAGGAAGGAAGGAAGGAAGGAAGGAAGGAAGGAAGGAAGGAAGGAAGGAAGGAAGGAAGGAAGGAAGGAAGGCAACCACCATGGGAAAGAATAGAACTGTCTCCTGCAACCAGTTATGAGCAACTCTAGAGAGATTGTGTTGTGAGATGAAGAACTAAGCATTTGCCTTTGTGCCAGCCTTTGTATGGGTTGACAATGTGTAATTTGACCCCCTCTTAGAGGAAAAGTTAAAAGAGGGAGTGGAAAAAATGACTCTGTGGAATGGTGAGAGGTTTTAAAGTGACTCGGAATGTATGTGATAATATAGAACAGTCGTTTCCAAATTTGGGTTCCCAGATGTTCTGAGACCGAGACTCCCAGAAGCCTCCAGCCCTAGCTGTGGTGGCCAGGATTTCTCAGAGTTGCAGTCCAAGAACATCTGGGGGCCCAAGGTTGGGAACCACTAATATAGAAACAGTTTATGATCTGTAGTTGCTGTTACATGCTGTCAAGTCACCTCCAACGTTTGGCAACTTCTGTAGGGTTTTCCAGGTCAAGGCAGTGGTTGCCTTTATGGAGTCAACCCATCTTATGATTATTATCTAGAACTGTATAATAATAAGTAGTGTAAAGAAGGTGAGCTACGTTACCGTATTATATGTTGCAACTCAACATTTGGTTGAGAAGAATCATACATCTTTAGTAACATATTTTCTTTATACTGCAATCACATCTTCTTTGGTTCCTTTCAGTCCTGTCTGAGGCTCGCTCACTACCCATCAGTGTTCATGCTTCTTAAAGCATTCATACTAATTTGGTACTTCTTACATTTGTAAGAATTTGGTACTTCTTATGTTCATAAGAGTAATAGAATGAGGACCTTGGGCAGTAGAACTAGTGACCTGAAATGTTGAAAGCAGATGCCCTTAGAGTGGGGGAAGGAGGCCTGATAGTTTTCCTTCAAGAGGAAAAGGTGCAAGGTATAAGGGTAGTGGGCAAGAATGGGTGTCTGGAGCTTGGTAGTGATAACTCAGGCCAGGCAGTCTGCCCTGTATCTCAAGTGTATTTTCCTAATACAGAGGGCCAGTTGACATTTTGAGCTTCTTGGAAGCGAAAAAAGATGCAAAGGTTGTTGGTTGGTTGGTTGGTTGGTTGGTTGGTTGGTTGGTTGGTTGGTTGGTTGGTTGGTTGGTTGGTTGGTTGGTTGGTTGGTTGGTTGGTTGGTTGGTTGGTTGGTTGGTTGGTTGGTTGGTTGGTTGGTTGGTTGGTTGGTTGGTTGGTTGGTTTTTTTAAAGGCAGGGAATGCACATGAGCCGATGTGGTATAGTGGATAGAGTGATGGAAAAAGATTCAGGAGACATGAGTTCAAATCCGCAATGGTCAGTGTCAGTAAGCCGTTTTGTGAACATCTCCTGATTTCACAAACCTGATTAGGGGCATCGTAAATTAGAAGTGATCTGATGGCACATAACAACAACAAGAGAAGGGCTGTGGGACAGAACTGTTCCCAGTGGTGGGAAAGGGCAAGGAACATTCTATGGAGGCATATAACAACAAGACTCAAAAGTCGACCGAAGAGTAAAAGAGCAGGAGAGATAAGACAGATAGGGTAGAGCAGGTTCAGAAAATCTAATGAGAAAAATCAGGAGAGAGGAGCAAACCTTGATGCCTGCATAGCGATGCAACACTAGACGTGGAAGCAGAAGAACCACCCAACGTTTATTGGTTCAACCTCCCCTCTTTCGGGATTTTCTTCTCATAATGCTGGAGTTATTTCTTGGTAGCCTGTCACTTATCCTGCCTCCATTAGTGTGATATGGATTCAGTGCAAACGTTTTTTAAGTGCTAGGGTGGAGGTAAGCCAAGCTTTTAGGTGAGAGAACCTTCAAGGCGCTTGAGGCATTTCTTTCCTTTCTCAAGCCACAAACAAGAGTCTTGTCTAGACTAGAAAGGCAGCTGAGAACTGTCTCTAATATATAATGCATATATTCTGTGAAATACACGGAGTAGTGGAGATTGATGCCATCTTTCTCTCTTCCCTTCCTGGAAGAATTCAACAAATGCATTTGTTAATGGAGATGTATTTTACATGAGGACCATGCTGTCTATGACTGTGGTTTCTTTGTCCGTTTCGTACTGGCAAGGTCTGGCCCAGAATTCCCCTGTTCTATTGTGTCTGAGAGAAATCTGGTATAAGCATGGGATTTTCAGGTGTTCCGTTTTTTTTCCTGCACCAATCAAATTCAGGAGACTTTCCCCATGTAGAATTATGGTAGCTTTAGCAAAAACAAAACAAAAAAAAAAACCAAGTTCCCAGAGGAACTTTAGAATATACACCTGTCCTTTACGGCAGCCATGGGCATTTATAATGGGAAAGGGCATAGGTAGCACTTTCTAAGCTCTATAGTAACTGCAAATCATTAGGGGACCGGTAGTTTTTTAAGAGGGGTTCTCTACAGAGCCTAATGAATAGAGAGACTCCCAGTCCCCTAATGCTTTGCAGTTATTAGAAAGCTTCTACTGTGTCTTTCTCCATGCAAAATAGCTTTCTAAAGTGAGACCCTTGACAAGAGACCATCCTAAAACTCCTCAGAGAACTTGGATTTTGGAGCTAATGTTACCCTGCCGATATCTGGTAGCTGTAGTGTTTGTGTGGGGGGGGGGGGATCAGAAAATCCCATGCCTCTTTTGGAGTTGTAATAAAGAAAAGTAAAATGTCCGAATTCTGCTACAATGGTAACTTGAGGTGGGGCGGGGGGAGACTAGAATTATAAATGTTACTAATTTGGGACCACACTGGACTTTCCCTTTTTCATTCTTAATTGTTTATTTTTCAAAATAATTAGCTACATCATTTTCAAAATAGTTTTCCACATGCCGACTCGATTCCTCAGGAACCATCTTCCTTCACTTCCCACCCCCCACCCCCACAGATCCTCACTCTTGGTAACCTGATCAAGACGTGAATATTAGGCGGTCCGTCCTCCCTGTCCCTCCCCAAATCGGAGCAGGCCCATTAATCTGATTTAAAAATAATAAGAATTTCCAAGGACTCTTTTTCATACGGGGCATGTAACCCTGTATCCCGTCCCTGAAATCTGAAATAATGTGATCAGCCTCTGACTGCAGGAAATGTCCGGAGCGTTAAGAGTCTGATGGGGGTTGGAAAAGAGCATCTCTTTTTCTCCACCCGCCTTCTTCTTCGAGCGCTCCTTTCTGCCCTTTCTGCTCCCATTGGCAGCCCCCGGTTATCAGGCGACAGGCTGAGCGCTGGAAGGAAACAGACTTGTTTATTATTATCCTTTGAAAAGCTCTGGCTGGGCTTTGTTGTACGTCGATGGAGGGGGAGAGTCAAGGGGTTGGGTGGGGAGTAGCCAGGATGCTTTCGCTCCTCCGAATTTTGAAAGGCCAACGGCTTGATGAATCGCCTTCCAAATGAGGAGTTTCTGCCCTGCCTCTCTGGCTCAGTAGAACTGCATGCTTACATTTCTTTTGTCTCTCAGGAATCCAGTTATGACAGCTCGTCATGCAGGGGGGGACAATTATTTATAGCCTTTTGGCAGTTCTTGCCGGTGCGACAGGCATCTGTGGGAGATCTTCTCTCCAGCCGGAACACAGGGCCACTAGAAGCCAAGAAGCGCCCGCTCCTCGCTGCTAGGATAATAAGAGGCGCATTTTGTGGTCTGGGTTCCATGTCTCGTGTGTGCCTCAGGATGTCCTATGGAAGCCTGTTTGCTCCTTTAAGGGGACAAAACAAATGTACAGGGACAAGGTGGTTACAGGGAGCCAGATTGAGGCTGAATATCAGGGGAAACTTCCTAACTGTTAGAGCAGTACGATAATGGAACCAATTCCTCCGGGAGGAGGTGGTGAGCACTCCAAGGCTGGAGGCATGCAAGAGAAAATAAAAGGATTCTCCGATCTGCTTTGATTTGGATTCCTGCCTTGAGCAGGGGGTTGGTCTTGATGGCCTTTTAGGCCCCTTCCAGCTCCATGATTCTAGGAGTCTATGAAGCATCTTGTTCCTCCAGCCTTCCCATGGTTCGAAAAGAACTATGAAGCAGCTTTTTTGGCATTGATGACTCCTTTGGAAAAGCTTCCTGTTCCTTCTTCCCGTTTACACTCTGCCCTCATGAGGACTAGCATTTTTTTTAATGTGATCAAGCTCTTCTACTGACTTACAATATGCGGTGTGTGCCATTAAGTTAATTCTAACTTGGGAAAACATAAGACGTTTTCCAAAGTATTTGAGATATTTAAGAGATGGTTTTCCTTCCCAGTGAGTTCCCATGGTTGAATGAGGATTTTAACCCAGGTCTCCTGTAAACCAGTCCAACACTCTTTCTGCTACCCTGCATTGCAGTATCTCCCTAGAATTTGGATCTCGCTCTTTTTTACTTTGGCAATTACCCTGGTTTTGTGTGTTATGCCTTCATTTTTTGGGCAAAAGCTGTTAAAACGATTCAGTGCTTTTTCATTTCTTATAAAGAATGCAGTGCCCGAAGAAATCTAGAAGGTCAAGGAGCAGGCCAGGCTAGAGCACTTCTCCCTGCCATGCTACCTTTCTGCATTTGAGGAACATCAGGTCCGGAATTCCTGCTTGTAAAATGAACAGCCATCTGGAGACTGATTTAGTACAGTGGTAAAAGCAGAATACTCGTTATAGAGTTGAAGATTATCATTGGTGCAAACCTAGCCCCCCCCAATCCACCAGCTAGTGAAGATTTAATGGAATGGAGGTGTCCTTGAACTACAGATGATACCAAGGAAAACCCCATGGGTGTAGTCTGTTGGAGTTTTCCACAACCTTGTATGCTGCCTGTAGTCTCAATGGGAGGGACCTTCCTGGCTCCACCTCTTCCTTCCCCTTCCTTTTGTCTGTTGGAAGCAGTGTTTGTTTGTTTGTTTGCTGTTGATCTGTTCACAATTGTGAGTAAATGAAATGCTTTTATTCCTTCTCCTACAAATGTCTCAGAGAGAGTTAATTGAGATGGCAGTTAATGAGGAAGGGGCGGACAGTCTGGGGAACTCGAAGCTATTTTCTTCTGGAGATCTCTGTCCTTCTACTGCATAGGGAAAAAGGAATTTTACCAGAAATTCAAAAACCTACAACACTGTCTTACCACTGGCCAGTTTTCTGTTGGCGCTAGCTGACGGAAGACCTTAAAACAGAGGAGTGTCATGGCAGGGTGGAGACTCGAGGTGTGCAGATAAGTGTTTTGGGGGTACAGCTCCTAGAATGATCCAGGAAACTCTGGTGGACACCGATTTGATTCACCAGCTTGAAAGCCACTTCACTTACGACAAGGACTCTAGGTTTTCCCTTTCTGCATATCAGCCTGGATCCATAATTTCTTCCCTAACTGGTTAGAATTGCTCAAAAGGTGTTTTCTTTCCCACATGTCTTTGCCTTTTGTGTGTGTGTGTTTCATTTTGTTTCTTTGGATTTTGCCTCAAATTATTTTCCAAAGTGTCAGGATTGTTTTCCTTAATCAGTCCTCTTTGTATATCCAGCTGGAGTATCCTGGGGTCATTAACGCCACTCCTTGTTATCTGTCCTGCCTTGCTCTCCGAGGCTTGTTTGCATTGAATTCTGAGCTGCTGTTTATATTTATCCGCCCAAGATAAAGGACTTGCTATGTATTATATGATGAAACAACTCGTCAGCGGGCCCCTAATTGCCCAGGGCCAAAGTCTGTTGTTTTCAACTTGCCTCAGCTTCTGGTTAACCCTTTAACCGGGTAAACAAATCACTGATCAAATGGAGATCCCTTGTTTGTAATGAGGGTCTAAATGTGTATTGTTTTATTCATTTGTTTTTGTTCATTGAAAACATGTACATCTTGCGTTTCATCTTTTTCCTCCCAAGGTGGCCTTCCGAAAGGGTTGGGAGGAAATAAAAAAAACATTATTGAAATACAATGCAGTTACTAATTATAAACTTGATAAAATCCACACAAGTTCATAGAGGGAGCAAACTGTTGAGCAGCCTCCCTCAACCTGATGATGCTAAGGGTGTTGGATTACAGTGCGCATCATCCCCCAACCATCATGTAAACCCAAGCCACCTGGAGAGCATCAGGTTGAGGCGATGTTGGTTTCAGCATTCCCTCAACACAGCTGGGGATAATGGGGGTTGTAGTTCATTATACCCTGAGGGCATCAGGTTAGGAAATGTTGACTTCAGCACCCATCACCCATCATCTCTCCTATACAAGAACTCAAAGCATTAGGAAACGTCTGCCACCATCATGAAACAACTACATCTATGAACCAGAAGAAGGGAACAGAAAACCACTTCTGATTATTCTCTACCTAGAAAACTCTAGAAAGGATTGCCATGAATCAGAATTGGCTTGATGTCCCATGAGTAATATTACTGGAATGGGTGACAAGTTCATTTCAGTCTGTTAAGAATTATCATTATTGCTGAAGACATCAACATCGCTGTAGTTTTGCTGAAAGTAAAAACTAAAGAATCTGAAATAATAATCCCACTGGAAGTTTGAGATTGTAATTGTACCTGTGTTAAGCATGGTGACATAACGGGGATTGTTATGATGCCCAGCATCCTACCTAGACTGCTTTCTGCCTCCCGCCAGAGGTACTCATATCACTGCTTGAAGAAGTACCTTGTTTCCCTGAAAATAAGACAGGGTCTTATATTAAACCTGTTAGGGTTTACTTCCAAGGGATGTTTTATTTTATTTTTTTCATATACAATGATCTACATTTATTCAAATACAGTCATGTCCTCTTCTTCTGGTTGCTTCACAATGCTAGAAGGTTTTGCTTAACTGGGGCTTATTTTTTGGGGGGGTAGGGCTTATATTACGAGCATCCTGAAAAATCCTACTAGGGCTTATTTTCAGGTTAGGTCTTATTTTCGGGGAAACAGAGTCATTGTTCCATAAGGAAACCTACCATATCTTTGGGGGAAAAAAACAGTTAAAATCCCATCTTTGAATGATCGCTTGTGATTGTTTCCATTCTCTGCCAGTCCAAGTTAGACAGGAATGACAAATAGATACATGATCAATGGGGAACCCTAGTAAAATGGAATTTGATCCCATTTGTCTGTGCTGTGGTGCACTTTTACGGTGAACGAGGATGGCTTATGAGTTGACATAAGGAGACAGAAAGAAGAAATGGGCATTAAAAATGTGCTTTCTCTTTTTTTGGTCCAGTTGAAGGCTGATCTGCACCCCATCTCTCTCTCCCAAAACAGAAGGCTCAGATAAAGTGAGGATGCCGAACTGGGAAAGGAGATCATTTGAAATCTCTCTCTCTCTCTCTCTCCCTCTCACACACACACACACACACACATACACGTTCCCCTTGCCCCACGATTCCAGCATCTGTGAGAACCCTTTAAGAGGATTAATGAGACTTAATTCGACCAGAGTAATTCATCAGGAGGGCATTATGTAACATTACCCCGAGAATTCGCTCTTTCGTGAACTGCTGAGCGACTGCCAGGACAAGTGATTGCCTTCTTTGGGGACCTGATCGGTTTTTAGGATCGCCAATTCCCCAGTTCCTTTTGTGGGACAATTCCCATCTTGTCCTGTTTTTCCACGGTTCATCACAGGACTGGCTTGACTTCTGACCCCCTCGTAGCCAGTGTCTGTCGCGCACCACTAAGCCAGCTCCGTGGGCTCAACGTGAAACAGAAGGCCTCTCCGACCAGCTCGGATGAGCTTTGAGCCTCTTACAGGGCACCGTTCTCTTGATACTGCAGAGGGAAATGACCAAAGAGTTCTCAAGTGCAAGGAAAGACTGTGCTTTCTTTTTTATTTATTTTTTATTTTTTTAAAAAATATATATTTTAAAAAAATTAAAAAAGCTTTAAAAAGGAAGAAAGTGTGTTTTCTGACCTTCAGATGTTATTGAGCTGAAGCACCTGTTGTTCCAGACAGAATGACCTGGACTGTTGAGGATGATGGAAGTTGTAATCCACGTAGATATATTAAGGCACTCTTCTGTACAGGCTCTAGCTTTCTATCCACTCTTAGTATCACCCTCCTTCTAACCCCACATCTATTCATTTTTAAGTCCATTTTGTCTCATAATATACATTCCTCTTTTTAAAAAAAGGGGGAACATGTAAATGCAGTAGGACACCCTCTTTTTTAAAAAGGGGGGAACATGTAAATACAGTAGGACACCCAAATCCACAGGGCATCGCTTCTAAGCTTTTCCGCAGAAACTGAGATTATAGCAAACATTATTATAAGAGTGAATGCTATACATGTGGTGCTGGAGGAGGCTCTTGAGAGTCCCCTGGACTGCAAGGAGAACAAACCTATCCGTTATGGAGGAAATCAACCCTGAGTGTTCACTGGAAGGACAGATCCTGAAGCTGAGGGTCCAAGACTTTGGCCATCTCATGAGAAGAGAAGACTCCCTGGAAAAGACCCTGATGTTGGGAAAGTGTGAAGGCAAGAGGAGAAGGGGACGCCAGAGGACGAGATGGATGGACAGGGTCATTGAAGTGACCAACATGAAGTTGACCCAACTCTGGGAGGCCGTGGAAGACAGGAGGGCCTGGCGTGCTCTGGTCCATGGGGTCACAAAGAGTCGGACATGACTAAACGACTAAACAACATGCATAGCATGATCTCTGGCTCCCTCTGGTTCTGATAACTTCGTCGCTAAAATATATATATATATGGGGACGGGATTTTTCTTTCAATATTTTTAATACATTCAGACCATGGATAAGCGAGTCAGCGGATACTGATCACATGGATACAGGGGTCCTGCTGTATTTATGCCAATTCTTCGCAAGAGCTCTCTGTTGTGCTGAACCCTATCACACACACACCCCAAAAAAACACCTTGCATAACTCTTAAATTACGAGCTAAACCCTGAAGTGGTTTTATCCCTCCTGTGAAGCTGGAACCACTAGCCTCTGTTCTGTGTCTCTTTTAGGCAACTGGAGCCTCCTGTTATTTATGGCTGATGATCAGGGCCCGTGAAGGGAGCAGGAGGGAGAGGCGTTGGATGTGTCTTATTGTTGATCATGAATGTCAAACAGTGAAGTCTGGAACGGCTGTTCTTTGTGGCTTGTCTTATAGCAACAATGAGTTCTAGGCAACAGGGCCGGCCCAAACATTGGGCAGGGTGAGGGGGAAGCCTTAGGTGCCAGCCATCAGCTGTGGGTCAATGGCCGTTCTTTCTCTTGTGAGGGGCAGAGCTTCATGCGCCCCTCTTCTGCCCCCTCCTAACTGGTCTGCTATACAGTGGAGATGCTCTCTTGTCCTCACGAAGTTTCAACTGCAACCCAATGTGGCCCATCTCTTTGTGCTTATTTTTCCTTGGATCTCCCACTCTTTTATTTCACCAGTGCCGTTCCCATATATTTTCCCCATTTCCCACTGGTACCCCACCTTGTTGTTCTTCTTGGAACCAAACCTGAGAGTGCCTTGAAAACTGCAAGATATGAAGGCAAAACCAGGAGCTATTTACACTCTCTCCATATAGATATAATGCTGAGCTGGGCAGACTTCCAGTTTTTCAGGATTTACTTGTTTCCTGGCGAGAACTTTGAGATCCATCTTTGTGGCCCTGGTATCAGAAACATAATACTAAAGAATTTTTCAGTGCAGGAACGTGGGCCAGATTCCTCATTATCATTGATTCTGGCAGTCTTCACAAAACAAGACACCTTAACAAGGAAATTTCCAAGCCTAGGAGATTCCTCTTTCCACCTAAGAGCAAGGCAAAACTTCTGCAGTGCCTTGTGTCTTTTGCAATTTGTGCCAATATTTTCTCTGTTTTTTCCCCTTGGGGGATCAAAGCTCATAGGAAGAGAGACAGAGAAGGAAAAGGAGAGAAAATGGAAGCATGAGAGGACTGGGTGACTGTAAGGAAAGATAGGAGCAACCCATTCGGTCCTCCAAATTTTGAGACAAGGCAGCAGACACACTAGTTTCTGCGTAAAATGCGCAACTCTGCAAATCTGCACAAAAATGGGGAAAGTTGCACAAAATACTGATTTTGCCACTGCACAAACTGAGTTGAGAGTGCTGAGAAATTCTCATCATCTTCACAAATGCATCATCTTCTTGTCTTTCCAGCTTTTATCACCTCAGCCGGCTTTTTGAGGCAAGGGGTGGGCAGGTAATTTTGTTGCCACCTTTATTAAATAACTGTGCGTTTTGGAATCTGTTGCGGTCTGCTGCAAACATCCTTACCCAGTAAGGATGATGCCACAGATTAGTTGACTTAATGTGCATCTTTTTGCAAATGTGTAAAGAATACGCTAGTTTCCTTTTGTCCAACAATGCTCCACTTACCGGTAAGTGTGTATAGGATCATGGCCTATGGTACGCATGTGGTCTTGTGCATGCAACCTAAAGGAAGTGGAAACATAAATGAAAAGAATAGAACAGCGTCGCAAAGAGAGAGAGAAAGAGAGAGAGAGACCACCCTGAAAGTACAGTACTGCGAGGTTGTGCATAATATCACATGTGTTGGTTTTTAAATATATATATATATAGAGAGAAGGAAAAGGAATTGGGCTTGTTAACCAGTGTGTTTACTAAAGCTCTGGAAAGCTGAAACTAAATGTGAACCCAGAAAAGAGGAGAAAAGCAAAAAACAAACAAACAAAACCCCTAAAAATAACTGCTTTGTTCCTGCAGATTTTTCAAATTGCCTTTTCATAGGGCCTTGAGATTTACTAACCTCTTCTAGTACAAAACAAACGGGATAGAAAAATGCATGATACTATTATACCAATAATATTATATATTATGCATATAGTATATATTATATTAATAATGATATTAATATTATATATCTGATATTATTGCTGCACGGAGGGTTGGAAAAGGGAAACAAAAATGTTACAGGGGGGAAATGGAAATCTTGCATCATCGGTTGGTTCCTGCTTTGGAGAGACTGAATCCATGACTTGAATGGCCTCTTCTTTTTTCTTCCGTCAGAACTCTGGCTGGTTGGGTGGGTGGGGGACAGTGTGTCTTGGCCACATTGTGGAGGATCCCCCAGCACCAGTTCCCTTCATTTTGATGTGCATGGCTCCAGAGATGGGGTCACGAGCTTACGTTGAACCCGTGATTGGATTTGCACTCAACTCAGGTTTATTTTTCAATTGACTTTTCTTGGGACCCACCAGGCTCTCCCTTTTTTCCCCCTGGGGAAATAAGCTTGTTTTTAATAAGGACTCAGGACTTGGGACTTGGGATCATGGATTCAGATCAGAGTCAGACTTGGAAGTCGAACCCAATGACTTGCTGACATCTCTGCCTGGCTCGCATAAAATCATCCATCCTCTTTGGAATGGGTGGATGTGTTTACATCCATCCATGTCAGTCCTCTGCTCAGTCCTTACTCCGTTCCATTCTGTCAGCACCTCGGTCGACATGTTTATGAGCACAGAAATTCGTATTGATTTTCATAAGCCTCTTGGAGTCTTGCACGTAACCTTGAGTGTGTTTTCGTACACAGTGTCCCCTAATATCTTTCTGTGCACTTTTACGAGCCAAGGACTGTGCTGCAAAATTTGAAGACGCGTGCCGTCCAAAGGATAAATGTGTTCCAACCCGCAAATTAGTCGAGGAAGTGGAATTGCTGAACAATTTGCTCCAAATAAAAACCTCCCACTTCCTCATTTCTCCTGTGCCTTGCTAAGAAGAGCTTGGTATATGGCTCATGCCACTAAGAACTGCACATGAGTGACTGTTAAGATTACAGTGGGACCCTAGCAAGAGTCGATTTGGGTGGGTCTCCAGAGAGGCAGTCAAATATTGCTATGATTAGGAATCTTAGAATAAATCCAGCTGGCCATGTTTCAATTATATTGTGATGGAGCAAATGGCCTTTTCTTAGGAGTTGCTTTTGGTTCCTGGTAGCCAGCCGTGAACCCCATGTGAGCTTGATGCCTTGCTCAAAATTCACATTAATCCATGCAGCATCTTGTTTAAAATTCACAAGCTACTAGTCCTTAGGGTTCTTGAAATTAAATAGGAGGCGATGGGTTGACTGCCGTACCCCGAAACGTTTTGACCACCAAATTTTGTTCCTCTAGAGCAGTGGTTCACAATTTTTTTTTGAGTTGTGACCCCCTTTAATAATAGCCAAATAACTTGTGACACACACACACACACACACACACACACACACACAGACAGACACACACACCATATTTACATAAAAATGCATTTTAATGGGGTAAAGTCATCCCTTCTCAGAAAGTAGAGGCTTCTTTTCCCCCCCAAAGGACCTGTTTCTCATACATACACATACACACCAACTTTAATAATCGACTCTGAAAGGCCAAGAAAGAAATTATTTAACACCTATAAGGTGACCTGTGACACACACAGACACACCCAGAAAACAGTTTGTGACACACACCCCTTGGAGGGGTCACAATTCCCAGGTTGGAAAACACTGCTCTAGAAGCTTCCAGAATACTCCTTTTTATTTCTTACTGGCAGAAAAAAAAATACAGGATGGCCCTTCCGAGGACTGGAACCAACAGACCAGTCATTGGAGTTCCTTTTGAAAGCAAATAAAGCTGGGCTTCAGAGGACCTTCCTCTTGCAATAGCCTTCCTTTGATCCATGGGTGCTGTGCTAATTCTGCTGGCAAAAGCCATGTACAGATGAGAAGAGTTAAGGGCGCTGGGCATGAGCTGGCGATTAATGGCCGTCTAGGAAGAGGTGATAGCTGCAGATAATCCAGGAGGTTTTATCTGATTAAAGACTGTTTTGCTAAGATTATTATTAAGCCAACATTCGGCTCTAACAGAAAACATCCCCTCTCTTTTGATGTGGAGGAATGAGAGTTTTTATTTTATCAGCTTAACTTAGTAGGGGGCAGGAGAAAAGTAGAAAAGCATTTTGAGAAGGGTGTCGTTGGCATGCCACGGGGGAAGACGCTGGACGAGGGGTTGCTAGCCGCTCATTTCCAAAATTCCAGTCCTTTCAGAGATCTAGAGGTTGGGAAATGAGTTGGAAGGAGTTATGTCTTTATCTCTTGAACACCCTGGAAATGTTACTCTGTGGACTACAAGTCCCATAATGCCCCTCCAATAACATGGCCCTTGGCCTTGCTGCTTGGGAGATCCTGGTAGCTGTCACACAGAATTCCCGGGTACTTACTGTCAAGAAGAGGTCCAGACAGGGGTGTCACTGAGTAACTTGATGATAGGAGGAGGTTCTGGGCTCTGCAGTTCAAACAAAAATACCTCCGGTCTTTGCAAAATCCTATCAATCTACGAGTCCAAATGGGTTTGGTTAGAGACAGCCTGGGGTTGTGGCTTTCAGCAGTTTAAAGTGTTTAAGACTGTGGCTCTAGCCACAATTACTTGGGAATAAGCAAACACTGTAGTTGGTCAGAGGTGTGTCTGTGCAGATGCACGGATACAGAATAGCTCCTGAGTTTTGTTAACTTTAGGAAGTGATCTCTCTATATGTCCACCCCAGAACATTATAGATAGGGCTTTTATTAGTCACCAGGCACTTATCAACCTGTGAAGGATATGGTCTAGATTCCTGGAGTTTACATAGGAATCTATTTGGGAATTGTAAATCATTGCAAAGATTTCCTGAGACTTATTGGGCCACCAGCTACCTGCCAGCCCAAACATTTGCTAAGTGTCAAATTCATGCCAGTCCTCAAGGTATCCATGAACTTCATTCCATCAGGCTTGAGAATCTGAGCCATTGGGACTTGTTTGTAAAGTGTCAGACCTGGAATGAAAAATTTCAGTGTAGAGGGTTCCACTTGGGTATGTCAGCCACCATAGAATAATTACAATAATTGAGTTGGAAGGGGTCTATAAGGCCATAGAGTCCAATCCCCTGCAGGAGTCCAAATCCAAGCAAATCTGACCGAGAGTTGTCTTAATATTCTCTCGAAGGCCTCCAGCGTTGGAGCCCTCACCACCTCCCGAGGTTATGGGTTCCATTGTCATACTGCTCTAACAGTTAAGAAGCTTTTCCTGATTTTCAGCCTAAATCTGGCTTCCTGTAATTTGAGCCCATTATTATGTGTCCTGCATTCTGGGATGGTGGAGAACAGATCCTGCCCCTCACCAAGAGATAGCCGTCATTCTTTAGCCACAGATCATGCTTAAACTTCAATCTATTGATTGTATAGATTTTGAGGGGTACGTCTTAGAGTTTTTCTGCTCTGTTGGTGTTTTCTGCAAGTTTTAGTATTCTTCTGATCATGGTGAACTCACCGCCTTGTTTCTAAGCAGGTAACCAGTTTTGCCTACCATTCCATTGGCATTCCTGAGCTAATTTTCCTGTTAGAGTGGTATGATTCTCCTTCTGCATATATCATGGCTTGGTCTGGGCAATTCTCCAAATGCTGGCTTATTTTCTAGCAAGGTTTCTAATGCTACTCTGGAGGGGGAAGGCTGACGTTTTTAATAAATGACAATACTACTGTTTCTGTATCATGATTAAAAGGAAATGGGGTTGATTGTATAATGAACAAGATGCTTCTAGGGCTGGATGCAACCTGTGAATCACCAGCCCTGATATTCTGTGTCTACTCTGTGTAATAGTGTTGCACACCAAAGAAGGGACCAATGCATTTAAAATGGAGAGCCATTTTCACTTGGATTGTTTGAGATTTCTCTGGTTTATTCTGTGGCCTTCTATAGTAGTTGAAGAAGAGGATAAGACAAAATCCAAACAGGAAACATTTCTTTATATATTTGCTACAGCTACCAGAATCGATTATGCGAGCTGTTAGGGAGCTGAAGTCAAAAAATGTAACTTTTCAAAACTCGGAGACAAATAAAATATTAGTCTGTAAATCCATATGGCTGGACAGCTCAGTAGTTCAGGTTTCTGTCTGGAGAGGCAAAGGTTGAGAGTTCAGATCCTCCACTTGGCCTCTTGTGAGTAGAGCCAGCCTGGGTGGCCTTGGGCCAGCTGTATGATCTCAGAAGTGCCTCCAGAAGAAAAGAATGGGAAACCACTTCTGAGTATTCCCTATTTAGAAAACCCTGGAAAGTGCGGACATAATTCAGAATTGACTTGATGGCACACAGTTATTGTTATTGTTATAGTTGTCCTTGCCGTTATCATTATCATTACGTCGTTCTCAGGCTTGACATCTTTGAGCATTTCTCATTGGTAAAAGTCTAGCACCACCTTCTCCAAGTTGGTCACTTCCTGTTAGTAGGAACGTCCATTCCCATGATCCCCCATCACTGATCCTTTTCACTGCGGCCAGAAAGAGTCATATTGTAAAACCTCTGTCTCAAGGCTTGGGAAAGACGGTCTTGCGACTGTTCTCCTAAATGGACATTCATTCATCTCTTGCAGAAACGAGGTGTTCTTTACATCTGTGTGTTTGGGGTTGGGTGCAACTCTCTCTGCATTTGTCCAGTGGAGTTTTCATGGGCTGTTGTTTATTTATTTTATTTATTTATTCAATTTATATGTTGAGGTTGGTGTTGTTTCAAGGACACCTCCCTGGTTGTTTTGTGCTTGAACAAGCAACTTCCCAAAATATGCGCCATTGCTGAATTATATTTGTGGGGGGTCACCTTCTCAGAGGACAGTCCTTATGCTAAGAGGTGTGAATTTCACGATATTTTTAGGGTGTGATTTGCCTCTTAATTGGAAAACAAGTGCACTTCACCATCTTAGTGTTTTATGCTTAACCATCAGAGTCTGCCGGCTTAACCACCTGTTAATGATTGCTGCTTTCTCTTTCCCATTTCATTTTCCATGTTGTGCAGTATTTATTTGGTTTTCAAGCCTTTGGAATGTGTGCACTTCCCTCTTTTTTTTTTTAAAGTAGCATAGCGCTGTAGTGACATTACTTTGGATGGACGGATGGCAGTGTCTCTGCTGTCTGAAACCCACGCCCGCCCACAAAGGCAATATTTAATATGACAGAGGTGTTCACATTGCCTGGAGAGATTCATAAAGAATCAATTATACCAGCATGTCAAATTAAAACACCCCACCAGCTTCTTACAAAAAAACCCTCACTTTGTGGCCAAAAAAAGAGCAGGCTTCATATAATCACGATTTTTAAAATCAACTTTAAGTTCACAAAACCTAACTCAAAAAGTATCAGTGTAACCACACCCTATCTATCTATCTATCTATCTATCTATCTATCTATCTATCTATCTATCTATCTATCTATCTATCTATCTATCTATCTATCTATCTATCTATCTATCTATCTATCTATCTATCTATCTATCTATCTATCTATCTATCTATCTATCTATCTATCTATCTATCTATCTATCTATCTATCTATCTATCTATCTATACCCCGCCCATCTAGACCAAAGTATGCAAGAGATTTAAAGATGGTAAGATTTTACAGTTGCAACCCCTGAATGAGTTTCCACAGCTGAGCAGGGATTTGAACCCAGGTCTCCTGAGTCCTAGTTGAACATAATCCACTCCACCACTCTGGCTGTTTCCAGAATTAACATGGTGTTGTTTCAGAACCTCAGGAGGGCCACTGAGAAATTGCTAACCCTCCCAAAAATGGTGAAGAATATTCTGAGACAGTTTTGGAAAAAATGATCCTCTTTTCCTCAGGCAAAGTTTGAGCAAAAATGCTACGTCCAGAAATGATCTCAGAATCCTTTGTAGGAATTAACGCCTGTGTCATCCATGTTGTCTCCATCCATTTTTTCCTCAGCCCCACTTTTCTTCAATACCTGTCAGCTCTTGGACCGAGATACTCCTTCCCACATCCTAACGTCCTTTTAAAGTAACACCAACCAATCAACACTGGAGTTTTTACAAACTCGCATGCTATCTATAGTAGGCATAGCATGGAGGGACCTTTCTGTCAATCTATTCAGAAATAACAAATAATTTATTCCCACCCTCTGAATTCAAAGAGAGCCCTGTAGTTTTACTTCCACTGCATTAAAAAAAAGGGAATTTTACCAGAAATTCAAAACTCTGGTGGGGTCATTTCCACATTTTTCTAACTTGAGAAGTGTTCCTACTCTGCCAAGTGTTTGTGAAATGAAGATTTTTTAAAAATATATATCTTTGTTTGTCCTGAGAAAGTAGCTTTGAGAGGGAAGCAGGTGGGGAGTCTGAGGTGTTTATTCCTGCTAAAAGCATGTGAGTTGTTCAAAAACACTTGCCATGGTTGACATTGCATCAGACATCTGATGTAACATCAAGGGACTGGGGGTGTGTGCTGTGGTAAGCTTTGAAATGACATACACTTCTCCGTTCTATTCGTCTGCTTGCTTGCTTGCTTGTTTATCTTAACTTTCTGCCAAAAACAAAACAAAAAACAAACCAAAAAATAGCCAGGACAGCTAAGAAGAAGAAACACAGATTAAAACAAAATCTTGGGAAGAAAAAAGGAAAGCACACAAACGAGAATTTTTAAAAAACACAGAAAAGACAGCTACCCCACCCCGCAAAAGAACAGAATAACACCTCATACGTCAATAACCTGCTGGGCATCAGAACAAGGCCAGGAAAAAGGAGCAAAGCTACTTTCCCTTAGCAGGGCGGTCCAACATTACCAAGCAATTCGCCCTTTTGTCCTTCCACCATATCTCCCTCCCTCCACCACTGATGTTCTAGACCAATGGTCCCCAACCTTGGGCCTCCAGATGTTCTTGGACTGCAACTCCCAGAAGCCTTCACCACCACCTCTGCTGGCCAGGATTTCTGGGAGTTGAAGTTCAAGAACATCTGGTGGTCCAAGGTTGGGGACCACTGTTTTAGACTAGTGCTTCCCAGATGTTCTGGGACTACAGCTCCTGGAAATCCTGGCCAGCACAGCTAGGGGCGAAGGCTTCTGGGAGTTTTAGTCCAAGAACATCTGGGATGCCAAGGTTGGGAACCATTGATCAAGGATAAGAAACCGGTGCCCCTCCATATCTGGTCGGTCCCTGCTCCCATCAGCTCCAGTGAGCATACCCAAAGATTGTAGGAATTGTTCTCTCGCAACATCTGGAGAACCTCTTGCCATCGGTCATATATCGTGCCAGTGGGGGTTGCTGGCTGTGAGTCCACTCCAGCTTTTATTCTGCAATTTAGATGCCGAACCTTGCCCCTAAAATAGATTCAGCACCTTGGACAGCTTCTGTAAATTTTGAACTGTGATGAAAAGGTGCCTCAGCTGAACATGTTCATGGCGCTTCCCTGTTGAGGAGCCCTGATCGGGTAGAGCTTCTGATCGCAGAGGTGTGATAAGCAAATCCAAGTGTGCACTCTGACAAAGGACTCTTCTGATCTTGGTACTGAATGTCTAACGGTCTGGTTGACATCCAGGCAGACCCGGGGGGGGGGGGGGAGAGAAACACTCCCTGCTTTCCACAGTGGCTAGAGTGACACACTAGGACTCAGGAGACTTGGGTTCGAATCTGGGGAGACCCCTCCTTAAATTTCCCAAGGACCCTTGAAAGCCCTACCAGCATTTCTATATATTGCATGTGACTGGATGGTGCAAACAGCAGAACAGACACAGATTGGAAAGCACTGCAGTGATTGACTCACTACACTTAGAAGTCCATTTTAAAATCTAAATTTAAGTGTGTTTTTTAAACTGGTTCCATCACCCCCATGGTGATCTCCTCTCCCCCCGCCCAGCAGTATTAAAATCCAGCTTTCTGCATTATGTGAGTCAGCTCTTGATTTGAATGCTTCCAAAAATTCAGAAATGATCTTTCTAAGGGTCAGTTGTGTGAACTCTGAGAGGGAAAAAAAATAAAAACAAGACAGCTGGGTCCCTTTCGCCATTTATATCACAGCCATTAACAAAGGGGCCAGGATCAGAACAGAGCTAATGGGGGCAGGAAGGTCGGAACAGAGCACATTGGGAGACAATGGGATCACAGCTGAGTCTCTCCACCCTCTGATAGAAATATTCTGGACGATCAGCCGATATAATAACAGGCAGGGAGTGGCAGGAACAGCGCTTAGCCCTTGAAGCATTCTTGACTGTGAGCCCAACAAATGCAGATGAAGCTGTTGCTTGGTTTGATTACAACTCCAAGATTCATTTCATTTAAACACTGCCAAGTTGGGCAGCTGGCAAATAATTGAATATTTGCATTTCTTGAAACTCTGCACTGGGTGTTTCAAATCTTGTAAGAAATGCAGGCTCCCATCTCATCACCTCTTTTCTCCCAACAGCATAAAGTTTCTCCTGCCCTGCAGCAAGCTCTTCCCTTCTGAGTTTTTAGTTCCATCACCACAAATGTACTGTCTCATCATTATCTGAGGGAGGCTTTGCCTTGAGCAAGTGGGATATTTGTGGCCAGTCCGTGCCATCACAGATGTTCAAGCCCCTTATTAGGAGGAGACTTGCAGAGAGATAAGCGCTGCTTTGTAGCTTACCATATCAACAAGCTTGTAAAAATATATAGATATTTTACTTGGGACTTGCCATATCAAAGTACTTCATTCAAGAAGGACTACAGCTGAGGTTGGGGAAGAGTAGCAGTGACAGGCCACACAAGAGAGGTGGTTGTGGGATAGAAAGCAGGTCTGCTGCTTATCTTATTCCCTCCCTAAATAAAACTTTCTGTGTCTGTCTGTCTGTCTGACTCTCTCTCTCTCTCTCATGCACAGAAGAGAGAGATGGAGATGTTATTTATGGAGAAGGAAGTGGTTAAACCTCCCTTCCCTAAAGGTTTCACCCACACTGCAAGAGTGTAGTAGGCAACTGTGCTCATCCATGTGCTCTGGAAGTCAACAAATCAGTCATCTTCATCTGTCCTCCTAGAGTAGGTCTTTTGTAAAGCTAACGGCTCCCAATTGCCCATTCACAACCCAGCCACCACCCATTCAAAACTTTGCATTGTTCATAATAATATAATATGAAGGCTATGTGAATATTTTGAGGATTGCAGGGAAACCTATGTGGTACCAGGAAGCCAAAAGGAAACTGAAACGTGGCCTAAATCAAAGAGTCCTAGCATTTTAACTCAGCGGTTGTAGTCCAAAAAAGGCAAATTTCCAAGTTTTTGGTGGTAGGAATCTTCACTTCTGACCTACACACATACCAGCACCCACCAGTGAAGGCCTGGTGGCTCTGGTTGCACAGAGGCAATAAAAAGCTGCTCAGGGTTTTAGTCCAAACTTTACAGAAGCTGTTGGAAGTGCTGAACCGAGGTGGGGCAGGGTTCAGGACCCTGGAGAGCGCCTGTGAGGTTTGGACTACGACCTAGAAGAGAGTCATCTCCCACTCACCCCATCATCCCCGGGGTTACCAGTCTGTACTTCTACCCACACCGACACAAACATATATGCACCGTTTGCTAATATTTCTAGGTGTGTTTCCAACTCTCTCAGTGCTGTGGGCTTTTTGGTAAACGGGAGCGCTTGCTGGGTTGGATCACAAGGCAGTGAAAAACAATTCAAAACATAGGCAGTCGTCTGGAGACTAAATACCAGGAGTCATTTATTTTAACACCTAAACAGCCTTAAGATTTGCAGTCCCAATAAATTCCAACAGACACAGAGAACAGGAGCCAAACACCGAACCGGGTATAACTGCATCCATGCATCAGCCGGCAGGAATGTGTCACCCTGCCACCTCCCCCTTGTCTCACGCTTATGGTTTTCTGCGGTTGCAGCCGATTTGAGGGGAAGGAGGCTCTTCATACTTGAGATCCTTTTGAAATGTTTAGTGTACTGAATGTGTCCCATTAGCTATTCTATCAGGCCGTTCCTCATTTATAGCAAAGGACTACCGAGGGGGAAAACTCTCTCCCCGCCCCAGTTATGGTGCATGAGAGGAGTGGAAGAGGGGGTGGCACCCGGGGGGGAACAAGATCAGGAGTTCCCGGGTGAGCCTCCTGCCTCTACCCGAAATGGTCCACTGAACTTTCAGCTTGAGCTTCCATTGGGGATAAGCATGCCAATCGATCTTAGAGGGTTGCCAGAAGAATGACTTGAAACACGTTGAGCATCTCCTGTGCTCCACCAACGCATCATTCTTGAGCTGGATCTGAGGCATACTCAGAGAGGGATTGTAAAATCAGAGCAGCCCTGTTCCAATATTGTAACGGGAAACCGTGTGGGGCTCAAACTATGTTAGGGACACAGAGACGAAAGGAATTCTCGCAGACGCCCAACAACCTAGAAGCCACTGAACACGTGAAGACCTGGAGAGGTAGCTGTGCGCATGTTTTGTGCTTAACACCGCGCATGTGATCAGCGCTGCCCTTCCCACAAGGCCCATAAGTGTGTTCAGGTGAACAGGCACCTAAGAGGTCCCTCTTCAGAAAGTCAGGATCCATGCACCAACATCTCAGTAGGAAGCACCCTGGGCCCATGACGTAGGTGTGCACCTCCATCCTCACCACATTTAACTGAACTGCTGGATAGCTCAGTGGGTTAGGTCTCTGGCTGCGGAGCCCAGAGGTTAGCAGTTCAATTCCCTAGTGGTTCTCCTTGACAGGGCTCCATGATCCATAGCGTTCCTTCCAGCTCTGCCATTCTAAGATTCTACCTAGAAAGCTACATGAATGGTTGGAAGGCCCTGAAAAGCAGAAAGTCCTGCTTGGAGCATTGAAGGGAAGTGGAATGATATTTTTCCTCCCTTTTTCCTTCTTTCTTCTCTTTTCTTTTGCTGGGGGTGGGGAATACATTCCCCAGGGGGACATGAGGGGGCTCATTGACAGCCTGGTGGTGCTAATAACCTAGCGTTGCTCTGCTGGTGGAGAAGAACCGAAAAGGCCTTACAGCGCCCATGACAATGTCATAGTCACCACCTGGATAGCTCAGTGAGCTGGGTACCTGTCTGTAGAGCCAGGTTTTGGGAGTTTGATTCCCGACAGTGCCTCCAAACGAACCAGGCTGTGTAGCCTTGGGGAAACTGCACTGTCCGAGGGCACACACACGCACACACCCAGAAGAAGGGACTTCTGCATGATCTGTACCTAGAAAGCCCTGGAAAGGGGCACCATGAGGCAAAACCAATTTGGCAGTATGTAATTATTATTATTATCATTATCCTGCAGTGCCCTGGGAGTTGTAGTAAGCAAAACCCTGCTGCTTTGCTAGGAGGTGTGTGCCTGTTTGAATGTGGGTGGGTGTCCTCCTGCCATCAAACCTCGCTCATGGATCCATCTGTTTTGCTCAAGACGTCCCACAGGCTGAGGCACCCCCTGCGGTTTGTGCCAACATGTGACAGCCTTCGGCACTATGTTAACTTCTTCCCGTAAGAGAAAATGGATGGTGAATCATCGCAGCGCAGCGCATTGCCACCTGAGGCTTTGCCTGAGCGAAAATGTGCAGAAAAGATGGAGAAAGATCAAGATGAATACTCACTGAACTCTTGAAGTGTGTTTTGGCCAGAGGACGGAAGGCAGCCAGCCTTGTTGGCCAGCTCCAAGCAGGACTGTCTCCCACTGTTCCCTGGGGTGAATCGCCCTCCCCTTTCCGTCTCTCAGCACCATGTTGATCCCCTACCCTCAGAAAGCCAGTGTGAGGACAAGACACCTTGTTCAGACTCTGACTTTTAAGGAAGCAAGAGAGCTTGGTGTTCCTCCCTTCTGGACCACAACTGCCAGAATACTCAGAACTGGTTTACCATTTCTTTCTTGGGGGAGGGGGTGTGCTCTGATACTGTGCAGCTTGTCCAAAGCCACACAAGCTGACTTTCTCCCCCAGGAATCAATGTGGGGAATCCAACAACCCAACAATCCAAGAACTAAGCAGCCAGATGCTTAAACCATTGAGCTATCCAGCCAGCTTCAATACTACTACTACTACTACTACTACTACTACTACTACTAATAATAATAATAATAATAATAATAATGATGATGATGATGATGATGATGATGATGATGATGATGATGATGATGATGATGTGCCGTAAGGTCAATTCTGACTTACAGCAGTCCTTTTCAGGGTTCACCAGGCAGAGAGTACTCAGACGTGGTTGACCCTTCCCTTCTTCTAGGGTTGACCTGGGACTGTGCAGCTTGCCCAAGGCCACCCAGGTTGGCTCTTCTCTCAGGAGGCACCGAGGGGAATCGAACTTGCAACCTATGGCTAAACCACTAAGCTATCTTGCCAGCCCCTAATAACTCAGCCTGTCTCTAAATAATCAGAACAGAGACAGCTGCATAATTTTATCTCTTTTTAATACCTCGGCTTCCCTCCTTTTCTCTTCCTCCATTGTTTCCCCCATCTTAAAATTTAGATCGTACTGTTCTTTGGGCTAGGATTTCCCCTTTCGTCTTCAGTAAAGTGCCATGCACACACATCGTAAATATCCACAACCCATCCTGTACTTTTTCCAAAGGATCATGGAAACTCCCACATGAGGTGGGCCTATGTTATTCTCATCAAAATGACAGCTTCCCAGGGGTCATGTCAAAGGTGAGATTTCCACTCCCACGATTTTGCACAGAATTTACCTTATGTGGGACAAAACGAAACTACACAAAGAATTGCAGAATGTCCAGAATCCTATTGCCAACGTATGTCTGCATAAGAAAATCACTGAAATCTTGTGGGCAAATAGCCATTAATGAGCTGCAGGCTGCGTGTGCAATCAACATGTTAATAAACAGCAGTTTGCCCCCAAGACTTATGCTAGGTCCCTTACACTATAGCATAAACCAGCAGTAGGATTCCAGCCAACAGCTTCAGGTTACGAAAATCTGTCGTAAAAACAACGAAAAGCGGAATTTATAAAACCTAGCAGTTTGCTGACCTATTTTGCCTGGTTTCGAAAACTAGATTTTAAAAACACTGCAACCTTCTGAACTGTTTTAATATTGCGCCCTTCCACAGACACTAAAATTAAATACAGTGGTTCCACGAAAAATGTTGTCTTGTGAAAACATCGTCTTGCGAAACGCGGTTCCCCATTGGAATGCATTGAAATCTATTTAATGCATTCCAATGGGGAAAAATCGTCGTCTTGCAAAAATCATCCATAGAAAACACCATCTTGGGAAGTGCCACAGCAATTGCAAAAAAACAATCGTCTTGCAGAGTAATCGTCCCGTGAGGCAATCTTCTTGCGAGGCACCACTGTAGAAGGTAAACGTCAGATACCAGAATTCTCCTTTAGCTTTTTGATAAAATCTATAGGAAAGCAACATAGGCCTATGACTGATGTGGAATGGTGTTTGTAACTTTTTCAAGATAACTTCCCTTGTTTGCTGATGTAACTGTAACTGAAATTACTTTCGCAGTCCAGGCATGGCTTCACTGAATGATGGAGGGAAACCATATGGTCCAAACAATGCTTTGCAACAAATTAATTTGGGTGGGTGGGTGGGGCTTGG
Organism: Pogona vitticeps; assembly: GCF_051106095.1. NCBI lineage: Eukaryota > Metazoa > Chordata > Lepidosauria > Squamata > Agamidae > Pogona > Pogona vitticeps. Next base: position 24,962,278 of record NC_135792.1, read on the forward strand.
AATCGTAGCTATAATTGATTTCTATTGAGAAGGATCGTTCTAAACTCTTCTGACCTCACAATCAATTTCTTTTCCTCTTTTTTTTTTTTTTTAAAAACAGGATCATCCATGAAGATGGCTTCTCTGGGGAAGACGTGAAGCAGTACAAACCCGTGGTCTATAGCAACACGATCCAGTCGCTGGCAGCCATCGTTCGTGCCATGGACACCCTCGGCATAGAATATGGGGATAAAGAGAGAAGGGTGAGTCAAGATCTTGTTGGTAGAAATTCTTTGCAAAAAAAAAAACCCAAACAAAACCCATCAAATCCTCCAAACCGTGAACTTGTCTCCTCCGAAGTTGGTGAATTTCCACTCAGTCCCCCTCAGGGGATCCCCACGTAAGGGCGAAAGAGACAACCACACAGCCTTGATTAAGAGGCAGACGCATCTCGTCAAAGACGTGTAGCTTTCAAAACATGCTCTCTCTCTTTTTTTTAAGTGATGTCTGTTGAGAATTTTGATTATAATGTGTATTCTCATAACATCAGCAGAGTAAGGAGGTATTGGTTAGCAGAGATACTTATGACACTATAACACTGAGAGAGTAAAACCAACAACTTAGTCTATTTATATAGATACACAGAGAATAGACATTCTTCTGGCAGCATAGCATGACATGAAGCAACACACAGCATAGGAAAAAAGTGATCTGACTTACAGCAGATGAAGACGTTCATTTTACACATGCCTTAGGTACAGTTCTGGGAACAATCAGAAAATACATTACTTCCTTTTCTGTTACACAAAGTTTCATCAAGTACACAGCTGTATAACATTAAGTCTTAACCCTTGATACCCACACCTGAATACAATCCGTACAGTGACTCAGGTAAAATCAGCCATTTTACATTTAACTATACAACATTAATATTTAATATATTTTCATATCAAAATCTCAACGATGCCCTGCTTGCGTAACCGCCAAGCCAAAATCTGCCCCTCCTCTCTTCTCGAGGAGCATTCGGCAAACAAAGACTCGCTGAATTGCAACGTCTGAAACTCCGCAGACAATTAGAGAGCCACGAGCGATATTTTACTGCTCGGTGGGGGGGGGGGGGAGGATTTAAATCACTGTGTATTTTGTTCTCGCAGGTGAGAGCAAAACATTTCAGCCATTTTCTTCCCTGTGACCAAGGTCATGAGATTTTTCATGCCCATTTTCCGACTTTGGCACGTTTTTGTGAAAAAAATTCACAGAATTAGTTTTTTGTGTTCGTTTGTATGCCAAAATCTTGTATCTTTGTACAAGGCGTGAAGGGTTTTTTTCAAGCAAACAATCTCATAGTGGTTGACTGTTTTTCCCCTCTGAATGTCTTGATGTTGCTTTATTGGTTTGGGTCAGTGCTTAAAATGTTTGTGAATATTCAATACATCCTTGCCACTTAAGCCAGCTCCGTTTCTAGCTGCAAAGCTCCCCATTCGTCTGTTTTGGCCCTTAACTTCAGAAAAAACCCTGGATCTGTCTGAGGGTAGGATCACAAGGGGAAACAGATTATAATTTGGGCTGCTTGTGGATCTATTTCTGAGTGATCACAGGGTGCACAGGAAATGTTCTCCAGATTGTCACCTCTGTGCCCAAGCACCTTTAAGGTGTCCTGCTGGAGCAGTTCCTTGGCAGACAGAAGAGTCATTTTATGAAATCTGGAGGGTGGACAATCAGTTGCTCCCCAGCTGATGTGGGGCCACAGGTCCTATCAGCCCTAGATGGTCTAAGCAATGGTGAAAGAGCTGTAGTCTAACAACATCCCAAGTGCCGGACATAGCAGAGAATGAAGAAGGGAGGGCATAAAGCCCAGAACAGTAGCTGTTGTCACTTAACCAGAGCACAAGGAGAAGCTAACCTGCAACTCAAGGTGAGTCCCATCTCTAAGAAGGGGTTAGAGAATGACTCCTTCCTTGGAGCAGTTAGAAGATCTATTATTCTGCACACCAATAGACTGGAAAGTCTCAAAGGGGAGCATGTACATATTGCTCTAGCATCCATAGGTGGATCCTAAGACTCTGTTGAAAAATAATGTCAGCTCAGGATTCAACATCTGCTCTGGAGGTGGTTCCTTTCTGAGTTTGGGACTGAACTGTATGATAATTCACTCTTCAAAAGGCTTAGCTAAAATCTCCTTTATCCCTGCCAATTGTTTAACTGAAAGTTTGCCCCTGGACGTATTACCAATTGTCCGTACCATGGCCAACTGTTCCTATGTTGTTCAGCTATAGTTCGGCGTTCAGCGTTGTGCTATCGTTTCCTGCGGGGTCTTTGAGCCTAACATGACTCAGGGTTTCTTCCCACACGGACATAAACGGCTTGCCTTCTTACGCAGTTACGATCAATGCTGATGCCTGCTAGCTGAACACGTGTGAATTGACCCAGGGGTGTCATGTTAGAACTGACACAAAGAGTTATAATTATCTGTGGCATTAGAGCTGCCATCATGTTTGTGCGGTATATGCCCAACCTCACTTGATGCAGTCGTCACTGTGTGCTTAACACAACTGAGGGCGTGTGAATGTGGTGCTTGGAGGTCAAGTGGAGGCAGCTTGGGAAGATGGTTCTTTCAAGAATCTGCTGGTAGTGAAGAGAACTGCAAAGAAGCTGTCAACACCTTTTGGGAACTCAGGTACTTTTCTGGTCTCTCCCGGGAGTGTCGTGGTGTTTCCATGTGATGGATATCGGATTTACGGACTCTTCCTAGAAGACAAAAATCCAAGGCAGTGAGGAGAATGGGAGAAGGAGAGGCTGGCTGCATTTAATATCCTTTCTTTTTGCCCTGTCTTCTTTTCATCATTTAACTTACAGTATATAACCGTGCGCTTCTGCTTGAGATGAGTTCAGGTCTTGGTGTAAGAGACATCCCTCAGATCTACATTTGGGCATAAACTTACTTATGGATTCCACCAAAACCAAGTTTTCCCCCCAGGGCTGCTCCAATTCCCCAGACCTTAAAACCCTCTGACAGTGTGTGTTTTAGGGTGTGATTAGGCAGTGAAGCACATTGCACTGGGTTGAAAAAGGCCACTTCTCTGGGTGCAACCTCATTCAGAAGGATCTTTCCATGCACACACGATGTGGCCCTCATTGCTCCAGAAAAGAGAATAGCCCTGATGCTGAACCAAAAAGATGGACACAGAAAGGGCTGGGTTGGTTCGCACTAAGCTTTACGTCGCGTGGTTGCTACAAAATAGGTTGGCCTTAACTGCCCCAAGAGGGGTACAGAAATAAAGAGATGAATGTTTCTGTATTGTATGCCTTTTGGACTGTAGTTTTGAGCTAAAGTTTGCAAAATGTCACAAACTGCCCTGTTTCCAGCCTCGCCCACCCCAGTAACCAGGTGTGTCTATGTACCTGTTGTACGTTGGCTTACATGGCAATGTCTAGGGGAGGAGAGCATCTTTTAGCAGGAGCTGCGCTTCTTTCTGTGGATTCCCGCTGCTGTTCAAAGAAGATTAGCAGGCGTGAAATGAAGTTTTAGTACATGTCATCCAGCATAAAAGGGAACGTGTTTGTGTCCTCATAAAATGCAAATGGGTCAGGAAAGATTCCTTGAGCATTTCTTGTCACAATCAAAGAGAGGACTGGTGTCCGCAAGCAAAGCCCGAGTTCTAAGGGCAGGCATCTAAATTAAAAGGAAGAAAAGAGTGAATGATCCCTTGTTGAGGTGTGAAGGCTAGCACAGATAGGAAATTGATTTTCAAGGTGTTTTTCAAATGGGAATAAAGAATCCCAGGTCATGCTTTCCGTCTTCATGTTTATTGCAATTTCCTGATTATGCCAGTTTTGAACTTAGCAAGGAATTTACTAGCCATAAAAATGTTGATCTGTAGATTGAGGGACATTGCTGTACCTACCACTAATGAGTGATGGATCCATTGACTGATTGTTTCAGTTTGTATACCGCTCCAAAGGGCACACACATTAAAAACACATACAAATGCACCAAATACCAGCAATGAATAAGTAAACAGAGAAAGCCCTCTCCTCAGTTAAAAGCTAACTTTTGATAAAATTAAACAGATTAAAACAGATCTGTGCATCTCAGGCAATTAATAAAAGGCAGCTTGGAATAATACAGTTTTTGCTGATTTCTTAAAAACGGAGGGGGAAGGCCCCTCTGACGAGCCTCTGTTGAAAGCGCATTCCAAAGGGAATGCGCCATGATAGGGGGAAAAACCCAGAGTTTTTTGTGTTGAACCTTTTCGCCTTCTTCCGTGCTCCGTTTTTAACATCATGGACTGAGAAGAGTGGTTGGGATGGGTTGCTGTTTTTCTTACGCTTTGTTGTTATTCCAGAGCGGACTTCTCCCTGTTTTGTTTTGTTTTGAATGGACATTCCCAGTGTCCGTTTCTAAATCCTGTATATCTACCTTTCCCATTTTCTTTTTCTTTTTAAAAATGTTGTAGTATTGGTTTCTTGGGCTTGGTTGTTCAACTTCCTTTCTCGTCCTTTTGAAGAATGGTGGAGAAGAACAACTAGTGGAAGGAAAAATAGATTCCCCCAACCTGATGTCTGTCTACCTCTAAGTTAACCCTGGTGATATTGTTTTTTCCCCATGCTAGTAGTGAGGAGTTGCTGTTCACTTCTGTGCTGGTGATAAATTTAAAAATGACAATATCTGCACCTCTGCAGTTGAGACATGGGAACCAGGAAGGCAGGGCCTGTTCCTCATCCCTGAGAGTGGGTGGCTTAGCTCTTTACATCACATTTATCTCACAAGACCTCGCAAGAAGTAAACCATCACTCTGTGGTCCCATTCAAGCCATTATAATGCTGGCAATTTTGCAGAATTTCGCTTCTAAGTCCAGATGAGCAAATTCTCTCATCTTGATTCATTGTCAGCTTGGTATTTTACAAGCTTTCCTTGCAAGGATTCAGAAAAAGCCAGAGTGTTTTCCCAAGAATTCTCTCCCAGCTTGCTTTGTGGTGTTGTGTGTTGTCTGGTGAAATTTACCAATGTCCCTGAGGAGTAACCTATAAAACTGCTTTAAAAGGTGGGACTTCATCAGAGAGGAAACATTGTCCAGCCGTGCCAAGGGTACAGCACGACTGAAGTCAACCTCACAACTTTTAGCCAGTAAATATTTTGAAACAGAAAGTTGTTTGGTCAAAATGACAGCCATCCAGCTGTTCTCCAAGCTAGCAGGTGCACCGTAATACCCAAATCAATCATGTTTAATGCATATGGGATTAAGTAAACAGCCAGATAGGGCTTGAGTATTAATTGCAGAGAGGAAAACCTGAGGCCGTCAAGTGAGGGGATTCACTGCACAAGGATGGTTATGTGGAGGCAACGGTAGAGTTTGGAGTTTGCTTAAAATCCGATAGCACAGTGGCTCTCATTTTTTTTTATCCTGCATCCACCAAACCTTCTGTGAAAGGGCCCAAAAAGAGGCAGCTGGTGGGAGATTCCAGGTTTGAGAGGAGGCAGTGAATCCCTTCTGGGTTTGGGTTGGAACTTCACAGGAGCTAATGAAAGTGCTGAACCTCGTTTGGAGATAGGTTTCAGGACCCTAGACAGCTCACAAGATTCAGACAAGGAAGGAAGGAGGACAGGCACGGAGGGAGAGAGGGAGGAAGGAAGGAAGGGAGGGAGGGAGAGAGGGAGGAAGGAAGGGAGGAAATAATTCTAATCAAGGCTGAAAATTGTAGTATAAATGTTCTTGCTACTTGTAAGACAGCAAGATGTTGGGGAGGGATAAGAGGGAGTGAAGACAAACATCAGCTATCCAAAGATACCACTCTGAAGTTAGAAAATCACAACTGGCTAATCATTGGCAAGCAGATTTGATTGGAGATCTCCTGCTCAATTCATAGAAGGATATCCAGATGCTGGAGAACAGAGAGAGCAAATTCGTAGTAATTACTGTGAAAACTCTGCTCTCCTGTGTCTCGCTCATGGTGTGTGTACTCTGGTTAGATGATCTGGGATAATACACATTAAATGTGTGGTCGCAGGTGGAATCCACCTTCCTGAAAATCTGTGTTTTAATTTTAAGAATAATAATCCATGGGGCTTCAGAACTAGGCTTTGAAGAGCTCTTAGTCTTCTGCCTGGATCAGAAAATGTTGGTCCACTTTGGTTTCTTTTACATTCAGTTTCTGTTTTTTGTTTTTTTTTAAATCTCATCTCATTCTTTTTTTCTTGCTTGGAAATCTTGTCGCATTCTTTCAATCCTTTAATGCTAAGAAATGTGAAAATATTGGACAACATGCATGCAAAATGAACTGAAAAAGATTTCTCACTGTTCCCTAACGGACTTCTTCAGAAGCGGCCATATGGGATCAAGAGGAGTTTGATCACAAGTGGGTTTTTTTTCTGCATTAGGGAAAGAGAAGTATAGAAGCAAAGAAGGGTGCTGTGTGTCTCTGCACAAATACAATTGACCAGTGGTTCCCCACCTTGGATAACCCAGGTGTTCTTGGACTGCATCTCCCAGAAACCTCGGCCAGAACAGACTTCTGGGAATTGCCGTTCAAGAACCCTGGGTTACCGAAGTTTGGGAAGCAGTCCTGTAGACTAAAACTTGGTTTTCTGGACCATAATTCTGAGAATCCCCCAAGCAGGCTTGGCCACCAAGGATTCTGGGACTTGTAGTCCCAAAAAAGGAACTTATCTGACTCCTGTTCTAGTGTTCCTGTGCAGGAAACATCCTCACAGGGCCAACCAGCACAATGTTTTTGAAGTCTGTTCTGCATCCTGGTTCTGTTGCTCTTGTCGTCATGGTCGTCTCCTCGAATCATTTTTTCAGCTTGGGAGCAGCATGTTCTCTGCATTATAGAAAGGGAGGGGGCACTTGCTATTCGTGGCATGAAGTACCAGGCAGGGTTGGGGCAGGGCTGAACGGCACAGACCGCTTATCTCTGACCACAGTAGGTCCATTCTTTTTTCACACAATGACATTGGGAAGGGAAACCCATTCATTAGACAGTAGTGAAAAATAACTGTTCATTGATAGTCTGCCTTAACCCTAAAGATTTCTCTTTTGGGTGTGTGTGTGTGTGAATGAAGGATCACAACGAGTCACAAAGGTGGCTTCCTCACCACCACTTTTACTAAAGGTCCGATCTTTCTCTCCGTATCCTTACATACACAATTGACCTCCTATAAAAATGGTCTTCAATCCACTTCTCTGGCCTTCATTATTCCACTTTCCAGTCTTCCTGCTCTGTTAAAAAAAAAAAACTCTGTGTAGTTAAACACTGCAGATTTCGAGAACAAACTTTGTACCCATTTGGCCTGATTAGCGCTCCCAATGTCCATTTGCATGAGAAAGAGGTGCCTAAAAGAAGCCGGAAAGTTTGGATGGGCTCCAAGAAACGGGAGAAAGAAGGATGAGGGGTGGAAGAAAGGGGCAAGGAGGAGAGGGAAAGCTGAATAGAGAGGACAATGAAAGCATGTGCCTCTGCATGTTCAAGCATGATCAGATGCCGGGATGAGCTGGCAGGCGCCGTTTTGGGCATCCGGGTGGGTGGCAGAGTGCGAGAGAGACCTGATCCGTAGGGGACAATCTATCCACCCAGCCCACCTCCAGTTCCTGTCAATGGAGGGGGTGCAGGAGACCTCGGTGGCCACAGTAGTCTCACAAAAGTGCATGGTTTGCATGCAGAAAGAGGTCCCCCGCCCAGCCTCGTTCCAGAGAGACTTCCTGTCTGGTGCAGCAAATTTATCCATCCCTCATTGCAACAGGCAAAGGAGACTCAGTTGGCCTGGAGCCAGGGCTTGACGTCTCTTCTTCTGCCTGAAGACTGAGTCAGGTCCTGGGAACACGACCGTTTTGGACTGCCAAATTCCCAGAATCCCCCAGCCAGCGTAGCCTGGGGGCTAGAGTCCAAAAGAGTCACATTTCCGGCCTCAGAGAAAAATGGGAGAAGTCTAAGGAAACGGGGACTGCCAAGAGCTCAAGGCACAGAGACCCCGATCCATGTTCTCTGCTGGCTGTGCCCAGGGGCTCCCTGTTTTTTCCCCCTTTCCCTTTCCTGTTTGAAACTACAAGCTCCTCAGAACTGAAAATGAAACCTATAATTTGAAAACAAAACAGAGACCCTTGGGTGGGGTGGGGGAACCCTCAAGCAGCAAATCACATCTCAGGAATGTTCCTTTTTCCACCACCCCCTTTCCAAAGCTTGGGTCCGAGTAATACAGTGCTTCCCAACCTGGGGTCCTCCAGATGTTCTTGGACTACAACTCCCAGAAACGCTGGCCAGCACAGCTAGGGGTGAAGGCTTCTGGGAGTTGTAGTCCAAGGACACCTGGGTACCCCAAGTTGGGAAGCATTGATGATTCTCTGTTCCAGGCAAGGAGCTGTCTCTTCCTACTTCGGCTTGCAGGGAAGACCTTCAACTTTGAGGGTGGTCCACGGTCCAAGGGAGCTGAGCTGAGCGGTCCAGGATGCTCCATTCTGTCCTGCCCCTCGAGGTCCTGGAACACTGATCCACGTTCCTTCCCAAGCACATGGGAGGGTCAGGTTGGCAGCAAGCACATCCCTATTGCCTGGCAACAGCTCCCAGTTTCTTTCTTCTGCCAGAGCAAGGCTTAGGGAAAATTAAAGATGGATGTAATAATGGGGCACCCTTGCCCTTGAGGGTCAAATGAAGAGAGGCCCTGCTTTCCTTTGCTCGGCTCCATCAATGACCACATTTCTCACTCCCCGCTCCACCCCTGCCCTCCAGTTCTAAATCTACCAGGAGCTGAGGCCAGCACATCTGCATAATCAGCAGATGGAGCCGTCCAGATGGCCCTATTCAAAACCACCGTTTTAATTTTCATTGAGTGAGAACAAGTTGTCGGGAGGTATTACGGACAGGAAAGTGGTCAGGTGGCCGCTGTCGGCTCCTAGCAGGTTTCAGACTGAATCGAATTAGTCATTTCCAACTGGAAGAGAGACACCAAATCAATAGGATTCACGGAGGTTCTTGCTCAGAATTCAGCAGTTGGCTCAACGGTTCGATTCTTGTTGGTCATTCCAACTGGATTTAAGTTTCCTTTTTCTTCATTTTCACTTAATAGAGGTATATAGCTGGCTGGATAGATCAGTGGTTTAGGCACCTGGTTGCAGAGCCAGAGTTTGGAAGTTTGATTTATATATTTATTTATTTATTTGATTTGTACCCCGCCTATCTGGACTACCAGATATAAGTGGTTTCCCATGGAATCCTGCCTTCTCATGATTTGCCCAAACCAGGACAGTCTCAGTTTCAGCATTTTTGCCTCCAGTGATCATTCAGGCTTGACTTGATCTAGAACCCACTTGTTTATCTTTCTCCATGCCTACTCCAGACCAAGCTTACAAATTAAGCAAAGCACACTCAAAGAAAACCCCTAAACTAAACTTACTTGAACAATCTAGCAATTTTGAAGGTTTTAGCCGGTTTGACCTGCTACTCCTGTTTGGGTTTGTCTTTTCCTTGACCAGAATCCTATTTATTACTTACGCCTGTTGGTGTAACAAAGTTAGCAAAAATCCTCAGTGGCGAATTGCTGGCAGTAAAAAAAAAAAGTCATTGTAGGCATTTGGTCTTGAGTGACTCAGCAAATGTGTACGCCGATTTCTGAACTGGTTTGCTGAGATTTGCCCTGATATTCATAATAGCATAAATATGAAATAGAATCATAGAATAATGAAGTTGGAAGGGGCTAAAATCTAGCTTCCTGTAACTTGAGCCCACTGTGGGATGATTGAGAACAGATCCTGCCTCCTCCTCTGTATGACAGCTTTTCAAGTATTTGAAAGGTACTATCCTATCTCCCTTCTTTCTTGTTTTCTCCAGGCTAAAACATGCACAGTTCTTTCCGTCTTTCCTCCTCCTAGGGCTTGGTTTCTAGCCCCCTGATCCTCCTTGTTGCCCTCCTCTGAACTTGTTCCAGTTTGTCAGCCTCCTTGAAGTGTGGTGCCCAAAACTGGACACAGGATGAGGCCTAACTTGTGCTGACTATAGGTTAACAGATACGTCATGGGATTTGGAGACTATACTTCTGTTAATGCAGGATAAAATAACTTTTTTTCCTTCGTAGCCACATTACACTGTTGCCTCATATTCACCTTATTATCTATTGACCATTCCAGGATCCTTCCCATTGGTAGTATTGCTGAGCCAGGTATCCCCCATCTTGTAACTGTGGATCTGGTTTCTTTTTTCCTAGGTGCAGTACTTTGCTCTTATCCCTGTTGAATATCATCCTGCTTTTTCCAGCCCAGAATGAAATAGGATGTTGTCCATTATATTCTTCTTCAACCTAGTGAGCCAAAGCATTGGTGCAGCAGGAGCGGGATGGAGGAGAAATTGGCTCCTTTCTGAAGCGTTCTATAGTTTTGTTCTCTTTTTTTAAAGCATGTTCAGATATTTCCAGTTGCAGAAATGCTGGGGGCTTTTGTGCAGGCGTTTCATTATTAAAAGGCAGGACGTTTCAGAGTTGCCGCAGGGAGACTGTGAGGCAAAACGAAAAGGACCTAGAAAGAATGGGGAGGAGAGGTGTGACACTAACACAGTGGAAGAGGGAGCTTGGGTGTGACCTATTCAGTGCGACAAAGATAGCAGCGGCTTCTGACGCAACTGCGAGCCGGAGCATAATGCACTGGCCGAGCGAACAGGCAGGAGCAACAAATCAGAGCATAACCACGGCGTCACCAGGGCTCAAGGCATTGGCCAAAGGCTCTGGGGGGGGGGGTTGATGTGCCTCTCCGGTTTCCAAATAGAGAGACAAATCTCTGGGCAGATGATGCTGGAAAGAAGAGTTTGATTTTTTTTCCCAAGTGTGATGGATTTGCTGCCTTGCCACCCACCTCCACCCATTTGGCGGTCACCCGAAGAGGGTGTGGCGTGTATAGGTTGCTCCAGATGGCACCCTGGGTCCAAGGGTATGTACCCACCATCTCTCTGCCAAATCTCCTTCTCCCATATATGTGTCTTTGGTACCTGATGTTGGGCCCATCGTGCCAGTTGGGTGGTCCTGGGCGTCCGAAAGGAAGGTCACTTTTCCAATTGTTGCTCACCCCCCTGCGCCTTGCCAGTAGAAGCTAGTAGTTTTGGTGAGGAAGAACAGGGGAGGAAAATGAGGACGAGAGGGCTAGACGGCAGGACGCCACCCATGCGGTCATCTAGTCTGGAGGGGCACCAGTGCTTGAGCAGAGGGTTCTGCATCTTAGACAACTCCTGTGCCATTCAGAATCCAATGTACAGTAGCTTTGTAACCTGCACGAGAACAGAGTCTCTAGCTTGCAAGAAGCAGATATGATTGAGATCAAAGTTGTTGTGCCTGACTGGGGCTTAACCTCCTTGGATGCACACACTCCCACTTTTGATGTCACACTTTTTGTCAGGCTAAGAGCTGAGGTCAGGGAAACCTCTGATGCACTTGGAAGCCTGGGGCATGGTTAGGTTCCACACAGATGAATGGATGAGGGCGATTGGTAGGGAAAGCATTTGTGCTCCCTTACGTGGGATTATGGCTACTTGCAATGGAATATATAATACAAGAAAGTAACCCTAAATGGCAAGCTATGTATTCAAAGTACTGTATAGTAGGAACCCCGCCCCCCATCTGCGGGATCAGTAGCCACTGATTCATTTATCCGCTGCCTGAAAATATGAAATAAAAAAACTGAGAAATATGTTTTTATAGGGTATTAAAACTTTCCAGCATGGATTAGCAATAGAACCAGCCTGAACTGCCCAACCAGCAGTTCATTTCCATCATCTCTATTGCTGATCCATGCTGGGAAGTTTTAATAACTGTTGCAGGAAATCCAGAAGGCAGGGGGGCAGAGATTTCATATCTTATGCACTGAAGGAACAACAAACGGAAAGCTCCCTTTAGAAATGGGAATGGCTATTGCATCCATTTTGTGGTTTTCCCAGTGTGGCTAGGGAACAAGACTAGGATTTGGAAGACCTGATTGACGATGGAAATACGAACAGCGTGTGATCAAGAACCGACCATGTTCTACCCTTCTGTAACAACCCACAAATACAGCTTCAGGGGGACCCCTCTTCTGCTTTAGAGGTTCCCAACCTGGGGTCCCCAGATGTTCTTGGACTACAACTCCCAGAAATCCTGGCCAGCACAGCTCGGGATGAAGTATTCTGGGAGTTGTAGTTCAAGAACATTTGGGGACCCTAGGTTGGGGTCTAAGAAGAGGGCCGTCCTTGCCTTACATGTAATCTACCGGCTGTATCCAAAGGGGCACCAGCATGCCCATGAAGAGCATTTGCCTTTAGCCCAGGAGGGGTTTAAGAGGACCTTAAAAGGAAGAGCTGGTTGAGTGCATTTCTACCAGCTCGATAAAGCAGGCAGTGACCGGTACCCATAGATTCGGTATCCATTGTTTTTGCCCTCTCTGCTTGAAACAATTCGAGGTTGATCTCTAAAGGCCACTGGGAATCAATCCACCCCATTCCGCTTTTCAGTTCATTATCAGGAATGGCTCAGCACTTCATGTTGAGCTGCGTTTCCGATCGGCAAAGCTGTCATTTCTCCTTGCATGGGCAAAGATTAGAGGCATGGTTTGCTGAGTCATTCTGCTGAGTTTCTGCACTGACTGGCCCAACGTTTTCCTTATGGCATGTGTGAATGTGGCGTGGTTGGAGGCAGATCCTTCAAGCCATCAACTGGCCAACTCTTGACCTCTAAGAAGATCTCACCCCCACCCCAGAAAATGTATTGTCCCCTAGATCTTGCATTTGGGCGATTTCCTTCTGTTCTTTTCGAATTAGTTGATGTAACAAGTTGGATGTGACATCAAACACAGCAGCCAGAGTATTAATTGGGTTTCGCTGTAAGGTCTACAACCGCCCTCCCCCCCCCCCCCCGTTACAGCAGCTCCACTGGCTACCAGTTCATTTCTGGGCACTATACAAAGTGTTCGTTTTAACCTAAAAAGCCCTAAACAGCTTCGGTCCAAGTTATCTCAAAGAAAATGTGAATTGATACGGCTTGGAGACGGGGATGAGCACTGCCCCCTAGAGTCAGACATGACTCGACTAAATGTCAAGGGGAAACTTTACCTTTAAGAACAATTCTGATAGCCCAGGCCAAAGACCCAGTTGACTTTTCCAAGTTATGATATAACACAAGGATTCGAAACCAGATCTCAGAGAGCAAAAACTCCTGAAAGCCTTCAGCTGGAAGGAGATTCTCCCACGTTTGAAGGGTTAAACTCTGGAGTTCTTTCTGTGCCCAAATAGAGAATGGGAACAAAATGAAAAACGAACTGGGAAAAAAAATCCCCGAACCAAGGGTCGGTTCATGGAACACGTTTTGTCAAAACGAAATGAAGCGCCAAACTTTTTTCGCTCCTGGGAGCAGGGCCTGCTGTCTTGGCGCATACGCACACTGATCCGCATGGCGGCACAGCGGGAGAAGGTAAGTCTCTCTCCCCGTGGGCATGAACCAAAACTGAACCGATTTGCGGTCTAGTTTTCTGGCTGATTCGTGGTCGTTCGTGGTTTGTGGCCATCCACAAATCACCACGAACCACCAATTTTCAGGTTTGTGCCCATCACAAATGAAGAATCTTTCAGTTTCGTTTCAAAAATGAAATGATATTCTCACTGTGCAGTGTATGTGGTTCACATATTCCTTGCTTTTTTAAATGTTCCACCCGAGTCTTGTCAGCAACAATTCAGCCCTGCCAGGAAAGTGTCATCCGATCAAAAGTCCACGAATGCCAGAGAGGGTTGTTTGGAAATGGTGACCATGACCATCAACTCCAAAGCACATGTGACTCAACTTGGCAGATCTTAGTCCATGCAAGGTGGACATAAAAGCCTGTATACATTCCGGTCTCCAGGCCCTATGTTCTGCCTATTGACAGCAACCTGCAAGTGCTAGAGTGACCCCTAGTGGAGAAGAGCAATTACTGCTTGTTGCTGCCATGACTACACACAGTGAAGGCAATGGAGGGGGGATGCACCTTTGGCCCCCCACAGGTCATTGGACTGGGACTCCAACCACCCTAGCCAGCACAGCAAACAGCAGAGAGATGGCAGGTGAAGAACATCTTAGAAGGGTGGTGGCTCAGTGGCTCATATCCTCTGCATACAGAAGAAGCCAAGCTCTGTTCCCGACATGTCCACCTAGGGCTAGGAAAGGATTTTGCTTGGAACCTGGGGAAGCTACAGTCCCTCAACAGTCTTGAGCCAAGATATGACTCACGTAAAGCATCTTCCCTTTGTTTCTGCTGAGGCCACACTGGTTGCCCACGCCTGCCTTACAAGGGGGCATGGTAGCATGTTGCCCTGTAATATCAGCCACACCTAGAGTTCACACCCGGTCCCTATTGTCAACTGCAGGAGATAGCAGCAGGCAGGCAGAAGCAACAGGCAACAATGCAGCAACAATAGGTTGAAAAAGGATGGCGTCTAGTGGAAGACACCGGGATGGCCATTGGTGGTTGGCCAAAGCCTTCTCAGTAGATGTCCCTGAGGAAAAGCTAGTGTGGTTCAAATGTCAAGGAAGAAGGGAGTCAACAATGGCTACCCAGAACTAGCAGTGAAGTTGATAGCAACCTCCCTGGGTATATAAAAAGAAGTACAGTATTGTGCATTGAGGCACTTCTTGAGACCCCAGTGGAAGACCCACTCTTGTGGTTTTGCATCATGACAGAGGTTTGGTCAAGGTGAGGCTCTAAAGAGGTCTTGTTGGTTATAAGGCATGGTCGATGCCTTAGGTAGTCCATCACAAGAGTAACCTGTTGATTTTTGTACAACTTCACATGCTGCCTGTGGTTTAAGGCAGTGGTCCCCAACCTCCAGATGTTCTTGGACTTCAACTCCCAGAAATCCTGGCTAGCAGAGGTGGTGGTGAAGGCTTCTGGGAGTTGTAGTCCAAGGACATCTGGAGGCCCAAGGTTGGGCACCACTGGTTTAAGGGACTGGGAGGGACTTTTCTGAAGTGACTGTCAATCTATCCAGCACTAACCAATCGTTCTCTCCTGCCTCTGAAAGCCCCACCTCTCTGCTGAGTGTTCCTTTCCCTCTTAACCATTTTATGATTATGATTACTACTACTACTACTACTACTACTGCTACTACTGCTACTGCTGCTACTGCTGCTGCTGCTACTACTACTACTACTACTACTACTACTACTACTAGTAGTAGTAGTAGTAGTAGTAGTAGTAATAATAATAATAATAATAATAATAATAATAATAATAATAATAATAATAATAATAATAATAATAATAATAATAATAATAATAATAATAATAATAATAATAATAATAATAATAATAATAATAATAATAATACAGGGATGTGGTCATCTTTCTTTCTGTATGCCATGTGATTTAGAAGCGCTTCCTTTCCTTTCGCTTTGGGGAAGAGCAAAACTTTGCTTTCGCTAGCCCAAAGACCGTCTGTTGCCACCCCTGTTAGCCTCAAACAAACCCTCCTCCCTTCTGCCCTGTTCCACAACCAAACATGCCTTTCCATGGAAACTGTTGGCAGCCCCTGTTGCTTGCCTTCTTCCTGGAGCCGACGCTATGAAAACAAAGGGCCCGGCAACGTCGGGGAACAGAGGCTGCCCTCCAGATAAGGGACAAACAAATCCATATGATTCCGTTCTCCTGCCGAGGATCATTTTGATAAGCCCACGGTTTCATCCACTACTACCCTCCTGCTTCTCTGCATTCATGTCCTTTTCTGCAAGTGTTAGGGGTGCCTTTGAGTCACTCTTGCAGATGGGAGCTTGAGAGGAAGGGACTCCAGCAGAGCCAGGCTGGCTTGGCCCCCGTTTAGCTAGGATGTCTTTGAAACGAACCTTCTCAAGAAACCCAGAAGCTAGAGATGCAGAAAGGAGCCAGTCGCTCTGGGAACTGCCTTTGCGTGGCAGCCATTTTCTCTTCCGCCTTCCAGCTAAACTTTGATTTCATCCAACCCAGTTTCCTGATTTATCCCTCGGGGAGCTCGCCTGCCGGTGGAGCAGTAAAAATTCCAACATGATCCTGAAGAGCCAGACGGGAATCTCAAGGGTGAGGAAATAAAGAGAAAGGAAATAAACCGGCCTTCCTAAGCCAGCAACAGGCTTCATAAAAAGCAAAGCAAAAAGCAAAAAGCAAAGCATGCTGCTTATATACCACCCCATAGCACTTCCAGCACTCTCTGGGCGGTTTACAAGTTAATTATGGAGGCTACACATTGCCTCTCCTCCACCAGTGAGCTGGGTACTCATTTTACCGACCTCGGAAGGATAGAAGGCTGAGTCAAGCTTGAGCCGGCTACCTGGGATTGAACCCCAGGTCGTGAGCATCTTGCAAAGGAACTTCCTCCTCCTCCTTATTCCAAAATCTTTAGTTACCAGTTTCAAACAATTGCCTGCGGATGTTACCGTATTTTTCGCTCCATAAGACGCACCTTTCCATAAGACGCACCAATTTTTTAGGAGAAGAAAACAGGAAAATATAATCTGTTTTCTTAGCTCCATAAGACGCACAGACTTTCCACACCCCTGTTTTGTGGGAAAAAAGTGAGTCTTATGGTGCAAAAAATACAGTAATTTGCTTCCTGCAAACAGGTCATCCCACCCACAACTTTTTGACTCCTAATGGTTGGGCTTGACCTTTTGGTCTGTCTTCATGCATCAGCCAGGCTGAGAAATTAGAAATACATTCTTCTTCTTCTTCTTCTTCTTCTTCTTTGGAGAAGTTCAACACAATTTAGATTGAGGTATTTTTCATATTCTCAGGACTAACGCCTTGGTGCCTTCAACGGATCCTGGCTTGAACATTTTTAACTTTCTAGATCAGTGGTTCCCAACTTGGGGTCCCCAGATGTTCTTGGACTAAAACTCCCAGAAGCCTTCATCCCTAAGCTGTGGTGGCTGGGATTTCTGGGAATTGTAGTCCGAGAACAACTGGGGACCTAAAGTTGGGAACCACTGGTCTAAGTTCCCAGAAAGGAAGCCGGGCTGTAACGAAAGACGAAGAGGAGAAACAAAACGAAGCCCCATGCAGAAAGACATTTGGTGTTTCAGTTTGTTTAGACCATGAACCGAACCCCAAACTAGCCCAGTACGTGGATTTTTTTCAGTTCACAATTTGGTCCATGCCCATCTCTACTGCAGACCTATTATTTCCTCCTTTCTTGACCTAGCTTCACGTATCATATGAAGGTTGCTGATGGCATGCTCTGTATCCTGGTAGCTTTACTCCTCATTCCCCACCATGTTTTCAATGGTCTCAACCTTGGGAGGGGGGTGTAATCCCGTGGAAATAATTCACACCGTAAAAGATAGACTACACCTACTCAGAAAGCCCTTCTGTCTTCATTCTCCCATCACTGGCCTGTCACTACTTGGAGAGGAAACCTAAGGGGTCATTTCAGGTGTAAAATAAGCCAGAATGGATGCAAAAGAGTTTGTGTTTTGTTTTGTTTTTGTCGTTTTCCCACTATCACACCTCCAGCAAAGTAATCCTTCTGGCTCCTCATGTGTGCAAGTCCCCCGTTGGGGCTGCTCTGCATGACTTAAATCCAAGTTACATGCAAATGCTTCTCACGCAATCATTACCCCAGTTTCTGGATTTCCTGCTTCCCAGTTGAAAAATCCATGCCTAACAGGCATCTACTGCAAACAGAGGAAATGGGACGGATACGCCTGCCACGTTAGCTATTTGTCTGTGTAAAGCATAGTGCTAATGTCACTTCCCACTAGGGCTGCTGGTTCTATTATTAGGCAGGTGATCATCTCATGCAACGGATGATGAGGACCAGCAACTTCAGCTTCCCACCCAGGGCAAGCACTGGTCTTAAACTCCACCGCCCTTCTTCCTACATTTCTCCTTAGAGTGGTTTCTAGACTAGGCTGAATCCTTCCCTTGTTGTCCACAAGCAGCCTTCTCTGACTGCGTCTGAGGAAGCTGAAGACCGTCTTGAGATCATATCCCACAGAGAAGAGATGGACCGTGCATATTTTCCTTTTCCTTTCCACTTGGGAGGAGAAGAAAGGAGTTGTGCATCGCCCTGTTGACCCAGCATCTCGCTAAGTCACAATGCATAATAAATTAGCACTTAGCACTGATGACCCGCACCTTGTTTGCTGCCCTAAGGGTTAATGAGAGATAAATCTGCTCTGTTGGTGGAGCCCGGGTCTTTTGCATGTGACGCTCTACCTTTCGGGCCCACCCCCTTTTTCAAAGGAAAAGCATTTCAGATATCCTTGGGGAAGAGCACATGCTGGGTGAGGGGGAAAATGGATCAGTCATGGAATTTGGAACAGGAGCATTGTTTCACAAAACCAGAAACCAAGAACCACCCAGCTTCTCCATTGGCTTCCAGATGGTGGATGTTGTGGATGAGAAAGACTTCAGAAGAGAGGGTGGCCTCTCCTTCAGCACACACCTTGGCTCTCCTGTAATGGGCCTGAATGTTGTGGACTTTGATGGTACCATAGGAATGGTGACCCAAGTTAAGAGCCAAAGGGGGAAGGCCCCTTTGTCTTGCACCCTAGGCCAAACAGTTCCGAGATGTACCTGAGGAATGAAGAGAGTCAAACAAATTCACTTCCAGGCCCCTCACATGAATCTTCACTACGATCTTTGCCTGGAGGATGTGGTTCTGCTGTTGTTGACCTTCAACACGTCAGACGTAACGTCGGGAACTATTCTGCACCATTCGGATGATCGGGTGTAGAAGCGCTCCCTCCCCAACTTCTGTGCCTGGTTTCTAAAGTAGTTCCGAATCCTTTCGGGTTACAGGTCCAATGGGTCACAACGCCTCTCAAACCTCCTTCTTGTACACAACTGTGCAATACAAGGGAAGGGCTCCATAATAATAATAAATAAAAAACCCTCAAGGGTGAGAATCCAGGTGGGGAGAAAAATGCCAGCAAAAGCAATCACGCAAGTCGCTTTCTTCTTGATCGGGGTGCCCGTCGTGACAAGGCAGTCACGTGACTGACTGCATGACCGGTTTCTCAACCAGCATGCAACTGGTCTGGTGATGGACACCCCAGCAAAGCAGGGGAATTACTGGCACGATCCTCATTGTGCTTTATTTCCCAACAGGATTCTGGCCAAGGTCGGTCCAGTAGAGTTTCTGCAAGAGAGAAGCCCGGTGGGCCACCCCCTTTTAGGTTGAGTCTACCTTCTCCTATCTTTCGAAGTGACATAATCAAGGAGACACAAGTGGTGCAAGCTGCTTCTCTTTTCCTTTTAGCTTTATTATCTAACATACTGTGAGCACTTTGAATAATTGTCTTCTGAATGATTTAAGGACACATATTCTCCACTAATGGATCTCTCACTATCAAAAACATATTCATATTTATGAGTAACACAGGCTTCCAGTTGTGATTAAATGTGTATGACACAGCCCCGCCGAGGTTGCCATCATAACAACAGGGGCAACTCATGCCACAAGTGTTGCCTCACCCCCAGAATTTCAGGTATGCACCACCCCTTCCCCCAGCCATGAGCCGTGCATGTAGACTGAGCCAACCATTGGAACAGGCAGGAGGGTCTGCTGGTGGTGAGGGGCCTGCGTTCCTATGGAAGTATTTGCACATTCTGTCTGGCTTTGACTCTCTTTTCATCAGACACATGAGCTGACTTGTGTGCAAGAACTTGAATGCAATTTGAGGCAGTGGCTCCCAACCTTGGGTCCCCCAATGTCCTTGGACTACAACTCCCAGAATTCCTTGCCAGCACAGCTGGTGGTGGAGGCTTCTGGGAGTTTTAGTCCAAGAATGTCTGGAGATCCAAGGTTGAGACTCGCTGGTTCTAAGTGGTACTGGTCAAATTTGGAACAGAGGTGTACCGAATCTTGGAGAGTCTTGCAAAGTTCACATTAGAACCTGGAATGGATTTCCCCATCCATCCATCCATCCATCCATCCATCCATCCATCCATCCATCCATCCATCCATCCATCCATCCATCCATCCATCCATCCATCTCTCTCTCTGCATCCATCCATCCATCCATCCATCCATCCATCCATCCATCCATCCATCCATCCATCCATCCATCCATCCATCCATCCATCCATCCATCCATCCATCCATCCATCCATCCATCCATCTACTGTCATCTCTTTTCTATACTCTTGGCTTCTGTGAATGGCAACGGTTGCTTTTAATGGACTTCAGAATTTCTCACAGGGTGCAAAGAGTGGTACACTAACGTCAAAAAGCCATGTGGTGGCATGACAGCCAAGTCTGCAATAAAATGGTTTTCATGACAAACACCCATTGCACCTTCATTTAGTCTTAAGGGTAGGCAGCCTGGATTCAAATCGGAAAGAACCTTTGTTGGATCAAACAATCTCAATAGAAATAATGTTTTCACACCCACTAACATTCATTGCAAAAATAAACACACCGGACCCTGCTTGTTTCTTCTAAAGTGGTGTAATTGTTTTAAAAAGCAAAAGACTCAGATGCACACAGGTGAAAAAAAATACAGCGAACTGACAGACATGACTGCTTTCAGCAACAGACCTCAACAGACTCAAGAGAGGGAAAAAGCACAGACGAGAGGCGGGACTCTCTCTGAGCTCGGAGGCAGGAGGGAGCGATTGGCTACTGCTGGATAGATTGACAATCATCCCAATCCAGAAAGGTCTGTCCCAGCCAAACCTCCTAAAGGCAGCATGAAATGTTGCAAAAACTGCAACAAATATTTCATAAATTTTACAAAGAAACCCTGTTAAAATTCCAGTAAATGAGCAGCAACTTCATGGCACGTAAGAATGACAGCAGCATCAAGGTGCATGATTTTATCCACTCTTTTGCTGGCTCTGCAGTTGTGGGAAGGGCCCTGTTTCCTGCTCCTCTTGGTGATACTGAGCTTCTGTGGCA
Organism: Pogona vitticeps; assembly: GCF_051106095.1. Taxonomy (NCBI): domain Eukaryota; kingdom Metazoa; phylum Chordata; class Lepidosauria; order Squamata; family Agamidae; genus Pogona; species Pogona vitticeps. Next base: position 24,983,104 of record NC_135792.1, read on the forward strand.
TAATGCATTCCCTTGTGGCAGAGAGGGGTTGTGGGGGAGAGAGAGATGGGTGGGAGTGGATTAGCTATTTTCATTAAACTGAAAACAGTGTGGGTGGGAAAGAAGCCAAGCAATTTCCAGGTCTCTTGACAATGTGGGTGCAAGCAACGAGAGAACTCAGTGATTCTCAGGTGTAAATATTTAATGTCGCTGCCATCAAGGATCGGGAAGAAACTGCATCGAGAGGCAACTTTTGAAACAGAGTGTTGGATCCTGAGGTGTGGTGCAAACTGGCACAGGGGACTCCAAAAGCAAGGGAGCGGCTCAGGTCTTAGAAGAGCACCTTTAGGCCACTCAGTTAATTGAGCTGGAGAGATTTCAGGAGATGCTTAACGAAATAGAGGACTTCAGGAATTCTGGGGCTCTTGCATTTCTCAGGAGCTGGCATGGATGCCACGTTTTTCTGAGGACCCATTGGCTGATTTCCTGGCTCCTCGTGTTCTCAATCCTGTCACAGAAGTCACTGACCAGAAAACCACAGAGAGAGGACAAGCAAACAGAAGCATTGGTGAAAAGATGGGTCAACGGTGCAGTCTCTGAGTCCAATCCCCAGGAACTCCAGATTTTTGTGGCATTTTGTTCTTAGCTCTCCTGTGTGGGACATGGTGGCGCTGCAGGCTAAACCACAGAAGCCTTTGTGTGCTGCAGGGTCAGAAGACCAGCAGTCGTAAGATCGAATCCACACGACGGAGTGAGCTCCCATCACTTTGTCCCAGCTCCCACCAACCTAGCAGTTCGAAAGCATGTAAATGCGAGTAGATAAATAGGGACCACCTCGGTGGGAAGGTAAACAGCGTTCCGAATCTAAGTCGCGCTGGCCACGTGACAACAGAAACTGTCTTCGGACAAACTCTGGCTCCACGGCTTGGAAACGGGGATGAGCACCGCCCCAACTGACTAAAATGTCAAGGGGAACCTTTACTTTTACCTCTCCTGTGTGGAAACAAGGTTCATCCTTGTTATATGTTTTTGAAAATCTATATATGAAGGATGAATGAACTGCAGTCTTAGAACAAAGCTTCTCACCCAGTAAGTGAGGAATTGACCAGATGCAGCTGAGATGCCTGCAACATGGACCCACTCCTCAAACTGATCCCCCCCACCCTGTTTTTTGGACTCTGCTCAGCCCAGGTCAACACGATCAAGGGTCAGTAATGGTGTAAGTTGTAGTCCAGCTGTGGAGAGTTGACGAGAGACACCAGAATGCTCATCCCTTTGGAACAGACCTGCTTGCAGCTCATTGCTCTTCCAGTTGTTTCTCTGCCCCAGCCAAAACGGAAAGGACAACGCAAATGGGAATTGTTCTCATCATTTTTTCCCCTTTAGGATTATAGCTCCAAGCAAGAGCAGATCTACTGTGAAATTCATGAAGCTTAAGCTTCAGGACTCGTAATCCCAGAGGGGTCCCAGAAGCTACTGTAGTCTACATTGCTTTAAAAAATGAATAAAGTGGTGATCTGCTGTGGGACAACCTCACTGAGGAGGGGAGGAGTGGTCCCCCAGCCTTCGTTGCTGCTCCTCAGGCCTCGGTGTCCAAAGCAGTGAAATCAGGCAGAGTGTGATGGCTACATCAGACACCTGGTCTAGGGTGTTGCTTGTTCAGGGCCCCCAAAAATGTAAATTGGCCACTGATTCTAAGAATTCCACAGCAAACCCTAACTGGGCTAGCTGGGAAATCCTAGGAGTTGTATTCCCACAAACCTCAACCAGTTCCCATCTCTGAGGTAGAGGAGTAGCATTTTCCCCTCCTTTGATTTGCTTATTTTATGTGCCGGTTTGGTCGCTTTTATGTGTTTGAGAGGCTCTTTCCTCCTCTTCCTTTTTTCCCCCTTTTTCTTTTCGCACTGGCTCATTATTCAGACGCTTGGCAGAACCGGCCACTTCCATCTGGAAGCCCTGAATGACGACAGGCCTGGTGCTGGAAAGGACAAGGGGAGCCTGCATTTCCTTCTCAATGGCCGCGCTACGAGATGCTGCGCCTCTCTCTCCGGCAAGAAAGAAACCTGGCACGCAGAGAGAGCTTTCAGAATCTGCCAGATCTGCCAAAGGAGGAAAGCGACCAGAGGGCTTGTAACAAGATGTCCCATCTTGCCACGACAGGGGACTCTAATCATCAGCTGCCATCTTTCTTTTAAAAAGCTAGGGATTTTAAATTACTGCTTCTTTCTGTGTGTGTGTTTGTTTGTTTTTTAATGTCCAGCAATTTCCCTTCTAAGTATGAAGAAACCAATCCTATTTGGACAAATGCTTTCCAAACTGCACAACAAGAAAACTCTCCTCTCTGGGCATAGTGGCCAGATTCAATAGGTGCAGCTTTTCTTGGCATGAAGAAGAGTAAAACTGCCTCTGACTGCCAGATGTTAATGAGGAGCCACTTGGAAAATGAGGTATCCAGCGTAATTCAACATCCATAACCTGTTTGAAGCTGGCTAGATTGCTCAATGGTTTAGCTATATGGCTACGGAGCCAGAAGTTAGGGGTTTGATCCCCCCACTGGGACTCCTTTGAGTAGAGCCAGCCTGGGTAGCCTTGGGCAAGCTGCACGGTAGTCTTCTTCCTATGAAAGAACTGAGCCCTCTAGTTTGCTGTGCCATTCAACCACCTAGTCTGATCAGGTAGGGACAGGAATATAAAGCTTCGTTTATTTCATTCTTACCGATGTCTTCTTTATTTTCTAATGTGCCTTTTATAAATAAATCGGCTGGATAGCTCAGTGAGTTCGATATGTGGCTGCAATATCTGGAGCCAGAGGTTGGGAGTTTGCTTCCTCATGGCGCCTCTTGTGATTAAAGCTTGCCTGGGTGGCCTTGGGCAAGCTGCAGAATCCAAGGCACCACCAGAAGAAGGGTTTAGTAAACCACTTCTGAGGAATTTGTACCTAGAAAACCCTGAATATGCTTCCTATAAATCAGAATCAACTTGACTGCATGCAATGATATGTGTATTTGATAAATATTTTCAGGACGCAATAGCAAAATTGTTCACTAGGGGGACCAGCGAGTAATACTTTGTATTTTCCTGGGCTATTCATGAGGACAATGCAGGGCATAAATCTTGTACAATTACCTTGCATGATTAGAACAAAGGTCATGAAAATGTCAAGGCTGTTCCTATTAGGTAATGAGGAACGCACCAAGTTCCTTTTAAAACGAAACTTTCCAAGTTCTGCCAGGGTCGCATCTGCCAAACAATGGAAACTTCCTTGACTTCCCATTGAGTGAACAGTGGCAACCTGACATGAAAAAGCAAGCTGGGATTGCCATATATTTTGCTGGCCAATAAATCATGCTTTTGCAAGCATCAGTAAATCATCTGCACCAGGTCGCCTCATCCAAAGAGTTGAGAAAGAAGGCAGTCAGCGATTTATCTCCAAAGGTGAACCAGAGCATGTGTCAGCTCTGTCTTATTGATGCGGGTACAAAGCAAAGGTTTTAGCAAAATGGAAATGGCTTCATGGCCAGGCTGAGTATTGACAGTCAGCGTTCTTCGAGACCTAAACAAATCTTTCTGGGCACAAGAGAAATAATTCACACATGGACAGCAGCTTCTTCATCCAAACTTTCTAAGTTTGGATCCATGGCTTTCGCTACCACTTTGCATCCAGTTTGAAGACGGGGAAAGGATGCGCAAGGTGGGACTTGAAGGCTTGGACTCCCCTGCTTTCTGACGTGGTCAGATCACACTGCCTTTGTTCCATGTGTAGAAGAGGTGGACGTTGACCGCCATTTTGGAATGCATTTTTCCGATTGGCTTGGAAATGACATCTGGAGTGGCCCAGCACTGAAAGGGAAAGTGGAATGAAAGGCCTTCGCCTGAGTTCAGAAAACCTGGGGAAAGTGACCTTTTTTGGATTACCGTTTCCCCAAAGTATCCCGTCTTGCATGGCCGCTGTGGATTCTGGGAGACGGACTTCCAAAATGCACTTTTTTGCAAGTTCTACAGTTTCAACACCCCAGATCTTGTGCCTGATGTAGCCATCACACTCTGCCTGATTCAGGGCTGTGGAAACTGAGACCCTTTGGATCCGAGTCTGACCTTCTGCAGTTTCTCTGAGAACCATGCCCATCTTGCTATCAATGGACAGTTTTCCTGCTGTTGTACAAGATAGTGGTTTTTTTTTTTAATTCTGAAAAGTCAAAATGCTTTCCATATATATGGCTGGTCATCTACTTTAATTCATTATTTAATTTCAAAAATTGATATTTTCAGTCCTTCCCTTTGGTCTTGCGCTTATAGTCTGAAGGATCTGGAAGGCCAACGACGTCCCGCAGAGGCTTGAAGGACTATACATAAGTGATTCCCAACCTCGGGTCCTCAAATGTTCTTGGACTACAACTCCCAGAAATCCTGGGGAGCACAGCTAGTGGTGAAGGCTTCCAGGAGTTTTAGTCCAAGAACACCTGGAGACTCAAGGTTGGGAACCCCTGCTCTATAGGATGTCTCAATGGTACGTGATTGCAGTGTTTTTCTTAATTTTTTAAATCACATTCCATCAAATTAATTAAATGTTTGCCTACCCTTGAGTTGGTTGACCTGCAGCCTTCCAGAAATTCCTTTATTCCAGCCTCCCTCTTCCTCTCCTGTTGCCCATGCCAGGTACAGTTGCATCATGTCTAGCCACACGAGGAAAGGCATGGATTCCTCATCCCATTCTAGGATGCAGAATCCATGGGTCACCACAAATCCTATGGAAACTCGTGGTCCTCCTCTGCAGACCGGTTGCCCTCAACCCAATGATTTCCTCCGCTGCACTCGGCAGAGGAAGACCAATGATGGAGGGGGAAACGTACCTCAGAATTTTTTTATTTGTTTCTCTGGATGAGGGTGGAATCTTAGACTTGAAGAATGCTTGGCAAGATTCTGAGAAGTCACCCAATTTCTTGCAAAGCTTAGCTCCGTGGTTTAGGCCTCTGGCTCCAGAGCCAGCCGTTGGGAGTTCAGTTCCCCACAGCGCCTCCTTGACAGGGATTGGATTTGACGACCCATCGGGTCTCTTCCAGCTCTGCAGTTCTAAGCTTCTTAAGTGACATTTTGGAGATGATAGCTCTCAGAATCCTTTAGCGGGCATGGTTCCTTTTGTCCCAGTCTGGATTTCAATGTGGCTTGGCTTTTGGACCCAGTGGCAACTGGTGCAGAGACACAGAAACGTGTGTCTGATTTTTTTAATTTTTTATTTTTGGACTGCAACTCCCAGAATCCCACAGACAGGAGGCCCAAAGAGACACACCTTTCCCATCTCTGGAAGGGTGGCCTCCAGGGATAGCCGTCCTCTCCTAGTGCCCTCCTCAGATCTCATCGATACCAGAAGAAGACATTTTGCAGCATTTCCCCTAACAAAAGCCGTTTTTTTTGGGGGGGGGGACACATTCAGGCCAGCTCCATCCCTTGCGTTCTGAATATTTGATTTTTAACAAGCCACAAATCCACGCCTGTTCTTCTCTCCTTGCCTCTCCGTTAAGACACCGGGACTTGCGCCATGAATTTCACAAAAGCTAAGTGATGACCTTGCAGTGGTGCTTGGTCAGCTAATTGTGAATTCATTCGCTTTTGTTGTTGTTGTTCTTGGTCCAAGAATTTGGCTCTTTCCTTCCTTCCTTCCCTCCCTCTTTCTCTTCTTCAGCCTCTGCTTGCTTGACTCTCTCTCTCTCTCCCCCTCCCATCTCTCTGTTGTCCCTATCCTCTTCCCATCACCCTATCCATTTTCCATAGGCTGCCTTCATTCCTGTGGCCTTTTGCAGCTAGGAGACAAGACGTTGCCTTGGTAACAAAGCTCTTTCCATGGTTGGCGGCTCGAGGCTCACCGTGCAACGGTCCTGAGTACTTCCCCCCCCCCTTCATTATTTTTATTAACCAGACCTTACTGCAAATAGAGAAAGTAGCCATGGGAGAGGGAGAGGGAGGGGGGAGGCATGGAGTGTACAGTGCCATGGTACAAGTTATTCCATCCGAGCAATTTCCTCATTATGTGTCCTTTCTAATGCATCCGTGGCAGCATGTCTACAAGAAACGAGGGGCTCCTGAGAATGATCTCTCCGAAAGATGGAGGGGAAGAGGGAGGGATTTATTCCTGTATGTAGGTTGAGTCGCTAGCTTTCAGCGTGGCTCCTTTTTTCTTGCGCGGAAGAGGGAAATGGCTGCTCTTCGTAAGCCTTCAGAAGGGGCTACATCACTTTTTAAATAGGTTGCTTAATTTCCTGGAACACATTAAAAAAATATAGTTGTAAAATTGGAAGGTGGGCTTCTCTCATCATTGGGCTAAGGAGGGGAATAGAGGCAGGCAGGAACCGCCGGTTTGGAGGTGCGTGCTGGTTTGTGTTTCCGGGGTTCGGCCCTTCCCTGCCTCGCCTCCCCTGGCAGGCGCCCACTCGGAGGCAGAGGCCCGGCTTCCTTGCCCTGCCTCCTCCATGCCGTGCCTCTTGAGTGGGCCGCCTGCTGGAGGAGGTGTGCCCGTGTGTGCCAGCATTCAGGACGCATCTCTTTGTAGCAGCAGCCCATGGCAAGGAAAGAGATCGCTCCTCTTGCCACTCAGTCAGAGCATTTGGGAGAGCAGGAGAACCAAGAAGTGATCAACACCACTGGCAATGCAAAAAAAAACACACAACAACAACAACAACATAGAGTCATTTTATTAAACTTACAGCCCACCTTTCTGCTAAAATTAGTGTTCCAAAGGACTCTTGAGAAGCTACACTGGCGACGTGTCTATTCTTTATTTAAAAGCAACCTGGTACACACATCTGTCGTTAAATGCAGCTTCACTTGGACGATTTATAGGACACCAGCTTCATGCTGGGAAGCCACGCGGTGCTGGAACCCAGTAATTAGTTGCCTGTTTGAAGCTCTGTGCTGAAAAGTGGCAACGAAGACTCGATGTGTAATTAACATTGCAGATTTTGTCAGTGCAAGGGGTCTGGGGGTGGGGTGGGGGAACTGAGGCTGTAGTCTGAAGATGGGCAAGGCATGATAAGCAGACACTGCCATTACTGGACAGCCAGAGTCCTCTTTTCTATACTTTGCATTAGCTCTAAATTTTGTGTGTGTGTGTGTGTGTGTGTGTGTGTGTGTGTGTGTGTGTGTGTTTGTGATATTTGTTTGTTTGTTTGTTTAGTTATACCCCGCTTTTCTCCTTAAAAGGACCCAAGCTGGCCTACATCATTAAATAGACAATATTTAAAGCTAAAACAGTAGGTGTGCAAATATTAAAAAAGAATTAAACATGTGTCATATTTAAAGGTAAATAAAGGTAAATTTAAAGGTAAATAAAATCAGTTACATAAAATTAATATAAATATAAATACTATAAATTTGCTGCTTTGTGTTTGGAGTTGCATTTTGTCTACATGGCTCTGTGATCAAGCTATAAATTGCTTAAATTAGCAATTTAAATTAGCAATTAGTACAGGGTAGGCACATGAAACAGATGTACAAGGTAACAATAACATTATTAACACAAGTGGTAAAATGGGACTATACCAACAAATCAATGTTTATTTTCTGTATTGTCACTTAGTTATAAGGTTATGTAAAAATATGTTACCTGGCATCAAGTTGGAACTGATTTACAGTGACCCTAAATAGGGGTTTTCAAAATAAGTGAGATTTTTGAGTAGTTATATCCATTCCACACCCCCAGTGAGTTTCTACAGTTAAGCAGGGATTTGAATCCAGATCTCCTGATTCCTAGTCCATCATTCTATCCACTGGGTAACCGCATGTAAAAAGACCATTCATATATTCTCCTTCCAGTGTCATTGGAAGTGAACTTGATCCATGAAAGCTCACATTAAAATATACACTGCATCTTTGCTCCTGATTATTATTATTATTTTTTCTTGCTTTTGCATTGGTATCTTTATTTGACTGCTAGATGAACACAAACATGACCATTGGAATTTGCAACTAAGGATGTGTCATTTGAACTTATTTTATTTTATTTTATTGAATCCCCAGACAGAATTTTGGGAGTTCCAGTTCTCTGCCCTAGGCTTTCCCGGGGATGTTGCCAAATCTTTGAGTCCAAATCCCAAATTCGGGTCTTTGGCACCAAGGGACATGGTGGCGCTGCGGGTTAAACCGCAGAAGCCTCCGTGCTGCAAGGTCAGAAGACCAGCCGTCGTAAGATCGAATCCACGCGACAGAGGGAGCTCCCGTCGCTTCTCCCATCTCCTGCCAACCTAGCCATTCGAAAGCATGTAAAAAGTCGATAAATAGGGACCACCTCGGTGGGAAGGTCACGGCGTTCCATGTCTAGACGCACTGGCCACATGACCATGGAAACTGTCTATGGGCAAACGCTGGCTCTACGGCTTGGAGATTGGGATGAGCACCGCGCCCTAGAGTCGGACACGACTGGACTAAAGGTCAAGGGGAACCTTTACCTTACCAAGTCCAAAGCCCCAAGCCCACGTCCCTATTAAATACAAACTCCCTCCCCTCCCAGAAAAAGAGGGAATGGGTGGATTCTGAGTCACAAGTTGAGTCCAAGTCGGGGGGGAATGAGTCAAGTCCACGAGAAATCACTGATGTGACTTAAATCTGACTTGACAGTGAGACCATCTTGCGCGACCTGAGCTAAGCCGTCCTGGGAGCCCAAAGTTCTGGTTCCACCTCTGTTGCCTGGCCATAAATCATCAGGATGAATAACTCTGCTTATTTTTGTCAGCGACAGGGAGATAGCAGGAGGAAGCAAAGCAGGGAAGATAATTTTCCCTTCTTCCCGGGGAAGGGAAAGGACAAGGAAAAAGAAGACCTTTTGTGTGTGTGTGGTGTTGTTCCGTCAGCCACTTCCTTTGGCTTCCCATTCGCTCTGTCCCTTGAGTCCCCACTGGTATATTTTTAGCTGTCTCCCGTCTGAAATACCACCGTGGTATTCATTAAACAAAACCCCAGTGGGATGCAAACTGCTAAGATGGGGTGGACTTCTTTTTTCTCCCTATCTCTTTTTCCCCCCTGTTTTGTTTTATTTAATTGCACACTTTGGTACAGATGGCAACGCATAGCAGGAGGGTTTCGAGTCCTACTGCCTGGGGAGTGGGGGGAACTGAGAGAGAGAGAGAGAGAGAGAGAGAGAGAGAGGGAGGGAGGGAGGGAGGGAGGGAGGGAGGCAACGTTACAGGGGAAGGGGAGGAAAAAGAAAGAAAGAAAGGGACATTAAACGAACCCAGTCAGGCCCCATTTCTCAGTCTTACCTGCTGAGCCCACAGAGGGGGAGAAAGATGTTAAGGTCACTCACAGTTGGAAATGTGTCCTGGAGGGCTTAGAAAGAACGGGACACGGTCTTCGCTTGGACTGTTAATTGCTCGTTAAGTCAGCTAACGAAGGCATCTATTGAAGGAATGGGCTTCGTGCCCTTTCTGCGGATGGTTGCGTGCATTGTATGTAGATTCCTCCCCCCCCCCTCTCTATGTCTTTGGTGATACAACCGAAGCCAATTCAGACTCAGGGAAGTAACTTCTTTGAACTACAACTCCCAGTTGGCCTGGAGATCAGAGAATCCTAGAATTACATAGAGTTTGAAGGGGCCTAGAAGGCCATAGGGTCCAACCCCTTCCTCAAGGCAGAAATACAAATCAGAGCAAATCTGACAGAGGGCTGTCTACATTTCTCTTGAATACCTCCAGGGTTGGAGCGCTCCCCACCTTCCCTGAGGTACTTGATTCCATTGTCGTACTTCTCTAACACTGGGTGTAGAAAAGGATGGATAAATGCAGCCTGTCACTAACCCATCACCCTTCCCACACATCCACCAATTCATATTTTTCTTGGAGAAACCTTGTAGCTCAAAAAAAAAAAAAATCTGTTTGCATCTTTTAAGGGCCAGAGTGAGGGATTCCCCCATCCCCCATTTTTCAGGCCACCAAGTTATCCTCAAGCACAAATATATGTATATATATTTAAAAGGCCACTACAGGTTCCATTAAAAAAATATATCATATAAGAAAAAAATTAGCAGCGAGTGTGTATAGCCTGCCAAGGTAGCTGTAAGACAGCTGGTGACCGAGGGCATGGAATGGACTTTGGGTTTAAGTCTGTGCTGGATGGGAGATTTCTCAGGAGCTGAAACCCATCCCAAAAGGTTTCGTACCTTGGACAGCTCCGGTGAAGCTCAAGTTGAAAAAAAATAGTGGAGCCACCCCACTGAACTGTCCAGCTATGCAGCCAGCAGGGAAGCAAGAGTACAGGGAGGGGAAAGGTGGCATAGCGTGACTAGCATCTTAAATTCAAGCTCCGGAGACCAGTGTTTAAATCCTCAGTTAGCCATGGAATGGACTGGATGACTTTAGGCCAGTCATCTGTTCTCTTGGTCTGATCTACCACACAGGGCTCTTGTGTGGAGAATACATGGAGCAAGGCAGTCATATAGGCAGCCTAGAGGGCCTTAGAGGAAAGGTGGCATATAAAAGCAATAAATATTGTAAAGTATTCTTCAGAGCATTGGTTCAAATTAGGGCTTTTTTAAAACAAAAGGGAGGGAGGGAGGGAGGGAGGGAGGGAGGAAGGAAGGAAGGAAGGAAGGAAGGAAGGAAGGAAGGAAGGAAGGAAGGAAGGAAGGAAGGAAGGAAGGAAGGAAGGAAGGAAGGAAGGAAGGAAGGAAGGAAGGAAGGAAGGAAGGAAGGAAGGCAGGCTGAGACTGTGCTGAGGAAAATATTGAGAGGTTTGGTTGAACAGTGCTCCCAACCCTCTGCTGATGGATTTTGCTGATACTCAGTCCAGCACAAGAGAACAACTTCCAAGAGCCTCGTGGCACATTGGTTCAACTGCTGTACTACATCCAAAACTGTGCTCACAACCTGGGGTTCAATCCCAAGTAGCCGGCTCAAGGTTGATTCAGCCCTCTATCCTTTCGAGGTCAGTAAAATGAGTACCCAGCTCGCTGGCATAATTAACGTGTAAACCGCCCAGAGAGTGCTTGGGGCGCTACGGGGTGATATATAAGCAGCACGCTTTGCTTTTTTGCTTTCCATGATGCAGGGTGACACTGATCATGTATCCTATCATGAAAACATCAAGAGACTTGAGCGATAATAAAGACAGGGCTTCTGCCGTGAACGTGAATGAAACTACAATGAGCTAAAGCAATGTCTCTATATCATCCTTCTGTTAAGCAGGGAGAATAAATATGGAAAGACGAGGAATACACTCACCCCACCCACCCCCTTCCGCCGCCACTTCGGTCCCTCTCATGACAGAGGGATGAAATTTATCCCTCCTCCTTTGTGTTTATGCTGCCGCCATGCCAGGCCGTCCCGAAAGGGCTTACACACATGCATATGAATGAGATACGCGGTCATGTGCTCTCAGGGGTTGGGATGGGGAGAAGCATTAGCTCAATTGAGACTTCCTCCTCCAGTGTCATTTCGTCACATGGAACAAATGAGTTATATGGATCAGGAACCAATCCAAGAGCAAGCTCAAAGGGAGCTGTAAAAATACAACTTGTTCTCTCTGTCTTTTAAAGTTTAAAGGTTTTTGTGCTGAGCAAGTCATGGGCTCGGAGCAATTGTCCACTGCCAACTGTTGACCGCAGCCTCATTATAATCAAATCCCTCATTATTTTCCTGGGTGTGCAGTTTCCTCAAATTATAGTAATGCTGCCATAAATCACATAACGTCCTTGCTTGGCTAGGGAGGCGTGTGCATCTAGCCGGTGATTAGCGAACGACATTGCCCGCCCCTCTGAAACGTGGGCTCCTGACGTTGAAACAAAACCAGCCGGCGCATTCTAGCAAACAGCTTCCTCAGCAGAGCTAGAGCAATATGTGGAAACGGTACCAAAAAGTGGACCTGCGGTGGGAGTGGCAGGGGTAGGGGGGAACTGCAGCGATGCTGCGAGGAAAGGCAAGAAGGCAAGAAGGAAGGCCGAGAGGAAGCGAGAGACAGTGATGCTGCAGGAGAAGCATGTTAGCAGCCCAAAGTGTGGAGGATGGAAGAGGTTCCTCTAAAACAGGGACAGGAAGGCATGCACCAGAAGGCTGTGTGGGGTCCGTACCCATTTTTGCAGCCCCTCAACAACCCCCTACCACCGCCGTGCCATTGCCCATTAAGTACAATTCTTCTTTAAAGGAAGAATTTGCTGAAAATATGCATGTGGGAGCTGTTAAACGGAAAAATACTTTTGATTATGGTCAAGCTCATAAAAAGTCATAGAGGCATGATTCATCGGAGCTGCTTACCCTCTCTCTTCTAAAAGAGAGAATTATATTTGGAAAACGTTTTACAGATCTTAATTGTGCATGCCACAGATCCTACCCTCTGATCTCATAGCAGTTGTGGGATACCTAAAAGTAATCTAAGTTCCTTTTGGTGAATTACAGCCATGATGTGTATAGGATACTGGTACCAGTGTAGTCCCCCAAAAGAAACTCCTCAAGTAACATTTGCATGCTGGTTCAATGTCTGTTAGATCTGCTCCAAGTTGTTTTGCTACCTGAGAAGGAAGATGGGAGCACCTTCCTTTTCTGCTCCAGCTGAGTACCTGGGCATGTCAGCCAGTAGTGATTTTATATATATATATTAAAGGCTTCTTCCCGCCCACCCATCTTGAGAGTCACAAAGTTTTCTTTAAATGGGTTCCCAAGGGAGCCCAGGAATCCAGGAGAGGGGACAGGAAGCTTTGAACTGAACTGAACTGAATTGAATTGAATTGAATTGAAGAGTAACATCCATGAGTGATTACATCACCACCATTGGAGTTGCACAACAGGATTGCAACCTCCCTGTGGATAATGATGTCCCCAACAGGAGAGAAATATTGGGTCAGCATTGGTTGGTTGGTTGGTTGGTTGGTTGGTTGGTTGGTTGGTTGGTTGGTTGGTTGGTTGGTTGGTTGGTTGGTTGGTTGGTTGGTTGGTTGGTTGGTTGGTTGGTTTTGACCCAAGAGACCTGTTCTTACTGGAACTGAAAATTATTAACATTAGTTTGCTGATGTGGATGCACATCAGTTTTGGATCCAGTTTGGGGTTGTGAGTATGGTGAACTGTATCACACCACACAATATCACACTATACAGTTTGTTTTTGATCATGAACAGGTGAAGCCTGCACTTCAGGATTTGCCACTGGGCTGCATTATTACAATGCCCAGTTTTCCATATTGCATTGTATTCCCAGAGCTGGATAGCATTTAAAAAGCTTACATACAGTAGGTATTGTGCGTTTTATTATCTGTGGTTATATTTGATGGTTTTGTTTATGGGCAGGCTGCATAAGGAGTCTCTAGCATAGATCCATGAGAAAGTGGATCATCTTCCTCATTCTGCAGAGCCTTACTCATAAAAAACACTATTTTCTTTCGAGACTAATGAACACTCAATAACGCATCGCTAGACTTGCTCTGGAGAGACTTTCAAAAATATCTTTTGTTGCTGTGAACACTCAGATGTTATCATACAGACATTGTGCCGTGCACTTTTTGAGGTGTTTTAAAATGTCTGCCTACGTTCCTATATTGCTTTCAACTTTCAATATTCTCTTTCAGTGTTGTAAGTCGCCTTGGGTCCGCAAGGAGACAGGCGGAGCAAAAAATTATTTTAAATAAATTAAATAAAATAAAAGACCTGCAATTTTTCATGTCAGTCACACAGAAAGGACGGAAGTTTGTATGAGATTAAAGGCACCCGGATCTCTGTCTGAAATCAACAGGACGGGTCAGAAATTGGGACAAGCAAAACTGCTGAAATTCATCACAAAACAGGTGGCATTTTTTTAAAATTAACAATAAAATCAAACTGAAGGCAATGACCATTATAGGAATGAAAGCAAATTGGGAAACGACAGAGCTTCCCTCCCCCTTTTGTGCGTTCTTGGGGTTTCTCATAGCAATTTACCTATGTGACGGAGGGTTCTCCTCTCTCTTTCTCTCTCTGTCTATAGGCTGATGCGAAAATGGTCTGCGATGTGGTCAGTCGGATGGAGGACACAGAGCCCTTCTCCCCAGAGCTGCTGTCAGCCATGATGAGGCTTTGGGCAGACTCAGGCCTCCAGGAATGCTTCAACCGGTCCCGGGAATATCAGCTCAATGACTCCGCTCAGTAGTGAGTATTCTGGCATGCCCCAAATGTGATGCTGCAGCTTCAAAGGAGAGTAGGGCCCCTCCTGTCTGCCAACTCATTATCTGCTGGTTCACTTGTCTGCGGTCCGAAAATATTGAAAATATTAAAAGAAAAAAATCTAGAAATATATATTTCTAAAGATGAAGTTACTAGAACTGGCCACCAGAAGGAGCCAGAGACCATGCTCTGCATCGGGTTCCCTAGAGAAATAGTGTTTGCTCTAATCTGTGTTTTTCAGCATCCACTGGGACAGGGGTTGGAACCGATCCCCCACGGATGCAGGTGTCCTGTTGTATTGTATTCACCCATTTCCATCCTTCTTTCATGTGCACACTATTTTTTTTTAAACGTAAAGGGTTTCAGAGCTTGACAGGTGCATATTAAGGACACCGTTTTGAAAACAACACCTTTAATGTTAAATAGTAGTGTTTTAAAACATGGTCCTTCTCAACCGCAGACGCATTTGCTTTTAACAAGAAAGCAATGCATTAGAAACCCCATCACAATTTTCAAGAGCGGGCGTACAAACCCAGAGTCGCCACCCTTTTCTAGTCCGAAAACTCTGGGCCAATGTCATGGAGCGACACGGTCCAATATTTTCTCGTTCAAATCTGTGTACGACTTCCTCAGTTGTGCTTCCCATACTGAGAAGGCATTGGTGGGGAGGAATCTTATAATATTGTGTCTTTTCTGGACCGTCAATATTGAAGTCTGTGAATTCTGACCTCTATGAAAGTCCCTGCAGGGGAATCGAACTCCCAACCTCTGGCTCCACAGCCAGTGACCTAAGCTACAGAGTCATCGAGCCAGCAGAACTAGCCATTGCAAAGGCATCCGCAGCTGGATTTGCTCTACGTTTGCTGCTATTGCGATCCAGGAGCCCATGGTCATCGTCCTTCCCTCTGAATCTTTACAGCCAAAGATCTCCTTGCGCTCGTCCAAGGTTGCCGCCTCGCTTAAATATCATCTCACCACAACATGTTCAGATCTTTTACTGTCCCGGCCCCTCGGGTGTTTTTTAACACTGAGAAATAAGAGCCTGTCAAAAATTCAGGGTCACGCCAGCCCTGCCTGGGCTTTTTCATCCCCATCTCCAAACCACAGAGATCTAAGTGCATTAGTTAACACCAGATGAGAACACTAGTGACAACTCACTCATGACCCGCTTGCTATTTCGTTAGCCCTTGACCATTTCCCCACCTTTTTCTTTCTCCCGACCTCTGCTTAAAAACAAAATAAGCTTCTAGCAAGAACTGGATTAACTCTGGCCGTGGCATTAGAGGTTGGGAGTTCGATTTGCCACTGGGCTTCCTTGATGGGGGGGGGGCTGGATTTATTATCCCCGTCTTTATGCACAAAAGAAACAAACTGGCACGTAAGAGCATGGGCTTCTCTAAACAGTACCTTTACTCTACGCCAGATGCTAAGTGGAAAATCAATCCAAATAAAGGTGTCCTGTGTTTATTAAAATGTCTCCCATCTGCGCCAACAAACTCAGCCACGAAGACGCCTGTCAGTGGAAATCTTGGGAACTCAGTAGATCTGTTGGCCCGTGGTCTCTTGTTGGGAAGATTCTTTGGATCCCATAGATACAGGATGAGAAAGTTTAACCATATCTGTCCCCCCCCCAAAAAAAACCTCTCTTTTTTCTTCTTGTAGTTTATTGGATTCCACTGTAGGATTTTATTTCCCATATTTTCCTTCTCTTTTTTTCTTGCTGTGTTGTCTTCCAAAGGTTACTTTTACATTTTAGCGGGCTACGGTGCAGGAATATCGCATGGTTCAAGAGCTGGCTCACACACAGCTGTGTTCACAACAAAATGGACATAGAAAGAGTATATTTTCTGCCCTAAGTCAGCAGCTGGCATCATTCCAATTGCTGTTGTTTTTAAGTTCCAAACAAGCAACTATAATTGCTCCTTTGATGAAACAGGAAAATAGATCTACATTTTTTGGGAAAAAAAAAACCTTCCCAGCCCTTATGGCAGCAGGGCTTTCTTTAGAGCAAACCTAAAGATTAGAACAATATTGCAAAGATATTTTGCATTTTGGAGTGGCCTAATAAAGGTATGACATGGTCTCTGGAGTTTGCCTTGTGGGCACCTTGACCGCCCTCTCTTTTTTTACACAGTCGCTATGATGAGAACTAATTGCCAGGGAGCGGGAAGAACTCTGGCATGGTAATTGTAGCTAATGACTTCTTTAACAGAAACTCCCCTTGCTTGGCATGCTAGGGTCCCCTTAGCCATTACTCAACATTTGCAGCCGGGTGGGGCATTCAGATGACACCCCGATGCTCCATCACCTCCCCTGATCACATGCATGTATGGCAGAAATACTTTCCAAGGTCTACAGAAAAACCACCCACACAGACTGGTACCTACAAAAACTCCAACCGCCACCCACAGCAAAAAAGAGGCATAATCAAAACACTGGTAGACCGTGCAGATCGGAACTGTGAAGCTCAAAATTTTCAGCACCGAATTCAACCATCTGAATTGGGCCCTACAGGCAAATGGCTTCTCCAAAAATGAAATCACAAGAGCCATCAAACCAAGAAAACAACACCAAACTGAAGAGGAAAAACAGCCACCCACAAATAAAGTATTTCTGCCATACATCAAAGGAGTCATGGACTGGATGGGGAAACTTTTGAAAAAACACAACCTACAAACAGTATTTTGGCCCACCACAAAAATACAACAAATATTATCGTCAGCAAAGGACAGAAGGGACCCCCTCACCACTGCAGGAGTATACCAGATACCTTGCAGTTGTGGACAGGTATATATTGGAAACACAAAATGTAGCATCCACACCAGAATCAAAGAACATGAGAGACACTGCAGACTAAAACAACCAGAAAAATCTGCAGTAGCTGAACATGCCCTAAAACAAGCTGGACATGAAATTCTATTTCAAAATACTGAAATATTGGACAACACCAGCAATCATTATGTTAGACTGCACAGGGAAGCCATTGAAATCCACAAACACCAGCAAAATTTCAATTTAAAAAAAGAAGAAAGTTTAAAACTCAACAAAGCCTTGCTCTCAGAACTGAAAAATACAGCCTGCAAAAGGTCAACAAACTCTACTCAGCTACAAAGACTGGTGATCACTGCACACAAAAACTAGCTAATGACACCCATCAATCACAGTGACAATCTCTCCCTCTTATCACAACAATACACTCACAACAAAAAACACGCTGATCACCACAATCACCCATCTCCTGAAAAGGACAAAAACTGATCCCACAGCTATAAATACTCAACTATCCAACAAACTGCAACAGAGCACAGACAACATACTGACTCCTGTCCTCTGAAGATGCCGGCCACAAAGACTGGTGAAATGTTAGGAAGAACAACCTTCGGAACACGGACAAAGAGCCCCAAAAACCCACAACAATGAAATAAATGTTGTTTTTCAGATAGGCAGTTGTTATGGAAGTTTGTTCCTATACTGAAAAAAGGGGGTTAGAAAGAAGAGTGCCTTCTCAACATCATTAGCAGCACAAGACGGAGATAGAGAACAATGCATACATGTAGAAGTAACTTTAAAAGTTTCTGTTACATTACAAAAGGAGTGTATTAAAGAGGGGCTAGAGAGAGATTTGAGAAGAAGGAAGATTCCTCCCTCCCTTGTTTTATCTATGTCACACTCACAGGGGTGTGTGTGTGTGTGTGTGTGTGTGTGTGTGTGTGTGTCTATGGCACCATCAGGAGGAACAGACTAAAAAATCCCAGTGCCTCCAGCCCCCACTAACTTAAAGCCATCAAGGAGACAACGAAGGGGAGGGATCAGCGGAAGTAACTGAGCCACGCCACTCTAAAACGCGAACTTCATTCGGGTTCCCAGAAACCAGCCCTTCAGAATGCCCCTGTGTTGATACCAAAAGAAGGAAGTGCTGTATTAAGAAGGGGAGTGCCATATGTCGGCATAAAGGGCTGTGCAGACCGCTTGCAGGGTTGCACTGGACGGAGGCCAGGAGTCCATTTCCTACGGGCCACGAGATGGCAAGAGAAGTCACACAATCTGGCAGGAAGTCAGGTTTGCACAGAGCTGGCCCGTGGCACCACCATGCCATGGCCCAATGAGATCTCGGTTGGTTGACCTTTCCAGTGAACCAGGATAAAGCACTGACTGTAAGAAAGAGAGAGAGAGAGAGAGAGAGATTAATTTACATCAGGACCTTCCAGCTGGCGGCCGGAACAGAAGAGAAGCACAGAGAGTGAGACATCGCAAGGCTGGCCAACGTTCTTAAGGCTACTGTGGAAATAATGGCACATCTGCTAGCTGGATGGCTCAGTGGGTCAGGCATCTGGCTGCAGAGCTAGAGGTTGGGAGTTCGATTCCCCACTGTGTCTCCTGTGAAGTAGAGTGAGCCATGGTGGCCTTGGGCAAGCTGCAGAGCACCAGAACACACCCCAGAAGAAGAGAATGGTAAATCACTTCTGAGCATTCCCTACCTGGAAAAGGTCACCATATGTCACAATTTTATTATTAATATTAATTATTTATTATTATTATTATTATTATTATTATTATTATTATTATTATTATTATTATTATTATTATTATTATTATCATCATCATCATCATCATCATCATCATCATCATCATCATCATCATCATCATCATCATCATTGTTATATTGTTGTTGTTGTTATTGTTATTGTTACTATTATTACTGTTGTTGTTGTTGTTGTTGAGAGATCTTATGTAACGTGGATCAGACAGTTTCCATTGTTTACATAATTCCAGAGAAGGTTGCACATCTTGGCACATGGTTTCTGCTTCCCATGTGCTGAGCTCAGTTCTGTTGTCATGCACAGCCTTTTGATCTGAGAAGTGGTGCTGCGCTGAGTCAGAGCTATGGGCCTTCCGGCTGAGCGTGGTTGCTCCCTGAACTGCAGTCAACCATCTGTCCCTCGGAGAATCTGAGAGGTTGGGTGATGTGGCCACTTCTCGTGTGCACCTAGTATGTAGTTGCTGGGAGATCTAAGCATGTGGGCATCCAGTGATCAATTGTAAACATTTCTATCCGCCCAGCACCTGTGATTTCCTGCTTCTCCCATCACCATGTCTGATCCTTGCCTCCTTCCACTGAGTTTACGGGTTGGGTGTAGGCCAAAATCTATTCTTTTCTGCATGCAGAGATAGAGAGAGAGAGCAGCCTACATTGTGTATACTTGTCCAGAACTGATGACATTACCTTTTTTTACAAGTAATTCATCCTCATTACTCATTACAGTGTTTTGGAAGTGATTAATTATTGTTACTCATTAGGGTGCTTTTAATTGAAAGGAGGTGGCTTGTTACATTACTTGTTCCTTTTTATTATATTTTCATTTTAAAAAAAATCATCTGCTTGGCAAGAGAGAGTGGCCTGAAATGGGAATTCAACTCACAATGCTTCCCTTATAAAGTAGCTAGGAAATAACTAGAAAAGATTGCCCATTACATACGGATGGAAACCTCTGTTTTTATACCCTGGTGTTTTTCTTTTTAATCTTATTTTAGGACTATTCATTTTGTAAAGCAACCTCTTTGTGCTCCATTTAAGTTACATATTTTTTTATTCTGCCATATACGGTAGGCCTATCAAAGTCCATATTTGACAGTAGGCATCCTTCAGTCTCGAAAGACTATGGTATCGTGCTCTGTATGGGGGACTTGGAACAGCGTCTAGTGTGGCTGAGGAGGCCAATTCGAGAGTGACAATCCCTTCCACACTGGAGACAAATCCAATCTGTCCCCTGTCCAGCTCCCTGGTTTTGCTTCCTTTGTGACTTCCTCTTTGCCTCAGCCTGCTGGACAAGGGTTTCTTCAAATTGGGAGAGGCCGTGATGTACTGCCTGCCTCCAGGCTGAACGATCAGATGTCAATTTGACAAATACACACAATATTTGACAATACACACAAAAATTGATATTATTCCCACTTAGTATGTTCCTTCTTAAATGTAGCTTCATTATGTCCTCCTTGCCAGAATAAAAAATCATCTTAGTAAAGGCAATTCCCTAGTTCCCGGCTTGGTTCAAGATCATACGGTATAGGCTGAAATCCTGTTATGCAGTTAGGCAAAAGACATAACTTTTAGCAGCTAACTGCTGTAAGTTAAGAAATCTCCACGGACATTGTCTGCTGCGTGCTGAGTTGCACAATCTGGTATGCAATGCCTATGGAAATTTCTTAACTTAGGCAATGCACCACTAAATCTTACACCTTTTGAGTAAGTGTGCAACAGGTTTTTGGCCTTAAATTGCTTGCATGTATTCTTCCCCATGGCAATGGATGCTTGTGTTATGCTCTCTCTTTTTCCAAATATTTGAAAGGGATGCATTGGTCTAACCATGCATTTGAAGGGTGGCTGTTTTATCAGAGGCCACCAGAGGTAGCCAGCAATATGGAAATTTGGAGATCCTGAGTGGAACTCAATTCCCAATACAGCCACTGCAAAGTGGATGGATTTCTTGTATATCTCTGGATGAAATCTTCTTTGCTGGCAGAATGAGCCCTTATGAGCCCGCATGACAGATGTTTCCTCTTGATAATAGCAGGTCTGCCTCATTCCACTGCATCAACTGCTGTTTTAATCTTGAGGCAGCTGTAGAGATGATCATTTAGGCTAATGTCCTCCCAGTTGTCTAGTATTACATGATTTGGGCCATCATTTTGGAAGGTCTCCATATTCTCAAGATGGAAACAATGCAGCTTAGTTCCAGGATTTTCATTTTATCATATCATCCAAAGCCCAAAGCAGATGAGGTGGCAGCTTCCAGGGAAGTTGGCGAGTCTTTGGGTCATGGTCCAAGCTGTCGGTACCAAGCTCCCCAGAGTCCCAAGCCCCATGTCTGAGTCCCTATTGAAAACAAGTCTTTTCCCCCAGAAAAAAAGGGAGAGGGTGGGTCGGTTCTGAGTCGCAACTTGAATCTGAGTCATTAAAGAAAAAACTCTAGTTTTGCTGGTGTGCACTTATCACTTTTTAACTTTTGGCAGAATTAGGGGCTTTCATGCAAAACAGAGAGAGAAAAGAATTCTTGTTGCTGTGGATAGGAAGAAAGGAGCGGTCTTCTCATTCTTGTGTGGTTGCGCCCCTCCTTTTTTTTTTAACAGGTTGTCTACATGTGTATGTCCTTAAAATGTGCAATAAATCGTAAATATAATAAACAGAACTTGGCTAAACATTAAAACGTCCTTCTGGGAAAAGAGGAGGTGTTTTTTGTTTGTATCTCAGTCGGATCCGTGTTTCTTTGGCAAAGTGACTGGTACAACGAGCAAGGTATTAATAATGTTGGGGCCCTGATCCCATTCATGGAAAAGACCCTCAAAAACCAACAGCTACTGCGATTCGGCAGACGAATAGGTAACTCTGAAAGGAATCGAAAGGAGGCATTTTGTGACAAAGATTCAGCTTCCCCAAACCCTTATCCTACCCATTGCTGCTTCATCAAAGGTGGGTGCCTCTGTCACCAAAGCGTGATGAACGCCTTTTTAAAAAAGCTTGCCCAAGGGTGCAGGAGGAGTAATTCCATGCAGACCTTGCACATTGCCGCTGGAGACGTAGTTCTCTGCAATTTGTTCCTGGAAATGAATAATGAACGTAATTAGCCAAGGGGGCCCCAACGAAGCCAAGAGTGGCTCGCTTTCTGATGAGTTGAACAAGAATCCCACTGGATCAGGCCCAGAGCCCCTTGAGGCCCGCATTCAGCTTTGACGGGGGCCAACCAGGTTGATAGATAGTCCTCCTATATTGAGAAGCATCAGGAAGTAGGAAGTAATCTCACAGGAAGAAGGAGGAACGAAGCCTAGAAATACCAATCTGCATATAGATCTAGAGAAGAGATGAGAAAAATATCAGTAGATATTTGCACTAATACACTAATGGGGTGGTATATAAATCAATCAAACAAACAAACAAATAGTCCTCCTATATATCTCTTTTCTATTCTCTAGATCTTCTCAATTTTAAAAAAATTAAATAAATGACTGCTAGCAAACGGGCATGCATAGAAACCAGTACTAGAAGAGTCTTTGTAAAATGTAGAGTTCTAACAGCAACAAGGCAATAGGCAGATAACAGCGAACCCTATACATAGCATGGTCTCTAGCTCCCTCCAGTTGAAGTTTCTGGAAATTACATTCCGGTAAATACATATAAATATATATTTCAGGGAGGTTTTATTTAATATTTCCACCCAGCGGATAAGCGAATCCATGGATGCGGAACCTGCAGATAGGGGAGTCCTACTATAATGAAAGAATAGGCCCCTGCCTCATTAGGCTTACAAGCAAGGAGACATCTGAGAGTGGTCGTTGGCCAAGTTGCTTGGAGGAGAACTTCGATAGCCATCATGATGGCTCCTGTGTTGTGATTTGGTTTTCCGATCTATTCAACACTTTTAGTTGTGGTATCCCCCCCTTCTCTGAAGAGTTTTCTAAAGCACTCATTGCAAACAACAACAGTGATAAGATGTTTTATCCTTAAAGCTTTTGTGGTGTGTTCCTTTTACAGCTACCTAGATAGTTTAGATCGAATTGGAAATGCAGACTACCAGCCGACGGAGCAAGACATTCTTCGAACCAGGGTGAAAACCACAGGCATCGTAGAAACCCATTTCACATTCAAAAACCTCCACTTCAGGTTAGTGCAGTGCCTAAAAGTTAAGAGTAGGCTGGCATCGGTTCCATGCAGTTTGCACCCTCAATGCTTCCACCCGACGCACCAAATGTCCTGCACCGTCATACAGTATAAACCCCAGATACCGGCTGGCAAAACAAATCTCCTTTCTAGATTGCCGGCAACGAAAAGCAAAGTTAACGTGTTATGGCATTTTTATGACTAGCAAATATACTTCGCCATGAACCTGTGGATACAGTCTACCTCCTCAGACACATTCTAGTACCTTGTATTGCAAAATAGTTTATTACCTTCAGCATTTTTTGTAAAAAAAAAAATCTGATTAGTTTGAAAAACGTATTTTAAAAAAAGGATCAAAGAAAAAAATGGCTCAAAAAGCAGGCATTTTCTTAGTGACTGGCTATCTAAGAGGTGCTTTTCTGAATAGGACTGTTCTGTTGTTATTTCTAATGTGTTTTTGTCGATGTTTTTATCCACTAGCTTTAATAGTATGTTTATTGAATTCTTTTTAAATATCATAATAGTTTTAGCTTTTAATGTTGTTTCTTTTTCATGATGTAAGCCACCTTGAGCCCTTTTTAGGAGTAAGGCTGAACATAAATATTGTAAATAAATAAACAAACAAATAATCAAACAAATAATCTCATCTGGCCGTTCTGCTTCTCCTTGCTCACTAGGTCAAGTTATACAGTACATCAAACTATACCTTACATACAGACAGCATGAACTTGGAAAGGGGAGTGTTTTTTTTAATGCTGGAAGTATGTGATTGTCATAGCAGATGACAGTTTCCTTGAAGCCACACTGCAGCATCAAACCAGTTAAAAATAAATAGAAAACTTCCTCCCACTCTCCCACCCCAGGGCGGGAAACATAAGAAGATGCAAAATGTCTGTGGGATTTTTTATTTTTATTTTTTAAAAAAGCCCGTTGAATCAGTATAGAATTGATTGCTCGGCAAGTCAATTTAGCATGATTCGATTTTGGGGAAAAAAATAATTAAAAGTTTCCTCCTGCTGCTCCATGGAGAGGGAGACAGGAGGGAACAAAGAGAGGGATCCTGTTTTAATTATTTCTCCTCCTCCTCCTTCTTCCTTCTTCTTTCTTCTTTCTCTTTAAAAGGAGGAATGGACTAAATAGGGTCATTTGAGCTACAGTGTAGTTTCCTGCCCCATAACCTCACCCGATCCTTGTCTGTGGATGGAAAGATGACCCCAAATGGCATACCACACTTCACCTTAAGCAACCCTATCCAGGCATACATTCAGCCACCTAGTTGCACCCGGGCGTCCCCAAGATCTGGTTCTTTGGACCCAATTCGTCGTAAAGGATTCTCCCTGTTTCTTCAACAGGCTCTTTGATGTTGGTGGTCAGAGGTCAGAACGCAAGAAATGGATCCATTGTTTCGAGGACGTCACAGCGATCATCTTCTGTGTCGCGCTGAGTGGGTATGACCAGGTGCTCCACGAAGACGAGACCACGGTGAGTATCTTTGGGGCCAAAGAGTCCCCGAGATGATGTCGTGGCCTTTCTGATTACCTCACTTGGTCCGAGGTCACCTGGCAGACCGTCGTCGGTTCACAGAACAAATGGATCTAACAAATATACTTTGTTACTCACACGTCTTCCACTAAGTCGCAAATGCTACGCAGATCCCATTGTAGCATCAACACTTGGATTTAAGTCTTCCATTCAGCAGGATATCATTAGCCCAGGTAACACAGCTGTTTGCACTCTTGAAGTTGGTCAGTGATTCAACTAGATAGATAGATAGATAGATAGATAGATAGATAGATAGATAGATAGATAGATAGATAGATAGATAGATAGATAGATAGATAGATAGATAGATAGATAGATAGATAGATAGATAGATAGATAGATAGATAGATAGATAGATAGATAGATAGATAGATAGATAGAGGGAAAGTGAGGATACTGTTATTAATTAACCAACTTTGGTGCCCACAGCATGCAGAAGATTGCACAGAAGCCTTGATTTCACTAGCTGTACTAACCCTGTCTCATTTTCATTTTCTTTCTCTTGTTTTCCTCCTTTTTTGTTTTTAAATGAAGACTTACGTTTTCCTCATTGGCTGTGCTCTTAATGGATCTGCTCTCTTTCCTCCTTCTGGTATCTCAGCTCCTCGTATTTTATGTGGCTGACCGTTTTTCAGATCTTCCTTCTCCTGCACACAGACGTTCTCCAAGGGTGATTCACACAATAGGGTTCACCCTTTGTTTGCCAAGAGTGGGGTCGTGTTTACTTGAAAAGCTTGCTTGGCTTCTTAAATTTGTGAGCTATGGTGTAGAGATTCTCTTCTCTCCCCCCCCCCGCCCCCTTTTGCACATGGATGTCTTCTTGAATCTTTCTGATGCTGAAATTGGGGAAAGAAAATGCATAGAGGCAGGGGCCTCTGAAGCCTTCCTCCTGTCTAACAAGAATGTGTCTGACCTACAGTTAAAACTGTAGCTCTTTAAGCATTCTGGCTTCATCCTAAGGAATTCTGGAATTTGTAGTTCAGAGGGCTACTTAGAAGTCAGGGAAGGAGACTAGAGCTCTTATTGAGATAATCATAGAAGTGCATCTACACCATACATTCCTCGCAGTATGATGCTTCTTCAGGTTCCATCCTAAGGGATGCTGGGGAATACGGTTTGATGAGATACTTAGATTGGTCCATGGCTGCTGTCATTCACCGACCATTGCTCTCTAGCAAAGAATTCTAAGTCCCTCATCAAACGACAGATCGAAGAGCCTCGTGGCGCAGTGGTTAAAACGCTGTACTGCAGCTAAAACTGTGCTCACGACCTGGGGTTCAAATCCCAGGTAGCCGGCTCAAGGTTGACTCAGCCTTCCATCCTTCCGAGGTCGGTAAAATGAGTACCCAGCTTGCTGGGGGGGCAATGTGTAGCCTGTATAATTAAAATTGTAAACCGCCCGGAGAGTGCTTGTAGCGCTATGGGGCGGTATATAAGTCCAATAAATAAATAAATAATAAATCATATGGCGTCTCTGGAACACAGCCCCGGCAGCTAAACTGCTATCAACCTGCTATAAGTATGTAATGTCCTCTCTCACCCCAAAGTACAGATCGTGAGGTTACAAGGGAGAGAGGCGTGGAAATTAAAGCGACATCGAACTGCAAATCAAACTGTTGCACAGATATACTCTACCGGCTGTAAGAATGCTGCAATGTTTCAAAACATTGAAAAAGTTAAAATAAAAAAGATAGATGCCTGAATGTAGGCAGAATGCAGGGGAAAGCTGAAGGACATTTAGCCACGATTAAAAGAAAACTGGGGGATATTTGGGTTGTGATGCGCCGTTCATATTTTTCGGGGAGGGTCCACTCTGAATTCCAGAGACAGAATTCTAGGAGTTCCAGTCCATGAACGGCCACCTACAGACGCCTATATTTCACTCATGTGGACCAGAGGCTCACTCTGTATGTCTCCGTGGCTGTCTCGGGCCTTCCTTCTTGTTGTTGATGCGCAAATAAGAAAGCTGCTGTGTTGCGTCTTGGGAGCTGCCGTTCTTTGGGAGGTGCCTTCTAAAGGGCAGCAAGACTGCAACCCCCATAAATCACCATGGAAGCTTTCTTCTTCGTGCATTGACAACAGGAAGAAAGGCCGGAGAGATACCCTGGTCCAGGTGAGCAAAATATAGGTATCTGTAGATGGGATGAATTCTGCCATGGGAATTCTTGGAGAATTCTGGGCATTGGAGTCCAGAAAAACAAAAGGCACATCCCTATATTTTTGAATGTGTGGATATCTTGGGCTCCATCTTCTGCAAACTCTTACCATTGATGGCTGAGGCTTCTGAAAACTGAAGCTTCCCTACGCTTGTATTAAAAATGTGGGGAAGTCATCCATACCTCATTGCATCACAAATGCCTGTTTAATGATGGTGGCTTTATGGTCCTGCCTGAGTCTGACCATCGCCGGGGATGTAAAACCAAGCACTTGCTTAGCAAGCATTGTTGGTGTGTTGCCTTTGGTGTCAACCATCAGCTTTCCTTCTGACTCAAGTAATGGGTTCAAGGCTTCACTTCGTCCTCAAAATCCAGGGGAGAGGACCTCAGTGTGTGTGGGGGGGGGGGGAAGGGGTTTGCTCAGTACTCTGATAGACTGGTCAGATAAATATATCAAGCCAGGATGTGAATTGAAAGAATTAATTGCCAATAGACGCTTGCAGTGAAAGGTAGCTCATTCTGTGCTCAGCTGGCAAAGAAACCAAGGATCATGTCCGTGAGCGCGACGTCATTTCAACTTTCATGACAATGGTCACAAGCATTCTAAAAGTCAATGTCTTTTCCTCAGCTGCCTCTCCCTTGTGTGTTTTTTTCTCTTTAAACCACAGCTAAATACGACTCTAAATGTGCATGTTTGCAGGCCGGCCAGCCGGCCAACACACCGTCATGCGGCAGATGAAAAGAATGGGGAAAATGTGTTTCTGATATGGATTTCACCTTGTATGAGCTAATCTGAGCACGAAGTGTCCATGTCTAAAGCGCTGTGTCACATCCTGCAGAATATAGTTCATGGGAGCCCAAAGAACAGGGCCTTAACGATGGAGGCACCAGAACCATGAGATGCCTTTTCTTGCTTTTCAGTGGGATGTTAAAGATGTATCGCTCCCAGCAAGCTTTGGGAGAAGCTGCTGCTTAAGATGATATCAGGCTAATTGCTGTTGTAAATGGCTGAGAGAATGAAAGTATTCTCAGCTTGTGTGTCTTTTAAATGCGGACCTGTGGACAGTAATCGCAGCCACCTTGCTGCAGCAAATGTTTTGAAATGGCTCCTTTTTGCTGCCTTGATTATTTTAAGAGAAAGAGAGGGCATAAACTCTCTCTCTCTCTCTCTCTCTCTCTCTCTCTCTCTCTCTCTCTCTCTCTGTGTGTGTGTGTGTGTGTGTGTGTGTGTGTGTGTGTGTGTGTGTGTGTGTGTGTGTGTAAGAGCTTGCTCGCTGGAGTCCAAATAAAACAGGATCATCTGTAAGGACTGGGCAGTAATATTTTTCCTGGGTCTGTCCAGTGTTCACTTTCCATTCTAGAGTCTAGTCTCAGACAGAAACGTGGCAGCTCTATGATCAAAACACAGGTTTCCAAGGGCCTTCCAGCTTTGGATGACTGGCGGACTTAGCGCTTGTAGGAGGGGACCAACGTTTAGGGTCGGGAAGAGAAGGAAACGCCCCATCACCTGGTTGCTCTTTCTCTTCTCTTCGTCTTTGCAGATCATTGTGGTCAGAATGACAGGCTCTGACATTTAGAAACAACTTTCTACAGTGGCGCCTCACTTAACGACGATAATCCATTCCAGGAAAATCGCTGTAATTGCTGTTAAGCAAAAACATCGTAAAGCGAAATTAACGCATTGAAAACCCCTCAATGCATTCCAATGGGCTAAAAACTCACTGTCCAGCGAGGATCCTCCATACGGCGGCCATTTTCGGTGCCTGTATAGCGAGGAATCCGTCCCTAAGCACAGTGGGGAGCCATTTTAAGCACCCGGTGGCCATTTTGAAAACCCGACGATCAGCTGTTTTTGATCGTCGTAAAGCAAAATCGGTTCCCGAAGCAGGGAACCCATCATCGTTAAGTGAAATTCCCCCATTTAGACCATCATTTCGCGATCGCAATTGCGATCACAAAAACACCGTCTTAAAGCAGATTCCTCGCATTGCGGGGCAATAGATAAGCGGAGCACGACTGTACTTTTTCAGCCCCAACGTCTGTCCAGACTGGAAAGCTAAAGACAAATAAGGGAGGGACAAGAAGCCAGGTCTGTGTGGAAGAGTGGCTTGTTGAAACTGAGGAAGCTGGGAAAAGTCTGGAAGTTTTATAAGGGTTGGTGGGATGCGATTGGCCCCGTGACATCACTTGAGGCTGGCTTAGCTTGTAGCTGCAGAATCCTTGCTCCATTCACTCTGTAAACTGATGGGCAATGGGTTCCGTGGAGTTTCTATGGGCGCCTTTTATGTTCTCTGTCCCCCAGTTTTGTCCAGAGGGGATGTTGATTCAGCATGAGACCTCTTCAGGTAAAGCATTTGCTCTTCTACTGAGTACTTCGTCAGAACCCGTTTTGTGAAGACACCCGCCTGTCTCTCATTCAGGGTGAGCAAAACCCAGCATGGCTGTGCCCTCTCATGCATCCAATTTCCAAAACACAACCTACATGCAGAAAAGGTGGGAGATCTTGCCGAGGTCTTTCCAGAACGAAGAAATAAGCTTTCGCGATATTTACCAAACGTTTGTAGAGAAATCCGTTATTTTCCTTGGGTCTTTGGGTTTATGGTTCTATAAAGAACATGGATACAAAGGTGCTGTCATTACTTCCAGGAGAACAATGTACAAAAGTGATATTTGTGCAAAAAGGTACAAGGAGTTCTACAGTGTGGTGTAGACGTGCATAGCAGGATACTTGTGCTGGGTAGAATAACCGTCTGCAGAAAAGTCTAGGAAGCAAGCTGGTTAAAAAAGGGTCATGTTAGTAGCCTTCAGGGCCCTGGTTTTCTTCTTGTTGCAGGTGTTGTGTTGCTTCTTTTTGTTTTGTTTCACGTAACCTGGAAACCGTACGACTGTCTTTTGGCCATGGTAGTGATGGTGCTTTGAGTCGTTTCTTCTTGGCTAACTACCAAATTGGCATCCGTGGGTCCCTCGGCGATGTTTCAAAACCCTTAGAACTGTCCATGTCTCCCCAGACTGGCCCGTCCTTCAAAACCATCCTCCTTTCACATCTGGCCAGGATGTTTTACCCCCCTCACTTCAGACTGGTTTCCCCTTTGGGTGGGCGAGGAATCTGCTCTGCCTTGAGCTCTCTCCCAGACGGTGAGAGCCGGCTTCCCCTCCCCTCCCCTGCCGGCTTGCCTGGTTTCCTGATTAGGAGGTCTGGGGCGCTCCTTGGCCTTCTGTCCACATGCGGGCAAGGGTTCAGCTAAAACCGAGAGAGGAAACCAGCCTCCGGCTCATTCATGGGGCTGCTTGGGAAATGGGGCCTCTCCCCTTCTCCCACCTGTCTGTGTGCACGTGTGTTTGGCAGTGTCTTATTGCTAAGCCCCAGAGGAGGAGGAAAGGGCAGCGTAAAAGGGGGGGGGAGGAGTAGCAAGAAAGTCAGAGCTGCTATCATTGCTGTCATAAGCCATCCAAATCGGGGGGGGGGGGCGAGATGCTGGTGTCTGAATGACAACGTTTCTCTTTGCTTCCCATGGAGTCCTACAGCTAAGCCATAACTTGAAGTGTGTAAATGTATGTGCACGCGTGCTCGGAAATGTATGTGCATCTCTTCTCCCTTTGGATGGGAAAATGGGGCTGTGACATGCAAGGTGTCTTTCTTTCAGGAAAGCTTGTCTACCATTACTGGCTGTCATCAGAGTAACAAACCCTATCAGTCTTCCCTGGTGCACAGTTTAAAAGTGATCATAGTTTATCACCTCCATTTGAAAAGTGAGGGGGAAGAGCGAGAATGTGGAGGTGATAAGCAAGAGCCCATAATTGGGCATTAGAGCAGACACGGAAGTTGGCATTCACTGGGTCAGGTCAAACACTGGCATTATAATAGTTAAAGCATTTTCTGGTCATATTGTCTAAGCAGCCTGTCAAAGAAAGCTGTTTTGTCCTTTTGTAGCATTGTTTTACAGCATTCATTCTTATTGTATCTATTCCTGCACATGCTTAGTTATTTACTTTGGAAATTTCCACTTAGAACTATAAAAGAGTAATTGTCCGATTATTTGGAGTGACCCATTTTGCACATCTACTATATGTTGATGACTCTCCACTTTTCAAGTGATAAAGTTCTATTGTTTTATTACTGAGATTCAGTCTGTGCTTTGTTTTGCGACCCCCCCCCTAGCCAGCAAACAGGAGCTGGGGGAGAAAGGATCAGCCTTCCCCAGCAACACCAACAAAGGGTGGTCCTTGGTGAAGTGGGTTGGTTGCATCTCAAAGAAACTTTCCAGTAGATTTCTTGAATAATTTTTATCTGTACTTTCTTCTTGGTTATAATTTTCCTGCTAGATTTGTGTGGTGAGAATTACGTGGCACATGACAAGATGCCACCAAAGACAAAACGGGAAGATGCTCTCTGGTCTCTATAACATACTCTTTGCTTCTCAATAACCCCCTGTTGAATCTATGGGTTTGCTTCTCAACCTCAGTTATGGCTGCTTCTCTCTGCTATTCCATTTCCGTCGGGGAGAGGCGGCATGGGCGTTCTGGCTTCAGCCTCTTGCTCCAAACTTCCAGCAGGTCTTCTCTTCACCAACACCACTATTCCTTGGCCACCTGACCTTGTCTAACCAAACAAAGGCCGAAATAATGAGATTTTGAGAGACCCTCCAAATTTGACAGGTATGAAGCTTCTCTTGAACCGAGAAAACAAAGGAAAAAGAGTTGAAAGCAGTCCGGGAACTTGGCATTTATTGTCTGGTTTTGCAGTGACCTGTATTTACCTCCACATCTAAATCACACCACTGTTTAATCTCTCCATTTTTTGTTGTTGTTGTTACTTACTGCATGGTTTCTAACTAAAAAGCAGCTTCACCTTCATTCGTGTATTTGATTTGCGGCATTGCCAGAAAACTCACCTCCAGAACCGAGCCCAATTCTTTTCCTTAAGGCACAGACTAACATCAGCCAAGATCGTGTGCCGATAAAAGGCCTCGGTGGTCCTTAAGCATGTTGTCTCTTTGAGTTCCTTCCTCTCCTTCCCTCTCATTTTCTCTTCCTGTCGTTCTTGTCCTTTTATCTCTTTTTATCTGGGTGAAATGCTTTTAATCAAGCCATGTTTCCCAAAAAGACATGCACTTAAAAATAAAATTTAAAAAAGAAACCCAAAGGGGGGAAAAAGCCAAGACGCTCAAAGGCTGTCCGTGCTAAATTATATAACAAACTCCTTGGGCTAAAGGTCACCGCAAGGTCATTGCCAAGAAGATGCCGTCTCATGATCTGCTTTCAACTCTCGATTAATTCAAGGATTTGCTGGTCCTTGGTTAATGTCTCCAGCCAAACACACGTCCCACACAACCATGCACCCGTGGCACGATCCGTTGTCACTTTGAGGTGAATGCTCTGCACAGTTTGCATGACCTGCTCTTTGGTTGAGATCTTTTTGACCACGAAGGGCAGTGGAACGGCTCCTCCACCCACCCACCCAAAATGCATGGTGCATGACCTTTAATCGGAGCTGAAATCTTAAACTTATATATCTATTTTAAAAGTGCTATGCTAAATTTACGGCTCTGTAAAAAAAATTAATACCACAGTGCTACTAACTGTATTTCAAATCTATAGGGACTGCATCTTTTTTTTTTTAATGGAGGCTCACATGTTCCTAGTTTGTAAACATTGATTGAATGACGTCCACTGTTGTCCGCTTTCTTTCATATTCTTCCCTCCCCCATTTATTAATTGTAGATGCCTCCTTACACATTAAAGATGGCCCAGCAGGCGCCGTCTTTGGCCTGATGCACCATCTCCTTTGTGTTTCAGAATCGCATGCATGAATCACTGAAGCTCTTTGATAGCATCTGTAACAACAAGTGGTTCACGGAGACCTCCATCATCCTGTTCCTCAACAAGAAGGACATCTTCGAGGAGAAGATCAAGAAATCCCCATTGACCATCTGCTTCCCAGAATACACAGGTAAGGAAAATGGGACCTTCAACATTGTTTGAAGGAAATCCATGACCACCAAACAAAGCTAGGTTCAAACACAGCTTTGAAGAAAGGGATTAAAACAAAGATATAGAGCAGAGATCCGTGAGGAGGGTTTTGCTAGATTACCACCTGTAAAAGGCATTGTAATCAATAACTGCCAAAAGTATAATTTGGGTGCAGGAGAGTGGCTGCAAGCCAGAAAGTGAGGAGGAACCAAAATTAGCACATTGCATCATCATTTCTCATTATTGCATTAATGAGGAAATCGTTATTGGAGGTGGCATCCTGGTAGTTGTAGCCAAAAAAAAAAAAAAAGATTTATGAAGAGTGGAATGTAGGAAATCAAGTTTGAAAGCATGATATTGAGGAAGAGATTTAACTGCCACCTGCCTGTCGTGGTGCCAGAGGGAAATCTCACTTCTCTCCAACTTTATTTATTAGATTGATCATGTTAGCAATGATGGTCAATGGAGCTTCACTCCTGGGGCTAACCTCAGTTCTGTGGTAGAGATGGATGGATGGATGGATGGATGGATGGATGGATGGATGGATGGATGGATGGATGGATGGATGGATGGATGGATGGATGGAAGGAAGGAAGGAAGGAAGGAAGGAAGGAAGGAAGGAAGGAAGGAAGGAAGGAAGGAAGGAAGGAAGGAAGGAAGGAAGGAAGGAAGGAAGGAAGGAAGGAAGGAAGGAAGGAAGGAAGGAAGGAAGGAAGGAAGGAAGGAAGGAAGGAAGGATGGATGGATGGATGGATGGATGGATGGATGGATGGATGGATGGACCTTTAAAACAACATATACTCATTGCTCATTGCATTCCCTCAATTAGCAAAGCATGTCATTTGGACCCAGGACTGTCATGTGACATGGCGTGAGCCTAGGACAACATAAAGCGAAAGACTGCAAGGCCAGTGTTGAGCATTGTTATCAAAAGCATTGTCCAGAGATATAACAGCACTAGAGACAGGTACTATGAACCACTGGTTCGGCAGTTCGTCCTGGTTCGTTTACCGGCCAAACAGGTGTTTGGCACTTCCAAGCCCCACCTCCTCCAGCAGAGGCAGCCACTCAGAGGCAGCACCAGGAGGAGGCGGTGCAGGGAAGCCATGGCGGTGGCTCTAAGTGGGTGCCCGTCGGAGGAGGTGCGGCTTGGAAGCATCAATCACCTGTTGGATCGTTAAATGAACCCGGATGAACTGCTGAGCCAGTGGTCCGTGCCCATCTCTAATCAGTACTATTGACCAAACTGAACACAAAAAAATGAAATGGCTGCTTTTCCGCAGGGCGAAAGTTCCAAAAGTCCTAGCCAGTGTGGACACTGCACAATTTGAGTAGCCTCAATTTCAAAAAATAGGGCTTTTTTCCTAGGCTAGGACAGGAATGCACTGTTTGAGGGTGGAGGAAGGCTTTCAAGAAACTAGGTGAAGACCCTGGACATCACACAACCTTGTTGCTTGCAAACATTTTAGCAGTGGCCCAGAGGCTGGCCACGTAAAACTGTGAATCCCCGGACATGGCCATGCCTCTTGGGGAGGGAGTCTATTTGGATGGGTGACGTCACGTGCCTCAAAACAGCCTTTCTCTCAGCTTTTGTTTTCCTCTCTTACAGGACCCGGTTCTTTCACTGAAGCTGTGACTTACATTCAGTCGCAATACGAGAGCAAGAATAAGTCGTCCAACAAAGAGATCTACACACACATTACCTGTGCCACTGACACCAACAACATCCAGTTTGTCTTCGATGCTGTAACTGATGTCATCATAGCCAACAATTTGCGTGGATGTGGACTCTATTAAAGCCTCGTTCTTTCTTTCTTTCTTTCTTTCTTTCTTTCTTTCTTTCTTTCTTTCTTTCTTTCTTTCTTTCTTTCTTTCTTTCTTTCTTTCTTGGAAGCAAACCCGTGGTCAATATTCACTTGTCCGCTCTACCACCTCCCAGGTTTAGGCCAATCCCACCCAACATGTTTCAGGGGGATCACACAACTTCCATGTCCATGTGAGTCGGCATTCACTGGACTCTTTTTTTTCAAAGTAACTATTGGGACATGTCGCCTTGTCATTTGACTGAAACAGAAGGGAAGAAATGTCCTTTCCCAGACTTCACTAATTTTCCTCAGAAAATCCTACTCCCTTTTCTATGCTCTCCCCCCCCCCAAATTGAAAGCTGTGAGGTGAATTTCTCTACCATACCCATGTTGGAATGGTAGCCAGTATTGAAACTAACACTGGAGAGGGTAAATAGAGTCTAAATCACTGGTTCCCAACTTTGGGTCCCCAGATGTTCTTGGACTACAACTCCCAGAAATCCTGACCACCACAGCTGGTGGCAAAGGCTTCTGGGAGTTTTAATCTGGGAACCCAAGATTGGGATTACTGCTCTAAATCCTTGTACAGTGGTGCCTCGCTAGATGATGATAATCCATTCCACTGAAATAGCTGTTTAGCGAAATCATTGTCTAGCGAAAAGCATTTCCCCATTGGAATGCATTGAAACCTGTTTAATGCATTCCAATGGGGAAGAATAGTTGTTGTCTAGCAAAGATCAGCCATAGGAAAGCTGCTTTGTGAACCGCCAATCAGCTGTTTAAATCGCTGTCTTGCGAAGCTTAGGTCCAGAAAACACCTGTTTTGCGAGCGAAGAGGGAGCTGTCAAAATCGTTGTCTAGCAAAAATCGGTTTGCGAAGCAGGGGCCAAACATTGTCCAGCGAAATTCCCCCATAGGAATCACTGTTTTGCAAATCACTATAGCGATCGCAAAAAGTCAATGTCTAGCAAAAAAGCTGTCATGCGGGGTAACTGTCTAGCGAGGCACCACTGTATTTCAAGGGGCAGGAAATGACTTTACTGAATACGTTGACTCTTCTGGTATTTGCCATTTAAGTGCCAAACTTTAAGAGATCTGTGGCCAAGATATCCTCAGTGCGTGCCATCTTTTCATATCATTAGCTGCTGTGAAAAGGGATCATGATTTCCGTGTTAAAATTCTCCTCCCAACGCTGCTGAATTTAATTGTAGGAGAAAACACGTCCAACACAAACAGGTTCCTGTTTGGTGGGAGATGGTTCTGAGAGAAATGACTGATCTTCTCTTTTTTTCCCCCTCCCCCAAATAGTGGCCCCGATCCACGACACATGTATGAGCGTAACAGACACATGCTTGCTGCTGCTGTTCATACATGTTAAGAACTGCAGCGCATCCTATTCCATGCTTTCTTCCTAGATGTTGAGAGCAGATAAGAAAAAAATAAAATAGAAATGGAAAAAAGGATGGCTGAGGAAGTTCTCGGCCTCCCACATTTTTGAACCTTTTTTACCATTTGCTCAGGAAGAGCAAGTGACCTGGAAGCCAAGATGAATTACCATTTCTGCTCCAGAATGAAATGGTTAGTGCGGATTGAAATCTAAAAGTCGTGCTTTGCTTTCGTTTTTAAATTTGGGGCAGATGACTGGGCATCAAAAAAAAAAAAATTACCAATGGTCATGAACCTCTGGGGGTCTCTCTCAATAGAAAAGACATGGTTATAGAAGACGTAAATAAATATTCTAGAATAACCAAGTAAGGTGGTCTTCGTGTTGGGTTCCAGGGACTCACATAAACGTAGTAGGGATCCTTCCATGAGAAAGCCAGTAATGGAAGACAAGATTTTCAGAAAGAAAAATAGCTTGCTTCCCAATTGACCAAAACTTGACTTTTGCTCTAGGACGGATCGGGAAAGGACAATGAGAAGCTATGTTCAGTGTTGTGGTTGCATGAATGTTGCTCTTCTGGAAGCACTCTTTTGAGGTCAGCAAAATGCGGAGTTTTCCTTGGAAACTATTAGATTTTGGGAAAGTTGCTTTTTGGCAGGACTACTAGGGAGTTGCCATTTTTTAAAAAAAAACTTCTAAAAACAGTCACTGGAAGGTTGAAAAGCCAACAGCTGGATGTCTTTACCAAGGGCAGAAATACGTAAATGACAGCTTTGCTGTTAGAAGGGGAGCTGTCTTCAGAAAGACAGGGCATTTGATTATCTCACAGTGTCATTTCATAGCTTTGTAGGTGGCACGTTAGTTTGCTTAGGTTTGGTGATGGGTCACTGGGACCTAAACACCCATCTTTGTTTACATTTGACAGCACAAACATGGCCGCTATGAAGCACGTGTCTATGGACGTATAATGTTACATCACTTTCTAATTGTGAAGCTGCTCTCTCATCTGTTTCTGCCTTGGTACGACAGATTTAACTCCAAAATTTAAACAGACCTAAGTACTGTTTGATATCGCCCCATCCTCTCCCTCCCTCCCTCTCTTCCTTCCCCTTTTTATAAGGTATTCCATGGTTTTGTTGTTTGGTTTTAGCAGATAAACAATTGTTTCTGAGGTGGATTTGGGATTTGGGGGGGACTGTTCTTTGGTAATAGCAGGTTTGTCCCAAAGCTATACTTCTGGAATTGTACAGTTTTGAGCGCTGTATGGAGGACGAATCTGATCCCAAGGCTGTATTGGTATCTCTCTGTGCTTCTCTGCCAGTGTGTGTTTCTTTGTATCTCTTGTCAGATATGTTCTCTTTTCGGTCCACCCAGATTCTCCTCAGACGCTGTACTTGCTATTTGTTCACTCCTTTCTGGGGAGCCTTCGGTTTCTTTGGGTTGGGGTAGACATCTTCTAATGGTTCAAGTCACATCCTTCCAACCCAATTCCCTTTTAAAATCATCATCATCATCACAACAACAACAACGAAACCTTCTTGTGATGGGGGGGGAGAGAAGGTGGTTTCATTCGATGGGGGGGGCTGAGCTCCTTTTCCCCAAAAAAACTTATAACCTGGAAGTCACTGTAGGAAGTAAAGAAACGAGGCAGCCATTTTGTGAGGCTCCTTTTTAAGTATTCTTGCACATTCATGTCCACCTTGAAGGAGACTGTGCAATTCCTTTAATTATTGCCAGTTGTGTTTATTCCTTCATTGCCATATAAAATCAGCTGCTATTACATCTGCCAGAGAACCAAACTCAGACTAAGATGGAGGCCACAACCCTGCCCCATCACCCTTTCCCCTGAACTCACTTCCTGCTAACTTTTCTGCCGGTCGGAATTAGAAACCGATCACACCAAAGCCCTGCGGCCTTTCGTGGGACGAGGGAGGGCCATAACAGAAGACACTGAAAGCTGGCAGGGGATAAGAAGCATCCACATGGACAGCTAAGAAAAAAGAACAGCAGACTTCCAAAAACATGTAAACGGTGGCACCAAGAGCAATCCCCTTTTCTATAGCCAAGCTTTGAGGCTTCGTAGCGTAGAGCAGAGATGCTGGTCATCATCTGCAGGCCCTTTTCATATTCAGGTGATCATAGTCGGAGAGAGGATGAGCAAGCTACCCAACAATTAGTGGCAAAGTTTTACAAACTAAGACTTTCACAGGCTGTTATTTACGTCTCTCTTTTTTTATTAGCAGCCAAGTCTGGTTTCTGGGAAACGCTCCTCTACGTGAGTGCCATGCCTGGGATTTAGGAACGGGCTCAAGCGTTTGCAAGCCCCATTATCCTCCGGCGGTGGCCAAGCGTTCCCCATGGGCTGTTACCGTTTTAGCAGGGCTTTGATGAAAGCCCAGCACAGCAACCCCAGTGCATTGTGGGAAAATCACCATGCCATCTTTATCGGATGGGAGCTGTTCCCTGTATTCCCCCTTGCCAGGAGATTAGGTTTGGTTACTGAACAGACAACGCTCTAGTGGCTAACATTTTTTATAATGCATAACTGTTGTGTGGCTTCTCATTGTAACTGCTGCTGCTGTCGTTAAATTCCTTTACAAATAGGGAAATGATCTCTGCCAACTGGACCTCCCCCTAAAAAATAGTTTGGAAAGTAATTCGTAAATGTGAACAGACAGTTTCCAAACCCCTCACGGGGTACCATTAACCTGTGAAAAAAGAGGACCTCAATACTCTACAGTATTGTTAACCACAATAGTATGCAATGAATAACGTCACCATTTTTAATGCGTTATTTCCAAATAATGCACATGT
The DNA here is from genome assembly GCF_051106095.1 of Pogona vitticeps. Lineage (NCBI taxonomy): Eukaryota > Metazoa > Chordata > Lepidosauria > Squamata > Agamidae > Pogona > Pogona vitticeps. Next base: position 25,021,514 of record NC_135792.1, read on the forward strand.
GCACCTATCGCTGTATCTTCCTTGCCCTATATGGTACAGATGTGGCACCGTTTCTGATATCGTCGTGGAATGAGGGTGGGAGAAGGCATGTGCACATTGGGGGCAGAGGGGGTAGGGTGAGGACTTGTTCTACAGGCGATGGGGGAACGCCTTGTTTTGGCTGTATATGTGGAGAGGGCTGTGCTTAGGAATCAATGGTGGTGAGCAGGCTTGGTGCTGATGTGAAACCGTGCAGGTGGGTTGCTGTTGAAAACAGATCAGTAAGTGAGATCGTTCTGAGTCAGTATCCCGGTGAAACTGCTTCACACATACTCCAGACTCCATGGGAGCCATTGAAAGTTTCAGTATCTTAAACCCTTCCTTCTGGGATTAACTTCCTGCTCCACTGATATTGAAATCACACCAGCCAGCAAGGGTGCTAGATGGATTTGCTGTGCTGGGAGAATTCTGGGGAGTTGTCGCCCTGCGCAACTGGAAAGTAGACATTTAGGGAAGGTTGGTCAGATGTGATCATTATGGCCCTCCGGTTTTGTGTTTGTTTGCATGCTCATTTAAATATTTCTATGACAGTTGTGTGATTTTTCTATCAACAAAGGAGACCGGGCGGAGTGAGGGCACTAAGGGTTGGAAAGTTCTTAAAGAGCTACTGAAGAGGGAGGGTAAGGGACATGTTGAAAGTTGGGGCAGGTGTAGGAAACACAAGACGCATTTGCTGGAGGAAAGGAGAAGGCTTGAGACACATTGCAGGAGACGTGGGAGAGGGAATTGACGGATCTCATAGAATGTGTGCCATTTTAGAGGACGTATACTTTATTGGCAATGCAGCATCATCATTAAGCAACTGAGCTGTGAACTAGAAACCACCCGAGACCTGATCTATGAACAGTAATTTGCTAATAGTCTGTGATAAGCTATCATCTCTCTCAAGTTGCCCCATGATTAGATGGGGATAACACCTCAAAGGGATGAGATTGTGCTTTTGAACACTTGAAAGCCCCAAAAAATTGGAGCCCTCCCAGAATGACTGAACTACGACTCCCGACATGCCTGACCATTCGATCTGCTCACTCAGATAGCTGGGAACTGAATTCCAGCAACATCTGGGGGACTCAGGAGGTAAAGCAGAGGTAGGAAACATTCCTTTTTTTCAAACTATCACTCCCAAAATGCCCCAGCCAGCATGGTCACTGGGAGCTGTAATCCAAACATTAAAAAAAGAGGAAAGTTTCCCAACCATGCTCTAAAATCTGCTTATCACTGAATCATGTGTAATGTGAAAGAATGATTTCTTCAACACACACACACTTTTATATTAATGATTTAGAGAATTAAAAAGCAGAAACCTCAGGCTGAATTTTCCTCCACATCGCTCCTTCCCAAGGCCATACACAGAAGATGAGTAGAGCAGCTGTCCAGGGTCCTGAATCAATTTTGGAAACAGGATTCAGCAGCTTAGAGAGTGTCTATAAAGTCTGGATTAAAACCCAGAGTGAATTCACTGCCCTACTGTTACCAAAGCCATCAAAAGCTCCACTCGGGAGTGACCCAGCTTCCTTTCTTTTTCTTCAGTATGTGATTGTTGTCATGTTGTGACAATTAGATAGGAGTTTGATTTGGCCTGTTGTGAGCAATAACCGAGCAGCGATTGTATCCCTAAAATAGTACTTGTTGAACAATGGGCCGGAATTCCTCAGGTCACATTTCCACCTGTGGGAACACATAACAGCTGCACCTTTTCCGGTGGCTGAGCAGAGACTGCTTTTCTTGCGATCGCAATAAATCAGTGTAATTTCTCATGGGGTCCTATTTCAGAAAGAGCCAGCTGGCTTTGACAGCATGTACGCTTTCTCCCACATCAAGATGTCCAGTGATATCAGGGGAGGAGGGGTACAGCCCCTGCTTTATGCCAGCTAAAAATTTGACATTTGAGCACTCCAAATTCTGTAGCCAAATTAGCAAATTTCTTTATTGCCCGATCAGAAAGAGCTTGAGATTTTTAATATGTAAAAAAAAGAAGTTGAAACCAAAAGAGACCGATTCATCCAACCTGGCACTGGGCAATACGTGCTTGACTCTTAGCCTCCTGGTTTTGAATCCTTGTGTGCAGAGATGGGCACGAACCAACGAACTAGTGGTTCGTGTCAGCTTGTTTCTCAGCCAAATAGGTGTCTGGGGCTTCCCAGTCCCACCTCCTCCATCAGAGGCCCAATCAGAGGCAGGGCCCCAGTAAGCACTGCCTCTGAGTGGCTGTTTGCCAGAGGAGGAGGGGCTGCGAAGTGCTGAATACCTGTTTCGCTAAGAAACAAACCAGCATGAAGTGCTGGTTCGTGCCCAACTCTACTTGTATGTTCAGTCATGCTAGTTTGAACTAGGCTTGCCACCGACTCTTTTGTTCTAGGGTGTCCTTATCTTTCATATGTGTATGGCAAGCCGCCACAATACAGTCTTCTCCTCGTTGCCAATAGCTATAGACTCTATGTGTGTGGTGGGGGGGTTGTCATTTCAGGAGGGCATTTCAGCTGTTCTTTTCTGTGATTTACCAAAAAGATCAATGTTCACCATATTAGAGATGGTAAAAGCTTAAGATTGTTGCTTGTATATTTTAAGGGAGTGGAATCAAAACCAGTTTAGAAATATACGTGAAGTGTTCATATACACAAACGACTCATTCATAGCATTTGTTAGTGTTGGAGACGTAGATCAAACCATTTCAGAATCTTGGAAGTGCTGCAGAATAACTTCATCCCCGTTGGCGAAGTGCGAAAACCGGGCTAAGTTCTTCTCAGCATTGCGCACAAAATGCTGTTTTCTCCCACTGCTGATATTGAAGGAGGGTTTTTTCCCCCCACTCTGGGACCCTTTCCCCCTTTTATTCTGACAGTCAGTTATCAAAGTCCTGATGGTGAACATCTGCAGTCCCGTCTGTGTGTCCTCCCTGTGGGAGTAGCTCGGTGTGTTACCTGTTGAGCTCGGAGGCCGCCCTTCTCGCCCCAGAATAGTGTACAAGCTGGATGTGGTTCACCTTGTATAGCTGGAGCCATTGAGAAGGTGGATGCCCTTTCCTCAGCTGTGGCACATTTTTAAAGGAGGTTGCACTAACGCTAAGCCAATACGGCATGTTCCCCCTGAGTGCCAGGAAAAAATGGGCAGCCATGCGGCATTAAAGGAAATAGGAACATCGGAGACTTGGTTCTTCTAATTTAGTGTTGGCATAAGCTCTCCAGGGCTTCAAGTAGGATTCTATTTCTGGAGAATGCGGGAGAGCCTTCATGTGGATGCCAAAAATGCGGAAATAGCGAACGCTATACATAGCATTGTCTCTGGCTCCTTCTAGTGGCTAATTCTGGTAAATAGTGAAATAAATACATATAAATATGTATTTCTGAGGGTTTTTATTTAATATTACCAGGCAGCACATGAGTGAATCCGCGGATGCTGATCCAGTGGATAGGGAAGTCCTGCAGTATTTTGTTCTCTATGGGTTGGTTGGGACTGCACCGCCTGTCTTCTGCGGATCGAAAGCCCAGTGTCATGAAGCAGAATCCCATTAACATGAATTAATATGCCATTAACCCCTTTATTTTTCTTTTAGTTCTCCCTTGTCTTCTCCAAAGGATCTGAATCCTTTGGAGTAAGATCCTGAACAGGGCAGATTCCACTTACTGCAGACGTACACAAAAGAATGAGTAACTGCACCAGGCGTTTGTTGGGGGAGAAGAAATGAGGCACAGACCTTGGGGAAAGAGACGTAACTCTCAGGATTCCCCCAAACTAGAAAAGCCAGTGGTCTCTGGGGATTTTAATGTTGACGTTCTGAACGTGGGGTGGGGGCAAAAACCCAGCCTCCTTTTGCATCTGAAAGTGCCAATTCTTGCAGTTGCCAAATGTCTGACCCAAGCTTCCCACCCGCAAGATTATGGGATGCCTCGAAAGGGAAGCACATCTTTTGGTACTCTCCTCATCCAGCTAGGGCAGCCATCCTTGGCACCTCCACATGGTTTACCCTACTATCCTAACCTCAGTGAGATGGGAGAGATACCATTTTCTCCTTCTTCCTTATCTATTTGTCTGTGCTAAACCTGTTTGCCAGGGCTGGGAATCCCAGTAGGCCTTCTGAGTTTGGGAATGACTCTGTGAGCATTTGGCCCACCGTTTGTTCTGCTGTGAGGGTGGACTGGTTCACTCCTTTGGCCAGTGAGATAGAACCAGCCCATCCCCAGCATGGTCCTACCTACACCTTTCTGAGCCCCTGGTCAAGGACCAGCGCTTCTTTCGGTGTGGGTAGGATCACTCCCTTTTGATTCATTCCCAGCATGTTTGATCGCTGAAATCAAATCAAAGCAGAGCTTGCTGCTTTAGTTTCCCAGCTGATTCGTTTCCCAATATCATTAGTGGCTCAAACAGACAGCCGTGCCGCTTAATGATATCGGGAATTCGGAAATGAAAAACTCTCTCCCTCCATAGAAGGGCAGAGGGAGGAAGCAAAGTTATTTTTTAAAAGCCAGTAAGGGAAGCGCTGATGCACTGTGCCTTTTTTAAAAAATCAAAAGCTTCCTCCACAAGCAGGAGACCAGAGAGAGAGATTTATTGTATTTTCTTAAGGCAGGCAGGTCAAATAGAATAGCTTGGATGGAAGGATCATACCAAATGACATATCGGACTTCCACCCAACCCTACTGAGCCCACAGCTGCCTGCTCCAAATGAGCCATCTAGCTAAGCCCTTTGCTAGATTACAGTTCTCATCATCCCCACAAAATGTATTTAATGGTCAAGGATGGGGGGAGTTGTTCATCATCCCCTCTTGTATACCATCCCCCTTGGTGGCCAGCCTGACTCTCTTCTTTCTACCCCTTCTTTTTTCTCTCAGTAGCAGTTTAATACAGCTTTAAAGAAAACACACGCACACACTGAATTTGAAAGGGTCGCTGAAGCTTGCTAAACCCCCCTTTTCCTTCGCCAGTTAGTTGCAGCATCTTTTTATAATTTAATTTAATTTTTTTTTGCATGTTTGATTGGTCTGAACTGTATTAACTGTCATTTTGTATGGCGTGTGAATGACCATTGGTGGGTTTAATAGAAGTTTCTATTCTTATTGTAATAATTTATTGGCTGTCAGTAATGTATTTATTAGTTACCAAATGTTAATAAAGTGCCAGCTCTTTTCTAGTGTGTGAGAGATTTTATTGGTCCTTCCTCTTCCAGGATAACATCAAAGCAATCACTAAATTAATCATAGTCTTGTCTTTCTCTTGCTTACATAGATCAGTGGTTCCCAACCTGGGTTTCCCAGGTGCTCTTGGACTACAACTCCCAGGAGCCTTTTCGCCACTCGCCGTGCTGGCCAAGATTTCTGGGAGTTGTAGTCCAAGAACATCTGGGGACCCCAGATGGGGAACCACTGAAAGAGACAGACAGACAGACAGTCAGGCAGAAAGAGATAGACAGAAGACACACACTTTCTTCAAATCATACTTTATTGATTGAGGTGAGATGACAAATTATTATTAATCTCAGAGCAGGGGAGAACAGAGGCAATTTTCTCACAGCAATGCAAACCACCGTTGCAAGTCTCTGTAAATCATCTTAGTTCCTCTGAAGTGAGAAACCATCCGGTGATCAATTCCTCCCAAAATCAATAAAGGTAAAGGTACAGGTTGCCCTTGACATTGAGTCCAGTCGCGTCCGACTCTAGGGGGCAGTGCTCATCCCCGTTTCCAAGCTGTAGAGCCAGCGTTTGTCCGAAGACAGTTTCCGTGGTCACGTGGCCAGCGTGGCTAGACACCAGTGCCCAAATTTGGGATACAATAGAACAAGCAAATTCAAACAAAACGGAAATTTAGTACAACGTTTATCCATGCATTAAACAACTTTATCACAACGAACCAAAATCACAGCCCTGAGGAGAGAAAAGAATAATACACCAAACGTAGCTGTTAACGGCTTTGAATTTTATTTTCTCTTGAGAAAGATGGAAGTCAAAACACATCTAGTATATTTTTAGTGTGACCGAGCACCCTTCAAAGTGTGGTTTGGGGAATAAGATTAAATGCATCGGTTGTTAGTCATACAAATAAGTCTGAGATGAGTGCAGGGATTCATGTTATGGCTGTTTTGACGGGAGCGGTCAACCAGGGCATCTGGAGTCCACTAGACTGGGAAAGGCCGACTTCTTGGTGGGCTTCTATTCCTCCAACGGAAGGCGGTCAACAATCATGGCGGGCTGTGTTTTTAGTCCGAACGCTCTCCCAATCTTTCCCTTTTCCTCAGGTTTTCCATTTGTTTTCTCATCCCTCGTCACATAAAGACTTTCCTTTTCAGGAGATGGAAGGCACTACGCCCGTCTTGTACACATTTGATATATAGTTTGCCTGCTTCTCCATAGGACTGTTCATGAGTAAACTGAATGCCCCGGCCATGAAACATATTGGTCTGCTCCAGTGAAGCAGTAATATGGAAGCAGTTCATTTCTTAATGTTTCTGTGGCTTCTTGGAGGCCAGTTGCGCATCTCTTTGCTCCTGATCTAGCCTCCTGCCTATGGAATTACTCTTTTTTTAAATGAAAATATAGAATTTGCTGCGCCCCCTTTGGCTGCAGAGTCACCTTTGTCTGAAAAAGGATCATGCCATCCTGGAGACCTCTGGGAAGTTCTCCAAGGGGAAAATTGTTCATGGTGGATTCCGGGTCAAAAAAAAAAAAAGTAATTTTGCCAAGGCTTTTATAAATTTGCAAGCCGTGAGTTTTCCATAACGTCTAAGCAATACCTTTCTTTTCTTGCTTCCTCCTTTGGTTGGTTAGTTTGGCTGGTTCGTTGGTTGATGTCCAGATTCAAGAATCATTCTGACGCGCTCAGTTATCTGCTGATGCTTTACTTAGTCCTGCGAAAAAGAGGTTGCAAATGTTACATCTGTAAAATTCTAATGCATGCATTTTATGAGAACGATGTTACTCCAGGGACCTGTAACACCAGGTGAATAGTCAGTTCTTAAGCCAACATTACCACTCACCTTCTTGACGTTGCTGCTTCATGATCTGTAACTGCTCTGATTTTTGTCCACATGGTTCTCTAACCATTTCTCAATTGCTGGTTTGGTAACCATTCTCCTTCCTTAAACCTAATATTCTCTCTCTCTCTCTCTCTCTTGTTCTGTCTCCCCTTTTTTCCTTTTCTGATATATGCCCTTCCATAGAACCGCATGCATGAATCTCTAATGCTCTTCGACTCCATTTGTAACAACAAATTCTTCATCGATACCTCCATCATTCTCTTCCTCAACAAGAAAGACCTGTTCGGTGAGAAGATTAAGAAATCACCTTTGACCATCTGCTTCCCTGAATATACAGGTATGTGATGTTGCCACTTTGGCTGCACAGGGATCCAGAGATGAAGCCTACTTAGGAGCAACCAGACGTAGCAGGTGGAACAGAGTTTGTTGAGGCTTGAAAATACAGTTCATCGTAAAGTTCCTAGATCTTAAAGCCAGCACTGCTTGAGAGGTATCTTACCTATAAAATAGAATACGTACTGGCTGATGGCCCAGCTGTCTTCTGCTCCAGCTGTTAGGATGTCACAGAATGTTGACATGTTCTAGTCGCAGAGAAGGAAGGGGTCAACAAGGAAGATAGTCAATGAGGAGAAACAAGGAACCAGACTCGTGTAAGGTGGCAAATTTATAATCTTAGTATTATCTTAGAACTGGAAGGGACCCTTTGGATCCTCGAGTCCAGCATCTCTCAAGGAGGCACAACGGGGAATCAAACTCCCAACCTAAACCACTGAGCTATCCAGCAGTTCTATGTTGCAATTCTGCCCCAGCTCATATTCTGCAAGTGTGAAAGTTATTCATGCTCCTTCTGATGTGCATGAGGTGTCTGCACGGCTGTACAATGTAAGTTAGGAAGTTAAGAGGTAACCAGGGGTGGGTGGGGGCACCACAGCCTCTTAATGCTTCTTGTTACTGCTCCAGATAAGACCATTGATATTTGCATGCTGATCACTGTTGTTGTTGGGTGCCATCAAGTTGCTTCTGTCTTAAAGAATCACAGAATTGTTGGGTTGGAAGGGGCCTCTAAGGCCATCAAGTCCAACCCCGTGCTCAAGGCAGGAATCCAAATCAAAGGAGATTTATGGTGGCCCTATGAGTTAATGAGCTCTTATCATTAACAGTCCTTCTCAGAAGTTGCATACTAAATGCCATGGCTTCCTGTCTCGTGTTCAGTCCTCCTCTTTTCCTACAGCCTTCCACTTTTCCCAACAATTTTGCACTTTTCCTGCCCACTATGTGTGATTCCCTAGGAGTAAACGTCCTGTGTGCTCAAGTCCCCCCTTTGTGACTCAGCGTTAGGCTCAGAACAGCTTTGGGCGCACCATGTCATTTCAGAAAACAGGTGTAAGGCTGCTTTATACAGTGCGTTATAACCCGGGTCCTTCTAATATACGTTTTAAAAGAGGTACCAGTAGAGTAAAAGAAAAGGGATATGTTGAAGAAAAGTATTCTAGCCTAGCTTTTAATATGCCGACCATATCCCATTTAATCAAGGAAATAATATGTATAGACAACTAAAAGCCAATTCTCACTAAAGGTGTGCCGTTCAGATTTGGGGGGGGGGTATTCTAGTCCACAGATCCACACCTACAGATACCTGTCTCGTTTCCTGCCGCAGTGCTTCATGGGTGCTGTAGTTCTTTGGGAGACGCACAGTCTATAAAGGGCAGCAAGACTATGACACCCAGCTAGCATTGCAGCCACTTCCTCCCAAGAAGCCTTGTGGCAGGAAATGAAGGCCTACAGCACGGCCTCGGAGATGTAGGCCCTGCTCCAGGTGAGAAAAATATGGCGCCTGAAGGTGTCACCTGTAGACTGGAAATCTCAGAATTTTGCCCGGGGGGAAATCCTTGGAGAATTCTCTTTCTGTTCCACTTGTTAAAGAGGAAGATAATAAACAGCTACTAATAAGAACAAAATCCTCCTGCTTTCCAATCCCTGTACGTAGGTCCCAACACATACGAAGATGCTGCAGCTTATATCCAAGCACAATTCGAAAGCAAAAACCGCTCGCCGAACAAGGAGATTTACTGTCACATGACTTGTGCGACGGACACGAACAACATCCAGGTGGTATTCGACGCCGTCACCGACATCATCATTGCCAACAACCTCCGAGGCTGCGGCTTATACTGACCCCCTCCTCCTCCTCTCTTCCTCCTTTCCATCCTGTATAGCAAAACAACATATTTGGAAACAATCACAGCAAAAGGAAACAAATGAAATGAAATAAAATATTTGGGGGGGGAAGGCAAAACGAAATATGAGTCTCTCACAGACACACACACACAGACACACACACACAATAATGATGGTGATGATGAGTCATGCAAGTTGGTAAATAAAAAGGCATAATGAAAAATTATATATATATATATAAGTACGTACATATAGAATTATATGTATATATAATTTTCAACCACTTTTTTTTAAGTTTGCCTGGATAGAACTGATGTCCTTGACATCGTCTTAGCCCTTTTTTTCTTGTTCAAGTAAAGTAATGGCAGATAATTTGATGTAAAATTTGTTGTCAGAAAATACCACGAAAGAAAAAAAGACCAACCGACAAAAACCGTCCACCGATTTTTTTCTGAACTCTCTGAGCATCTGTTGAAAGCATAAACATTTCCTGAGAGTTTTAAACTGAATCAACTTTCTTAAAATAAGGGGGGAAAGTAGCGGTGTTATTTTTTTAAAACTCCTTTGTGCATAGGGTGCTTTATGGGAGGGAAATTCTCTTCTTTTTTTCCCCCTGGTTTGTATGGATTTTATTTTATTTTTAGTGGTACTGCTGTCTGTGAAGATATTCCATCAAAACTGTTGCTGTGCTGCATCTTTTTCGGCTTTCGGGATTTCATAGTTCTGTCTGGCTCTCGTATTCTTGTTTTGCTTCGTTTCCATTTCTTTGTTTGCTTGTTGTTGTTGTTTTACCCATTCAAAACAAAATGGCGCTGGGGTGGGGAAATACGGGAAAATAAAGCAACTGGTTTTCCCCTCGTTCCATGAAGAGACAACGCAAATAATGATTGAGGAATGTAACTTTCCCCCAAGCAAACACTGGGGAAAATGGCGGTCCCATTCGCCATCGTTTCCCCTCTAGACCAATATGGAAGAGTGGAGAATTCCACCAGTGACATGAACATCGCACCTAAAACAGTGCCCCCTTGAGGCCAGGAGGAGGCATCCACCCAGGAAAACCTTGTAAAGGAGCCTCCCTCCCCTTAATCACAAAATCTTATTAAAATACATTTTTGTTTAATTCTGATTTGGAGAATGATCACCACCCTTTTGTAATCTGTTTGGTGGTGGTGGGGTATCCCTGCTATCTGCCCAATAATTTAGGTCCATAATCCACCTGGTTTTCAACGGCTGCCACTTTCTGTCTCTCTAATTCTCATACAACGACCTTTGGCCATTTGCAAGATCCGAGCTTGGAAATTCTAATTTTTGTTTCCAAGCATTGCGCCGAAGGACTCCTTCTTGCATCGTTGTGTGGCATCTCAGTTTGCTGGAATATAGCGGCTGTGAGCTTTCGGGGTGGTTTGCCACGGAATCTGGTTTTGCCCAACTCTTTTTTAACCTTTAGATTATGAAGCAAAGCAAACCAAACTAAGAAAAGAGCAAGGAGAAGGGGAGAGAGAAATCTCTCCTTCCTCTCCCTCTTTATTCAAATACACACACCTGGAAACGCACACAGATCACACACACATTGTGAGACCGTTCTAAAAGAAATGTTTTCCACTTGGGATGGTTGAGATGGAGATGAAGCCAACAGACCCAGTAGAAGGCCTGTTGGCTTCAGTGCGTACAAATCACCACTTAGCATCTTTACAACTCTCAAGGCCATTGAAAGGTGGGTCATGCCTACTCTCCCAGCCAGGTTTCGACATCTTCAGAATTAATCCAGAGAGATCCACTCTGGCCGGCCCAGTGAATCTGTCATTAAAAGCTCTAGGGAGGAAACCCCTCCCCTACTTTTAGAGGTGCTGGTTTTAGTGTTTTCGTTTTTGCCTGTGCGGCTGTTTGAAAAACAGAGGCATTTCCCGCCTCGACGCCCTTGACCTCTTAAACATGACCTCAAAGGGAGGATTTTGATGGCCGTGATTGCCTAGGTGCAAAAAAACAAATGGTCAGTCACGGAATCCCAACAGGAAACAACCGGGGTGGGGTTCTTACTCTATTTTTAGTCCTTGACTAGGAAACCTTCCTCCTTGCAAGAGCATCTTTGAGGACACCTCATCATCAAACCAACCTGCCTTGATCAAGGCAACTAGAAAAGGGTGCCTCTTACTTTCTCGTTCAATAATGATCTGTTGTTCTGAATGGTCCCATTCACTCTCCGGATTTGTCTTTAAATTGTTTAAAAGCACAGCTGTCAGTGGTCTCAGGTGGCCACAAGTCCCTCTATGTCTTGTTTGGACCTTATTTTTTTGCTCTGAAGGACCCTGTGTAGTTTCTCCCTCTGTCTGTGATGTTCCCATCTGGATTTTTATTTATTTTTTTAAAGTGGGTTAGTTTGGGTTGGGAGGGCTTTATCCCCCTGTATTTTCTTTTCTTTTCTTTTTAATTTTCCACGTTTTCTTGTGAACGCTTTTCTTTATGTCTTCTCCTCCGTTCTTCCTTTTTAGTGGGTGGTGTTCCTCTCACTTTCTCCTCTCTCGGCTCCCCTTTTCTCTCTCTCTCTCTCACACACACACATGGGGATGTTTGTTCTGAGAAAACAAAGGGAAAAAATACAAAAAATAAAGTAAAAAAAAAGAGAAAACGATCATAAAAAAAATTAAAAATACACACATAAAAAAAGCTACAAAAAAAGTAAAAAAACAAAACAAAACCAAAATCGAATGTAGTTGTTTACATTATTTAAGAAGCCACTGTTTTCATGACCAACCCCTTTTGTCATTTCTACTTTTGATTAGCAATCAGACATCTTCACGGTTTCACTTTTAAGAGGTACCTTTGCTGGAAAAAGCCAATTGCACCTATTTCAATTCAACCTGAATAAAGTAAAGAAGAAAAACAAAACTGTGTGTGTGTATATATACATATATACATGCATATATATATATTTATATATATGCGCGCACGTCAGGTCTTTCTAAGCCTTTCTATTACCAATCGGTGAGATTTCTGTGATCTATTAGACACTGCCAATTTCCTTCTCTGACTATTGAAAAATTCATGTGTAGCTTAATAAAGAGAATGTTCGTCTGTAACACCCAGAGTCTTCCTCTCTCACCTTCTGATTCGAGACTCGTTCTTTTACTGTCATCATTTCTGTTTTGGTTGACGACAGCTGTGCATTTGGATGAGGGACAACCAAGAAAGGAGTGTCCCTTCATTAAAAAAAAAAAATCAGAAACCCTGAACATAATGACTGTTTTCAGGCTACGTTTCCCAGCGTCATCCTGTCAGCTCTTTGGTTCAGGAATTCTGGTTCCTTGGGTTAAATCCAGTTTTCTTCACAGCTAGAGTAAAGAATACTCAGAAGTGGTTTTATCATTTTTTTCTTCTGGGATTTGCCCTGGGACTGTGTGCAGCTGGCCCAAGGCCACCCAGGCTGGCTCTTCTCCCAGGAGATACCATGGGGGAATCGAACTCCCAACCTCTGACTCCACAGCTAGGGACCTAAATCACTGAGCTAACCAGCCAGCTTTGGATCCAGAGTACATTCATTGGAATAAATGGGGCTTGTTCATCGCCAGGTACATACTGTATGTTCCATTTATTTCAGTGAGGCTACTCCTGTTGGGATTAAAAGTGGACTCATTCTCCAACTCTGATCAGCATGTATTGCAGTTAAATGTGGGAGAAAAATGTGGCTGGCAAATTTACCTATCCGTGTAGAGGAAATTTCCTTTCTGTATTCTTGAAGACTTTCACAGATGAGATCCAATGGTTGTTGTAGGTTTTTCAGGCTGTTTGGCCTTTTTCTTCCTAACGTTTCGCCAGTCTCTGTGGCCGGAATCTTCAGAGGACAGGAGTCAGAACTCTGTGTTCTGGTGTAGTGTGTGGGATAGTTGAATATTTGTAGCTGTGGGTTCAGCTTTTGTCCTTTTCAGGAGATCGGGTGCTTATGGTGATCGGCGTGTTTTTTGTTATGGGTGTATTGTTGTGATAAGGGGGGGAGATGATCTGTCACTGTGATTGATGGATGTTGTTAGCTAGTCTTTTGTGTGCAGTGATCACCGGTCCTTGTGGTTGGGTAAAGTTTGTTGACTTTTAGCAGGCTGTATTTTTCAGTGCTGGGAGCCAAGCTTTGTTGAGTTTTAGACTGTCTTCTTTTTTGTTGAAGCTGTATTGGTTTGTGGATTTCAATGGCTTCCCTGTGTACTCTAACATAATGATTGCTGGGGTTGTCCAGTACTTTTGTGTTTTGAAATTGGATTTAATGTCCAGCTTGTTTCAGGGCATGTTCAGCTACTGCCAATTTTTCCAGTTGTTTTAGTCTGCAGTGTCTCTCGTGTCCTTTGATTCTGGTGTGGATGCTGTGTTTTGTTCTTCCAATATATACCTGGCCACAACTGCAAGGTATCCGGTATACTCCTGCAGTGGTGAGGGGGTCCTTTTTGTCCTTTGCTGACTGTAACATTTGTTGTACTTTTGTGGTGGACCTGAATAGTGTTTGTACGTAGGTTGTGTATGGCCAACTCTGAAGAAAGTCTAAAACTCAACAAAGCCTGGCTATCAGCACTGAAATATGTAGCCTGAAAAAAGGTCAATAAACTCTACCCAACCACAAGGATCGGTGATCACTGCACACAATGTAATAGCTAATGACGCCCATCAATCACAGTGACAGATTATCTCCCCCCTTATCACAACAATACACCGATAACAAAAAACACCCAATCACCCAATCTCCTGAAAAGGACAAAAGCTGATCCCACAGCTACAAATACTCACCTATCCCACACACTACACTGGAACACAGACAGAGTTCTGACTCCTGTCCTCTGAAGATGCCGGCCACAGAGACTGGCAAAACGTTAGGAAGAAAAACCTCCAGAACATGGCCAAACAGCCTGAAAAACTTGCAACTGCCATTAAATTTCCTTTCTGCTTCTTTTTGATCAAAAGATTGTGGGCAGACCATGAAACCTGAAGGTATACCCGTCTTTCAGATCAAATGGTTGCACTTTTCGTAGTGGTAGCCACATTTGTCTATGCTTGCCTATCTGACAAGAAACAAAACAAAAATAAAAATGAATTATGACCAACATTGTTGTCGCACCTTAAAGACAAACTGCTCTATTTTTATGTGAGCTTTCGTGGCTCAAATCCACTTCCTCAGGCATAAGAGCCTTCCTCTTATGCCTGAGGAAGAGGGTGTGAGCCAAGAGAGCTCACACGAGTTCAGTGGTTCGTAAATATATTGGGCACAGGATGGATGTGGGTGTGTGGAGATCTAAGAAAAGAACTGAGTCACTGTACTGCCAGCCCCTGGTTTCCGCTTGTCCAGCTGAAAATTATGGGCATGGAGCAGTATAATAGCTTGCTACGGAAGCCGATGAAATAAGATTTGAGTTGAACTCTGCACTAGAGAGCAGTCACAAGTCATGCACTTCAGAATGTTTGACAGCTAAGAGGAAGGGCAGATACGGTCCTCAGCACATTAGTTTTATCCCCGACAGGTAGGAAATCCGACTGTGAAATCGATGCAATGGTGGTCTCTGATTCAGGTTGTTACGCAGGTGTTCGAACACAGGTTTGCAATGTATAATGTTGTCTCTAGAGACGGGGCAGAAACCGCTGGTTCAACGGTTCATGCCGGTTTCGTTTTTTTGGCGTTCAGCGCTTCTAAGCTCCTCCTCCGCCTACAGGCACCCACTCAGAGGCCCCGCCTGGAGGAGGCGGGGCAAGGAAACTGGGGCGCGGCCTCTAAGTGGGCACCCACCAAAGGAGGCAGGGCTGGGAACACTTAGTTCGGCCAAAAAAACAAACCGGCATGAACCATCAAACTGGCACTTTGTCTCCATCTCTAGTTGTCTCCTTAAGACAGCAGGAATGAAGGAATATTGGAACGAGGCCGGATACCTTGCAGTTGTGGCGAGTTATATATTGGAAGAACAAAACATAGCATCCAGGCCAGAGCCTGGGGGAAAAAAATTGTGGACTACAACTTCCAGAATCCCTCAGCCATCAAGGTGCTCTTTCTTTCCAGATAACTGAAAATCCAGAGGGGGTCGTCTACTGAAGTTTGACAGTATCAAGCCAGATTTTTTAAAGAGTATATTTTTTTCCTACCTTGCACAGAGTTAAGCTGTAGAATCCCCTGCCACACAATGTAGGGAAGACCACCAAGAGGCACAGTTTTAAAGGAGGACTGGACAAGTGGACTAATAGACACCCCCCCATGAAAGATAAGGGATATGAGTGGCTACAAGGGATGACTGGTATATACTCTCTCCTGTACCAGAAGCACTAGTACGCACTTAGCAGGGGATTTGAGTGGAAAGTCAAGTTGGCCCATTCTTTGGTCAGATTCAGAGGCTCTTCCGAGACTCCCAGGTGTGAGAAAGCTAGAAGACGCAGAAGTCTTCACATCCACAGCCTCTCAGACACTTGAACACAGGGATCAGAGCATGCCTCACTTGTTCCAACCAGAGCAGCGTTTGGGAGGACGCACCCTGGAAGTATTTCATTAGACAGCTAATTGCAAATCCATCCATTCCCTGTACAAGATAACTCATTATTGCTAACCGGAGCAAGAGGTTAATGGTTTACTAAATGGCTTTGTTCCCCACTCCATTATTTCAAATATTGGAAACATCTGCTCGAAATCCTTCTTCAAAATACCCTTGAGTAGAAAATGCAACTCTTTAACATTCCCACGCCCACACACCAAATTAATGTCACTTTGACAATGCCACGTCATTGTGCCTGCTACTAAATAGTACCGTTTCCCCGAAAATAAGACCTAACCTGAAAATAAGCCCTAGTAGGATTTTTCAGGATGCTCATAATATAACCCCTACCTCAAAAAAATAAGCCCTAGTTAAGTGAAACCCTGCCCTCCAACCTTGTGCAGCAACCAGAAGATGACATGACTGTATTTGAATCAATGTAGATGGTTGTACATGAGAAAAAATAAAACACCCCCCTGAAAATAAGCCCTATTGCATTTTTGGAGCAATAATTAATATAAGACCCTGTCTTATTTTCGGGGAAACACGATAGCACATCATTGTGTTACCTGTAATTTATTACAGTACTTCCAAATGCTGAACTGGAGATGACTTGACATTACTTGTAATGCATTTCTTTCAAGCTCTAAGAACAGCTCTTAGCAAATGCAATGGGATTTGGTTTTCAAAGGGGCTAAGTGTGCCGTCTTTCATTTCCGTGTGAGCCTCCAAGCTGGCTGTTGCGTCAACCCATGTTGGCTTGAAGTCATCTGTTGACTGTCCTTCTCAACATCTCAGCAGGACCACCACCAATGGCTTTCCTGGTCACCCTTCTTGATATGGCCAGCTTTCAGAAAACCAAGTCCTAGTGACCTTGCCTGCTTTCCAACATCTCATGTCCCACCTGTGACCAGGATAACAAGCCTCTTAGTATTATACAGTATGTTTTATTTCTCAGATTTCTTTATCATTCTATTGTTTTGTGTCGGCGTACTCCATTATGTTATAAACCACCTAGAATAGTGCATTGCACGAATGGGGTGGTTAAATAAATAAATAAGCAGCAGAAACTCGTAATGAGCTGCAACTATAGTTTGGCACAAACTGCTATTTTTCATGTGACAGTGCGTTTCACCTCCCCTCTCCTTGTCTAAACGTGTGCAGATTATCCATGCACCACTTCCATGCGCTTGTTCATTGCTTCAAGGTAGGAACCTACGAGCCAGTGCTGGAAAATGTCTTTTTCCAATACTGTCCCTTGGAATCAGCCCAAAGCTGGTCAGATAGAAGAAAACGGCCAGCATCTGCATTGATGGGGTTGGCAACGGAACTGCTCTCACTTCCAGTACCTACAGATGCTCAGGCAGAGAAGGCCCTCAACGAACACAAACCAAAGTGTTGCTGGAAAGGTGAACAGAAGGGGAAAGGATGCAAATTAGGAAGTGAAGGAGCTGCACAAGAAAGGCTCCACTTTGGACTATTTGTTTGGAAGAAAGCCCTGTGGAAGGGCAGGTCTCCTGTTTTTTTCTCTCCTGTTGTCAGTGCTGTGATCTAGTGAGTCAGTTGGACAGAAATACCTGGCACTAGCCTGCCATCTAGTGATTCCCTGAGAGGGCACCGATGGATGAGGATAAGTTGAGGTGGGGAAAGGTTAAGGTTCCCCTTGACCTTTAGTTGTGTCCAACTCAAGGGCACGGTGCTCAACCCCGTCTCCAAGCCGTAGAGCCAGTGTTGGTCCGTAGAGTTTTCCATGGTCACGTGGCCAGCGCAACTAGACACAGAACGCCGTGGCCTTCCCACCGAGGTGGTACCTATTTATTGACTCACATTTACATGCTTTTGAATGGCTAGGTTGGCAGGAGCTGGGACAAGCGATGGGAACTCCCTCCGTCATGTGGATTCAATCTCACAGAGGCTGGTCTTCTGACCTTGCAGCCCAGAGGCTTCTGCAGTTTACCGCGCAGCGCCACCACATCCCTCTTGAGGTGGGGAAAAGGGGCATCCTCATGGCCTTTCCTTGCACTCCAAATGATACAGGAGCTCAAAACGTTCATTGTTGCCTTTCAAAGCAGCTTGGTATAACAAAACCTTTCAGACAAGTCCCTGGGTTACACAGATGTCCTGTTGTAGGGATTCTCAACCAGCAGTCCATGATATGAGCCAAAAGGACTCTTTAAAGTGGTTAAAGGGAGCACAGAACGCACCTGCGACAACAGCTGCACCACTGTTTCCAAGTCCAGCTCAAAGCACTGGTTCTAAGCTAGAAAGCTCTCAATGACTTGGGTCCATGTTATCTCAAGGAGCGTATCTCTCCCCACAAGAACCCTTCTGGTCCTTAAGCTAGGTTAAGATATGAAAGTCTTGAGTTACTCTTCTACCACACATAGACAACCTATTGGAGGTAAACGTGCTACAGAGAACCATACTCCAAGGGGTAAGAAGCATGATTTAGGGCTGAGGGTCGTGGAATGGATGTGTATGTTTACAGAAAAGAAGTTCTGAAATGTATTCAACACTGATCAAGATTTTATTTATTTATTTTTGAACAATAAAAACAAAGAGCTGTGCTCCGAGCAAAATTCAATCACAGAAGAAGTCAGTTTTCTCTTCTTCTTCCTCCTCCTTCTTCAAAGTTTACTGACAGCGTTGAAAAGTAAGGCTTCCCAAGAGGGGCGGGGAGTGAGTTTCTTGAAATAAGTTATCTTTGCTTAAACACACCATTCGTAGTTTTCTTATATTTGCCTTCAGGTACCCTAAAAGCCTGCAATAAAAAGATATATTTGATCCTGTTTCTTCCTTCCTTTTTGTCTTAATACTGGGCAACTTCTGAAGGATGACGATACTCCTCAAACACTTAAAAATTACTTGGCGGCCATTGTAAAACTCAACAACACCATCTAAGACCAAAGGTCTTCAAAATATCTACTAGAGTCTTACAATACTCAAGAAAAAGCTAGACCACACCTAATCTAATGTCTAATAGCGCTCAGTTCTCTCAGATCTGTACATCCAACTCCTCTAAGTGGGCAGACGCATCATCGCAAAGTGTAAGATTAAAAATATATGTATATATTTCAGCATGCTCCCAGGCCTTTCCTAAATGTTGTCTGCTTCCCTGTCCTAAATGGAGTCTCCTCTGAAGACGGCCCCGGAGACCAAACCCTGACACTCTGCAGTTCTGTGTACCTGCTCACCAAAACACTGAAGCCTAATAATAGCTGGGCTTGAGCCTCTTCTATTTTATTCTCCAAAAGCCGTATGCCTTGATGCTGGCAATGAAATGCACAGGAAAAACTAAGCCAGCCTCTGGGCAGAAGGAACCCAGAAAAATTCAAAGCGTCCATGCCAGGGCCAAATAAGGGCAACCCCTTGCTTAGCTCCACTCTTTAAAACTCAGCTTCATGTCTCCGGCTCCAAGATGTCTCCTCCTGTTGGCGGGCTCCGTTCCGATACACTCCCGAGATTTCGACATGCCCCCCACCCACCCAAAGAGATTCTGCCAAAGCCTAGGCGCCTCTCTGAAATGCATTCTCGCTCACACGCAGCGGCTCCACAGTGACGTTGGCTGATTCGGGAGGGCACGTTTGCCAAGGCAACCTCGCAATTTCTCATTCACTCCGTTTCTTCTCGGAAGGGCTTCGCTGGGACAGACGGACAAGCCGGCTGCCAAAGAGCCACGAGAAGGCCTGGGCCGTCTGAGCAGCAGCCCATGGGGAGCGGAGGGGGAAAACGTGTGTGTGTGTGCACGTCACTTGGAGAAAAGAGGTACCCAAGAAAGGTTAATTGATCAGGCGTCCAAACACTGATTAGATATCACATGCTTTATACAGTGAAGAAGCAGCCAGCTCACTCATCCTCAGCACAGCTCGCCGAGCACCGGAGAAACATCCGCTCGCCGACAGGGGCCAGCCAGCGCGCGCGCAAGATGGCGTAAATGCTGCTTGTGTGGAGAAGGAACAGGAGCAGATAGGGAGTGTTACGATGGGTGCTGCTTCTGAAGCCTTCGCTCTGCCGCCGCGGCCAGCATCCGGCGACGCAACGTGATGGGGTCGGACGCCCCTCCTTCAGCCGGCAGGGACAGGTCTGAGGCCGGGTCCTCGGAGGTTTTGTTGAGATAACGCCTGGGAAGAAAATGGAAGGAGGAATCATCGCTGGAGTGGGGAAAGCATCGGAGAGATTTATTGTTGCTGCAGAGCAGGGACAGGCCATTAGGATGGCTCTGGGGGCCACTTTTCTCCTCTGTGGAGCCTTCTGGGGGTTTGCACAGATTGCCACAAAAAAAAGTAAAAGTAAAAACCTTGCAAAAAACGAAGCTGCACATGAGTAGAAATTCACTTCCAGCTTTGAAGAAATGGGTTATTTTGGTCCTTAAATAGCATAGGGAGACCTCCCAGCCTAAGGGGAATCACCTCTCCTCGACACTTCCAGGACATTTACTGCTTTATTTTTATTTTTTCCAAAGAAAACGGGGCCAGAAGAGGCCTGGGAGTTTCAAAAACAGCCTTGGGCATTGCAAACAGTCTCAGAGCCAGACTCTGCCCAATCCTGCCCTAAAAGCTGCCCAAGTTGGCATTCCACCCTCCCCTTTGGACGGGAATTCCAACTCAAAATTCTGCACCAAGGAAAGCCGAATGCCCCTTCTCCCAGCTCCCGGGCCTCTCTTGAAGCGCACGGCTCTTCTTCGGCAGATCCGGTTGTGGCTGCAAGAGGAACAAAGCCGCTCTGCCTCTCCCACAACCCTTTGGGAACGGTCGTTTTTGCAGACAACAAGCACGACCGGGAGACTAAAGAACATCAGAAATTCAATCAGAAAATGAACGTCTGGGCATTTTTTTAACTCCCCATGCTCCAATTTCTCAAACTTCTGGGGCAACTTGTGATGGGAATAGGGCCACCAGGGCTACCAAAAGAGTCCATCCTTTTTTTGTAACTCATGTACAAAACACTCACCTACTGGAGGAGTCTGCCTTCTCCTTAGAAATGGTACAAGGAACACCGAAATGCTCTGAGCATTCTCAGATACCTGTTGCATTTGGGTCACTTTGTTATGCTTGTTCTCTAACCATTCACAACGAGGATCTGAATCCTTGCCTGCAAGAGGCGGCAAAAAGAGGGGGTGGCTCCTCTTCCCAAAGTTCCAGATGGCAGGAAGATGCCATTAAATTTAGAAGCTGTGGTTCAGAATGCAGACTTAGGATTCCTGACTAACCCTTGTAAAGGAAGCCTACTCTTGCCACTCAATTCTGCATTGCAAAAACACAACCTTGGTCTCTCCTGAAAATGGTGGTTCCAATTTTATTTTAATGCTTCCTAGAAGAGATAGTAATGGCTCTTCATTTAAGAGAGAAACGTTCCAGCTGGAGCTCAGCCCACGTCACCGATCTGCCATTCCCATCAGCCTTAGCCAGTGATGGGGAATGTACGGGACTGGATTCCAGCCACATCTGGAGGGCTGGCATTCAACCCACTCCGGTTTACAAGGACCCAGGGTTACCTGTTGGGAAAAAACAAATCTACACACACACACACCTGCGAGCTTGCTGCAACAGGTCCTCCTTCCTCTGGACTAACATTCGCTGCCGCTCATCGGCCGACTTGGAAAAACGGCTCCCTCTCACTTCAAAATCCTCGGTCTCTGCGGGCTCCACGTCTGTCTCGTTGAATTCCATCATCTCTTCCAGCCTCGAGTTGAGCTCCAGGGGGACTCTCTCAGTCTGCCACGCAGAAGGAGACAGGAAAAGGGAACCAAGGCGGTAAGTGGCCGTTATATAATTCCATACCACCAGAAGAACCGGGCAGAGGAAACAGGAGAGGAGGAGAAGGGAAGTTTCCGATGAAGATATGTTACCAAAAAAGAACACCTTATGCAAATACAGTAACAGGGAATAATGGAAAGGCTGAATCTCTGCCAAATATATAACTCAGCAAATCACCCGAAGGGATCTGAACGACATCCCAAAATCAGAAAGCAAGGGAGGGGGGCTATCTTTCATCCTAATTCCTAAAATGCAGGCAGACCTTGACGCGGTCCGTCTGCTGTCACTGCCTCATCAGCAACAAACAGAGGTGTTTCCCTTGACTGTTCTGTCAATACACTTGAAATATAGAAGCAGCAAGGAGAAAAATAACATTCTCATATAGGAGACTGGATTCTGTGGGCTACTTCTAGGGGTGTCGGTGCAAATGATGGACATCACAGTGGCAAATTATCGCGAATGATGATAACTGGGGAAGGATGATGCAGATTCCTCAAGTCTTCCAGTCTCAAAACAGAACAACCCACACACTTACTCCCTGAACAGACATTTAGGCTGACAGCATAAACAGCCCGTTCACACCTTTTCCATTAGAAGCTGTCTGTAGTGGATTCTCCAAATTCATGGGTGACAAAAGATAGAAGAATTCTTTCTAAAACCTAATAATAACATGTGTGTCCAGTTTATTACCTGCCCATCCTGCTATACATAATATGCTTCCCCCACACACACACCTTCCCCCCCCCCCAGCTTACCTGAGTTATTTCTTCAGCATCCTCCTGATCACTGTTGTGTCTTTCCAGGGGGGTGTTCAAAGCGGGTCTGATGCTGTCTGAACGCTGAAAGAAATCCAATGAATTGATGCAACATGAAAAGGATGCTCCCAACAAAAGATTTTATACAGGCAATTTTTATACCTTCTACAGTTCTGCAGCTGTACGATGTATGTCAATGCTGTATGACTTGCTGTACTGCTGGTTTGTTACAAGAGACTAACACCTAGGAAATTTTAGAAGACCAGAGTGGAAAATAGGCACCGTGTAGCAGGTCTTTCCATATCCAACTTCAATGTTGAAATCCATGAGCAAAGTAACGTGGAGTTAAATTCCACATTTCAGAACAACTAGGACAGCAATTCCGTGGGGGGCCAATATGGGCTGCCTGTTGCCGAAGACTTAGCACCAGCTACACTCAAAGGGAGAAAGGCATCCGCCTGCAACTCAGGGCTAGTTGCATCCGACCCACCTGCGTTGGGAAAGGCACTTGGATGTGGCCTTCTAAAATGTTGTCTGTTGTAATTTCTACAGAACGCGTCAGCTGCAGATCCTGCAGAATGAGGTGGTAAGGGACCTGCGGAAACATCTCCTGAATCTGATGGGCCTAGGGGAAAAAATTGAAGACAATGAAAATCCACATCATTAGGATGTAGGGATCCAACTGCGGCATGTTCAACTCTTTGCAAGAAATTCTAAGCAACTTAGTCCCTTTTTCCACTACATTCGTTAATGAAGCACAAAGACACCAGACTGGACTCTTAGACCACCGTTCCCCCTAATCTCTCAGCCAACACAGCCGCAGGAAGGAAAACCTGCAGGACCAGATAGAAAAGATCCACTCAACTGCAGGCCATGAGCTATACCCATGAGACCTCAAGAATACTGGCACAGCTTTCCAAGGAGGTTAGCCTTTTATAACATTTTGAATTGGGCAATCAATGTACTGATGCCCTACATCGCGAGGTCTGTTTTACGGCACAGAGGGGCGCTTCTGCAGAAGGAGTCACCAGGAAACAAAAAATCTGAAACTCTGATATGACCCAATCTGACTGATTACTGCATTCAGTAATTTGTTTTATGAAACACTGCCTTTTTAGGAACATGCATTTTAAGGACATGGTGTGACTTCTTCTCACTCCACTTCAAAGCAGCCTACCCTGCGGCAAAGCTCTCTGGGAGATTCGGACAACCCAACTGTGCCACAAAGCCCTCTCTGTGCAGATGCCGCAGGTGATGCTTCAGCTTGACTCAGAGGATACTGGAGAGGGTGAAATGGACAAATCTTCCACCCCTCCACTTACAACCCAGCAGCAGTCCACTAGTCTCTGCCTGGACCTCACTCCTTTTCCCCTTTTAATCGCCATTCAAAGACCACTTTCTCACTCACACAAAAGCTTTAGTCTTAAACTCCTTGGTCTCGATCCTCAAGCAAAGCCACTGTGTTCCTAAAACCGGCTGCTCCCGTTCACCCTCCGTCACTCTTGCCCTGTTCTCTTCCTCGGTTCTCACCCTGCTGAAGTTTAGACTGCACGTTCCTTGTGGCAGTGACTTCTGCAGTTATTTTTCAAAGTATCACAAGTCTGCCAGTGGTGCTACAGAATTAAGTTTTTAAAAACAACACAGCAGGGTGCAAAATGTGAATCGGGCTTACCATCGCATTGAGCTGAGAGTTGCTTGTCTGTGCAATGCCAAGAAGGCTGGTCGTGTGCATCACCTCCACTGAAAAACTGGGCAGCCAGCTGGCGATGCGGGAACCTGGAGAAGAGACAGAAGACTCCTCAATATGGAAAAATAAAGAAGGCAAAAACATGGCGGGACCTCTTAAAGATTAATTGCTATATTTTAAATCTCAGTTTTCATGGAAAAGTCTGAAGAAGTGGCCTTGATCCAGGAAAGCTCACATTAAAACATAGCGGTTAGTCTTCAATGTGCATAATAGTTTTGTTCTCCTTATTTTTATTTTGCTTTTGCCCAATCAGCCAGCACAGACGACCACAGCTACCTCCTCCTCTACAACCCAAAAGGGGTACTAGATGGAATACATGAGGTTGACCCTCCATCATCTATATTTCATTAGAGATATTTGGCAGGAAGATTCTACCCCAAGAACAAAAAAAGCAGAACAGAAGAAAATTAAGATGTGCAGCGCTTGCTGCAACCTCCGTCGAGGGATGTTTGGCAGTGAAACGCTATGTCAGCAGTACTTTGACAGATGGGGGAGATGACTCTGTGTTTGAAGGAAAAGAAGGAATTTGGTGTTGTTTCAATCAGGTTATGGATTTAGGGCTAGACACACCTGCAAGCTACGCACTAAAAACACCACGCGTGGTGCTTCCAATAGGAAGCAATGCTAGAGGATAAAGATCATGATGGTAATATGAAAACGAATCCCCAGACTAACTCATCGCTATGAAAGATGTGCCTGGAGATAGGTTCCTGCTTCTTCCAAAAGCATGCTAGCCAAGCCGACTGACGAAGGCAAAAGAACCAACCATCGAAGTGGAAGAAGTGATTGTGCTGGTTCAGGTGAGGCCTGCCTTCGGCCACTGCCACCGGAGCCAGGTTCTCCTCCAGGTTCTCCCTCTGGTGGTCCTCTCTCGCGTGATGGTTGTCCGTGATATTCAGAGACATTCTGCAGGTGGGGCAGGAAGTGTCTTGCTCAAGCCAGGAGCGCAGGCAGGAGCTAATAATTAAACAGAGGACATCGAGTGAAATTCTTAGGAGGAAATAAAATGCAAACGCTAGAGTAGGCAAGACCAGCAAAGAAAATATCAAACCATCATCTGCGAGCTTTCGTGGGTCAAGACCAATCTGCCAGGCTTGTACCAAGGTGAAGAACTTCCAAAAGTTCATGGCAAGATGGATTTTGCCAGAAAAGTTACTCTTAGCTGTAAAGTCTAAAGATTCTGGGGAAGATGGATTATGCCCAGCACGTCTTTCTCTAAGTCAGGAAAGATACAGGCTGGGTTTAGGGCTGTTGTTTTAAAGTTACAGCTGAGGCAGCTGTGGACTGGATACCATGGCCCAGTTCTTCAACCATAGAGGCGCTGGCCACACGTGCGCACACCTTCCCATTTGGCCTTCCTTTGAAATGGACATGACTCTGCTTGGCTGGGGGGGGTTATAAGGATGTTCACCTTTCCTTAGGAGAAGTAACAGATTGTGTAATATTTCATCATCCAACAGATTACATCCCCAAATGACTCACCTAAAGACCTGATCACCAGTATATGTAACTAGACCATTTAATTTAATGAAAGTTCTTCCTATCTCCATCTTGCCAGGAAGCGGAGGAGCAACAATATACACATAAGGGCTGAAATAACCACAGGTTTTACGGTTTCAGGGCTTACATGACTCAAAAGAGCAGACTAGAAGTCATAAATGCCTGTGTGGCATTTCACATTTATTTACAATTAGATCTAAAGGCCAGCTTTCGCAGCTAAAAAAAATTCTCCAAGCAGCCTATGCTAAAATCAAAACTATTTACAGTATTATATTGCTTAAAATTAAATGATGAAAACACAAACTTAAGGTAGTTTGTATCCTGAAAACATCCAGAATTCAGGATCATAGAAAGACCGGAAGGACAGGCAGCCCTTCGCCAATACCCAAAACCTTCAGCGGAGGAGACCTGGAGAAGGTTGTTTGTGTGAGTGTTAACTGTCAGAGAAGAATAGGAGATGTCTTAGAAGATCACAGGAAACAAAGAGGCACCTGCTCGTTGACCTTCTTTTATAAGATAGATAATATGAAAATCTGCACACTTTTGTATGCTAGACCCAGATCACTGGGGGAGTAAAGAACACCCTGAAGGTTGCTACAAAACAGACCCACAGTCAACAGGATTCGCTAAAAATATGAAGAATGAGGCAGCCACCTTCAGACAACCAAACTGCTGAATTCCGAACCAGCTCAAATCTGTACAGTACAGTCTTGAGTGACCAGCACACATGCTGCTTATCCATCTTTTTCTAGAGCAGATTTTCTAAAAGAGCAAAATAGATCACAGGCATCATTGCAACCACCTTGGCAGGCAGGATAGGATGGCCTCTGAGCTCCATGGAGATGGAAGGATTTTGAGCAAGGTGTTTCTCTGGTCTTAGGACCACAGCACCACATGGCTTGGCCCCAGGGATACATTGTGACTTAAGTCAACCAAGAAACAATCTTGGCTCATGATGCTGCAGGCCCATAATCATCAACTGACCTCATGGGAAAGCAAGGATGGCTTTGTAAGTGTGTTGAAAAGCAGCTCTAATGGCGGATGGCCAGGCATCTCAGGGGAAGAGATGTGTCTGTTATAAAGAACTAATGATCTTAAACAGGTTTCTCAAAACAGTGGCAAATACTGATGGCACAGCTTGGAAGCAATGACGACAGTGTGGTCTCTGCACTTCAATCTCCTTCCTTTGAGACTAGAACTTGCAGGAATCGTAAGAGAGAAGCAGAAAGGGCCACCAAAAGGTGCTTTCCAAGACCATCTACCTATTGAGAATCCTTTCAGCTATGAGAAACCCTGCTAGATCAGACCTGGATGTCTGCCTCATCCAGTCTCTTGTCTCCAAAAGTGACTAAGAAGAGGCTTCTCCAAAGGTCTCCAAACTACACACTGGGACAGGCCAGAATGAGCCAGATCTGACAACCACCCCTTAAGCTAGAGATAAGGAAACTAGTCTATTTCTGGGAGAGGAGAAATATGGAAGCTGAAACTGGCAGATCAGAAAATGGAGTATGAAAATGAAAAACTGGATGCACAAATGAAATTCAGTAATTAACTGGAGATCCTCAGAACACACAACTTATTCTTCCCCACTTTGTCCCCCCAGGTACATACTTATGGAACAGATGTCCACAAGGGAGTTTACGAGCAGACTGCATGGAGTCCCAGCAAATGGCACAGTCATCGTTGTTGGCTGCCAATTCCTCAGGAGTGGCCACTGCAAACCTACGGCGAGAGAACCGGATCAAAATTACGACAAAGGAAGCAGGGAGGTGTCGGCCTAAAGCAATCCACGTGGAAATCTATGTCTTGGTTGCAGCCAAATCTCATCTGAGCTAAGCAAAATAACTCCAAAGACAGGTCCCAACACAAAGAGCTGAACAAGATGCCATCGAGCAGTTTTGACACCACCTCTGGTGGTCCAAACGGTAACAAAAACTTTTTGTCTTGCTACCTGAATGAATGAACTCATTAACGCAAAGCTGTTCATGTGATCACTCAACTACTCTTCTTTAACAACCCCCATTAAGGTAATTATCACTGTTTGTAGTTTTTGCACTGACTGATGATTACAATTTCATACCCACTCACCACCAACCTACCTGCCCAGGGACAACGTCCTAGGCAACCGGTGGTTGGGTGTATTTAAGCCAGAACATGTGCCAAATAAGGTTTGTTAAGTCTTTAAGGTGCACAAAACCCTGTTGCATTTTTGCTGCAACACACAAATGCAGAGATTCCCCCCCCCCCGCCCGCCAGGGTGGCAAGGAAATGGCCTAAGCCTCTTTCCTGTTAAGGCACACCTCAAGCGACCTGCATACCTCGCTTCCATATTTCCAACCACGCGGAGGTAGTTCTTGTGGCGACGAAGTCTACGCTGGACCTCATGAAACAGGTAACGCAGCTGCATGAAGATCACCAGGCTGGCCATGGACAGCCAGATGTTGCCAAACAGCTGCCAAATAAATGCAAAAAGAGCGCTGAGTGGCTTAGGGACACAAAAGGAGGCAGTGTTCCCAGTCTAGAAAGTTTTAAGCGGCAGGAGCTTATGTTATAAAGGGAAAAGATGAGCAAAGCTGAAATGGTAGGCATGGTTCTTTGAGTCCTGCTTTATAGCAGGACAAGCTTAAGTGTACAAGGGACAGCGGTCCTGCCATTTCAGAAAACTGCCTGTTTCATCTTTCATAGAGACATGACCTGCTTTACAACGACCACACAAGAGACTAGTCCTGTTGACGTTAAGAGTGCGTACCAGCATGTGGATGTGATGCATGAGATCCAGGGACAGGAGCATTAACTCCATGATGAAATCGGTGTAATAGACATACGTTCCCTTGCTCTCCCAGGTCCCTTCATGATTGAGATCCCAGAGATGTATGACGTAACTGGGTGAGGGAAAAGAGAGATCGCTGCATTATTCAAGTGGCATTTTGAAAGCTGGATAAATAAAAAAAGACACTGACAAAAGATGGGCTCCTAAACACGGTGGCACACACCTGCTCTCCTCTCTCCCGTTTCTTATCCTAGAATATGTGGTGTGAAAGGTGGCACTGGCCAGCTGGAGATTCCAAAGTCATTTTTATTCTCCTCCTCACTTAGTCCAGCTCTTTTTCTTGTTCCTCGCCCTCTCCTTTCAGGCACTAGAGATTATTGGTGCGGCCTTCCAGGTCCTACTCAAGTGGCTCTTTTTGCATTGATCAGGCTGCCCATTCCATGTCTCAGAACAGTAGTTCTATTTAGGTGTCCCATCCAAGGGGGCTCTTCTAAATCCAGGAGAAGAGGAAGCGGGCTAGCCTTGCCCCTTCCCTGCATCTCCATCTTAGTCCTCCAACACGGGCAGCTACCTCTAGGGAGCGCTCTCTACCTGGGCAGCATCTCCAGGCAAGGAGAAACCTTTACTTGTCAGGGCTTTGGATCTTGCAGAGAAATCTCCATGGTTCTCCTCTTCAGATAGGAAAAGGCAGAGAGAGGCAAGCTTCCTCCCTCTGCTCTAGGGTCTGGATTAGTCCTTTGCTGAATGCCTGAATATGACCAGTAGAATCCCACTAACCCAACCTGGCCTTCTCTCTGCATCTTGGGACTGTCACTCCCCAAATAGTCAACTGAAAGGGCCAGTTTCATCTTTATATGCTTTTGTGTTACTACAGAGCTTTTACATATGACTAGTTCATGCTTTGTCGCCTTCTGATGGTTTGGTTGATTTGCAATTGGTTGGACCCAGATTTAAGGGACACAAACTGATGGAAAGGGGAGTTCTCTTCTCTTTCCCCCTCCTGGATGCCCATACAATGCTGTGAAAATGCTATAAGATGGGTCAGAAGACTCTGCTGAATGGGGAAAGCTCTAGTATATGACAGAGAGGGGTCCCCCCCAAGGTCACGGAGATGCACTTCTCATCCCTAGAAGGCACGTTCTGGGCCCAAATTGCTTACAGCAAACACAGCAAACATTTGGCAATTGAACCAACTCTCTGTCTCTCACAAACTTTGAATGACAATCTTACTTACCGTAAAATCACATGCACAGTTCTCACGGTGACAAGAAGGGACTAAGAATTAAAAAGAGAGAGAGAGAGAGGAGGAAAAAAAAACAGGTAACTTTAAATATTTTTTTATGAAACCTGGCAAGACGATCAGAAGAAATGGGATAGAATATGCTTCTTAAATTCTGGGATTAAACTCTTGTTCACTGTCTGGGCAATATTTTGTTCCTGTTTCTGAGGCACTGTATGAGCTTATTCTGTGAGGAATGAATAGGATTCCTCAAGTAGGAAGAGAATAAGTCCAGGTAACAGGCTGCCTTGCCGAGGGGAGTAACGTGCTCCCAGAAAACGAGCGGGCCAGGAAGACAGTTTGCAAATGGTTTTCATTGTTTTACAGGAAAGCTCAAGGAAAGCCGGAGATGGAAGTGAAAACTAATACAACCACATCATGGGAACA
Source organism: Pogona vitticeps (assembly GCF_051106095.1). Taxonomy (NCBI): domain Eukaryota; kingdom Metazoa; phylum Chordata; class Lepidosauria; order Squamata; family Agamidae; genus Pogona; species Pogona vitticeps. The sequence continues at coordinate 25,051,380 of NC_135792.1, forward strand.
CCAAAAGCCAAAACACAAGATTCTATTATATTCCAGCTTTCAAGTTTATTTTTTTTAATGGTCAGAACCACAAGCAGGATCCTGTTACACAAGAAAAGACTAAGCTGAGTGAGACAACCTATGAAAAGCCAATTCAAATCCAAATCTCATGTCTTGATTTCTATCACTCCTCCTCTAATCGCTGAATTTGCTACTACTATGTAGGACAAGCTCCTGTCTCACATATTACAGTGTATATGGGAAGAGTGAATCCACAAGTTACTGGATGTACAAAATAAATTTGACATAAATTTCAACTTTCATGATACGCCAACCCTACTGAACAGCCCTTGCCTCTCCTGTTTCCACCCGTGCTTTGCATTCTGCATTTGTTTATTTAAGACTCATTTGCCACCAGCAGTTAACAGCTTTATAGTGTGACAGGCCATTGACAAAAAGCACACAAATAAAACCAGAAAGCTGCACAGCAGTGTTACTGTGCACCCAACGTCCAGGATCCTGTTACAGATCTGCAAAATTACTCAAATGTCACACGAACATCAACAGGATTCTGGCCACTGCTATATATTCCGGCTGAGAGTTTAAAAGAAAAGAAAAAAGTTGTACCAATAAATCCAGGCTCACCAGAAAGCATGACACTCATGTTTAAATCTTATTTTAAGTGAACATCTCACCTCTGCAGCCATGAAAGATAAGGTGTGCATTCCATGGGTGTAGCCGATCACACCGCACACAACTCCTAGCCCGCAGCATGAAAGCAGCATCCCTACTAGCAGAGTCAGGACCCGGATGTGGCTGTTCATGGGTGTGGTGGGTGAAAAGGAGAGCTGCAGGAGAGGAACCAAATGGTGAGGAGCCCTCTGTTCACTTCAACTTCCAAAGCAAGCCCATCCAATAAACTCAGACTTGTCAAGAGCTCGTCTCCCTAGTTCGTTTTTAGGAGGATCACATGAACTGTTCTGGCATTTCAGATCCCTGGAGAGGCCGGATTTTTAACCAGCAGTGATTTCTTGATCATCCGCATACAAAGCAGAAGTGGAGTCTGCCTGGCTAGCTTTCAGCAGTGGGGTGTCCTGGGGGGGGGTCATGATACCTGCTCTGTCTAGAGGCACTTCCTTGCTTCTGATAGAGTGCTAAACAGGGGCACAGAAGATGCCACATGGCACTTGACTCGCAAACGTAAATGAATAAAGAGAACAAAGAGTAAGTGGAGAAGGCAGTCTGAAGGAAGGGATCCATCATTCTAGTTTTTCGCCAAAGTGTCCAAATTCATTGGCAATTGCAAGAAAAAACTAATTTATTCATTGTTATGTTTATACTATTTATATCCTGTCTCTCTCCTGGAATGGACCCAAGGCAATTTAACAGTATTAAATCAAATAGTGTTAAGGGCTAAAGAATGACAGATTATTAAATCATCTTAAAACTGCTGAGTTGGAAGGGTCCCTCTGGATCATCAAATCCGGCCCCTGTCAAAGAGGCACATAGTGGGGGAATTGAAACTCCCAACCTCTGGCTCTGCAGCTGGATGCCTTAAACCACTGTGTTACCTGTGCTGAAAGAATACATATATTCCTGCGGAGCATGGAATTAATTTATCCAAAATTAATTTGTTACCCATAATTCATTGTAGTTTTTAACTATTTATTTATTTTATTTAAAATATTTTTATCCCACCTTTCTCCTTAAAAAATAACCCAAGGCAGCTATTTCCAAACCCTCTTCACTGTTTTAACAGCAATAATACTTAACAGTCTGATTGATAATTAACAATTCAGGCTACTTGACTTCGTTACTTAAGGAAGGTTATTTAGAAGCGGTTGGTCATTCTGGGTAACTTTCATTGGTTCATGGGGAAGTAACATGCCACTAACCTGCTCTAAAGTCTTAATTAACACACCAAAATGAAATGTTCTAATGAACATAAAAGGGAAGTTATGTTACCAAAGCAATGTTTGAATGAATGAATGTTAAAATACTCGCTTGGACACTAACATTTGAAGCTGTGCACTCCCATGTAAAATGAAATCCCCCCCCCCAGCTTCATGCCACCAGCAAAGAACTTACATATTCAAACCTGTCCTTACAGAGCTGAACCATGAGATGTAAAAAAACAAGGCCAGAGAACCAGAGGCACCACATGACCACTTCTTCAACGGTCTGGACATTTAACACGCCAAAAATAAAGATGAACTTGTAGAAGATGAAGTTCCAAAATTTATCCTTGAGATGCTGAAAAAGATTAGCACACAACATTTTTTTTCTTTAAAAAAGGGTATGCTGAACATTCTGGATTATACTGAGAGCTGGACAAATCCCTGCAGACCAAAGGCTGCACAGCAACTGAAAATCAAAAGCCGGCCAATTTAGATATCTGCAGCTGCACCATATAATGCACAAAATGTAGGACACATCATTGTATTGTTCTGTATCTTGGGTTTTTTTTTTAAACTTGGGATTCTAAATTTTACACTACCCTTTTTAAGTAAACATCTAGGACTGTAGATAGAGGGGGAAAATAACAAATAAGTAATTTTTAAAAAGACCAAAACATAATGGCACCTTAAAGGCTAACTATTATATTTGTGCTTTTGTGGATCAAGTCCACTTTTTCAGACGCAAGAGAAAAAAATCTGACAGAAGAGAGAGAGACGTCTGAGGAAGTGGACTTGTCCATGAAAGCTCACATAAAAAAATAAAATAACAGTTAGTCTTTAAGGTGCCACCTCATTTTGGTCTTTCTTATTTGTTCCTTCATTTTTATTTTGTTTGTTTTCACCTACAATGCTTGCAACAGAATAACAGGGTTAATTCTTCTACATCTAAGCCTGTGCGTACTGGCCGACATCCAGTAGTAAACAACAACTAGCATAGGCCTGTTGAATCACTGGAGAATTGATGAGTCAATATTTATGTAAATTCTATTTATACAGTGGGCCTACTCTGAATTACTACTGGATTTCAGCCATTGTTTAAAATGGGAACAGCTGTGTTAAGCCTGGGGGGGGGGGCAAATAGCAAACAGCCTTGTGACGCCCTAAAAAATTGAGTCCAAGAAACCATAAAAATTGATAGTCCTAAAAACGTGACCGGGCTCTTCACTATTTCTTCTTCACACGGCATGTAAAATATATTAAAAAAAACACACAAGAAAGAGTCAACTTGCATGTTTACCTGCTTATGAGCGAAACAGGGTTTTTTTCATAAATACAATTTATGTATTTTTTCATAAATACAATTTTCAGTCAATTGTCAAACTGCTGTTGTTGACATGAACCACTTATTTGAGATTTATTCAAGAATTAGAACTTTGACCCATCACAACATTTTCCCTCAGAAACAATTTTAGAAATCAGCATTACACCCTAATTTGGATTCAAGCCTGGTCACATTTTTCTTTCCTGTAATTTGGTTTCAAGCCTGGTCACATTTTTCTTTCCTGTAATTTGGTTTCAAGCCTGGTCACATTTTTCTTTCCTTTCTTTCCTTTCTTGTGTCTTTGTAACTTCAAGGATGGTAACCAAGCGGGCCTCAAAAAACAAGATTTCCCAAGATCTATTAACCCATCAATCACCTTGTGAGGAGGCCCACAGAACTTTCTTACCTGTCTTTCACTGACACGGAGAGAACCAAACACGACACTCTGTATTAGTTTCGCAATCAGCATTAGAATACAGCAAGCAGTATTCACCAGCACCTGGAATCAAAAATATATATATACACAGATGCATAAGCCTAGCTTCTCATGAATCTCAGCATCAGCAAAATAGATCCCACCTTAAAACTCTGTGGCTCTGGGATCTACTGATTCATGTGCCCAACCGATTCGTCTGTTCCAAGGACTTTTTTTCTATCTGGACAGAATACTATAGCTGTCTTTATAGTGGTGGGAAGTTTGGGGAAAGAAATTGACACAGGTTGGAAGTAAATGCCTAAATTAAATGGGGATGGTTAAAAAAACCACAATGGTGTCCTAATTTAGCTAACACAAAATGATCAAATCAGTGATAGTATCAGAGAGGTGGGAGGTCTTTTTAAATGAAAAAGAACAATGTGCCCCGAATCCATTATGGTCTGACATTACTACATTGGGGAAATCAGACCCTGACATTTCTGGCAAATGATTCAGAGAAACCTGCCTCCCACACTGACAACAAATGGATGTTTTTATTTATAACAATTTCATCCCATCCTTCCTCCAAGGGATACCCATCTTTACTCTACTTTCCCATTCCTTACTCTACCTTCTCATCAGTACTGGGAGATGAGGTTAAGCAGAGAAACGGCAACCGGCCTAAAGTCACTCTCAGGGGTTGTTGTCGGCTGGAGTAAACTCGGAACCCCAGACTAGGGGCACTGGGCTGATAACAATAGTCAACTGCCACCATTTCAACTACTGGGTGTCTTCCATGGATAATCAGGAAGGGCAGAAATTAAAGTAATTAGGAAAAACAGGAAGAAGCAAAGCTCAAGGCGTTTGGGCCACACCTTTCTCTTGCTCGTTTTGTTAGTCCCAGACCACAATGGCTTTATACGGAGTTCAGAACATACACTTGTTATCATTAGACTGAACACAGGAATGCTGCAATTATAAAATCAATACGTCCCCGAGGAACTACTGATTATATCATTGCACACCTCTCATTAGAATCTATCCGCAGGTCCCAACTGCTCCTCGCTTCTCTTCCTCCATCTGTTTTTAACAGAGGACCTAAGGAGCTGCCAACTGCCAAGCCACCCTCATCCTCTCCCCAATCTTTCCACATTCCACCCCAGTCCATTCTTTAGAACCTTTTGAAAGAATATTAAAATACATCAGAAGCCAAAGGCCAAATAAAGCTGTACATTTTTACTCCTTGTCTAAAAATCAGTCATGACGGAGCCAGCATGGCCTCTTTGGGAACGAATTCCACACCAGGGTATCGCAACAGAAAACAGGACACCAAACAGGGTCTCCACTGAAGATCACAGATGATGCACAGCTTCAGATATATTTTCCGGGCCCATGCATTTGTGGCATTTCTAAGGCAAAGCCAGTGCCTTGAACTGCATTCAGAATGAATTGGAAACCAGCGTAGCTGGACTGAAGCGAGTGACTCAGGCTGGACTTTCCCCCTGGAGTCTATCCTTCCTTGCAAGCTGCAGACGAACAACTATTTGCAAGCCTTCTGTGGCGAACAGGCGAATCTTTGCATAGTGCTGGCAAAGCAGCGGGAAAGGGGCTGGATTCATAGGGAAGGGACGTCCCAGTGCTCCATTGCACATTTAATTAAAAGCACTGGGGGTTTTGTAGATATGACAAAGCACACCACTGAGATACTTTTATAAACAAATATTCCCAAAGTTTATTTTCCAAAAAGTTGGCCATATTAAGTCTGTTTCACATATGTTAACAGATGTAAAACAAAAACAATAACACTTCTGACATCCTTATAATCTTTCAGGGGCCACCATTCTGTGGCTTACAGGCACATTTTTCACCATGCGACTTTCCACCCGGTTCCAACACTGAACATGGGCTGTCTACGACTTTTTCCTTTACTCCTCCTTCCTGCCATTTGTTCACCATACTCATATCCTGAGCTTATTTTACTAGAACACACCTACTGCATCCACGACCTTTTGCCAAACTGCCATCATTTCTGAACTACATCATGGCAGCTACCAAACGACAAGGTAAAAATGTGCGTGGACCAGTTTTCCTTTACCTTTTCAAAATGGAAAGGGATGGGAGGTCAAGGTTGATACCTGAACAGAACTGAAGACTGTGGGTTGCAAGACAGAAAGCCAGGAGTGATGCACTCCAGAACTGATAGCCAAGCGGTTACATTTCTTGGCATCCTTCATTTCTCTCCTACTTTTTTAAAAATAAAACTGCTTATACAAGGAAGGTGGGCTTATTTCTAATATTACTTGTTCATTCAGAGTGGCAGAAAGAAGCAAGGAGGCAGTCTTCTTTCAAAGAGAACTATTCATGATCACAGCAGCAAAACATTAGGAAAGAGGTGATGAAGGGGGTTTGCTGAAATTAAGCCATAGGGGTAGGGTGTTTTTTTTATCTTGGCTGGACCCAGAAGGGCTGAGGATCAGACCTGTTACCAGTACGTGGGAATTCTACATACAGTAAAGTCGACGTCACAGTCTAAAATTTTAAAAGTTCCCAGTCAAATAGATGTAACAATAAGGTTTTGGTCACAGGTAAGCATTTCCATAAGTAAGACTTACTCGATCCCCTGTCCTCTCGTACAACCATGTGTAACGACAGACATCTCCATTGACAACCATGTATGTGTAAGACAGTCACTTCGTACATGCTCTCTTTTTCAAAGCTATGGTGATTATGGAGTTTGGATAAAAGCCCTACCAGCTTCTATGAAAAAAATGACTTCATACTGGGTCAAATCTCTACTTTGCAACACACAAGCGTGACTGAGTAAGACCGGCAGGTAGAAAGAGCTAGGTCACATCAACGGGGTTTTAGAATGTTTTCCCACTGGGTCAACGCTGACACAGGAGAATCAAACAGGACTTACGTCAGGAGTAAACCACAGGTCATGACCGCAAGTGGAATAAAACACTGACTGCTAGATTTGTCCGCCCGTCAGATTTCACCCAGTAAAGAGGAAATGGTAATCCAGGGCCATTTACCTGCGGCTCCAACACGATGCCAAAAAGAGCAGCACATTTCACAACATCCTGTGGCAATTCTGTGACTCATAAGTATCCTAAGAGGAGACCCACCCCTAGGATTTTTCTTTGCTGATTCACGGCCAGGTGAAAGAATATTGTGATTTGAACTTTCATCAGTCTCAACAAGAAGCGATGCCTTAAGAGATTAAGCCTGCACTCTTATCCGCACTTACCTGCCAGGAAAACCCACTGAACAAAATGGGATTAGACAGTGCATTCATTCATTCAATCAATTTTATTTAAATTCTTCATGTGCCACTTTTCTCCCCAGAGGGGACCCAATGCCCAAGATAAAACAAGAGATTTAAAAAGATTATTTTAAAAAGCAATTAAAGATACATTGATTTTTAAACACCTTTTATTTTTTAAAAAAATAAAAACAATCAAATACCTGAAAGTTAAAAACCAGCATTCCCAAGATAACATATTGATTTAAAAGCTTGTCTGAGGAGGAAGGTCTTTGAAAGAACAAGAGGGGGGCAGCTCCTTCTCACGCCTCAGAGCAGCCACTGAGAAGGTCCTCTCTTCTGTCCCCACCAAATGAGCTTGGGAAGGTGGTATAATCAAGAGAAGCCCTCCCCCAAAAAGAGCTTAAAAGGTAGGAAGACTCACATGGAGTAATATAATCCTTCCAATAACCTGGTGCCAAGCCATATAGGGCTTTATGGGCCCTGAAACAGACCGGCAGCCAGTGAAATTGTTGAAAGAATAATTACAGCCTGCACACAACATTACATGCACAGAATGAAGCCATAGCTAGTTCACTTTAGAGTGACCTAATAGGCAGCCATCTCCTTTACCAGATGCAGTTAGTGAAATGAACCTCATTTCTCTTACAAAACCTAGGCTGTCGTAAACCCACATAAGCACTGAGTTGAGGCAAGACTCTTTAGCTTGTCAACTTCAGGACGCAGCTCAAGCAGCTAAATCGAGGTAAACTCTGTGTGTTCCTCCCTCATGCAAATGAGTCCCACATAACATGAGCTCCAGTATAATCCTACCCTGAAGTAACGGGAGATGCATTAGGTTGCACAGCTATTCATGCAGATCAGCAGCTCCAAGGCACTGATCCGCTTGGCTAGCATTCGCCCAAGAAATGATCCTGTGCTGGAAAACACATTGTTCGCCTTGACACTGGTGATGATTCAGTCTCGCCCTCAATAACATAATGAGTCTTTATCACAAGGGTGTCCTCATAATCGACCTGTCAAGAAGGATGACGGTGTTTTCAGACCAGGGCAAGCTGTCAAAGCAAGGAATGGGGCAATACTCTAGCAGAGCAGTGGGTAACTATGATTCTGTAGACTACAACACCCATCATCCTTCACCAATGGCTAAATTAGCAAAGGCTCGAGGAAGTTGTACAAGGAAAGCATCTGGGAGGGCCATGGTGGCCCACTCATTTTATGGCATAAACACTCTAGAATACTTTATTCAAATTTATTTATTCGTTTACTACATTTCTACACTGCCTGATGGCCGAAGTTTTCCTGGTGGCTTAAAAAACAAAACCATCCAATATGCACACATAGAGCTAAATCCAACTTAAGTCCCAGCCAGAGTAAACCCACCGAATTAAAACAAACTTGCAAGTGTGTTGCCTTCATTTCAGTCTGTATTAACCGGGACTGAAACTGAATACAGCCCATGACACTTCATTATGTAACAACCATATTAGAAAGAATGAATATTGCAACAAAACCAAAACCAACAGAAGGGCAAGTCTTAAAAATCACTAGCCGCTGTTGTGTGAGTGTGTTTGTTTTTCCAAATAAGCAAATTAAAAAGCAGGGCAGCATAAAAAGGTCTCTGCTTTGTGTTAAAAATTCCAAGACGCAGGGACCCAGGCAAGTTGCTCAATCAACAAGCAAGGTGCCACTAGCAGACATGCCCTTCTCTTAGTAGCCACCTACCCTGCCTCACTTGACACAGGCATCCAGAAAAGGATCTCTGAAAATGATCATGGGGTGCAGGAAGGGTTGATATTATTTATATACTGCCTTTCTCTCCCTAGGAGACCCGAAGTGGCTCATAATTAAACTAGACAACACTCACAGCTTTCAACACACCATAAAAGCTGTATTAAAAAAAAAAGAAATCAAACCTTTGTCAACATTAAAACCAACATTAAAGGCTTGGCCCTAAGCTGCTTATGGGACTGTTGGCAAACACCACCACTGAACTTGGATCCAGAGGAGAGGTGAAGGCTGTTCCCCAATTATCTCTCTCTTCATTTAAAAATCTAGAAGCAACTCTAGGGAAATGATGGGGAAAGTTGACAAGGTGCTTAACTGTTTCTCCTCCGTCTGCATTTACATGCAGTGAGGCAATTTTGCTCTAGAGATTTGAGCGTCTTCGCTGGAAACAGACCAACGTGGCCGAAATGAGGTGGGACGTTATAAACAGGCTGCAGTTAGTTCTCTGTTAAAGGAGTTCCTTCCAGCTGTTGAGAAACCTGGGAGTTTCGCCTGGCCCTCCTACAACGCAGACACACCGAGAGAGAGAGAGCAAGAAAAGCCATTCGGAGTTCCGAGGCACATCTGTCATAAAAGCTGGATGCTTATGCACAACTTGTTCCGGATGGACCTGAATTCCTTTCAGGAGTGTTCCTCAAATACGTGATTTTTATGAAAACAGAAGTGTCAGCAAAAGCCAGGAAAGCTCTTGAATCAGCTCGGGCTGGTTCACCAGCTCCAGTTTATCTAGAAAAAGCAGATGCCTTAAAAAAAAAACTGAGTATGCGTCTTAACCACCTGCCATCTGAATTACTGGAATACATTCCAAGCTCAAGAAAAGCACATTATTTTTATTCTGCATTTATTCCTCTTACATATTGCTGCACTTAAAAAACAAATACACTGATGTTATTCATTAAAGTGTTCAAAAAGGGATGCATCATTGGTTTTTTGTGCTGCTGCTGCTTAATTTTTCATTTGTTTTGATGTGGGGGGGGGGATACATGAATTTTGAGGTTATAAGAGAAGGGTGCAACCTTGAAAAAAATCCTGTCAAAATGCTTTTTCTACAAAAACGTTTAAATGCAACTAGAACCTAGAACCCCCTTCAATGTTATGCCAATATAGTACTTTCATTCCTACTCATTTACTTTTCAAATGCAGCTTCATTACACCCTTGTTACTCTTCTTATACCCGAGGACAACAAACAGGGCTTTTCTGATAGCGGCAGCATGAATCAGGAATTCTCTTCCCAAAAGGGTATGTTTGGCATATTTTGTCAATTTTGAGGAGAACTGTATAGGTGTTTTTCTACTTCAGCCAACTTTTGGATGATCTTAAGGTGCACCTGTTGTTGGTATTTTATTTAATACAGTACTGCTGTATACTTTACATTCCAGTTGTTATACACAACCATTTGTACTTGATATTGCGAATCGTGCTGTGGAGACAGTTTTCCTGGAGAGTGGAAGATTTCCTTTATTAGCCAAGCACAGAACCCATACAAATCCTGAGCTACTCTGCCAATGAAGTATTACCTGTGGCTTGCAAGGATAGCTGCAAATCCAGTCCCAGTTACAATACGTACCTTCTTTCCTCACAACACTGCTGCACACACACAACTAACAGAACCCTGTGGCAAACGGAGGGGTCAACAGCCACCACAGAAAGCACAGACAGGGGCAATAACAGGCTCAAAATAAAAGGTTGCAACTCAGATGTAGAGCATCTGCTTTGTGTGCAAAAGGTCCCAGGTTCTGTCTGTTACATCTTAATGGGCTGGGACAGCAACCGAATCTGGGTGAATGAAGCATTTTTCCTATTGAGAAGCCCTAAAGCAGTGAGCAAGCTCCTTCCCGAGGAACAAGGCTCTGGACCTGCGAAATTCACGATCGAAGCAGCACAGGACAGAAAATACAACAAGCAGAGACCCTCGGAAACATATGTGAAATTATTTTTCCTCTTCAATCCCCTTACATAACTAATAGGTCATTTATATTTCTTAGTGCTTCAAAAAACAAAAAATACCCACTGAAATTCTGGCCTGCAACTTCCAGAATCGACAGTTAACCATCAAACAAAGGATCTGTGGACCTTGGAATTATAGCTCAAAAATTAATTTTTCAAGCTATATTTGTTAGATGTCGATTTCCATGCATCCCCTCCTCACGTCTGAGTTGCAATGGCCCTCTTTCCTAGCCATCCCTTGGATCTTAAACTCACTTCCTACTTCTACAATTTTCACAAAACATTCAAACACACACACACCTCAAGCAGCTATTATTCTCCATTTTCCAAGTCCAATTTCCTTACCCTTTATTTATTTATTTAGAATATTTCTATCCCGCCTTTCTCCCCAACAGGACCCTCGGCTCCTATTGGCCATCTCATTCTGCCCCCAAATGCCTGCTTCTTGGACACAATCACTCCTACCTCTCTCACACTGGCCAGAATCCTGTTGCATCACTCCACGGCACAATGGGGACGATGCTCAAGTTACATACAGGAAGCCAGATTCTTTTCAATGAATACCGGGAAATTCTTCCTTACTGTTAGAGCAGTACGACAATGGAACCAATGACCTCAGGAAGTGGTGAGCGCTCCAACACTGGAGGTGTTCAAGAAGAAATTGGACAACTACTGTATATGCCAGGTGTACTTTAACTTGAATTCCTGCGTTTAGCTAAGTGTTGGACTTGATGGCCTTATAGGCTCCTTCCAATATTCTCGGATTCTGCAAATTAAAATTTCTCTTTCCCAAGGCTGCCCAAGAGGATGCTGACAATTATATTATGAAAACCATGTGACACTAAATGACAGCTCCCGTGAGGGTAATGGGGCCACGAGCTGTATCAGGTAGGAATGATGGGGACTGTAGTTCAGTGTCATTCAAGGACCACCACCTTCTGATTAGAACGCCGTCTTGTAAATAGTTGAGAAGGCTGAAAGGGTGCGAACAGATGAGCCTACCAGTTACAAGAAAGGTAAAAGGTGAAGGGAAATAAATAGATGGTAAATGATTAATTTGGCAATTAAGGTCTGGAAGATCTAATTAGTAAACGTTTAGTGGGGGATTGAAATTATCTAATTTTCCTTTATGGTTCCTATTTTGCATTTTGTGCGGACTAAACTTTCTCCTTTTGCAGGTTGTAGTAAATTAGCAAGGCCTTCCCCTCCTACACCATTTTCTCTTTGATTATGCTAGTTCTGATCTTTAACCTCCGAAGAAGCAGACTACAATCCACATAAAGCTCACAAGGGAAATACCTCTCTCCCCTTCGAAGGTGCCCCAGACTTCTGCTGTTGTTTCCTTTCTGTTGTTGCTGAAACAGACTTGCCCAGTTACATCTCTGAAACTTGTAACATTTCTAGTGTGTGTTATTGTAAAGTAACATGTATTTTTTCCCTTTTCTAAAAAAATATACAGCAAGTTATTGCAACACTGGTGAAGGTGTTTATATAAACTTTCTGACTGAAATGTATTCTAATTTATTACTCTGGCATTTGCAGCAAAATTCTTTATCATCTAAGTTCTGATCCATAACTTTTCTAGCACCTCTAAGAAGCATCGACCTGCCATGAATTTTTGTGACTGTTGTTTATAATTTTTCTGCACTATCCACAGGATATTGACGCACAGCCTAAGCCTAAAGCTCCCCATTTATTCAGGCTTTTTCCCTGTGTTCTAATAAAGGTATTGCCTTCTCTTGCATTTGTGCAATTTTAAGGACACCCCCAAGCCTTTTCTTGATTTCTTTTCTTTTCTAACAGGGTTTTCGGAGAGCCAGCCCTGCTAGCCTGTTCCAAAAAAATAAATAAATAAAATAAATAAAAAAAACGAAAGCAAGGACGAGAAAAAGCGAAAGAAACCCTAATTTTTTCAATGGATGCTTTCCTAGATGCCAAGTCAAAACCAGAAACAGACGTCCTGGGCTACCTTGAGGACCGACCGCCTTATTTTAGGGTGTCATGTGTGGATGATGCGACCCGCTTCATCGGGTGCACTCCAACATGCCTGCCTGCAAAGAAGCGGGTTCTCCTTAAAGAAGGGAACGGAACGGAAAGAATGGAAGGAAAATAATGGAAAGGCATGGGAAGGAAAGAATGGAAAGGAACGGGAATGAAAAGGAAAGGAACAAAAGGAAAGGAACGGGGATGAAAAGGAACGGGAATAAACAGGAAAGGAACGAATAGAAAGGAACGGGAATGGAAAGGAACGGGAACAAAAAGGAAAGGAATGGAAAGGACATAAAAGGAACGGAAAGGAACGGATGGACAGGCGTGGAAAGGAACGGAAAACATCCTTCCTCCCCCCCCCGACACACCCCCCACACCCCTCAGGGTCCCTCACCCAGACGCAGAGGCCGTCGGAGAGGAGGTAAGAGGCGACGTCCAGGGCGGCCGGGCGGGCTCGTCGGGCGGCTTCGGCCTGGTCCTGGTCGGGCTCTCCCGGCTGGGCTCCGGGCTGGTCGTCGTCGTCGTCGTCGGGCCGGAGGGCGCGGTAGGCGCTGAGGACGCTGCCCAGCAAGGCCAGGGCGCTGAGGGCCGCGTAGGTGCGCAGGCTGGGCCACGGCAGGCGCTCCAGGAAGAGCAGCGGCATCGCGGACAGGCCGGCCGACAGGCCCCCGACCGGCCGCCTGGGGCCTTCTTTGGGCCTTTAGGGCCTGGGGCCTGGGCCGCTCCGCCGGCCGACCGACCGACCGACGCGCCGGGGCCTCAACCGACGAGGAAGGAAGGCGGGCAAACGGACGGGACGGGCAGACAGCGAGCGAGCGAGCGAGGGAGGGAAGGCAGGCAGGCGAGGAGGAGGAGGAGGAGGAGGAGGAGGCGGGCTCCCTCGGCTCGGCCCCACCCCGCGCGGAAGGGAGGCCCTTCTTTCTCCCCCTCAGGACACCGGCCTAGGCCTAGGCCCGAGGCGCCCCCTCCCGCCTTTCCCTGGCGACGCCGGAGCCCCCCCCCTCCCCACAGACACACGCGGGAGGCGGCCCGGCCGTTGGTCCGCCTGCCTGCCTGCCTGCCTGCCTGTGCGTGCGTGGGTGGGTAGGACGGGAAGGGTTCCCCCTCCTCCTCCTCCCAGGAGCCGGCGGCTAGGCGGGGGCTGGGGGGGGCTGATGGGAGTTGTAGTCCAAACCGGGGAGGGGGGTGTGGAAGAAGAGGGCGGAGGGAGGTTGAGGGGGGGCGCCTTGTTCAGGGTAACCCCCCCAAAAAAGCAGAGGCTTTAAGGTGAGGGGGCTTCTATCCTTCCATCCATCCATCCATCCATCCATCCATCCATCCACCTACCCACCTACCCGCCTGCCTGCCTGCCTGCCTGCCTGCCTGCGGCTTCTATCTGCCTGCCTGCCTTTCTACCTATATGTCTGTCTACCTACCTACCTACCTACCTATCCATCCATCCATCCATCCATCCACCTTCCTACCTACCTACCTACCTACCTTCCTACCTACCTATGTCCCAGTCACCCCCTCTATACAGTATTTAATTTGAGCTTTCATGGGTTAAGCCCACTTGAGAGAACAGGACAAATATTTATACCTGGCATCAAAATACAGAGACCGTTATCCCTGCTCAAGGTGTATGCCTGAGGCTTGGCCTGCATGGATATCCTGCAATTCATGCATTCCCGTGTCCATCCATGGACAGGATCCTGAGTCGGAAAGCCCAGTTGGAAAACATCCCTGGTTATGCTTACAAAGTCCCAGATTCCTCCAGCCTGTTAGATATTATGACATTCAAGGTTTGTGTCCATTAAGATCTCCCCCATGACTACAGTATCTTAATGTCTGCTCTTCCTGACCACCGGCAGGGTCATGAAATTGGAAATCTTCCTATTCCAGATGAGAACGGTCAAAATCTGGGAGCTCCAAGTCCAGGAAAAGAAACGTTGTCGGCCTCTGGACGAAACAGGTCTCTTCTTACAAGCTGAAAACAGGCTGTCTGGTAAACAAACCTTTGCATGTTGTTTTGTTTTTTAAACCTGGGAGGTGTTGGGCTCGCTGGTGGTACTCACCAAGCCATTACGGTCCAATGTTTAGGCACTGCTCACTAGCTCTTTGTTCATTAATGCAACTACAATAAAAATCAAGGGAGTTTGTAAATTCAGGTGAAATGGAGGCACCCCCATTCTGCAGACCTCAGAGGCTGTTGGTTTGCTTTTTCTGCAGCAACACCAGCGTTGTGGAACCCATGCCCCTAAAGAGAGAGAGAGATCCCACTGGTTTTAAGCCAGGGATGAGCCCTTAAGCGCTTGGTGGGAAGGGAATGTGAGCCTCAATGACACAACTGTTCGAACCCATTCAAACGTTTAAAGGGTTATATCGCCAGCTGAATTTTCAAAGGGGTTGCGAGGCTTCCCCACATCTCCAGGCAGGGAGAGACATTTCAGGGTGAAAGCCACTGATATACACGGGGTGCAGATGTCGTCTTCCAGAGGTGGTTGACCTGTAACTTCTATTAGTCTTCCTATGGGTGGTTCTGGCTAGGAGTGACAAGAACCACCGTCCAACAGCAGGAGGGGGGTGGTGGCATACTTTCTCCAGCCCTATTATACCAAAAAAGCACAAAACAAGGACAGAGGGTAACACATTTATTATCAGACCACTAAAAGTTCAGAAACAGACAAGCTTTTGAACCCTGCAGAACTCTGTCGGAACAGGTATTCTGGACAGGGAGGGAGAAAAAAAGAAAGGGGTGGATGGGAGTCCAAGGATCATCTCAATGCTGTAGTTAAACCAGAATTCCAAGATGGAGCTACAAAGTTAAAAAGAATCAGTTTTGAGGTATCCGGTTTCACTTCAAAGGATGTAGAGTAGACATGCTTACAGTGTAATACAAAAATTTGTAACAAATCCTTATATATCTTTTAAGGACAAGTTATACAATAAAGTAGAAAAATGTTAAAACAATGCAAGGGACTTTAAAAACAAGCCAAGTGAAAAAATTTTCTGCGCTTTCTTTCTCTGTGGCGGCAGGCAGTACAATAAAGGACAATCTGGCCGCGCAAGCTAAGGCCTCCGTGTTTCTCCTAGTTCCACTATTATTCATTCACGGCAGTTTTCCAAAGCATATAGCCCGTCGTCCAGTTTAGCCGTCAGTAGGATCCAGCTGCTTGTATCCCCATCCCAGTCTTGGTAAATCAAGTTGTCAAATGAAAGTGATGGTTTTCCTTTTCCTCACTTTTTCTGACAGACTGCACAACCGGATGTGCTAATTTACAGCCACCCGTGCTGGTGGGACGCTATGCAAGGATTGTGATCTTTCTGAAAATAAATGGCGCTTTTGTACATTGACTCTTGAGTATTCTGCTGGTTATGGACACACACAAAAATCACACACCCCCATCGGCACCGCTGTAGTGTCGGAGAAAACTGCTTTTGGGGTTTCTTGAAGTGCAGTGGTGGAAACATATCTGGAAGTACGTTTCATTTGTCCCAAGCTAATGGTTGGCCTTTCCAGTCAAAGAACAAGATTAATCACACCCACTTTTGACCATATTTTGCAACGAGATAAAGAACTGTTTATGATACAATGGTACACCACCCACACACCTGTGACACTTTGGGTAGACGATTTGGAAAAGAACCAGTCTTACAGCGTGAACATCCTGCCCCTCATTCATTTCTGCATACAGTGAATATTCTTAGAAATTAGGTGAGAATACCACCAGATTGCACCAGGAGCTCAAGAGAAATTGACATGTGTAGGCCACATGTGAGAATTTTGTGAGCCAAAGCAGTTCTACAGCATCTCATAGGTTATGGATATGGGTGTAGGATTGGGGTAGTTAAACTTAAGCTTCAGATGCACATCCTCCCCTTCCTTATTTGTATGTATTTTGGGTATTGTTGGTACAGGTTTGAATGGCTGGCCCTGTCTTGCAACTGTCCAAATTAAATGTTGAGAAAGAATGACTGTAGGACAGTTGATAAAGAACCCTCCATTGTGCAAAGTCTTCGGCAGCCCGGATGCTATAGGACATAAAACTGAAGTTCCATCATCATTTTTTGAGAAGTTGGCTAGAACTGAGCCAGACTGAAACAGCTGCATCTTGAAAAGTGGGGGTTTGGATGCATGGGTTGGGGTGGCCGGCCATTTATTCTATCCAATGCCTATGGGGATGGTGGACAACTGACAAGTATAGCATGAAAGCATCCACACCAAAAGGTTCATTCTATCCACCGGACGTCCTTAAATCTCTTTAATAAATCCACCGGCTATGAAACAGTCACACGTTCAGGACCAGAATCTGAAAAGTAATGTCTCCCAGTCCCCAAACCCATGTAAACTAGCTTGGGAGTAAACCCTTCAATATCATATTGTTAAGAGAGAACTGCAGTTCCATTATCTCTAGACCGTGGCAGCAACCGAAACACAACCTAGAACAAAAGTTGACACAAACTTTCATATCCCTCAGAAACATTTTCTTCATAGGCTTATAAAAAAAAAAAAAACACCCCACACTGAAATAGCAGTAACTCAACATTCAAAACAGAAGTGGTTTCATTGCACTGCACAGAAGTAAAAGTCACCTTAATGTCCAGCAAAGTGAAAAGATTTGGACCAGAAATGAAATTTCTTTTTGCACAGAAGGGTGTAGGAACTATAGCAAAGTGGTCTGTGTTGATAGCAGACATGGGTTGGGTTCACTCATTTATGAGTATTAAGAAATATATGAAAAATGCATAAGCACCCTTAAATATAGCCTGATTTGAAAGTTTAAGAAATAGGAAAAACTCCCTCAAAACAACTACATATAATTTTTAATAACAAAAACATGTTGCCCACTCAAAACATCCCCAGCATGTATTTTTCTCTCCAGGCTAAGTCTCTTAACAGCCTTCGGGCACACTTGTTTCCTCTGAAATTTCTGGCGAGGGAACATTGCAGCCAATAAGACCCATCAGCCGCTCCAAAATCAGCAAGAACAACTATCCTTTTTGCTCAAGATTTATAAACAGAGCAGTACTGCCAGCTTTTACAGAGATACACCAGTCCCGCATCACCCATCCTCTTGTTGTGTTGAGACTTTCTTAATGGGCTTGGTTCACCTCATCTGGGCAGAGGTAAGAGACAGAACACGAAGCTGAATTTGCCATGTCCTGGATTTGGGATCTATTTTGCCTAGACACCCCTCCTACTTTCCTATACAAGAAGGTATCAATCACTGTCTCCTTGTAATCTGCATTTCCCAAGATATGTTTAAACAGACAAAGACGTCATTCAGCTTCTGTACAGTCTCTGCTGTGGTATCTGTTAGTCAGTGGGCCAAGGTCTCACTGGAGGAAGAGAAATACATGAGACGCAAATGGAGTCCATTTTGTTTAATGTTATTTTAAAAAAAAAAGATCAGGCAACTATTACACCATAGGTGATTAAAACGCAATTACACTCATCATTCCACTATCTAAACAGTGAAGATTCACTTTTCTATTCAGATGGTAGAAAGTTTTGAGGAAGGGGAAAATTGAGGGATAAAAGACATTAAAAAAAAAACAAAACAATTCCTTGCGTCAAGTTTCCTCTCCTACTTTTTAAAGCTGTTCTCACAGAGACGGCTTCTAACACACACTTCAGGAAATTCAGTTGTAAATAAAATTGAACCTGCCAAGAGGGAAAAAAAGTGATTACTGATCTTTACAGATGGCAATGAGCAGCACATATATATTTTCTTAAATCAGCTGAGCAGCTAGCTACTTTCTGTCTTCGTGTTGAGGCTTCTCTTATAAACCCGCTGTGCATCGCATGAAATCCTCAGCCTGCATGGCAGCAAATCCTGGTCAGCAATTGCTTTAAAGAAGGCCACATGAAGAAGGAAGGGCTTCTTTCCCCACCAAAAGATGCCAGCAAATCCTATTGCCACAGCCTCTTGCTCCTTTTGAACACCATTTCTGTGGCTAGGTTGACAAGCAGGAGAAACCAGCCGCTCCTCAAATACCACATCTGGTCCTGAATTCTCCAGGTACTAATCTCCAGAGCCCTTTGGTCCCAAATATATTACACAGCAGGACGTCTAGCCAGTTGCAACCTGAATCTGCTTACAAACCATGGTGTTTGGAAACATTAAACAGATAAATGAAATCATATCCTAACTTACTGTTTTTAGGGCTGTTAATCATAGGCCTCTAAGCTTGGAGTCTAAAACAAATACAACCAGTGTCTGCAAAATCCCCAAGGCATGTAAAAATGAGTATCATTTTATTGAAATCTGCCTACTATGATTGCAGTGCTTTGCTTTTCTAGTGGCAGGTGGAGATTTCCCAAGTGAGAAATTCCAGTACTCCATTCGGAATAACTAAATCCCTCTACACTATATTAATAACGGTGAGGCATAGAAGGAAAACAACAGGAGTGATACAATTCTATCAGGTGAAACAAAACAGCACAAGCAATTAGAAAACAGTGCTTAGTAGAAGAGCTCTTTTTAATTAAAAAAATCCAAATTATTTTGCTGAATAACATAATGCAAACACATTGATTTGGGACTGCTTTTGCAAGCAATGAAATTTTATTGTTTTATTATTCAGATTCACTCTGTGTTTGTTTTTCTGACCTCCAGCCAGCGAACAGGAGCTGGGTTGAAGAGTCTCTCTTCCCCAACAACCGCTGAAGCCATCCATGTGACGATGCTACGGGACCCACGACGCTATCGCTAAGCTGTCAAGGACAGCTTCAGTGTAACATTATACCCATTCTTTTCAAAGAAATGTTCCAAAGAAGATAAGGCAAGTTCCCTTTTCCTCTCTTCTGACTTGCACCCACACCAAATGTCCCACTGAGCGGAAGAGTGCACTCCAAAATTGAGATGGGCACAGACCACTAGAGTTTGGCAGTTCATTTATTGGCTGAACAGGTGTTTGGCGCTTCAAAGTCCCGCCTCTTACGGCCGGGTGCCCACTCAAGAGGCATTGGCTGGGCTTCTCTGCCCACCTCCTTCAGGCACTGCCTCTGAGTGGCCACCCGTAGGAGGGGGCGGGGTTTTGAAGTTTCGTACACCTGTCAGGCTGATAAACGAACTGAATCAGCGGTTCCTGCCCATCTCTACTCCAGAATACTGCAAGACAGGGCATGGAGTGTTGGCGAGGGAGAACTGTACCAAAGTATGGATCTTATGACAATTTATAATAAACTGCTGTAAAGAAACACTCCCTGGCTGTTCTCCCCAGCAGTCTGCGGCACCCCAATCTACAGTGCCAAGGACAGTCCCTTTGGCCTTCCTTTTGAGGGGACATAGAGGGGAGAAGGGGATGACAAGATTTCTTTCCATGTACTTTCTAAAGTTAATTTATCTAAGAACTCAAAACCTTCTCGACAGAGAGACACCTCAAGAACATTCAGACAGTTGGACCTCACAGAAATCAAAGGCGAACTTAAAAGTTCCTCCGTTTTCTAAAGGCAGCAGCATGAAATCCAAGCCAAGGGAAAGGCAGAAGATACTCTACCTGCTCAAGAGCTGGGGAAGGCTGGAAATGATCGGCCCGTAACCTGGTGCGTTGTCATAGAGCTCAAACAAGGGAGCAGCTACCAACTTGTAATTTTTGGGGACTGCAAACAAAGCTAGAATAAATCCAGGAGAGGAACAATCAAAGACAAGTCTTGTTTCAATCCAGACGAAGAACAAAATTAAGCCTAGCTTTGTCCTGCTTAAACCCAAGACCATGTCATACACAGAGCAATCATTATATGATTTACTTTGTACAATCCGAATGTCCATGTCCATCTCTAGTGCCAAATATTCAATGATGGCTGGATTGGGCAAGTAACGTCACAAAACCCAAAGCAACACAGTCCTTATAACTTTAAATGGCAGTGAGTGTGATGCATGGATAAAACAGCTGGACAGCTGTTGGCCTTTCATTCTTAAACTCCAGTTCTCATCACCCTTACACATGCTGGCTGAAATTGGGAAAAGCAGAAGTCCACAACATCTAGAGGGTCAAAGTTCATACTCCCAGAGCAGATACAATGGAGAAATGTTTCCAGGTTTAAGGTCAGATGGTACAGGCCATTTTTGCTGAGCCTTTTGTTCACACTGAATTATCTCAGTAATACATAAACTCATGTTCAGGATATAGCCAGACACTTACCTTTTTCTTGAAGCTGAACCAAAAAGAGCTTCTTGTGCTCTTTTGGTTTCGTAATATGAGCGGGAATATACGGATACTAGAAGCAAAAAATTAAAAATGAATGAACTTGACGTTCATGTACATTGCAATGAAGGACAGTGACGAGAGTACATGACAGATGAGGAAAATAAGGCTACTTATAGTTTCACTGCTCTGAGTCTCATCCTTAATGCTTGGAGATTCAAAGTCGAACAGATACATCAAATATTTACTTGAGTATTTAAAACATTTTGACCCCATTTTAAAAGGACCCAAGGCATCTTACATGAGTCAAAGACAATACAAAAGATAACAAGAGTATACAAATACTAAAAAAGATCAAACAGATACAAAAAAAACCCCGATAAGCAATACTAAGAACACATTCAAAGCAGTAATGCATTATAATCTATTCAGCAATCTACTCAGGCGGCCAGTCACTCAGGGAAAGTTTCCCTGAAGAGAAAGGCCTTTGCCAGGTTGCGGAAGGTCAGCCAGCCTGGCCTCTTGTGGGAGGGAGTTCCAAAGTCTGGGAGCAGCAATGAGAAATATGCCAAGATACCAGCCAGTATCCTGCCATGCAGATACAGCTGAAATAACATCAACAGCAGACTGCCACTAATTGAAGAGTTGCTGCTGTGATTTCAAGTTGCCTGCCACTCTGCCTGTTTCCCTCCCTAGCTGCTGCCCATAAAGTCATTCCCTCATCAGGATTGCTACAGAAGAGGACTTTGACTAGTGCAACAGTAAAGAGCAAGCCAAAGCAGCACTTTACATCCCTGCTATAGCTCTAAGTCAGGATGGATAAAAATCAACCCTGCTCTAATCCAGCTGCCATTTGCAGCAGGATAAAAGCTTCCACTAGCACCACAAAACATACCACCGATTCTGAAATCTGGGGAGGCACTGGGTTATAACTACAGATGAGTTACATGTGACCTAAGGAGCCAATCACCAGCTGGAGTGCACTCCTCTCCTCAGCTGTTTGTCCATCCTGCCTTCTTGTCTGAGTGGGAGATCAGGCAAGGAGACAGGCTGGGAAGCCCACAATCCTTACAGAGACTGAGTGAACCATCGAAGAGAAGGAGGACAGCGGGCACTAGCCTGTCCGTAGGGGGATCCAGCTGAGGAGTCGGGGAAGTGAACACACAGCACCGGTGGAGCCATGCGTACAAACAGGCACGAACCTACGAACCAAGGTTCGTCCCCATCTCCAGTTACAACTCTAAGATATATAGAAAATAAAAACAGTAATGTGAATTGCAATCCTCACCTGGGGAGGCTCAAAATTCGGTCGCCACCAGTTACCAATGCAATCATCGATGACCCAATCTTGTTGCACTCCATCTTGACGACCCAGTATCTATCAAAACATAAGATGCAAGAAAAATTAAATATGTTCTTATATATTGTAAGCAAGTTAGCCCAGCAAAATAATTTAGTATCTGTAATCAGTTGTTCATGAATAAGAAAACACTCAAATCTTTTGCTAACTAGATTTGCTTATCACTTACAACAGTAACATAAACCCCAGTAATTGCTTTGTATGTAGCTGGGAAAATGTTTTTAAAATAATGGCAGCAATCCTGTTGTGTAGCTATGCTTGCATAACTTGAAGGTGCATATATCACTTTGAAATGTACACCACAGCAGAAGTCTGGTCAAAGAAGCAGTTCCACAGGTATAGTTGCTTAAGCCAATTACATTGCTCACTGCGCAGTTCCTTGTACAATCAACAGGCTGAGATTAAGCCATCTTTCTCATTAATGTTTTGATCATCCAATTTGAGATTCAGTGGCTGAAATCCTGCTGCTTAGCCTAAGCAGAATCATACCATTCATTCTTTTTTGCTCCTAGCCAGTAAACAAAGAGCCACGGCTGCACACCCCCAGGAATGGCAGGGTCAACTCTTTGTTTACGGACTAAGAGCAGAGTGAATGTTATGATTCTGCTTATGATAAGTAACAGGATTTCAGCTAGTGCCTTACTAACTTCATGTTAAGAACAAGGAAACACTTCACAAGAGACTTTGGACATTCGTGTAAACACAGCAAAGAGTTATTTTAACAAATTCTGCAGATGATTCTGCTTCAGTTCTCACTAACAGCAATCAAATCAAGCCAACTGAAGTGCCTCCTCTTTAAGAAAAAGCTCCTTGGCCATTCTTTCTAGATATGTAAGACCACTTTAATGAGAGCTTTGCGTTCAAATGCACACTTACAGGCCTTTATCAAACCTGGGTTTCTATGATGGGCAGACACTTTTGTGCACGCATATTAAAACTTGTGAAATTTAACCCAGTACTATTTATCTTTGTTTATGTTTACAATAATCTGCCAGGGTTCCACAGGACAAAACCAAATAAATGTGTTGAATACCTCAGTCATTAAACGTTTGAGGCCTTCCACTTCATCTTCTCCTGGATTAAGCTCACCACCTGGCCTGTTATAAATATCAAAAATATGTTTTTAGGCACAATTATAGTCAAACCAACATTGAAATATTTCAAGAAACAGCATAATTTTAAGTCAAACAACTAACTGAAATAGACTGAAATATGTCCTAAAGCTAATTGCCTTAACCAGGAAGCACCACCCTATTGCAAATCTAGACTGGCTTTCACTGGGTGAGACTATTTGTCGCTCAATCCCAGGGCTGTCTACTCAGGGTAGCAATGGTTCTCCAAATTCCCACACGACTTGTCACCTAAGTCTTTAAAAAAATCCTAGAGATGTAGTCTTCAACATACACTCCACTGCTCAGCTATGTTTCCTCTCCACCGCAGGCATCTAGAATTTGGATACAAAGCATGCATGGACAGCTCTCATTTAACAAATCTATGCTAGTTAGGTTCAGGAAGCCTCTACCTTTAGGCCCAACTCTGTTAATAATAGAACAATGCTCCTCATACAGCAGCAAATGCTATCAAAACCTGTTATTTACTACAAAGCAGAGGTACAACTGCAGAAACTACTGTTTGTGGATGCCAGTCATGTGTCTCATCACGTGACCAGGTCCCACAACTGTAACCCAGTGTCTAGTAAACACCAACAGAATATTAGCTGTACCAATTAGGGCTTTACCCAACTGAAGAGTTTCTGACCTGCCTTTTTAAACTGAACAATGTACCAGAAACCAAACAGAAATAAAAGCAAATGTATTGTGGCAGCTTAAAAACAATAATTTTCAGCATCAGTTCTGGTAAATTACAGTCCACATCCTGTTGTAATATCTGATGCTACCAGAACCCCAATATGAGTAAGTGAATTTCTGGGGACATTTAGTTAGAAGTCTGTCTCTCGCTGTGCAGCAGACGCCACTCCCAGCTAGGAATCCACAGGTTTCCTGAACAAAGCCTGTCATAGGTTTCTAAAAAGGACAAATTTTCTATTTCCCACTGCAGGAATGAACCAGAACCAAAATACCAACAAACCAACCACAAGCCACGCAAATAAAGGTTGCCTTTATTCTAGCGCCATCAAATAAAACTGGACCATGTTGATGAAACAAGCAAAACACAAGCTGATTATGCTACAGAATAAAATTTATGGCTCTACTATGAATAGTTGTTTGATTTAAACTGCTATGATATGTACTTCACATATGTGCTTCTTTTCTGAAACACATGAGATGGTTTACAGCTTAAGGATATATCAAGGGGGGGGGGGGGAAGCAAAGGACAATAAGTACATTCACGTCCTGAACTTGACACCAGGACTTCAGGGAGAGTGGAAAGCCAGACAGCACTGGGTCTCAACCAAGCCAGCAAGGCCCTTCTCTTGTGCTTCTTCCTCTGGGGCAAGTGGGGTGGAAAAAGAATCAGATGGGTGCTTAAGCCTTTACTCCTCCTGCCAATTATCTGCTCCACATTTCTACCCATGCAAGGTAGTTTCGCTCTTTGCCAGAGTTGCAAATACTGTACTCATCTCGTTAGGCAGCACCAGATGCAAGAACAGCCACTCACAGTTTGAAGAAAGTTGTGCCCAACTGCAGGAGCAATACGTGAGGCAGCCTGTGTTCGTGCACGATCAGGACGCCCTCAACGGTCCGCCTCATTCCAATCTTGTCAAATTCTTCTCTCATGCGCTGGAACCGTGCAGCCACTGAACTATCCTTCTCATAGAGGGGCTCCTTGGTCCCAAAGGTATAATTCGTGAGTGGATACCTGGGGGCAAAAAAACTGAGATCTTAAATACTGTATGTCATGCAAACCGATGTTCTTGTCCAAGGATTTTCTCACAGTACTGGAGACCAGGGTGCCAAAGCCCAGATACAAAATGTGGCAAAGCAATATTTCACCTCCACCTCTTCCTTTCTTTGAGAAAGAGGTGCTGGCAGCATGGTCTGCGAGGAAAAAAAATCACTGGTGGTTGGAAAGGATGCTAAATGAGAATTCAAAAGTTGCACTGATCCTCTATGCCACAATGAGGGGTATTCCAGGTTCTGACAAACGCACAGCTTCCTCTCATCACTGGAGTTGAAGAGATAAAGCGGTGATTCCCTGCTCTTAACCCAGCCCCAAACGCAACAATGCGTTGAGCCCAAACAAAGAGCAGCCTTTAGAGCAGGGGGTGGACGAAGGGCAGGTTGCTAACATTTTGGATGGGCCACCTCGGGGGCAGGCGCATGTGTGAAGAGGGCCCTTCCCTCAATTACTTTTGCTCCCCTTGAAAATAGATGATGATTTCCTTGCATTTCTTCGCCAGAGGTGGTGGCCTCTAAGCAAAAGGTCTCTTCTACTCCATAAGCACCCTTTCCAGCCTTTCTTCTCCGATTGGGGTTAAAATCCTCCTTTGTTCTTCAACGCTGTCATACATACAGGGCGGTACCTAACAGGAGGACCCATTCACACGTGAGCCCGAGGCCAACACGCCACAGCAGGCACACGGGCACGTGTGAAGAGGGCCCTTGCGTCTCTTTTTATTTCTTCCCCCCCCCTCTCGTGTGAGGGGGAGAAAAAACGGATTTCTGAGAACTGGAGAAGGAAGGAAAACGGTTCGGAAAGGTGGGCGGGAAAGGGCGCAGGCGTGGCTGGGCGAGGCGGCTTGGTTGAAATCGGCTTGAGAAATCTACTTCATCACCCGGGGAACTCCCGGCTACTGGACGGGGGGGAGAAGGCGGGAATGAAGGGGGGGGTGGAGAAGCCTAAACCGGGATTAGGAGGGAGGCCGCTTTCTCCCTCCGGGTCCGGGAAAGCGGGAAGGCCCCCGTCGCCTCACTCACAGGTTGATGGTCCGCTCGAGGGTCAGGGGTTTGCTCTGCTGGATGTATTTGTTCCCGAACTGGTTCACCCCGCGGGGCCAGCCGGTCTGGGAGCGGTTGGGCGGCACCACGGACATGGCGGAGGCGGCCGCGGTTCACCAAGGCACCGGCCTCCCCGCCACCACCAGCATTCCCCGGCCGCGCCGAAACTCCGTCCCCCACACCTCCAGCCGCCCGCCGCCGACCTCACACCCGCCAAAAGCTGGCGCCGGAAGCAGCAGGCCGCATTTCCGGGAACCATAGAGAGAGAGAGCGAAAACGAAGGCTGGCGGCGCCGGTCTAGCCATCCCTCCCTCACGCCCGCTCTAGGCCACTGGGATTCCATAGAGAAGGGGAGGTCCGAGCCCGGGATGCTTCACGGGGCTGGGCGGAATAGCAATAGGACGCCACAGCCAATCAGAATACTCGAAAGGGCACGCTCCATTCGTATTGGCTGTCCGAAACCCATCACTGGATTGCCATTGGTTAAAGGCAGCCCATGGTTCTTCCTCGGGCCGGATCCTAAGTGGATAGAGTGGCTTACCCATGAAAACTCGTAATACGTTTCCAGGAAATTATCCCAGGAAGATGATGCCTTAACAAAGGCGTTATCATTTAATATGCTGCCAGGCTCGCATTCCCTTTGCCCCTCTATAGCCGCTGTGGGAACCCTCGGTCTCGGCTTCTCCATGGCTGATAGGCCAGTTTCCTATCCACCCCCCCACCAGTGACTGACTTTCCTCCTCGCCCAATCGCCTCAACACCTTCCCCCTCTCTGCGCGCGGTGATTGGATAAGCCGCGACGAAGCCCCGCCTCTCGTGCGCGGAGGCGCGCAGGGCATGGCGGGAGTCGTAGTCTCCCGTTTCTGAGGGCCTCAGAAGAGCCGGCCGGTGTGTTTTCCTCTGAGGGGACGAAGATGAGCCGAAGGGCCGGGAAGAGTCCCGCGGTGGCGGCGGACGAAGGCCAAGCCGAAGCGGGCCGGGGTCCCTCCGCGGCCAAGAAGCGCGCCAAGCGGGAGCCGCGCGCGGCCTTCTCCGCGGCCCTGAGGGAGCCGGCCTTGAGGGAGAAGGTGGCCGCGGCCTGGGCCCGCCGGGAGGCCCTGAAGAACGGTGAGGGAGGCCCAGGAACAAGGGCCGGGCGAGGGAGCGAAGGAAGGCTCAGTCCCGCGGCCTTGGGTCCTTTTTTTTTTTTAAGAAGGAGGGGTGTGTGTAATAATATTTATAAATACGGCGCTAGTCCTCATTGAGGCGCCCGCTGCAGCTCCTGGCCGGTCGGTCCGACTTGTGCCCGACCAGGGAGAAAGCGGGACAAAAAGATGGGGGTGGGGGTGTTGTTAGTTTTAAATGAGCTTTTAGGATTCTTTTAATGCCTCTGTTTAATTTTCTCTCTTTTTAAAATAGTTGTGCATATACCTATTGATTTTAGCCTTTAAATGTTGTCATTTTCAGGATGTAATCCGCCTTAGAGAAAGGCAGGGTGAAAATATTTTAATATATTTAATGTTTAAATATTTAATAATTAAAAATATATAACAATGATTTGAATATATCAAAGTGTTTAGCATACCTAGCTAAACAACAGAACAATAGAACAGCCGTGTGGCTGAGCGAACTTTCATTTCAGAAAGCTTGTGGTCTGCTGTGCTTTCCCCAGAGGCTGTTGTCCTGGATCTGGTCCCTTTCCACCACGGTGTCATCCCAAACTTCGTCCAAGATGAAGGTTTTTTAGAAGGACTGCAGAAGGAACTTTTGAACCTGGATTTCCATGAAAAATGCAACGATTTGTACAAATTCAAACAGGTACTTCGTGTGGGGGTTATCTTGTTATCCTTTGATTAGGGCCCCCTCTTCACTGGCCAGCGTATCTCAGCTTCCCCAACCGTGTGCTGGATGACAAATCCTATAAACCCCAGCAAATTTTGTTGACTGCAGCCACATGGGAGCTATAGTCCAACATCTGGAAGGCACGATGGAAGGAGGCTGATCTACGCAGGCCAGATCAATGAGCGACCTCCATCCAAAATCCAAAGAAGCAAAACAATACAAAAATAGACAAAAACATGTGACATCTTAAAGATATGATTTGAAAGGGTTTGCTATCAGTCATGCAAAATGCAAGATCAGTTTTTCACAGTGGCACTAATTGTAAAGTAGGAACAAAATATTTTCTAAGTATCACCTGTGAAGTTGTATAAGCTTTCTCCAAATGTCTGTAGGCACTGCCCAGCGTTCTCATTAGGACTGTCGCTAAAAGACCAACTGGGCACGAGTTTGTTTCTTGTGTGTACATATGTTTCTTTACATTCTCCTTGTGAGCGTTTCTTTGATATTACTTCCAGAGAGAGAGAGAAAATGTTATCTAGTCTGGTTGCAACGTTGATAACAACAGTTGATGACCAGACAGTTGGACAAGCTACTATGTAATCACTGGGCTAGGTGCCTCTCCCTTCAGGGGCTGCTGTCTAGTCTGGTTGCAGTTGCCCTCCCCTTTCTGTTAGATGGCTGATTAGTGGACCCCAAGACTGTATTTTGGCCTTGCAGCCTTCAGCCACTGATTTTTGCTGTGTGAGAAATGCCCAGATAAGCATTATCAAGATACTTACGATCTTGTTATTATAAGTGGAGTAATGGTTGTTTCTTACTGCC
The DNA here is from genome assembly GCF_051106095.1 of Pogona vitticeps. Classification (NCBI taxonomy): domain Eukaryota; kingdom Metazoa; phylum Chordata; class Lepidosauria; order Squamata; family Agamidae; genus Pogona; species Pogona vitticeps. The sequence goes on from NC_135792.1 coordinate 25,080,015, forward strand.
TTTGCAAAGTCAGACGATCTGAAGAAGAGAAGAGAACCACACATTGCTGCATTAAGGTAAAATTGCTGTGTGTTGCTTTTTTTTTAACTGTCCTAAAGCTACTTTAGGGACGTGGTGGTGCTGCGGGTTAAACCTCAGAAGCCTCTGTGCTGCAAGGTCAGAAGACCAGCCATTGTAAGATCGAATCCATGCGACAGAGAGCTCGCAAGTGCGAGTAGATAAATAGGTACCACCTCGGTGGGAAGGTCACGGCGTTCCGTTCCAAACCAAGGTTTGTGCCCATCTCAAGTGCTGAGTGAAGTCCTATGTTCTTACTCACTGGACACCGACTGACCGACCCACCTTTTGTCTGACATTTCACAATCTGATGTGCAAGAGGCTTTTCCAGTGGATTGTAAGCATCCGTTGTGTGGTTGGGTGGAATCAAAAAAGATCCAAGATGTCAGACATGATTCCATAGGCAACAGAAGTGACTGGTATTTTGTAATCTTGTCATTCCATGTGTTCTCCCTTCTTTCAGAGAAGTTCTCTTTGAAGAGTTCCGGGCTTGGCTTTCTACTGTTACCCAAGTGGAGTTAGAGCCAACCATTGACCTGTCCTGTGCCAAGTATGAATATACAGGTGAGGGGAGCCCCCTTTGCCGCCTCTGTTGTGTCCGTGGGAGAGCTAGGGTGCAGCTTCTCCAAAGGGTGGTCTCTTGGTCTTAGGTGCAAGCTGAAAACCAAGCTTGGCTAGTGTGGTTGGTGCCCCTTGCCCAGGGATTCTTCCATGGTGCCTCTGACAAAGAGGATACGTTGCCTGCCCTTGCAGATGCCCTGCTCTGCCACGATGATGAATTGGAAGGTCGGCGAATTGCCTTCATCCTTTATCTTGTGCCACCTTGGGATGAGAATGATGGAGGCACCCTGGACCTCTTCTCCACTGATGGTAGGTGGGCGATGATGGCAAAGCCATTTCCTCCTTTCCTGTAATCTTTTGGGGAATAAGCTGGCAGTCTGCAGACTTCCATAAAGAGACTCTGCACTCCTTGCAGCAACCTAGCTGTTTTTAAAACCTTGAACGAAAATCAGTTTTGTGGAATTTTATTACAGAAGGGCATGTGGCAAATTTACTTCAAGCTGCCTTTCGTGCAGCTTGAAGTTGCCTGTTCTGTTTGGTGTTCAGTTTCGTACTTGCATCATTCCAGCTACAGAGGGATCACTGCTCAGAAGTGGAACGCCTCCTCTGCCTGCAGATGTGCCCAGGTTCCATCCCTAGCTTCTTCTCATAAAGCACTGGAGAAGGCATTGGTGCCTGATGAGTCCGTGCTAGTCAGAGTGGTTCACACTGTGCTTCATTTGCACAGCTGTGTGTGTCCCTCAGCGCTGGAATCGACCTTGCTTGTTTCCTGCCTCCCCTGCAAACCGCCTGGCTTTGTGCATCTGCTTCCTCACTGTGGGCCAGAGCTTGGGACCATTTTTTTCCTTTTTGAATTATTCACTCCCAGTTGCCCTGAGCCACCATAGCCAAGGCCATGCTGGCTGGAGGATTCTAGGAGTTGTTCTCCAAAAGAGTAACTTTTTAAAGCACTGATATTGACTAATCTCAGTAGGTTCCCATACATCTCCAGGGAGGGGTATTATTTTTAGCTGTTGGCCATAACCTCAGGGCCAAGCTGATTCTTTGCATCTCTTAGTTACATTTTAAGCCCTGCTGAATAAGCCTGTGTGTTGTAGATTGGGTTCTGTTTCCCCCTGTGGGCCCCAGATGCTCATTCAGAGTCCGTGTGAAGGCAGATGGTTGCTGATGTAACTAACCGGCCATGAAGAGCTTTCAGTAAAATGCTGTTTAAAAGACAAAACCAAACCCAAACCTGCAGAATTCCTTCCTGGCTTTGTGGCTGAAAGAAGAGTGTTGCAGTCGATGTGTGAAGAGAGCATCTAAGTGCCCAGTGTTATTTAACATGTGTTGTTTTTCCTTATCAGATCACTTCCAGCCTTTAAAGATTCTCAAGTCATTGGTCCCTTCATGGAATTCACTTGTTTTCTTTGAAGTATCACCAGTGTCTTTCCACCAGGTAAGAGATCCCTTTTTGTTTATCTCCTTGGTATTTGAGTCCTTGTCATGCATGAGCCAGGTGGTGTTAAATCATTGATTTTATTTTTCAATGGTTGCTGCACAGTTCAGTGTCTTCAAGGTGGAGCAAGACCTAAAGTTAAAGTATCCCATAGTTCAGATCCGGCTTTAACCTGCACTCTGTTGATGAAATCAGTGCTGACTGTGTGTTTGTTTTGTTCTGTTTTGTGGTTTCTTCCCCTCGTTCAAGGTGTCTGAAGTTGTTTCCAAAGAGAAGTGTCGTTTGTCCGTGAGTGGTTGGTTTCACGGCCCCCCGGTAGCGAGGCCGCCCCGGCATGTGGAGCTGCCCCTCCCACAGAGCCCTCACATTCCTCACGATGTAAGTAAATGTCCTGCCACCCTCCACTCCGGATTCACACAACGTTGTTGCTCCATGGTGTTCTTGATATTTTTAGCTGACCCTTTGGAGGAATACCTAGTCTTGAGATGCTCTCCCATCCCCTGCACTTGATTTCCATTTGATCTGGAGAAAGAATCCTTTCAAGCTGAAACTGAACCCCTTTGTGTTGCAGCTGGGAAACGGTGGCAATTCTTATGTAACCGATCACCAACCGGCCAGATTAAGCCACCGCCCTTGGCAGTCTTTAACCCAGGCGCCGTCCAGGTTGGCCCAGTTTTTCACTCACGAGATTTAAAAAGGAGAAAATGTTTTAAGAAGTCAAGAGGTCACAGTCTTGAAGATTGCAGGATGAGGAAAATGCCAGGCTTAGTTGCAATATTTCTGTCCAATTAAGTTTTTTAGTAACTATGGGATACTGAGAAGGATGGCCAAGGGAGTAAGGCATTTAGAAACCAAGCCCCATGAGGAATGGTTGTGGTACTAAGACACATTTATCCAGCTGAAGAAGAAACAGAACGTGGCTGGGACAGCTGTCTCCAAATAACTTAAAAGGGTTGGAACAGTCTGTTTTTTTTTCCAGTTCCAGAGTATAGGACTCAAGGTAATGAATTCAAATAAGAAAGGAGATGTTGCTTACTTTATTTTATTTATTTATTAGGCTTTAATCCTGCCCATGTAGGGGAATGGCATTTTAACTAAAGATAAGGAAGAACTTCGCAATGGTAAAAGCTGTTTCCGAGTGGAATAGCTTTGGCAAGGTGTTGCAATTTTTGTCTTTAGATGTTTCCAACAGAAATTGGAAGGCCATACGTCCAATGCCTTAGGTGTGGTGTTGGGAAGAGTTAGACTCATGGATCCTTTGGGGGCCCTTCCACCTCTACAGTTCTAATATTCTTTGAAGTGGGAGCGGTGGATACACAGAACACGTCATGTGACTGGACTAGAATACGCCTGACTGGTGCCAGAAGTCCTCTTCTTAAGGCGATTCCATCTGAGCTTTTTGTTGTTTTGAAACAGCTTGTGCAGGGCTGTACTGGAGATTTTGTTTGGCTTCCTTGTTTTCTCTTTTATTATTACTATTTTTTAGCATGAAATCTTGTATGACTGGATCAATCCTGTTTATCTGGACATAGATTCCCAGGCCCAGATTCAGGAGGAATTTGAGGACAGGTCTGAGATCTTGCTGAAGGATTTTCTCAAGGTGAGTCTTGGAAGCTATGTTTCTACCATGCTGTGTCCGTCAAGTCCTTTCAGGGCCATAGGAGGAGGGGCTGGTGAAAGGGGGCCTTTTTGGAATCATTTTTTGTGAAAAGTTCACAGGTCCGCTGGCCTGTGATCAAGGTGCCAGTTTCAGGCCAGTTGTGAGCCATTCTGGTTCACCACACAGGGCTAGTGGGACTCCCTTCCACTGGCCTGAGGATATTTATTTTATTTATTTTTATTTTATTTAATTTATATGCCGCCCACTCTACCCAAAGGTAGATATTCTACCTTCATCAAGATTCCCCCCCCCTCTGGTTACTAGTAGACAATAACATGGCTAATTACCAGGAGGCTTCCCCCCCCCCATCAATTATGTTCTGGCCTTTTAAAGTATGTATATAGTCCACATGTGTTCTTAAAATATGCCAATGGGGGAAAATAATGGATCAATGAGTAAAACCAAGTGGAAGATCCAGTACACTGTTTAATTTGCCTCTTGTATACAAGCCTGACTTTGCTAAATACAAATGTGAAAGCGCAGGGCTGCATCAAAAGCTGTTTCAATGTGTTTTCTTCCTAGAGAGACAAGTTTTGGTTGGTCTGTGAAGCTCTGCAGAAGGAAGAACTCCAGTGGAGCAGCAGAGGGCCCCCGAACAAAAGGTAGCCGCTTTCAGGCTGTGCTGAGTCACTCACTCACCTCTCTTCTCTTGGCTCCACTGTCTTCATCTCAGCCAACAGAGGTGTTGCACATGTAAGACTTAGAATCTCACTAAAACAAGATCCACAGTGGCAAGATATTCAGTTGATGTGGGGGTGCGGAAGGATACACTGCCTGCTTCCTGGGCCTTCTTACACACACACCCCACCATGAAAAATTATTTCCAAAAAGGGGTGTCTGAGAAACAATATGTGCTGTGCAAATTAGCCAATGTTTTACAGTATTTGCCTTATGGTGTCTCTTCGTAGAACATGGGTCATCTTGCTGCAGCAAGCTGTGGCCTTCGAACGGTGTTTGGCAAGGCAGGGGCATCGAGGGCCCCAGCCAGTTCATAATGCTTGCTACCATTTTAGGCATTACCGAAAAGCAGATGAGGAGAGCCTGCCCAGCATCTTGAAGGCCTGCATGGAGCTCTTTCGGTCAGAGGCCCTGTTCTTGCTCCTGTCCAACTTCACAGGCTTGAAACTGCATTTCCTCGCTCCAGGGGAGGAAGAGGAAGGAGAAGGAGGGAAAGAAGCAGGAGGGGATTTGAGCAGAGGTGCACCAGGACAGAGCAGTCAAGGAGAAACTGACAGCAGAGACTATGCCGAGGACTCCGAGAGAATCCCCGAGAGTGGAGAGAGTGGTAGGTAGAGGACCCAACGACATCTCTTCGGGTCCACTGGGACAGGAATGCCAGGTGGGACCTCAGAACCCCCCCCCCCCAAGACTGGCATCCCCTGGTCTTTATTGTCTGACCCTCACCTGTGTTGATCCTAAGAGTACACCCAGCCTTAGAGGCAGCAGCCCTTGTTCCTCCATCATTTCTGCAGGGGATTTTAGTGTTGGTGGTGTTTTGGTGTGGGCGAAGACATGAATCCTTCTGTTCTGCTTCTCCTTCAGCAGCTGAGGCGGATGCCAAAGGCTGTGTTACCTCTTTCTTTTCCTCCTGTAGAAAAGGGAGGCTTGGTGTGAAGGCACCTCCCCGGCTTCCTCCCATCTCTCTTTTGCAGCTGGGACCAGCTGGGGTAGATCTGTGGTGCTGATCTTCAGGTGCTTACCACAGCATGGAGCGGAGTGGGAATCAGGTGTCCCTCCCAAGACCCTTTGACAGCAACCAGAGCCCCGCAGAGCAAAAATACCATCTCCACCTGAATTATTTAAAACTACAGTGGAAAAATCAGACTCAAGATGTGCCGTGCTCTTCTCGCTTTAGACATTTCTGGGTTTCAAAAAACATGCAATGACCTTCCTGGCATCTTTGGTTTCATTGGTGTAGTCCCCAAAGAGTCCTCAAGCTGGAGAAACAGCTCACAGAACTTTCCCATTCCAGTATAAAGTAGGCTTTGAAAAAAGGTCCTGTTCTTGTCCCCCCCCCCCCCCTTAGGCTCAAGGACCCCTCTGTGTGTCGGAGAGCTGAGACATTGGACCCAGGGATGCTACACTCTCGTCCATGACACCCAAGCCACTGAGTTCGCCCTGGATCTGCTGTTCTTCTGTGGGTGTGAAAGTAAGTTTCATTTTAAGCTGCCTCAAAGAACATAAGGGAAAGGAGCTGAATAGGAATACCCGGAGAATGGGGCTGTTCCAGGCTTCCGGTTCCCTTGGCATGTCCGAGAACAGCAATCTGAAGCGCTGGAATGCAGAGCCCAAAGCATAAGCAGAGTCGAGAGTCTTCTTTCCTGTGGGTTGTCATCTGTGCTGAAAAGTCAGTTCCAAAGATGGAACCTGAGCTAGTCCCTTTCGGGGGAGCAGCAGGGTCTAGCAAGCGTTGGAGAGCTTCTCACCTCTTCTGAGGATATGAAGCACTAAATCATTTTGAACAGTTGCAGTTTCTTGGTAAGCAGGTGCCTTTGATTCAAAATGAAAGTAAGGGCGGTGAGAACCCTGGCTTTGCCAGAGGGCTGAACTTTCCTGGGGCAAGAAGAGCAAAAAGTAGAAGCTTGGAACTGTCAGATCCAGGGAGCAACACCCTCCCCCCAACTACTGGAAAGTTTTTTAAAGGCTGTAAAATCTTCTCGTTATCTCAAGATTTTGGAGTCTAAGAATTGGACTAGGTCTTGTGTGTACTACTTCTGATAACCTTGTTTTTCTTTAAGACATTGCAAGACAAATTGTTAAAGATCAACACATTGCACAATAATAAATGGGTTCATCTTATGGCACCTTAAAAGATATTGTTGCTGCAGCAGACAAACCATTACCCCACTGTAAATTCTTGATTTCTGGATGATGGAACTGATTTTTTTTAAAAAATCTTGGTACCCCTAGGGGGCACTTTTGAACTGGCAGAATTCATGCTGAACAAACATATTTTCTTAGTTCAGACCAGACAGGTCGAACAGTAGAGTGGGTAAGGACTACAAAACTTGGGACTGATATAGATTTCCAATCTGTTTCAAGGTTGGGACGTGGAGTTTGGAGGTTTTACTTCATATATTGCAAAAGGTGAAGACGAAGAGGTAAGTCTGTCTCTTCCTTTTTTGAAGCATCAGTGCACAATGTTCAGACTCCCTTTTTGAAGCCTGTTTCCCTGAATTCTGTGGCTGGATGATAACTTTACCCACCTCATATGTTGGGAAGCAGCAGGAAAGAGGTTAGCAACCTCTAGTGAAGGCTGTCCCCACTAAAGGTTTAAAGGTATACGGATCAGGGAAAATTAATGGCATATACTCATTTATTCTGCATATTTTGCTTTCACATATTATAATAATTTGGTTCTTATTTCATTTCTAAATGTATAAAGGCCACTTCAGAGATTTCAACATTAAGGGGGTCTCTTTGGCCTGAGGCTGGATGGGCTTTCCCTCCTTAACCATTCTCATTTCATGGTCTTCTCCAGCTGCTGACTGTTAACCCTGAAGACAACTGTTTGGCCTTGGTTTACCGAGATCGCGAGACACTGAAATTCGTGAAGTACATTAACCACAAAAGTTTGAAACGGAGAGCCACACGGCCTGAGCAGACTGGATTTTGGGACTTCTGCTTTGTTTACTATGAATGATCGATGATGGCACATAGGCGCGGCAGAAGATGGTATTTTCTACGAAGAAGCTTCACAGGAGGAGCTTTTGAAACAGGCTAAGCTTTTGTGTTGCATCATCTTCTCTTTCCAGACATTTTAACAGAAGTTAAACTTTGTGCCTCTGCCAACTGACCTATCATGGATCTGAAATATTCTGGGGGTCACCGGGGTTCCTGACTAGCCGTGAGACTTTTCAGCATAATCTTTGGACTGCGGCTGTGATTTCCACAACCCCAAGAAGAAGCAGGATTCACAGACTATTGCATTTCCCTCAAGAATACATTCTGCAAGCAGCCTTCATTTGTGGGAGACAGGGTTACAACTTGCAGTGGGCTGTTGTCTTTGTGGTTCAAGTGCTTAGACATTTGAAATGTGTATTTTCTTCCCTCTGTGGCCCGAGAAACATAAAGCAAGGCTGCATGAATGCCTGCTGCCTCCACCTTTACCATGAAGGGAGAAGGAGCTGCAGTTCTCTCACACTCCAGAGGAGCCACAGGTGGTTTGCGTGAAACTCTTCTGGCTTGTTCCTTCTCTAGAGCTGCAAGAAACTGCTAGCAGTCATCACGCTGGGCCCAGTGTGCTTTTACCCAAGAAGTTGGCAAAGCGCTAGTCCAACAGAAGTTAGTCATCACACCGAAACCAAAGACTGACTCCAGCTGAATGTAAAAGCTGCCGTAAAACAAAACAAAAACCTAAATGCTACCTTTTAATTTACCTTGGCCAAATAGGAATGTCTCCAGGTGATTTGTAACCACAGGGTTCTGACCTATAAACATGATGGAACGTGAGTTTTAACATGCCTTTTCACCCCCTCACCCCCTCCCCCATGCAACACTGCATTTGAGTTCCTCATCATCCTGTCTGGAGAACAAAAGTATCACAAGCAGATTTCTCAAAAGTGGAAACCAGAGGGAAGTTGAGGTCTATTTGTTTTATTGAAGAGAGTAACAGTGGCAGATTATCTCTGATTTAAGAAAGCCTTTGCCTGACTACGTAAACTATCTTAAGCTCCAGACCTTGGAACTTTTCCAGGCTGTAGCACTTTCCAGGGAATGCCATAAGATCTCTTTGCTCGCACGATGTTCATATAGAAGCTCAGTTTTTCTCCTGTCTGTTCTCCGTGACTGGCAGAGAGCTCAGGCTCCACACACCGTCCACCACAGTCATTCCCCTTCATGGGAGCGTTGGCTTGCGTTCTCCTTGGCTGGATTTTGGCTTACCACTCAGTCACTTGCAGCGGATCTGACCTAACCGGCGTATGCTACCACCTAGCTGCCGCTAAACCGTTCTTTGGTCTGTATCTCATTGCGGTGGCCTCCAGTTACAGTGATCGTCCATCTAGGTTCTGCTTGGGTCCTTTCCTTGATCAAGAGGAAGCTGTTCCCACGCGCATTACTTTGATTAGCGTGTTGACGTTGTTGTTCTTAATAGCGTCCCGACAAGCTGCAATCACCTGCGCCTTGGGCTTGCCAACTGGGGAAGAAAGAGGGGAAAGGGTTAGCGGAGGACGTCCCGTTCCAAGCACTCAAGAGACTCACATTGAAACATTAGAAATAAAAGCATGGAAACTTAAGACTGAACTTGGACAAGCGTTTCAGGCAAAGGTTTTTCGGAGAACAGCTCTAGCCATTTATGGCCCTTTAAGCACTTTCCAAAAGGGAGCTGTTTCAGGCAACACAATTGTTGCATGAATCAAGATTTTGCTGCAGAGTCTCTCTTCATAAAACCATTTCTCCCTGAAACAGGAAGCCTTTTTTCAAAGGGGAAAGGCTATATGCCAGCAGAAGAATCAATGTATTTTTTTGGGAGGAATCAGGTGAAAAGGGGCACAAAGGGGTATTATTCATCACCTAGTCCCAAGGGGGAAAGTGGTATGAGTGGGAAACGTTTTTAAAAAATAAATTATACTGTAATAAAAAAGCAGGTGGCCTCTATTTTAGCAATTTTGCACCATGTGGTGATGCTTCACTGGCCTTCTGGGCAGCACTACATGCAGCGCCATCCACCCTTTTCTGAACAAGAAGGCAGGGGGGTCAGGCTGTGGGTGTTCGACTTGAGAAGGGATCCTCTCTCTTGGTGACAAACCTTATAAAAAGCACAGTGTGAAGAGGCCACTCAGAGCCTCCCTGTCTCTTGGCTTGAAGGGGTGGGTGGCATTCTGCATGCCGTCCCCCTTGAAGTGGCCACAGGAGAGGTTTGAAGAGAGGCAAATCTTAGGGGTGAGCCGTGCCCAGAAGAACATTTCCCTTCTCTCAGGAAGCTCCTCCTTTCTCATCAAGGAATGTTCTTGGGTAGAAGATCACAGGTACTCCGCGTCCTTACCTTTATGAAATACAAGCCTCACGAAAACGTGTCCCACCGCAGGTTGAGAGAGTGAAAAGGCACCACAAAAGGGTTTCCTCGTACACTCACTCAATCTCCCAGGGAGAGAGGTAACGCCTTTGATGGTCCCCATGGGCAGGTCCTTCCAGCTGCCTCTTAAGACAGCTGAAGCTGCAATCGCATCAAAGTCATGTTTTCTTCACATTGTTTTTGAACCACCCTGGAAACCATATTTTAGCTCAGAAATCGACACTTCTGGGAAAGAAACAAAACCAGTTCTGGCCTGTGGATATTTTCTAAATCAAGGCTGAAGTGCCCATTCTCATAGGTCTAGGCATACTCAAAGTGCTCCTCAGCCCCTCCAATCTAAGAAATGCCCACATTTTCTGATTGAACCTTCCAGCAAGCAAGAAGTGAACACCCAGCAGTCAAAGAATGGCCCCCTGAAACCCAGCACCCCTTCCTCGGCACCTACCTCGCAGGCGTCCTGCTCTTTGGATGGCCTGGTTTATTGCCTTCAGGTTACTAAGGAGCTCTGTGTGATTGGTGCAGCGAATTTTGTACTGAGACAGCAAATCCCTATTGAGATCATACAGTTCCATGTATCGTCTCTTCATATTTTTCCTGTAGGGAGAAACAAGCCGGGTGTAAATGGCAGGCCTTCAAAAACCATTATCTGCCCAAGCCAGCCCCAGACCACCGATTCAGGACTATGGATGAAATATCCAGGAGTGGTGGTTTTCACTGCTAGGGTAGCACCTGGTTCACACAAGGCATGAGACCTGGATATTCCAGAGTGCCTCTCCCGATACTAACAGCCTGGGACCCAAAAATCTGTACGAGTGCCTCTTCCTGTATTGACCCATCCATGACCTTGTGATCAAGGAACATGCTCCTAAAAGCCATTTGTATGGATTTTATCTGAACTAGAAAGATCCACTTCTCATTTTTGGTACAACTGACCACCTTTCCTAAGAAGTGCCACTGTCCAAGCACGGTGGAAATGTTTGGAACATTTTAATACATAAATAATTCTTGCTTAACTCACATGGTGCTGGAAGGACAGATGAAGAGATACACCGAAAAGTGACACAAAGTCAACTCACATGTCTCCCATCAGACGAGAATCCTCTGCTCGTACGAGAATGCTACGGATAAAGTTGGAACTATCAGCCATGTTGGCAGTGAGCTTCTGACAGACCGTGTGAGAATTATCCACCTGTGTGGGAGAGATCAGCCACCTGTTAGAACACCCACTAAGACGCATCAGCAAGAATATTCAAATGATACAACCCCTCCAACAATTATAGGCAGAAAGAAAGAGATTGCAGACTCCTGAAATGAGACTAATGCAGCTCTGGTTTATGACATGATCCTGCAGCATTATTGGAGTAAGCCTGTTTCTCACTCACCACAACTAGGGCCTTGCGCACCTCCTCAAAATACGCTGGAAAATCTGCTTCCACCTGCAAATCTTCGATTCCCCAAAAGGACGCCATTGACTGGATAATGTCCCCAGCCAAATCAATGTTGTCAGTGTTAATGGTGATCTAGCAGACCAGAAAGAGAATGAGGAGGGCATCAGGTTTACCCGCAAGCAAACTCTTTGCGTCAAACCCCAACAATCACTGGTTGCAAGCCACGTGAGTGGCCATGCTCAAAAATGTTGCAACTGAGGGTCAGCTGAGTGGCCCTGAACGTTCCTTTGGATGAGGAAATGAGACCTCCCACCAATGCACGAGGCAAACGTAGCTTACAAAGCACTACAGCATCAAGGAGAAACGGATCTGTTGCTCTCGGACTGCACCTTGAAAAAAAACTACCACTTCTAGTTGCACTGGGGACTGCACAGTTTAATGGGATCATACTTCCCTCTGGGCTGAGTGTTAGGGAGAGGCATAAAGGATTATGATCTCGGATAAACAGTCTTTTTAATTCAAAGGTGGAATGTCTGGCCAAAGAAAAAGGGTGGAGGCAGGGGAGGAGAGAGACGAAAGACAGACTTGAAGGACTTTTCCATTACAAGGAAGTACCCGTCATGGGAAGGTCATCCTTGGTTATCATCTGACGGTCAGTCCCACCCTGACAAAGGCGGCTCCTTGTGTCTGGGGTCCCCCGAGAAACACTCCCCTGCCTCGTCACCGGATGAGTTCCGCCTCACCTGAGAGGCCAAGCAAGGGCCTAATTGCAAGACCCTGAAAAAAAATGTTACCTCTCCGGTGGGCTTCGTCTGGATGCAGAGCTGCCCTGCGTCGCGCAGGGAGGTGAAGCAGACTTGGAAGGGCTCACTGAGGATCTCCTTGTCTTCTGGCAACAGGAAGCTCTGCTTTAGCCACACGGTGACCTTGAAACATACATTCGCAGTGTGAAGATGAGGCAACCTGCATAGGGCACAGGGGACGTGGGGCGTCTCTTCTCCACCCCCTGCTAACAAACTTGCCATTGGGTCAGCATTAATGCTGGGGGGGTAGTGGGGGTGCACATGGCTGCTTCTCACACTGACAGGGCCCTGGATCTCAGCTCACAGCCTGCCCTACCTAGATAGCTTGAGGCACCTACCCCAACTCGCCATCCCTGCAGCTGGGGATGAGGAGGAGAAGCCCCTTGTGGTCGTACTGACAAAACACCAAGGCACCAGGAAGCCTCCATCCTCTCCCAAACAGTTTCCCATGAGCACAACAAGCTACCGTTTCCTTCACCCCCCTTTCATCTTTGAAACTCAGGCGGCAACCTTTCATGCTCAGGCAAGAGACTAACAGCAATCAGGCTAGAATAGAGTCTTCCATTTCGTCCAGTAAATGTCCCCATCCTCTCTCTTGCTCATATGCCTGTCACTCGGTGCCTGTCTCCCATTGTCAGCTGAAGAAACGTGGGCACAAAATCAACAGGTGGAAGATTTTTGCAAGACCAAGACAATGTTTTCAGAATAGTTAACAAGCCACATTGTGTAGTACTGTTCAACCATTATCCATATAGGCTGGAAGCTGCCTCTTTCAAGTGGGGCTACGGCAAGACTGCAACCTGAGGTCATTTTTAAGTGGAGATGCTGGACCTAGAAATGCTTGTACGTTTCTGCTTTAAAAAAATGGACCACCCCAGCAGTAATGGGTGCCAGTCTTAAGGTCTGGAAAAAGTTTCATAGGAAGAAGGCTGGTGTCCACTGTTTGAAATGGCATCGTTTTGATAGGACCTTTCAACTGCAGTCTGGAAGCCCATGAAATTTCCGATGAAGGTTTTCCACAAAGCTTTTGTGACCTATTCCTGGTGTAATTAAAGGTTATGTATCGGCTGCTACGATCATTCCACAGACTGGCCAGACGCCTGTCTCTGGCACAAACCACGCAGCAGTAATCACAGCACTGAACTGTTGACAGTTAAGGTGTCCACGCTGGTATTCCTCATCGCAGCTTGGCGTCAACTCCCTAGCAAGGGCCAATTCATGCCGTTTGCCTTCCATTGGCATGCACAAGCGATAGGATCTGGCCCGCAAGGCCCTGGGGGCCAGAGACCCTTCCCCCTATAGTGTAAATCTCTTCTGAAGCATTAGTTGAAAGACATGAGAATCGTATTAATTAAAGCACCATGGCCAGCCCCGCAGAGGTGGTACAAGCGGGAGACACAAGTTGGAAAATAAGAAGGAGGCGAAGAAAGACCTACCATTTGTACTCTGTCACCGACTGAGAATCGTACAAAGCTCAGCGGTCCAGGAGCAGAATCCGGGCTGCTCAGTGTGTACATGGAGAAGCGAGGAAGCTGCTTTGACATCTCAAAGACGTGGAACTGTGTGCTGGAAGGACAAGAGACAGAGCGATCACGAGGACCTGATGCTTATGCCCTTTTGCTTTGCCTTCTGGCATGACCTGCGTCCAAACCATTCAAGACCCCAGGCCACAGCGTTCTTTGAAATCCCAGCCTTGACTTTTGAGGGCATCACACACTGAAAAAAAAACCTATTTCCAAATAAAAAGATCAACCTGTCTCAATTTATTTTAATTCCATCCAATGTTTCATTCATTTTCATGTCAGTATCCTCATTGGTCTGTCTGTTCACACATTCATCGATACCTGCATATACTGAATTGCTTAATAATGCTAACCAAATAGAATCGAAAAATAACTGTTCAATACAAAATGTTGCTAATTCGTCCAATGAATCTGGGGTTTCATTTTAAAAGCAGAGCAAGGTTGTAGACTTCATGGAAGCATAGTTCAGTTTTAAGGGTCAATGGGAAGCATGCACTCAAGCATTCTTGGCAAGCCTGCATTTCCCCTGCTTAATGAAACTTCAGGTTTTAAGGAAAAGCAATAAAAAGAGAAATACATGTACTGGAACAAGATTTGCAGCAGGGTGGAAGACAGATAAGAGCTCCCGCTGGCTCTGCCATTCTAACTCGTATAGCAATTCTACTGGTTTCCAATATTCTATATGACCAGTTCTTTCTTTTATTGCTAAGACTGTGTACGCCTTCCATTTTTAAAAAATGAGCACACAGCAAGATTATCTACCTCACAGATTAGACTTGCCAAATTCAAAGTATGCAAACTCCAAGTTCACTGGATTCATAATTAAATATTTTCATGACCCAGTTGGTCATATGAGAGTACTGTGTTCAAACCAATGAAAGAACTCTCAAAAAATCATTCCCATAATTTTTAGATTGACTTTCACAGAATCCAGAATGTTTCGTAAAGAGCAGGTGGGGGAAGAAACCTAGAGACACGGCAGGATAACAACAAAACGCAAAAGCTAGTATTTGTGGACTCGTGGGACTGAAGAAAGCTGTGAACAAGCAGGGCAGATTCCCTCTTGTTAACCCCACACAAACACCACCCTCAGCAGTGGGGAAGAGTGAAGGAGGTTCACCTTGTCACAGTAAACTTGTGAGTTCAAGCAAGCCAGGCCTGGGGACGTCAACGGTCTCTTTTCTCTTCCTATCTGCGTAACTCTTACCTATTCTTGTAGCCGACAAAAGCCTTGATGTTCAGCTCCACCGGGACATCTTTGGGAGGCGTGAGAGGAACTTTAATGCGGCGTGAAAGGTTTGGAAGACTAGGATGGATCACGTGACTCTCACCTTCAAATATTCCCTCTGCAAAGATGATTACTGTTCGGATGATTGTGTCTTAAAGAAGGGAAGAAAAAGGCCTTTTTTAATTAGTAGGTTGCATACTTTTCAAATGTAAGGGAAAGTAACTGGCTGACCTAATGGTACAGAAGGCAATAAACCCTATTTACCGAATGCTAGCATATATATGAGCGAAGCGTGGTCAGATCTGATCTCACTGAAGGTCCCATTTTTATGTTGCCAAGTTCATTCTCTCCAATCTGATGCAAGCCTTTTTTTTAAATGCATGACATTTTTATTTATTTGCCCACATTTTCAAAATTTATGAATTTGAGCAGAATAAAAGAATAATAGTACAACAATTGACTCAAAAATCCAGTAGAAGACCCTTGGAAAAGAGATTTAGACCTCCCTGTCCCCCCCCCCCAAAGCATCTTTCAGTTCTGAGGCCTTATGACAGAGTTACGTACTAACATCTAAGGGATGAAACAGAATGACTCACAAATCAGTTTGTGAGGGCAAGATACGGCATTAATACACCTTGATGGGAAGGGGGATGATTTATTCATTCAAGCTGTCCCTGGCCAGACCCCTCAAGAGCTTGTACATGATAAGCCGAGACACAAAGGAGTGCAAAGTTACCTAAAGCAGAGGATGTCGCTGATAAGAGGGACTGACCGGCCACTTCATCTCCTGGATCAAGTGTGTTCCTTATCTTTCCTCTAAGATGCAGCACATCTCGGCTGCATTGGCAAATGCCTCCATAACAGTCTCAGAAACCCCATTTTCAAGTGCAGAAGGATGCTGAAAACTTTCAGCTATAAACATGCTTCAGACCAATCAGCAACCATGAGAAGTGCCCAGGAATGATTCAAACAGGGTACCAGAAAGGACTACAAAGATGGTAGCTGCTTAGACAAGATTGCTGCTAAACCTCTCTCACCGTTAGAGGTGGAAATGCATAACTCCACATGAGCAGATTCACTGTCTGATCCCAGGTTGACCGAGAGGGACGTTTTGAGCTGGGTGTTTGCCGGAATCACGCCTTTTTGCCCGTCCATCTCGTTCGTTTGAGCCTTTGGTTCCACTTGCTGTAAAACATGAGTGTTAACTCCAAAGGCTGGATTACTGTATTCAGAACTGTAATTTCAGAGGTGATCAAACAAACAAAACTTCGCTATGGGTCATGTGACCGAGAAAGTCATCTAACTGGACAAATGAGTGTGTCAGGCAGTAAATTCTCTGTAATCTCTGTTTAAAATGACAGTATCTATACCATGTGATTTTACTGTAAAAATTGTCATTCCTGGACATTAAGTCAGAATGGATTCCCATTCCTAAAACCAGTTATTTCAGTGTCTTAGCTAAATACATGAAATCTTTAATCTGCAATTTGCATGGTACATATGAGATACACAGGAGGCCCACATGTTTTTTCCTCTCCCCTGTGATGACTAGATGACAATGCATGGTATAACATTGCTGCATTGTATATTACTCTGCTATGTTAGAAGTTTGCACAGAGAGGGAAATGCCGTGTGCCCATAGTCAGTGGTGGAAAATGTATAGTACGACATTGTAGGGGAGGAAAAAAATGAGATGAGTTCAGTTTAAAGACATGGGACAGGGGGCACAAAAATTCAGGATGGTGGGAGACATGGGACAGTTTCTCCTTTGAGAATAATTAATAACATGTAAGATAATGTGCTCATTTATTGCTACCCACCTTTTTTGCAGTATGTCTAAAGATGTATACAGAGACTTGTATGTAATGCTATGTATCAATACTATGTAGAAACTGTTTTTATATATATATTTCTGTGTGTTTTTTGCTGTAAGCCACCTAGAGTGGTCTTAACTGACCAGATAGGCGGGGTATAAATTAATTAAATAAATAAATAAATTAAATAAACTGCATCACTTTCATTGAAATTTACAAGCTACTTCAGTTGTCCTGCCATACTGCTTTTCTCCTGAGGCATACGGGTTTGAAATCAGGCTTGGTGGGTTATTCCTGTCGTCCTTCTGAAAGGCCTCTGAAATGGCTGATTCAGCATTGCTGTTGTGTACTGGCACCTCTAATTTACTTGGCAAGAAACTGCAGACATTTTACTACTTGAGGTTAGGATGCTGGTCAACTAACCAGTCAGGAGACAGTTAAAGAACTGATCACAGATTACAGTGACTTACATGACATTTGGCCTAAGTCAAAAGGGGCAACTCACAGGTGGAACTCTGAAGGGGGGAGTTTTTGCGTGGCCTGGCAGGGTGTCCTGCAGAGCTTCTGCTAGAGATGGGACACTACAGCTCTCTGACAGTTCATAGGCTCCCCCCCCCTTTCTTCAGATACATTCATGCAGAAGTACTCTATTATTTGACAATGTTAGATCATGCCATTTTTGTTTGGTTTTGCTCCACGAAAATGCCAGTCAGCATATAGTTGCATTCAAGTATAGGGTATCGGATTCACTAACGGTTGGCAGATAGTCTTGGATTATGTCTGTTGCCCAGCCTCAGTTCCTTGTTTACACAAAAGGATTAAATGAAAGACGAGTCAGACCCCTCTCTAAACCTTGATCAGTTTACTAGTTAATTCTAAAACCAGTTACACCCCACTGGTTTTGTCAAAGGTCTAAATGAGCTGAGACACTTAGCTCACATTTAGAGGCATGCACTCTTAAGCAATGAAAGTTTTTCACCTCCGTATCTTGCATTCTAAGATACTTTGTTTTGTGATTGGTCCATGGAAGTTAAAAAACACGGGCTTACTCTACAAGTCAGATTGCTAAAGCACACAGCTCTGAGGAAAGGCAGATGCTGGAGGAAAAACACGGCTCTAGTTTCTCAGTGACAGCTTAGCATCTCAGCTAGTTTGACCCAGAGATATTCTGTTTGTCTCTGGGCAAACAGCAGAACTGCACCCACCCTCCCTCCCTCTCATACAAATTACCTTTGCATTTTCCTCGTAGTTTCGCAGCTCAAGGAGTAGGTTTTGTTTCTTCAAGCTGAGCTCTCGAATCAGGTCTTGATCTGCGCTTGTGTCTAGCAGTTTCCCCTTCATCTCTTGGCTTCCTGGAAGGTATCCTCGCACTGAAGAACAGTAAAGCCAAAAGCTTTCCTAAATGATGTATGACTGGAGGCCTAAGTTATTTGCAACTTGACATCTTATCTAGAGTGTTTGCCCACCCAAAGAAATGGGTTCTGATTCAAACTAGGCGAAGTAAACTCTGTTCCCATTGGAATTGATGGGCAAAATAGTTAAGCCTGGTTTCAGTGGGAGCTAAGAAGTAATAGCCTACAACCCACTGGGTGGTTTTCCTAGCAAACACTAGAGCTATCAATGTGAACCTGTGCACCTTTGTTCCACAGAGAGTCCCAGAAAATACACAAACATCTTCTTTTACAAAATTGCTATATTTTGCAAGATCCAGAAGTAGTTCCATTTTATTTTATTTCCAAACCCTTGTCTTCCTTGGGACTTAGACAGACAGTTTGGGCGTGCTAAAGGACATACTTGGCTCTTCTGGGGAGAAGAAAAAAAGGCTTCCAGTTTAATAAATTGGTGTCCCCCCCCCCCAGTTCTCCTCACCTGAAACCAATAGATGCTCTTACCTTCCCCATCCACTGAGCAGCAGATTAACTGTGTGTGGCCATCCATCCGGTAATCTCCCTCAATTATTCCTGCCACTGAGGAACCAAAATTATCCTTGAAGATGACATCGCCAGTCCGGTCACTGCGGGCATCGACCTGTAATGTAAAACACAGTCCAAAAGAACAATGACCATGTCACTACAGAGTCCTAATACATGCTTTAATCACAAGAAAGGCCAGTCAGTTAAGTGGGGATATCTTTAAAAAAATACAGAATTGTGACTTAAACTCCACAATACAATAGCAACAAAACCTGCAACTGTTGTCTCAGCTAAAGCAGACCCACTGAAATAAATGAGAACCATGAACATGGACCAGACAACTCTAAGTGAAGTTCCACTGGTTTCAGTGAGTCTGTGCTGTTTGGCTTTAGCTCCAAAATTCACGTTTCTAATTTGCTTTTTAAGAAATGTTTTAATCTTATTCTCGTGGTGCATGCACAGGCACACATTGGCTTTTAAAACAGGGAAACCTGTTGAAAACTGTAAGCGAGGCGGGCTTTCAAGCACCCCGACATCAATCAATTCATGATGATGATGATGATGATGATGATGATGCAAACCCCCTCTGTGGTCCTTTGCCTTCCACGTGAGTATCTGAACCGCTGCTCTATCATCTTTAACAAACTAGTCTGATGAATGAAAAAAAAAGAAAGCATCTAAATGAACCTGCCTAGAACAAATATGCCTATGGAGATTTGTCTTTTCCGTTATCATTTATTCTTCCTGCAGCTATTGGTTGAGTCTAAGCAATGCTGGAATACCCTGGGATGATCTGCAGACAAGGATGAGTCATGTCTTGCTGGCAGCACAGCAACAGACAATGATTTCAAAATAAATGGTGGGAAGACGGCTTGAGTGCCACTTCCTGTTCAAACTCACCTTCCCATTGGACCAGCCGGTGATCAGCTCGCACACACCATCAGAGTTGATATCAAATGCATGTATGCTCACTGCCTGGTTTTTCGACTGGGAAGAAGAAAACATCTGTGAATACCAGGTCATTTTTCTCAGGCTTTAAGGCAGTTTGGAACAATGGCTCACAGGCTGGACTCTGAACTAAGAAGTCCCCAGCCCAAACCTCGCCCCTGGCACGAGTTTGGAGAGAAGCAACTCCATTCCTACCGCCACCTTAACCGATGGGCAACACTGATCTACCCCAAGGAGCTGCTGCAAGGGTGACTGGGTTGTTGTTTTTTTAACACACACGCACGCACGCACGCACGCACGCACGCACGCACGCACACACACACACACACACACACACACAAGTCTTGCACAGATAGAAAATTATTCTGATCACACATGGAGAATGCCTCTACATTCAAAGGTGACCTATTAATATAGGTGCAGGTTGGAAGTTTACGCCATTGTACATCACGTTACTCCCCTTGCTAGCCTTCTGCTGGCAGGCAAAACATTCCTCCTTAAGCAGGCGTTTGGCAATTAAAATTAGATCCTCTATGGGATACTAGGTGGCAGTCATTGTATTTTAATACTTAATAAGTTTCAATAATGTTTTAATAGGTTTTGATTCTTGTCTGTTTAATTATTTTTGTGATTTATTAATTATGCTGCATAGGCTGGTTTTTAAATGTTGTAAACTGCCTTGAGTCCCTTATACAGGGAGGAAAATGGAATATAAAAATTAAAATATGTTTTTGCAATACATCTAAAATTCTTGAACACCGTGGCAAA
The DNA here is from genome assembly GCF_051106095.1 of Pogona vitticeps. Classification (NCBI taxonomy): domain Eukaryota; kingdom Metazoa; phylum Chordata; class Lepidosauria; order Squamata; family Agamidae; genus Pogona; species Pogona vitticeps. The sequence continues at coordinate 25,100,132 of NC_135792.1, forward strand.
TTGGACAAAGTGAGGCATGTTCACAGGAACTGGATAAAATCCATCATCCACTCCGCTGTGTTCCGGTCCCTGTCACATACTAACTTTAATTCTCCAATGTCGGGTCGTCTGGTTATAAATGCCAACTGTTCCATTAGAGAGGGAGTAGCCAAAGTGGCTACCACCCATGGTGGCCAGCCCAGTGACTGTCTGAAAAGACAAGAAAGCAAGATCAGTTCCCACTCAAACAAGCAGCAACAAAAAACAAGTTAGTTGCACAATCAGTCACGCAACAGACACCCTGCCTTGTGTTATTCATATTATACAGTACAGCACAAATGCTTGAGCTGTGTTAGCTGCTCAGAAATCCCCAGCAGGATACTGGCCATAAGGTTTTTTGAGTGGCTGTACGAAAAGCCCTCTGTGTGGGAGCACTCTTTGTTTTTCCCCCCTCCGATTTCTGAATTGCTGGGAGGGACTGGAATAGAATTTCGGCCCGGTGCAGTAAATGGTGCATCTGATTCACACCCAAAAGGGGAGAATGTCTACTAACTGAATGGTGGTTAGAAACTGGTGGCCCATGAGCCAAATCAACCCTCCTTGCTAACTGAGATGCAAAGCCAGAATGGACAGAGAAGAGAAGGGCTGAGGCAAGGATCTTCTTCCATGGCAAACAGTTCTAAGTTGGTTGTTGTGGGTTTTTCAGGCTCTTTGGCCGTGTTCTGAAGGTTGTTCTTCCTGACGTTTCACCAGTCTCTGTGGCCGGCATCTTCAGAGGACTGGAGTAGGAACTGTGCCCATGCTCTGTAGGAACTCTGTCCATGTTCCTACTCCTCTGAAGATGCTGGCCACAGAGACTGGCGAAATGTCAGGACGAACAACATTCAGAACATGGCCAAAGACCCCATAAAACCCACAACAAGCATCAGATCCCGGCCATGAAAGCCTTCGAGTCCTAAGTTGCTTCTGGAACCTCAAACACGGTGCCATGTCTTTTAGTCTGAAAGCCACATATCTATAAACACTTAACTTTTCAGCAGGGGGTTTGATCTGTGGTAGGCAGAAGTTACAATAGTGGCAAAATCTCTGGATGATTTGCAGTAGATCACCAAGAATTTCTGACCCCCCGTTTTCAGAAGAGAGCAGCTACCAAAGGGCTCCCTTCCCCACCCTAAATTATAGCAGGCCAATGGAGTACGCTTGGAGTAATAAAGAATGGGATTGTGAGTAGAAGGATTGTCAGTTCTGTACAGTCCAGGTAACGCAAAGCTGGTTCCTGGGCTCACGATTTTAAGCCTCTGCCTTTTGCCGCCTTCTGCTGTTAGGATTAGCGGCTTCCATAGTCAAGAACAAAGCGGTCCCTGCAGGCCTGCCCTCCTCACATACATAGGGTTGGGGTGCAAGAGTATCTCCATGTCTTCCAGGAGAAAGAGGAGAAAGCCGTTCATCAAATACCCCAACACCTGCATAGATCAAACACATTTCCCGGTACACTGTCAGCCTTGGACAAGTAGAACCCATTAAAATAGTGGTGGAAACGCCCACCGGCCACATCACATCTTACTGTGTTCACATAAACCCTCGGGTAAAATGACTACTGAAGCATTTAGTATCAAAGGAGCCTGCCGAGGCAGGAAGGATGTCCACAGATGTTTTTAAAAAATGTTTTTTAAAAAAACTCCATACATGAGAATTTGTAAAACAAGAGAGCCAAAGAGCTCCCAGGAAAGTCAGGTTTCTCCTACAACTGAACCTTTAGCACGCTTAAGGGCCAGCTCCTGTATTTATACCAAAATAATATCAAACAGATGTGACTCCTTAAGAATGGCCTGCAGGCGCCCAGGTGGGAAAGCTTTCAGAAAAGGCGCTCAGACTCTGCCCCTCCTTTTCAAACCGCCAGCATTGATCCCAGGGGGCAGGTAAGGCTACACACCTTTTACGGGCAGTAAAGTCTGTGGCTGGAGCTCGAGGCTGGGAGCGATCTTGTTTGGCAGAGACTTGAAACAGGTACCGTTCGTTCTCTCTTCTTCCTTTTCATCCAGTCAAGGTGACGCAGTGGGTGTTCTGAATCAGTGCCTGGGCACAGCACTGGGTGGCGGAGGGCCAATAGACGGAGCATCGGCCCAGACAGGAGGAACACACCTGTCTGAGGTGGGGGGGGGGAGGCTGCCTACGCCTCTGAGTGAGTCTCCTCTCAATCTGAAGAGGCTGCATTTCCCTAAAGGGTTAGCACTTGGGGTCTACTTTTGAATACTGCTCATTGCCGATGGAGGCGGCAGTGGTGATTTTAGGCCTCACTTTGACTCTTCCTGGGCAAAGACGGCCTAGATAGTATCACCGATGCTCTGGGAACTTCTGGTCCACCTGATAGAGCCTCATAGGCTGGAATGAAGATGGTCCAGAAACTTCTGCTGATCCAACATATAGCACCAGGAGTATTGGTGAGGACACAACAGGACGTCTAGTGGCCACTCTCCGTTTGTGAAACACCCACCCACACCCACCCTTCCCTAGGAGGCTCGGCCCTCTGCTTTCTACTGTGCTCCTACGAAATATGTTCTTTTTAAGGCTGGCTTTCAGCTAGTTGAATAGACAGCTGAGAAAGCCAGTTTAATGCAAAGCATGATATGCTTTTCTGCTTTCACATGTGTGTGGGTTTTTTTTAAAAAAAATTGTACTTGTATTATGGGCTTTTTGGAAAGGAAGACTTTTATTTTCCCAGTTGCTTCCGTGGTGAACATAACAGGACTACTCACACATGATGGACTAATGTTATTTTCTGCTGTTGGGTTTTGTATCCTAATTTCTGGTGGCGTACGTCGTTTTTGTATTTGAGAGTTTCAGTGCTTGACTTGCAACCCAGCCAAATGCCTTGTTATTGGGCAATACTGTATATAAATAAGGAAGCCAACATCAACAAACAAACTCCCAACACCTGGGAAGAGGGGACAAATTCCCGCCCCGCGCCGATCCTCAGCTCAATCCCTATGGTAAGGGACGCCGTTCCTCCGCTCCAGAATAGGTGGCTCTTTCAGATCGGCTATTTATTTTTGTGAGGCTGTCAGAAGAGGGGCTCCCAGTGAACTCTTAGCATCCAAAGTTGTTCATTCTCTGGCAAGCAGGACGGGGGGGGGGGTGTCTGTGTTTTTCCTGAGACCTGCGCCAGTCACAGCCACCATAGCAATGCTGCCTTCTTGAGCGTAAACAGATGCTTTGTAAGTGGCTTAGCAACTTAAGCCTTTTATCCCCCTTTCCAACAGCAGGCCTCCTTCCCATCACAACCTTTCTCAGGTTGCCATCAAGTCTTTGGCTTGTTCTCCGTCCGCAGAGAGGTTACGAACAGGAAAAACTTCACTCCTTTGTCCTTGGAATAAAAGTGGCTTCAGGGTGAGAGGACACGGTGCTTCGGGAATTGGCTTTGTTTTTCCCAAAGAACACCGAGACCCGTCCATTAAAGCCCAGTGCAAAATACACATGCTTGGAAAGAATTAATTCTGAGCCTTGTTTTGAGAAAGAAAACCAAAAAGAGCTCATAATCCTTCTTCCTCACAATAATCCTTTCCTGGTTACCCCAAGCTCTTCACTCCATTTCACAGCTGCCCTGATAATTCGGAGTCTGAAATCTTGCTGTTCTAGTGCAAATCATCCAGAGATCTGCTGATAGTTCCAGATCTCCTTTCTGCTCACCTGTTTCAGGAGAGGTTCGTGACAGTACGACAGTGTACACTCAACCCCATCCCTGTAGTTTATAATTTAGCAGTTTTAAGTGATCACAATTAGTAGGTCTTAACAGAATGGGGGAAGGATTGGGAGGAGGGACCTTCTTTATTTATTTTATTTATTCCATTTATATCCTGCCTATCTGGTCACTGCAACCACTCTAGGCAGCTTCCGCCAAAATGAATACTGTACTCCTAAAACCCTGCGTTTTCCAAAGCTTTTACTGCAGGTGTTCCTCCAGTCCCTACCCCCATTACCAAATCACAGAGCCCAATTTTTCTCACTTCCACTTTGGCCAAAAGGATTCAGATTCATGTTTGGTTTCCATAAATCTATCAAGCACAGATTCCAGCTATCAGAAGGAAGAAGGGGATAAAAAACTGGTCTGGAAAGATGCTTCGTTTCCATATAGTTAACCTTCAAGTGAGTGACTTAACAAGAAATGGTCCTCATCCATCTGAAAAGTTTGTTACACAGTTGCAAATGGGCAGCCATCCTGTTCGGCTAAGCCGATTTGGGTCCTTTTAAGAAGAAAGGCGGTGTGAAAATATTTTAAATGAATAAATAAATAAACCTCATGGCATTTACAGCACTGACCCCTTTTCCGAATAAAAAGATTTGCAACTTTACCTCGGTTTCTGATATTTCTGCGATAATCTCATCTTCTTTAAAAACCCTGATGTCGAAATCCTCAGATCCGACAAGCAGCTGTCCAGAAAAAGTGGAAAGCATTTAATACATGACATCCCATTACGATCAGTGCCTGTTTTCCTCATCTGAGAAGCCCATAACAAGAAGTCTAAATGAACCTTCTGGGAAGTTTAGAATCTTATATGTATTGCCTCTAATTCTCTATTTCAGGTATGGACACCATCACATCGTTCTAGCAAGAATACAGCATGTGAATTGAAATCCTAAGAGTCACCGCTTTGGCAATTTTCATGATCCTAAAAGCCGTGAAATATATTTTAGAAGTCGCTGCAGGAAGCTGCAAGTTTACAATTCGGTTATTTAAACATATTCATGAATGAAAAAGCAGTCCAAAGTAATTTGTACCCAACCTCTACAAAGTAAGAAACCAGTTTCTGGAGAAACTCTCTCAGTTGAGCTTGAATCTCAGGTTTTACCACTTTTATCAAACCAGACCACGCTTCAGATTACAGTTCAGTTTTAACTACTCAGCTGGCAGCAGAAACGTAAATATGACTTTGTTCATGCAATTTGTGGCTTTCGATTAAAAGGACACCCACCCACTGGCTAGGGAGAGATGTGGGGGGCACTCCACCCTCACATCCAGGGCTGCTTCAGCGGGTTGGCCAGCATTCCTATCCTGGCCTAGGAAAGTCCTTCAGACATGCATCCAAAGAACTGTATTAGCATCGTATTAGACCTACTGTATTTCCCAACAGAATATTATTTATTTATTTAATTAATTTATACCCTGCCTATCTGGCCCGCCGGACCACTCTAGAGAATCAAACTTCCTACATATATGCCCAAAGATGTGCCTAAAGAAGTAATATTCTGTAAGGTTATTTATGCAAGTCCCCTTAAATTTTATGAATTAAATCATTTCTTTGGATAAACCCAGTATTTTTGCTGCTTAAAAACATCCATGAGAAGATGGGTTGTGAAACCGTTACTAAAGATATCCTTGAACCACCTCACCGAGGTGCTAAACAGCTCAAGACTGACTTGATTTAGCTGAACAGGCCCTTGCTTCTCCCCACCACCTCTCCCCCACCCCAGAAAGCCCTGAGGATCATAGCATTAGTGAAGGGACTGGCAAAAAACAGACCCCAAAGGACCAGGCCAAAGGCCTGCCAGGTCTCATGATGTGTTGCCACAAGAGCCAACCAGAAGCCTAAGGGGTGGCAAGCAGGATGTGAGGATAATAGCACCCCTTACACATATTCCGTACCACATGGCGTTCAAAAGATGGTCGGTCAGTGACCTCCAGCTTGCCACACAACCATCTAGAGTGCCCAGTCTGGGCATCAGGACAACTTTAATGCAATCCAGGGTCCATGGGCCACCCAGATCAGCTTTACAGTGTATTACCGGCTACAAAGGCACTACGTGGAGCCCTCAAGCCTTTAGGATCGCTGCCCGGGGTGCCAAATGGGTCTTATTTATAAATAAATTTTAAAAAGGGGGGGGATTTACCTCTTTTTTTCCATCGCCATTAAAGTCACACAAGGCCAGTGAACGAACATTGTCGCCTGTGACCTGTAATAAATTTTAAAACAGCAATCACTGTTTCTGTTTTGTGAGCCTCGAATTCAGAACTTGGAAGCAACTAGATGCCAAGGGGGTAAGGGGAGACAAGGTGGTACCAAAGCGACATTTCAGATGTAACCAGAGTAGGAATGAAGTTATTTTACAAGCATAAGAAGTAACAGTTTCCAGTTGCATCCAAAGTCACCTTTCAAGGGTATTAGAAGTATTTAGTCTGACGCCATTCTCTTATCAACCTGAAGCTGTTTTTTTCCACACACAAAAAGGCAGAAGGGAGGTACTCAAAAAATAATGGAAAAGCAAGGAGCAGCAGAACAAATAAGAATTACCGTGTTACCTTTTTACCACTCTTAACAATGACAGGTTATTTTTCAAACGGTGTAATGAACAATGGGAACAAATGACTTTTACCCAACCACTTTCCAGACTTCCTCATGGGGCCAGCTGCAATGCATGCAAACATAACTGTGTGTTTTCATTTACACCGAACATCCAGCATACGGCACCATGACGATGGCAGGCTCCTGGGCCAAGCCCACCGCTGGGACTGAAGATCCAAAACAGCCAGGTTAATGTCTGCAGAAGCGTTTTTAAGCCAGCCCAATTGTCGAGAGGAGCCCAGACGCTCCGTGATGCTTTGAGTGCAGCACTGAAGTGCAGGACCCCAGCACAGTTCCTTTTGCGGTTATGCCATGACATGAACAGGACGACAGTGCACAAGAGGACGGACATTCTGGCCATCTTCCTGCTGCTGCTACTCTTCTGCTGGCGGGGGAGTGGGGCAGCTTCAAGAACCCTTCTTTGCTGGTGTCTCTCAACACAGGTGACATGATGTGTCTCTGATCTGAAAGCACTGCAAAAGTGGCTCCTTGCACGGGTATCGTACGAGAAGGCTTGGAAGGCTGGACCTCACCACTCGGGTCATGAAGCGCCTTGAAGTCTTGCAATATTCACAGGTAATTAATTGCTGATGGCAAGTATGCTATCAGCAGCATTGTGGGGGCACTGGCAGAACCCTCCAGATTTTTGTTCTCTTCCGCTGAAGGGAAGTACAGAGTGTTCCTCACGAGTGTTCCCGAGCACAGAAGCTCCCAGCTCCAGAATTAGAAGGACAACCACACAAGCTCCAGGACTGGGGCAGATAAACATCAATATTCCTTTCTGGTCTTAGGGATTCCCAAGAACTGAAGCGGCACCAGTCTCACCCTGGATCTACTCGGTGGTTCCCAACCTTGGGTCCCCAGATGTTCTTGGACTAAAACTCCCTTGACCACTAGTTGCGCTGGCCACGATTTCTGGGAACTGTCTTCCAAAAACATTTGGGATCCAAAGTTGGGAACCACGGATCTACATGACTCAGACGCCACGTCCCTTTTGCATATCGGAGTCAGTCCATGGCTTCCATATGCCCACAGAAGTATTTGCCCTGCCCTGCCCTAAAAGACCACACGAAAGCATTCCACATGGAGGGACCCTCTCAGGACACATAGAGATCCTTTAGAGGTGCATTTCCTGCACTGACAGTAGGGTGGACCAGATGACCCTTAGGTGCCCTTCCAAACCTTCAGTTCTGTTCATATTCTTTCTGCCACAAGGTTGCCCTGGTGCCCCTTTCCTTTTCCTCCCACCACCTGAACAAGGTGTTCCCACCTCTGCTTCCCAAGGAGTGTCCTGCAGGAGCCATTAGGGAACATGTAAGACTGCTTTAGAAGAAACTTCCCATCGTTTTGGACAAGGACTCAGAGGGCACTAGGCCTAAATGCAGTGTTTCCACTGTATCTTTGTGGTCTCCTTTCGCCATCATCTTCTTACAGACTGCCTTCTCTTCCCTCCTTTCTCTGCAGGAAAGCTCTCGCCAGAAAGCTTCCAAAGAGCTCAACAATTATGTACCTTGAGCGGGCTGCTTCAATCCTAACTGGAAAGCAGCATCATGACCGCTCCCTCCCCAGCCACCAAGTTCTTAAGTGGTTGAGGGTTTAGACATCTCAGAGTCGGACCTCCACCTTTAAACATCACAAAAGCCCTGCTCCAGCCCCTCCTTACCGTCCAGAAAAGATCTTTTCCGTCATGATTAAAACCTTGCAAGGAACAATTTCCACCAATGATAGCAAGAGGCGAGGAAATATCTCCTAACATTCCGAGCACTACTGTGTTTGCTCCATCGGGAACCTACCAAGAGATGAAAGAGAAATCTAGAAACTCTGTTGACCTTGGAAATAGAGCAGAGAAAAGGAGCCAAAGAGAAACATTCAGAAGCCGGTGGTCAATTGCCTGAACTGCTAAAGCGCTCACTTCAGGCGACAGAGAGAAGCTACTAAACGGAGGCTTGGCAGTTGCTCCAGGAATACTACGGAGCCACTGCCCCTGAGCCGCGGAGTAGCTACTCCAGTGTCAAGAACTTCACTCTGGAAGTCCGACCAAAGACTGTGTGTTAAGGGAATGTACTTCAGGTCCCTGAGTCCCAAGAACATCCAATCACAACTGATCCTCGAATCCCAGTTCATTGATGGGAAGAACAAGGAAGATGAACTTACCCCAGCATAAAACAAGTCAGCGTTGTTGTGCACATCGTACGCCAACAGGCTGGTCCGCGTGCCAACGAGAAGGGTGTCACAGCCAAGGTCGGGGTTCAGCACCCCGGCAGTCAAACAGCTGACTGCCTCGTTCATATTCAGGAGAGAAATATCAGCATCCTGGGTACTATACACCAAGCGGTTTCCACTGACACGCTGGCCACGGGCATGAGGGTTGTGGATGAAAACCTGGGTGGGTAAAAACAGCTTCGTGAAGATGACACGTGCAGCCTTCGTGAGAAGTAAAGGTAATCTCGCGGGGAGATCCAAAGGGACCGCGGGACACGTTTGGCCTTCATAAGGGGATGCCCCGGCTTTTTCACTTTCGTTCACCAAGCAGGCGTCAGGCCCTCCAACCCAAACACGAGCACCATCACTGCAGCCCCAGTGCCCACTGCCCAAATGGAAAGCCAACAAATGGTTGGCTAAATGCTAAAAAATGTTATCCACAGAGGGACCCCCATCACAGCTGTTACTATAAGCCTTCTGGTGTCCAGGGTAGTGTGATGTGAGGCATATGTTGTGGCTGAGCCATGCCTTGGGAATACAGAGAGTATAAGAACAGGCCCAGGATGGCTGCATAGCTCCGTGATTTATCCCTCTGGCTGTACAGCAATAGGGTGGGAGTTCAAATCCCCGCACGGGGCCTCCTGGACAGGGGTTGGACTGGATGACCCAGAGGGTCCCTTCCAGCCATGCAGTTCTAAGATGATTAGAATGGGGATGATGATGGCAGCAACTGCTGGATAGCTCAGTGGCTTAGGTCTGGTTGGGAGTTCGAATCCCCGCAGGGTACCTCCTGGGCAGGGGGCTCAGCTCCATGATCTCTGGAGGGTCTCTTCCAGCCATGCAGTTCTCTAAGACCATCATCACCCTCCTTTTAAAAAAAAAACAACTATCATCATTTTTGCAGCCAGCCGCTCCTACCCAAAGAAGGAAACCTTTCCAAGCCTTGAAAGGAAGGGGGGGGAGAGAGAGAGAGAGAGAAATGCAAGATAAGATTGCAGACGTTTGAAGGGTGGGAGGGGGGAGAGAGAGGAGACCCCGGACCCGGACCCCGGCGGGGCGAGCCCTCCCTCCTCACCTTGCCGGCCTGGGTGGCCGCCGTCAGGCACGGGTGGGTCCCGTCGTACTTGCCCAGGGCCACCATGCGGGGCAGGATCTTGTGGCTGAGCTTGAGGGTGAAGACGGGCACCAGCATGGCGGCGGCGGCGAGGGGCTGGGGGGGGTGTCGTCCCCTCCGTCCACCGGCCCGACTCTCGGGTCGCCCAAACGGCGGGGCCGTCCCCCGGAGCCCCAGCCTCCTGACAGGCCGGCCAGCTGGAGGGCGACGAGGATGATGACGAGGGCGGTGTCGGCGGCGTCCGGGCTCCAGGGCGCCAAGATGGCGGCGCCGGGGAAGTGTTGCTAGGCAACCGCCGCTGAAGGCCTCGGCCCGGCCAGCCCCCAAAACCAGGCCTTCCCTTCCTGGGTCCGAGGCCGAGGGAGGAAAGGGGACGCTCTCCTTCTCCTAAAACATCATCCTAACCCGTGGTTAGGGAGGGCCTGGTGTGCTTTGTTCTGTGGGGTCACGAAGAGTTGGACACGACTTAAGATGGGGACACACATATTCCGGGTTGGGATTGGCTTTCCCTGAACCACAAGAGGAACTTTTATTTTTTTATTTAAGCCCATTCCCCCCCCCCAAGTCATGGGCCAGTCGTGTAATTAACAGTGGAAATGTAATTGACTAGTGTCACTGACCTGGCTGGAATGGCTTGGAGGTTGATGCTCACTTTAAATGTGGGCTTTTAAGGATGGGAGTCCCCTGGGGTAGGGCAAAAGGTGTTCTAAATGAAATAAATCATAAACAAACAAAAAAACCTGGCTTTTGACAGTTTAGGAGCAGGGTTAATTAATTAAGACGGGGGTCCTTTTGCTGTATCTTGTTTGGCTTCTCCACCGTGGGCTTGAAGATGGCGCTCCAGGCGATCTGAAGACATGGCCCCTGTTCCTGAAAGGTCCCGTGAAATAAAAAAATGGATCGCTTTTCAAAGTCCCCGAAGGTTCTTCACACAACATAGGGACCCCAGAATGGGTATTTGTTGATTTAAAACGTTTCTGAATTTAAACCGCACTTCACCCAGAGCTTTTCCACCAAATACTATAAAACAATGCAAGAGGAACCACAATATAAATCAAGAAAGGCAACAAGAAATAGTAAAATGCAGAGCAGAGGAAAATGGCTTTTCTGATTACAGGGACATAAACAAAATAAATAACCTGTCTGACTATAAGGACTGGAAATTGCAAGCCCAAAGCGTCACTTTTCCTACCTCTGATTAAATGTTGGCACAAGTGGAAGCCATCGGTAGACTCATCAAATAAGCTATATGTATAAATACATGGAAACTTTACAATAAGAGCTTTAACGCTTAAGTTGTGTAGTCCTTACAACAGCCTTGTGTGGTAGACCACTGTTATACACACACAGACACACAGACAGACAGACACACACACACACACACACACACACACACACACACACACACACACACACACCATCTGCAAGGGATCTGTGGTTTTGTCTTACGAGGCGGTCAATACTGGTCAATGTGCTATGGCATTGTGCCCTGCAAATGAGGTCTTATAACACCATCTTAAAGCACAAAAAATTCTACTCATTCTGCATGATTCGCTCTCAGATCTCTCTCATCCATTTGCAGTAGATAAGACGGCAGCCTTAGGCGCTCTTCTGCACGGGTTACGATGACGTGCAACAGTAAATGACAAATTACTGGCTTGTTCTTTGCAGGGGGAAGTTAAATTAGACTAATAAGCCTGTGCTGCCATATCTCTCCCCATTTAGGGCAACCCTTCCAGAGTGTTCGAGGCATCAAAGTCATTGGCGTCGAGCAGGGGGTTGGACTGGATGGCCTTGTAGGCCCCTTCCAACTTCATTATTCTATGATGTATTTATCAAGTTCCTCTTCCTGGTGGTAACGGTGGGACCACTGTGTCTTTCTCCCGAGGCCCACAGGTGTCAAAGCCATGCCACCCCATGCGCCAGAGATGTTCCAGGTAATGTTGGCTGGCCGGAGCTCTCCGCGGAAGCGCTCAGGGCTCCAACCCATTGAGCTGTGCTAGCTCAAAATTGCAATTTACATATTAAAATTAATTTCATTCACCGACTATGTGATTCATTTCAATCACCGGTTATGTTTAACTTATTTAAAACATATAGGAATAATCATGCACTCCAAATTGTTTCTCTTTGGCCATCCGTATTTGCTCTTTCTCGAAGGCATTCTTCATCACACATCAATCAGTTTAACTTCATAAATGCATATATATTTTTTCTCTGTGTGTCTGTCTCATTTTTAAATGAGGGAGATTTCTCAGGAGATAAAAAGGTATCAATGCTAGTTTCACCCGCTTCAGCGTAGCGATCCTTCTTGTTCCTCTTGTCTGCAGGAGCTAACATCCTACCTTCAGGGGTTCATTCCACCTGCATTTTCTCCACCCAGTATGATGTCATATGGTGTCACGGTGCCTATCGGCAGTTTACCTAGCCAGGATCAACATGCCAGAATTGATGGGCACAGCAGATCTCAACCAAAATGGGAGCACTCAGGAAGAAGAATATTAGGGTTCCACCACCTTAACAAGATGGTTTGGTAAGGACATGCGAGAGGGCCTTCTCGGTGGTTGCCCCCAGGCTTTGGAATACACTGCTCCTAGAAGCCAGGTTGGCCCCCTTCCTCTTGTCCTTCCATCATCATGCAAAAACCTTCCTCTTCAGGAAGGCTTTTAAAAAGTAAATAGGGGTCTCGGGAATGCTATATTTATTAAATGCAAAGATTTTTAAATATTTTTAAAAATTGTGTTTAATCTTGGTCTTAATATTGACAATTGTTTAATTGTATTTGGTGTTGCTGTTTGAATATAGTGATACGGTTTCTATGCTGGCTCAATAGCTTAGTGAGTTGGGTAGAGGTTGGGAGTTTGATTCCCCCATTGGGTCCCCTATAGAGAGAAAGGCAACGTGTAAAATAATATATCTAAATAAAAAATAAGTTTTTACAATCTCTCAAGAGATTCCCCTATCTGAAAGCCAAAATACAATAATAACACCTCACGGGGAAGACTTCAGAAGAAAAGTCAAATGTGAAATTGCAGGAACAGAAATTATCAGCCAATTGGCTGATAGTCTTCTAATTTGGACTTGATCAGCCTTCTCTCCCACTATATTCAGTTTGCATAATACAGGTGGAAATATGACCTCCATAGTGAATGGGTGAACTCTGCCCTTGTGCATCCGTAGGGTGCTTTCCATCAGACAGATAGACCGATTGTATCTCTGCCAGTCAAAAGGCACTGTGCCAGCTGCCCTGCCTTTCCTTCTTGACAGTGTGTGTGTGTGTATGTGTTTTAAAAAAAGCAGAAGCACCCTATGTTTCAGAGCAGGATTAGCTACTATCCTGGAACAGGTTATTCCAGGAGCACCCATAAAATGAATTATTAAGAGTGAAATGCATTGATATAATTCACTTTTTTATTAGCATTCTTCTTGCCTTACATTTTCAAACCGAGCCACAAAATCTATAAAAACAGAATGGTATATTGAAAAGCCACCCAATTGCCTGGGGGGAAAAAAACTAGTCAAGGTTTTTTGCTTCTTTTAGCATTTACACCGGTTGCTGTGCTAAGCCTATTCAGTCAGTTTATACAGATTCTAATTTTGTACATAAAAGGACATGTTGCAGATGTGTATCGTGCACGTAACAAGTATGAATAGTGCCACAAGACTGCAATATAGGCCATAGCTTTGTGTACTCGACCCACTTAATGTCACATTCAGGTTATGCTCTGGGCAATTTCAGGCGAGGTTATCTTTTCCATCCTATACAGAACAGTTCCTTAAAACGGTGTTCCCGTATATTCAAGGCTGGGATGTTGTTACTTTTCTGAAATGAGAGGTGATATAAGTAGAGTACAACAGGAAAAAGGAAACCCTCGCACCAGCCACAGGATCAGTATCCGCTGTTTCACTTATTTGCTGCCTGAAAATACTAAATAAAAAAACCTATAAAAATGTGTGTTTATATATGTGTTTCAAGGGTGTATTTACCAGAACTGGCCACTAAAGGAAGCCAGAGACTGTGCAATATACATCTGACGACATGAATTTGTCCACAAAAGCTCGCATTAAAAAATATAAAGGCTAGTCTTTCCGGTGCCACCACATTTTTGTTGTTGTTGTTGTTGTTGTTGTTGTTGTTGTTATTTCTATTTCTATTTCTATTTCACTTTTACCTGTAATGCTTGCCGAGACTAACACAGCTACCCCTGTGAACATTTCACACTTTCCCATTTTTCGGTATCTGGAGAAGTGCTTGGACCCGATCCCCAACCGATACCGCAGTCCTCCATCTGACTCAGCAAGCCCTGTTATTGCAGAATCATAACGTTGGAAGGGACCTCGGGGGATCATCAAGACCAACCCCGGTTGATGCCGAGAAATCTGTCGCTAAAACTTTCGTGATAGGTGGCCATCCTGAATTTGCTTAAAACTGTCTAAGAATGGAGAGTCCTGTCCTTCTGAAGCACTCTGTCCCACCACTGAACAACCAGCACCATCGAGAAGTTCCTGCTAATGTTTAAACTAAATAATCTAAATTTGAAACCATTGATGGCACACTCTTGTTGTATGTCGAAGCAATAGAAAACAAATTTGCAATATTACCTACATGACAATCCAAGTATTTGAAAAGAGTTTTAACTGAACCCCTTAAGCAGGCCCTTTGAAGGCAAAAACATAGCTAATTCCTTTAACTGTTCCTCTAATGGTTTGATGTCCTGACCCTCTGAACACATTTCAGTTTGGAAATAAGCTTCTTAACTTTTGATGCTCATGACCTGTATAACCTTTGCCACAAACTCACCAGTCGGCCTACAGAACATCAAATGTTGCATAAACTTTTTAAGATGAAACACTAAAGATGGAATCTCGGACTCTGGGCAAGAAAACAAAATGTTTTACCAAGTTGTTCACGGAATCTTCCATTAAAATATAATTTCAGTGTAATGAGCAGGCCATGGCTGTGAAAGCTTTTTGATTTTTCGAAGTGATTTTCCATCTGAATCGCCTTCTTGCCAAGAGCAAAAGGTCTCGGTCATCTAAAAATTCAAGCATTAGCTTCAGATTTCTATTCTTGAGCTTCAAATGAGTTCATAGCACACCCATCAAAGCATACTTCTTGGGCAGAACTTAGTCACAAATGGATATAAATTGATGGAAGTTAAAATACATTGTATAAACATGCCCATGGTTCCATAAAAATGCCTACCGCAGGTTTGATAATTCAGCACATCAGGTATGTTTTGCATTTATATTCCCTTTCATGTTCCCTTTAGTTTACACCTTCTCTCAGTCCCCACTTCCATTTACTAACCTATGTGCATAAATATATATTCCACTGCTTCAGCCTACACAACCATCTGACAAGGTAGGCTGCTTCTTTAAAAGCTTCAGCTAAGACAAGCTAATCAAGCCCCATTTGGTTATAGTAGCCATTTCATTCTAAGCTGTTCTAGAAATCATGTTGCTTGATGCCAGCAGCAGAAGAATAACCATCTGCTTCTGCACCAGGAGTGGACAGCGTACACCCCTCCAAAAGGTTGCTAGATTACAATTACAATAAGTCCCCACCTTGGGCGATGTTGGCTGGGGCTGATGGGAGCTGCAGTCTGACAGGAGAGCCAGTCCAGCATGTGTGTGTGTTTAGTCGTTTAGTCGTGTCCGACTCTTCGTGACCCCATGGACCAGAGCACGCCAGGCCCTCCTGTCTTCTACTGCCTCCCGGAGTTGTGTCAGGTTCATGTTGGTTGCTTCGCAGACACTGTCCAGCCATCTCATCCTCGGTCGTCCCCTTCTCCTCTTGCCATCACACCTTCCTAACATCAAGGTTTTTTCCAAGGACTCTTTTCTTCTCATGAGATGGCCAAAGTACTGGAGCCTCAGCTTCAGGATCTGTCCTTCAAGTGAGCATTCAGGGTTGATTTCCTTTAGAACTGATAGGTTTGTTCTCCTTGCAGTCCAGGGGATTCTCAAGAGCCTCCTCCAGCACCACAATTCAAAGGCATCAATTCTTCGGCGGTCTGCTTTCTTTATGGTCCAGCTCTCACTTCCATACATCACGACAGGAAAAACCATAGCTTTGACTATTCGGACTTTTGTTGGCAAGGTGATGTCTCTGCTTTTCAAGATGCTGTCAAGATTTGTCATCGCTTTCCTCCCAAGAAGAAGGTGCCTTTTAATTTCAGGGCTGCTGTCT
This sequence comes from Pogona vitticeps, assembly GCF_051106095.1. Classification (NCBI taxonomy): domain Eukaryota; kingdom Metazoa; phylum Chordata; class Lepidosauria; order Squamata; family Agamidae; genus Pogona; species Pogona vitticeps. The sequence goes on from NC_135792.1 coordinate 25,115,958, forward strand.
CCATCTGCAGTGATCATGGAGCCCAGGAAAATAAAATTTGACACTGCCTCCATATCTTCCCCTTCTATTTCCCAGGAGGTGATGGGGCCAGTGGCCATGATCTTAGTTTTTTTGATGTTGAGTTTCAGACCGTTTTTTGCACTCTCCTCTTTCACTCTCATTACAAGGTTCTTTAATTCCTCCTCACTTTCTGCCATCAGAGTGGTATCATCTGCATATCGGAGGTTGTTGATATTTCTTCCGGCAATCTTAATTCCGGCTTGGGTTTCTTCCAGTCCAGCCTTCCGCATGATGTATTCTGCATATAAGTTAAATAAGCTGGGGGACAATATGCAGCCTTGCCGTACTCCTTTCCCAATTTTGAACCACGCGGTTGTTCCATGACCAGTTCTAACTGTTGCTTCCTGTCCCACATATAGGTTTCTCAGGAGACAGATAAAGTGGTCAGGCACTCCCATTTCTTTAAGAACTTGCCATAGTTTGCTGTGGTCCACACAGTCAAAGGCTTTCGCATAGTCAATGAAGCAGAAGTAGATATTTTTCTGGAACTCTCTGGCTTTCTCCATGATCCAGCGCAAGTTAGCAATTTGGTCTCGAGTTCCTCTGCCTCTTCGGAATCCAGCTTGTACTTCTGGGAGTTCTCGGTCCACATACTGCTGAAGCCTACCTTGTAGGATTTTGAGCATAACCTTGCTAGCGTGCGAAATGAGTGCAATTGTACGGTAGTTGGAGCATTCTTTGGCACTGCCTTTCTTTGGGATTGGGATGTAGACTGATCTTTTCCAATCCTCTGGCCACTGTTGAGTTTTCCAAACTTGCTGGCATATTGAATGTAGCACCTTAACAGCATCATCTTTCAAGATTTTAAATAGTTCAACTGGAATGCCATCACCTCCACTGGCCTTGTTGTTAGCCAGGCTTTCTAAGGCCCACTTGACTTCGCTCTCCAGGATGTCTGGCTCAAGGTCAGCAACTACATTGTCTGGGTTGTCCGGGATATCCAAATCTTTCTGATATAATTCCTCTGTGTATTCTTGCCACCTCGTCTTGACGTCTTCTGCTTCTGTTAGGTCCTTCCCATTTTTGTCTTTTATCATGTTCATCTTTGCGCAAAATGTTCCTCTAATATGTCCAGTTTTCCTGAACAGATCTCTGGTCTTTCCTTTTCTGTTATCTTCCTCTATTTCTTTGCATTGTTTATTTAAGAAGGCCCTCTTGTCTCTCCTTGCTATTCTTTGGAAGTCTGCATTCAAGTTTCTGTAACTTTCCCTATCTCCCTTGCATTTTGCTTCCCTTCTCTTCTCTGCTATTTCTAAGGCCTCGTTGGACAGCCACTTTGCTTTCTTGCATTTCCTTTTCTTTGGGATGGTTTTCGTTGCTGCCTCCTGGACAATGTTACGAGCCTCTATCCAAAGTTCTTCAGGCACTCTGTCCACCAACTCTAGTTCCTTAAATCTGTTCTTTACTTCCACTGTGTATTCATAAGGGATTTGGTTTAGATTATACCTGAGTGGCCCAGTGGTTTTTCCTAATCTCTTCAGTCTAAGCTTGAATTTTGCTATGAGAAGCTGATGATCAGAACCGCAGTCAGCTCCAGGTCTTGTTTTTGCTGACTGTATAGAGCTTCTCCATCTTTGGCTGCAGAGAATATAATCAATCTGATTTCGATATTGCCCATCTGGTGATTTCCATGTATAGTCGCCTCTTGTGTTGTTGGAAAAGAGTGTTTGTGATGACCAGCTTATTCTCTTGACAAAACTCTATTAGCCTTTGTCCTGCTTCGTTCTGAACTCCAAGGCCAAACTTCCCTGTTGTTCCTTTTATCTCTTGGCTCCCTACTTTAGCATTCCAGTCCCCTAGAATGAGAAGAACATCTTTCTTTGGTGTCAGTTCTAGAAGGTGTTGTAAATCTTCATAGAATTGTTCAATTTCAGTCTCCTCAGCAATGCTGGCTGGTGCATAAACTTGGATTATTGTGATGTTGAATGGTCTGCCTTGGATTCGTATTGACATCATTCTATCATTTTTGAGATTGTATCCCATTACAGCTTTTCCCACTCTTTTGTTGACTATGAGGGCTACTCCATTCCTTCTACGGGATTCTTGCCCACAATAGTAGATATGATAATCATCTGAGCTGAATTCGCCCATTCCTGTCCATTTTAGTTCACTGATGCCCAGGATGTCGATGTTTATTCTTGCCATCTCCTGTTTGACCACCTCCAGCTTCCCAATGTTCATAGATCTTACATTCCAGGTTCCTATGCAGTATTCTTCTTTGCAGCATTGGATTTTCCTTTCACTTCCAGGCACGTCCACAGCTGAGCGTCCTTTCGGCTTTGGCCCAACCACTTCATTAGCTCTGGAGCTACTTGTACTTGTCCTCCACTCTTCCTCAGTAGCATGTTGGACGCCTTCCGACCTGAGGGGCCCATCTTCCAGCGTCATATCTTTTAGCCTTTTGTTTCTGATCATGGGGCGTTCTTGGCAAAGATACTGGAGTGGCTTGCCATTTCCTACTCCAGGTGGATTGCGTTCAGTCGGAACTCTCCACTATGTCCTGTCCGTCTTGGGTGTCCCTGCACGGCATAGCCCATAGCTTCTCTGAGTTACTCAAGCCCCTTCGCCACGACAAGGCAGCAATCCATGAAGGAGTCCAGCATATACACCTATATGTAGCGATATGACATTTAAGTGAACTCAAGAAGAGAGCTTGAATGTTTAGGATCTGGAGAAAGATATCAGAGAGGTTGGTTAGATGCAAAGATATGCACGTATTGGCTTCAGCAGAGGTAAGCTGCAGAACTGGCAACCTGGACTCTCTCTTTCTGTAAACCCGATCTTAGATACCATTATATGCCTGCTTATTTGGAATTAAGTCCCAAGAAACACAGTGGCCACTATCCTCTTGGTAGTCCCAACTAGAATAGATGTACTGATGCAGTGGGATTTACCGTATGTTGATTTACCATTCAGCCATTGATTCAATGGCTCAACTCCAGTTGCTTAGCATAGTTAACCACACTAGAGTAGCACCATTGAATCAATGGGGATTATGAGTTGAGTCCTCCGTAAGGACCATTGATTCAAATGGGCCTGTTCTAGTTGCACCTTACTTTAGCATAGCAAAGTCACAACTAGAGTAGACCCTTATGAATCAACGGGAGATACAGAGGAGTTGACTCAGCCAACCGCTAGTGATTTAATGAGTCTAGTCTATTGCAGTTTACTACACTAAGCAACAAAATTTGGGCCAATGGCTGTACTCTTAGTTGAGGCCGTATTTTTTATGTGCTGCAAAGTTGGAACCAACTTATAGTGAACACAATATGGCTTTCCAAGGAAGTGGAATGTTTAAGGAGTGGTTTTCCCAACTCCTCCCTCCCAGTGAGTTTCCATGGCTGTGCGGGGATTCGAACCCAGTTCCCTCCACCCTGGTCCATGACTCTATCCACTACACCACAGCAGGTATCTACTTGAGGCTACCAATATGATACTGACCAGTGAGATTCCATTTGACTTAAAACAGACATAGGAGTGGATTCTACGTTATTTTGGCCTGGGAAAGCATGCCTCATCTGGTCATCTGCTTTGCAAGTCAACACGGCTTGCAGAAAGAAAAACATTATTCAGAAATAACTGTGGAGGAAGCTGTGTTTTGCTTCATGCATGACATGAATGATTAAAAAAAAGTGGGTGGTTGTATTTCCAAGAATTGAGTCAACAGAACCTTCTCTGTTCAGAATTTCAATTCTTCAACCTCAAAGAGAGTATTCATAGCAAAAGGAGAGCAAACATCATTGTAGGCTTGGCTTCAAGTCTGTTGGCATGAGGTCAGTCCCTTGGTTGAAGTAAACATTCTGCACAGGATCAAGGACTGAAATAAAGTTGCTGTTAATGTCATTGGAGGGGGATTTTTTTTTTCAAATGTACAGAACTTAAGATCTCATCTTTTTTCCTTTTAGTAACAGTGAAGTTTATTTTTGAGCATGCAGAAGAAAAAGTTTGTATCGCCACTTTTTGTTCTGCCTAACAACCCATTGTTGGGATTTCTTATGTGGCTGAAGAGACTCATGTCATGGAGAGTCCTGGCCCCCCGCCAATCCAAACAGAAAACATCAACAAGTGGACTGTCGTATTGGGAGCCTTCCATGAGAGCAGCATTGCAGACAGAAGAGCCTAAGACTTCACAAATGAGAACACTATGTTCCCTAGATAGCTCAGTGGTTTAGGTATCTGAAGCCAAAGGTTATGAGTTCGATTCCCCGCTGCTGTGCCTCTTGGGAGAAGAGCCAGCCTGGGTGGCCTTGGGCAAGCTGCACACAGTCCTGGGGCAAACCCAAGAAGAAGGGAAGGGGAAACCACTTCTGAGTGCTCCACCTAGAAAATCCACAAAAATATTGCTGTATATAAGTCAGAATTGACTTGACAGCACATCATCATCATCTTTTTGGAGTGGAAAATACATGGTGTGATGGCGCATTATGGTGATGATTAATGTTTTTAGACTAGAAAGCACATGGGCCATGTTAATGAACATGTATGGAAGGAAGGATGATGCCCATAAAACGACAGCCGTTGAAGCTCATAGAAGCTAAAAATGGATCTTCTCGATGCATACTAATTATTTTGCCACTCATTGCTCACACCCTGTGAGGTGGCCTCTTCTCATAGCCCGTGATGTCTTTCTCACCTGCTCCCAGACTGTCATTGCCTTTAAAGCGTTTCTTGCCCCAAGACCAGCCCAGAAAGTTTTGTTGCTGGAGTCAAAGGAACAAGAGCGTGCCTGCCCCCTCCCCGAATCAAACTGCATTGAGTACCCAAAGCCCACCACGTTGTATTGGAACGGCAGACAGAAAAACCTTTAATATTTCTCCCTGTGATAAAAATGCAGGAAATAACAAGATAGCTAGAATTTGCAGCCTCCTCCGATCCAATGACTGGGCTGCTCCTGTCTTGGCTAAAATGCTTCTCGGTTGTCCGGAGACTAGAGATGGGGGTATTCCTATATGAATACAAATACCCACACACAGGTGGGTCCAGATGGGCCACTGACCGATGTGCCCATGCTGCGGGGTCCGCGCTGGCGCCCTATTGCTCCGGAGATCGCGATCGCCGAGTCGCTCCTGGCAGGAGGTGGGATGACAAGCCTCTTTGCCAGGTCAAAGAGTGGCTCGGTGGCTGCGATCTCAGAAGCGATAGAATGGCGGTATGGACCCCACCACATGAGCACATCGGTGAGTGGACCATCTGGCCCCATGGGGCCTGACCCTCGTTATCTCCACCTCTGTGGGGGTATTCATATTTGCATATGAATACCCCACCCCTACCTGAGACTTCTTGACCCTTGACCATCCAACGTTCAGATATAGCCACTACCCCGGTAATTCCTGAAGCTCTTCTCAGTTAGAGGAGGAAGAGGAAGACATGTGAAGGGAAAAGAAGTGATGATGACTCTGGCTCTTCTCTTTTGCAACTCCCTGTGCTTACAATCTCCCTCATAGGGCTCCTAAAAATGTGGGCCTTTTCCATTCCTTTCCAGGCCCCCCATAAGAGTCATGGATGGACCTGACAAGAGAAGAGGGCCAGCCAAGAGTTCAGGACCCTGGCCAGCTCCTTGAGAAGCCGGTAGCAGAGGCAGGATGGCAGAGAGCAAGCCGTTTGTCTCAAACCAGTCCAAATAGGCTTCTGTAGGCCTGTCGCCAGAGTGCCACCTCGAATTAACCGCTTCTGCTCCGCCACCCAATGAAAACTATTTTGGCCAACATACTATTGGGGCTGGGGGGGGGGAGTAGGGGAACGCACACATGTCAGAGTCATCCTGCAGTGGGTTTTCTCCCCTGGGTTTCTGTCCATTGCCTGACTCTGCATAACTGTGTGTGCAACAAACAGTTTCTCCGAATCCTTGAAAAGGAGGCCACCCATCCAACTGCTAAAGTCATTTCCTTTGCAGAATTAATAACAATCTCAACCCTGCAGGGCTGGAAGGGACCCTCCAAAGGAGGCACAGTGAAGAATTGAACTCCCAGCCCGATGCCTCCACCACTGAGCCATCCAGCAGCGCCTACTTGCACTGTGCAGACCTCACAGGATTCTAGCCTCTGATTCCAAAGGGTCTGCCCTGTTCTTCAGGCGTGGGCTCCCCCGCACCTGGGGAGCATCGTACTCCCCAGGATGCAGCAGGGGTGGGTCTTGTCCTAGATTACAGAGGGCTTCCAAGATTAGGAAAGAAGATCCAAGATTTCCCTGCAAATCAGACGATGGTGTTGTTGTTGTGATGTGCTGTCAAGTCACCTCCAACTTACAGCGTCCCTATGAATGAGCCATCTCAAACTGTCTTGTCTTCAACTGCCCTGCTCACACCTTGTAGACTCAAGTCTGTGGCTTCTTTTAGAGAGCTGATCCATCTCATATTTGGTCTTCCTCTTTTCCTGCTGCCTTCTGCCTTTCCCAGCATTATTACAGATACCATTTGAACTCCTAGCAGTTTGGATTTTTTAAAAAAAAATAGGGGCCAGGCGCAAGCGATCAGAAAGATCTACCTTATGGGGTTGTTGTGTGGATAAATTGGGGAGGGAGAGAACATCATATGCCATCCTGTGCTCAATGAAGTAAAGACAGGATACCAAGGAGAGGGGGAGATAGGAGAAACAGCCCCAATTTTCACATTCTGAGTGACTGAAACAAGAAACACAGAAATAAACAACTATTTGTTTTGAAAACTTTCCTTAGCTCTTGGGAACATCATACCTATTAAGACTCCATGGTAGAAACTACTATAAACACGCCAACATGATTTTATATATATATATATATATTTAAATATCAAAGAAGGTGGATTTAACAAGAGCAGGCAAGCATCTCTGGAGCCTCACAAGATTTTATTTAGTTGGCTCTCTCAAGCACTTGCCTCTAATTCTGGAAATCAGAAAGAAAGGGGTGGAAATTAAAAACCTTCCTCCAGTTTGGTAAGGCTCTGTGGCCCCCTCAGGGCAGACGTTAGCCAGAAAAGAGGTGGAATGAGTTTCGATATTAGTAATCCTCCAGAGAAGCTTGTGAGGTGATACCTGGAAAGCGAGGCCCTCAAGAAAATGATAGTCAAGGCCATTATATTCTTAATTAGAGGCACAGAGACCTCTGAAACAACCAGAACTTTTGAATGCGAGTAGAGCCAGCCTGGGTAGCCTTGGGCAAGCTTTATACAGTCCCAGAAAGGAAGAGGGAACCACTTCTGAATACTCTCTGTCTGGTCAAACCCTGAAAAAGGGTCGCCCTCAATCAGAATTGACTTGACACTTATCCTGTTCCGACAGACGGTGACCCTTCCCAGGGCTTTCCAAGGCAGAAAGGACCACTGATTTGAAGGAGCCTACTCTAGTGGTGACCTGCTACACTAAAGTAAGTTGCACTTAGTGAAGCTTCTTTTCCCTTTCTGCCCTGGGGCGTCCCACCGTCACCACCTGCTCCCTTGCTCCCCCTTCATTTAGCCTGTTAGACTTTTATCAGGAGCCGACGGCGGTCCTACAGGAGCAGTTGATGGGAACGTGGAGGTCACAAGATGGGGCATGAGACAAATCCTGGTCCTTGATCATTCAGCAGGCAGGCAGGGAAACATGGTCTGCCTCCCTCATCCTGCCCAGGATGTCTCTTACTCCTTACATCTGCCTCCTATTAACATTTATAAGAGTTCCTGAATTGCATCAAAGGCAAGGAAAACACTTTCATCTCCCAAGGCAGGCCTGAACACACACCCCGACCCATTTAAAAGCATACCAGTTATTTACTGCTGGGTGTTTAACCGCCCCAAACCCTTTTCCCAGCTTAGCACAAGCTCAAAAAAACTGAGCGATGTTCAGCCTTTTGAGAAGATAAGGGATTTTTTGGACACTATTTGGGGCAGGACCCTGTTGAAAAGCGGTGGCTTCCAGGAGCCAATTTACCAATTCTTTATAACACCTAATTTCAAGGATTTGGAGGTACATGGTCAGGATCCTGCAAAGAGAACCATGGTTTATACTGTAGTGACTCCATCCAGGAAAATTTAAAAAAAATTTAAAGAAGGCAAAAAGGTTATGTGGCCCCTGAAAGACCGGTCCACCTCCTCAGATCTTTCACGGACAAGTCCATTTCCTCAGCTTTTTAAGCTAAAGATAAGCTACATGACTTCATAAAATGATAACAAGAGGCCAGAAATAAATAAGACACATGACAACACCAATCCCAAAATGGTCGCCTGTTCTAGTACTTTCCGATATTAAGATTTTCTAATTTTTTGAAAGGATGTTTTCTACACATTATATCTTTCAGATTTATTGAACGGATCTGCATTTTTCATTAGTCGCACACAGCATGTGAAACAGTATACTCTCCTCTCTATATTTCCGAGAGCGGAGCTAAATAAGCGACACCGGCACCATCACGTTGGAGTGCAGGGCGTCCCTCTTGAGCATTGCAACCGGCCCTTCCCTTTCTCAGGATGCTCCCTGCTCCTTCACCTGACTTTGGTGCCCAGTCGGTAGCTGTGCCAGCCAGCAGGGAACACAACTCCTTGTTACCAATCCCAGGTTGTTCACAGGGCGTTGGTGATACAGTATACTCTTCTTTGTTCTTTACATGCTCTTAGCCTAGAGCTCTCCCCAGTCAGGGGCTGTTACCACAAATCTATGCACAAAGGGGAGAGAGAGAGAAAGCGAGAAAGAGAGAGAGGTGTAGTTCTTTTCTCTGATACTGCAGGAAATACCTCACACTTTGGAAGTTGCATGAGTTTCTTTAAAAGCCACACAATGGTAAGATTAGATTGCTAGCAAATTACTAGTTAACTTTGTAATTAGCACACTTGCATCGCCTGGGTTGAAGAGGACTATTTGTGGGATCCTCTGCATGCACCCTGCATTTAAATGAGACGCCCACCTCTGCATTTTAAGACACCTTGTTTTTGTTAGCCAGTTGGCAGGGAGACATGTTAGCCGTGCCCTACGAGGAGATCATAACTGAGCTACTCAGGTTGATGCAAATGTAAGTTTTGGAAGTTCCATTTTGACCCCAGGTACCAGATTACACCGGCTTGCTTTGCCAAAACTGTGTGCAAGGTTTCCAAAATAACACAATGCGACAGTTTGCAAAACGTACGATGGCAGCCTAGCCCAATGGTAAGTAACGGCAGAATTTCACAGGTAGAGTCCATTGGGGGACATCAATTCTCATGCATACACTTCATCTTGGAATACATGCTAAGGGGCAGAAGGATGTCTATCAGAGAATCATAGAGTTGGAAGGGACCTCTAAGGTCACTGAGTCCACACACACACACCTGCTCAAGGCAGGAATCCAAATCCAAGCAGATCTGACCGACGGTAGTCCAATTTTGTCTTGAAGGCCTCCAGGATTACAGTGGACCCTCGGCTTACAGACAGCTCGACTTACAGACTTTTCGAGTTACAGACTTCTCTGGCCGCAAAATTTCGGTTCGACTTGCAGCCGGAGAATCAACTTACAGACCAGAAAAAAACCAAAATGGAACAAAAATGGAACAAAAACTGCTGGTTACGGGATTAATAGGTTTTCAATGCATTGTAGGTCAATGAAGACTCAACCTACAGACTTTTCGACCTGCAGCCACCGTTCCAATATGGATTAATTCCGTAAGTAGAAGGTCCACTGTAATTAAGCACTCAGCACTTCCCGAGGTTATGGGTCCCATTGTCGTACTGCTCTAACAGTTGAGAAGTTCTTCCTGATATTTGGCCTAAATCTGGCTGAACATCAGGAAAAGTCTATACACACACAGGGAGAGACTCTTTGGGTGTGATCAGATTAGATGCTTCGGTTTTACAGTGCCACGGTCCTGGAGCAGACTGGTGGAGCTCAGACAAAATTATCTAATCTCCTCCACCCATGCCACCAACCTAGGAATCAGAAGTGTGGGTTTTCAGTGTACATTGGGCAGTTTTTTTGCGTGGTTTTAGAACACACCCTCCCCTCACAAGCAAAGAAGAAACCGGGAATGCAGCCTGCACAAAGGCCAGACCCTGGGCTTTTGTGCCGGACCTCTATAGCTTGGCTCGCTCACTGGAGTTTCAGAAAGGATTAAAATGTGGATATTTGGGGGGGGGGGGGTTGGAGAGCCTGCTTGTGTGAAGAGGCAGCTCAATCCTCCAGGTCGCCCAACCCTTGCTGGCTCTGGTATCAAGGGAGCCCCTCTCCTCGACCCCTGGGCAGATGTGGGATGGCGGCGGGGGGTGGCGCTGGCCTCTCCATGAAAAGTCAGAAGCAATTCGACAGCCAGTGAAAACGCGCGCACCCAGCCTCGCTGGCACCTGGATGGGCACCTGCTCTGTGAACCAGGAGCGAAAGCTCACTCCTCCTTCTTCCCACTTGGGAAAACGTCTCCCCTCTCCTGGCCTGCGCACCGATGCTAAATCACCAGGCGGAGACGGCTTTAAGGCTAAGCAATTTGGTGAGACCGGCAAGCAAGGCAAGCGGCTCAGCCTCCCCACCTGCCAGGTGAGCTACCGGAGAAAGACAAGGCGCACACCTTCTCCTCATTGGGGTGGCTAGAAGGTGCCACGCTTTTGGAAAACGAGTGACTCCGGCTTCCCGACTCGGCCGCCCGTGCGCCCGGCGCCGCTCCGCCTCTGCCAGCCCTGAGCGCATCGAGGCATGATCTTGACGCGCAACTCCTTGGCTGGGGCGAGCGACCGTCTGGACTGGAGCGCGTCGGCGGGGGTGGGGGGGGAGGAGGAGAAGGAGCCGTGTGCACGAAAGGGGCGTGGCCTAGGGCGGGGCGGGGCAACCCGTTCCACGCCCACCCCCCGTCCTCGATAAATAGCCGGCGCCGGCAAAGACGCAGCTCAACTGCCGTCCGCACCCGTCCGAGCGAGCGCATCACTGTCGCGGGAGAAGCCTGAACCAAGCATGGATGCCCAAGACTGCCCCTGCGCCAGCGGTGAGTGACCTTCCAGCCTTGTCGCTGCCCCCCCCCCGGCTCGCCTCCTCTTTTCCTAACCTCCTTGCTCGGAAGGTGCCGCGTTCCGACGTTCCCGTGTCAGCCGCCTTCGGTTCTCGTGCTCTCGACCTCTGGCGCCGCTGTGTCTTATGTTCCTCCCCTTTGAAGGACGAATCCGGCTCCTAGAGGAGGTCGCTGAGCCCCTTCCATCCACTTTCTCTTGGGAAATAACGATAATGGCCAGGCGTAAATCCGCTAGCCAGTGGGGCTTATTTAAGCCCCCCAGTTTCAGAGTAATAGAAGGATCTCCTTTTCCTCCTCAGGACTTTCTCTTCTACTTCTTTCCAATGATTGTACGTAATCAACTATATTCTGTGCAACACTAAAAATGTCTCTCCCCCCCCCCCCCCAACTTTCTCATATTCTGCCAGGACTCTTGAGTTGGACAAACTGCTCCTGTTTTAGACCGTATCTCAGCTTTTGGTCCTCCAGCTGTTTTCTACTTCAACTCCCAGAATCCCTTTCCACTGGACATGCTGACCGGGGCTTCTGGGTTTTGAAGTCTAAAACAGCTGGGGAAGCAGAGCTTGAAAACGGCTGGTGTCTTGGCAACCACAGAGGTTTGGTTCCACTTTAACGGTCGTGGCCCCATCCTGTGGGGTGCTGGGATTTGCCGTTTGGCGAGGGGTTTATAAGCCCTAAGAAAGCGGCTTGCATTGTATTCCCTTGAAGAGAATTTTAAGTGCCCCTCTGAGCGACAGGTGGATCCACAGCCTTTCAAATGGAATCCACCTGCTGTGACTGTTTAGTGCAGCTCCACCTTTAATTACTTAGGCTTCCCCTCCCCTCCCCCCAATTAATTGTGTGCCATCAACTCAACTCTGACTTAGGGTGACTCTTTCCAGCGTTTTCAAGGTAGAGAAGACTCAGAAGGGGTTTCCCCTTCTCTTCTTCTTCTGGGGTGCCCTGGGACGGTGCCGCTTTGGCCCAAGGCTACCCAGGCTGGTTCAGTGGAGAATCGGAACTCACAATGCTGAGCTCCACAGCCAGAGCCCTAATCCCCTGAGTGATCCAGCGAGCTCTTTGGGGTTGGATCTTAATACACTTTTCTCCTCTCTCTTTTTTTTTCCCCTGCAGGAGGTGCGTGCACCTGTGGCAATAACTGTCAGTGTAAAAACTGCAAATGCAAGTCATGTAAAAAAAGTGAGTATTCTTCAAAAGGGTGGAGAGGTGTTTGCTAACCATCACCAGGACAGGGTGGGATTCGAACTCTCAACCAAACAACTGAGCTATCCAGTTTTCTCATACAGAAACAGCCAAAGGTTGATTCCTTCCTCTTTTTTTGGGGGGGGGGGTGGCTGCTTATTTATTTATTCAAAATATTTTTTTTTATCCTGCCTTTCTCCTCTGAAAAGAACCCAATGGGGCTTACATTACTGAAAGACGATATTTAAAGTTGAAAATGATGAGTATACAATGGAGGGCTTACCTCATTAAAAGCCAGTATTGAAAGCTAAGAACAATGAGTACAAAGAGGCAGCTTACATCATTAAAATATAATATTAAAGCTAAAACAATAGGTTTGCGAGCACTAGAAAGGAACAAAGAAATACCACACTGAGAGGTAGTAAATCCTTCTATGAGAGAAAGCTTGCCTCCAAGGAGCAACAAATAGATCAATAAATAAAAATTACAGGGTTGAAGACATCTCACGCAGGACAGAAGTGGGTGGAAATTAAGCGCCTTACCTTTAAGCCATCGTGGATGAGTAATAAAACAATTATTGGGCATTTTCCTCTCTTGAGGATGGGAATACGCAAAAACAAACAGCCTTATCCGAACTGGTGGTGCTCGGCCACCTCTCAGAAAAAGCCCACCTCCTGGAATTTCCCATCCAGCATGGAGCTGTACTCCCCCCAAAAAAGTAACTTTTTCAGTGCTTTCCCCACTCTTAGAAGCGCTAAGCCTCTGAGAAAAAGTATAGATGGTATAACTGGGGGAGAGATAATCATCATGTGGAGGAAAGAGATAATAAGGGTTGTAAAGAGCTCGTGTGTTGTGGTTCTTGGTGGAAAGGGGATTGGAGGGAGTGGTAGACTCGGATCTAGAATGGTTTCCGCAGGGTTGACCAAATCACCGCGATCGCTGTTCCCTGTATAGGCGCGCAAGGGGTTGCAAGAAGAGACTCGCTCAAATCTGTGTCAGTAGTAAGACTTGAACCCAGACCTCTTGATTCCAAAGCCCAACAGAGTTGCCTGCCAGCCCTCCCTATTCGTCTCTGCTGTGTTATCCCGAAGAGCTAATATCTCAAGTTTTGCTTTGTTTTTCTCCTTTCCAAATGTCCCCTCTCTCTTCCCCCCCCTCCAGGTTGCTGCTCCTGTTGCCCAGTCGGCTGCTCCAAGTGTGCCCAAGGGTGCGTCTGCAAGGGACCCCCCTCCACCAAATGCAGCTGCTGCCAGTGAACCACCCCCTCTGCTCTCAGAGCAGGGACCTGTATATTTGCCTGCAACAGTGTAACTCTCGTGTCTTATATATTTGTGTGTTTTCTAGCTTGTAGAAGTGCGACCAAAAAAAATAAGCTACTTTGAAAGTAAATAAAGCTATATATGTATATATAAACAATGGCATTTGGAAAACATTTTTTTTGCTTATGTTTTTCTTCCCTTCTGAAAAAAACCAGTGGGTGGCGCCCATGAGTCTTAAGAAAAGCACAGGATTTGTGCGTTATCGAATCAACTCCACATGGCCTTTTGCTGTTTCTTTAACTACTTTCCAGAATCTACCCAAGTGATTCTGGAGCATATAGCCTCCTCAAAGTAACTTTTCCGAGCGTTAAGTTAATCCCGGTGGGTACTTAGCAATACTGATGGCCCATAATATCTGTGCTCCTTCTGCCTGAGTCTCTGCTTTCAAAACGTTTCCGTGTTCTAAGGAAGATCTTATCCAACACAGATTTTGAAATTTAAATCGCTTTCATGGTTTCCAAATGTGCATCTCTATGCAAACATAGCATATACACATTTTATGCAAGTTTGTTTTCTTTTTTTCTTTCTTTTTTTGAATGATGCACATCTTTTGGCAGTATCTTGTCTCCATCATGGCATATTTGTGGTTGAGTATGCCACTGAACTATTACAAGCTGGCAGCGGCTTGCCCGTTATTCATTTCAAAAACCTATATGCCGCCTTTCGGGGCAAAATTCTTGCATGTGTGCCTTACATCAATATCTTTAAATAATAATACAACAAATCTAGAAGACTCCAAAACTCAACGTGATGATGAGAACTGAACAGAAGCATTGAAATCCAGCCAGAGTGCCGATACTGAAAATCCACTTCAAATTAAGAGAAAATGTTCTTGAAATTCATTGAAAATGGGGTGACATCTAGAAAAGGAGCGGTTGGTTGAGTTAGGGAGCCATGAGAACAACTCAAGCTTGAGTTGATGCTTAGCCATGTTGGGAGCCCTTCTAATAACCCATAATTATGTGCCATCAAGTTGCCTCCAACTCATGGCAACCCTACATGCATACATATTTTATTTCAGTCCTTATTTTAGACCAATTAAACAATTACAACTTCAACCTTTTCAGCATAAGGCATAGCAAAATTACCACTTACGCTAGTTTAAAATGCATTTAAAAACTTACTGTTTAAATCCATTTAAAATCCACAATTTTAAAACCATTTAAAATCTACACATCTAAAATTTATCTAACCTTTGATTTCTGGAATCTAATTATCCCCATGCAGAAACTTGCAACACGATAGGTGATCTTAGCGTCTTTATCGGGGAGAAGAAGCTGGAGTCTACTTTCTTCTCTATGACCTGGGATTTTTTTTTAATCAGTGGAGAAATAATCTGATTATGTGGAATCTCACAGTGGGGACAGGTAAACGTGTTGCGTGGTTTCTGCCACCCCTAGCAAACAGGAGCAAAGCCTTTCTGCATAAGGCACATTCCTATATTTCCCTTTGAGGTATGGCGACCCCATGAATGAGCCATCTCCAAAAAGCCGTGTCCTCAACAGCCATGCTCAGCTCCTGCAAACTCAAGCCTGTGGCTTCCTTTTAGGGAGTCAGTCAATCTCGTGTTGGGTTTTCCTCTTTCCCTGCTGCCTGCCCAGGATATCTGCAAAGCTCTCCCCCAGCTCTCCATTTCAAATGAATCAATTTATTTTCATGTCAGCTTTCTTAACTATTCAGTTTTCAGCTCCCTAAATTCCTGACTAAGATCATGGCCATTGGTCCCATCACCTCCTGGTAAATTGAAGGGGAAGATATGGAGGCAGTGACAGATTTTACTTTCTTGGGCTCCATGATCACTGCAGATGGTGACAGCAGCCACAAAATTAAAAGACGCCTGCTTCTGGGGAGGAAAGCGATGACAAACCTTGACAGCATCTTAAAAAGCAAAGACCTCACCTTGCCGACAAAGGTCCGCATAGTCAAAGCTATGGTTTTTCCAGTAGCGATGTATGGAAGTGAGAGTTGCACCATAAAAAAAGCTGACCACTGAAGAATTGATGCTTTTGAATTGTGGTGTTGGAGGAGGCTCTTGAGAGTCCCCTGGACTGCAAGGAGAACAAATCTATCCATTCTGAAGGAAATCAAGCCTGACTGCTCACTGGGAGGACAGATCCTGAAGCTGAGGCTCCAATCCTTTGGCCATCTCATGAGAAGAGAAGACTCCCTGGAAAAGACCCTGATGTTGGGAAAGTGTGAGGGCAAGAGGAGAAGGGGATGACAGAGGATGAGATGGCTGGATGGTGTCACCAGTGACCAACGTAAATTTGACCCAACTCCGGGAGGCAGTGGAAGACAGGAGAGCATGTAGTCAAGCAAGGAAAGCATTTTCAAAACTCTGAGACAGGATCCTACGATGTTCCAGCAGTATCTGATATAACGAATGTTCTCCCAGATTTTCATGAACCTCACATTGAACATCCGCTGGTCATTTAGAGGTTAATACATTTTGGAACAGACTCTAAACTCAAGGATGAAGGAAGCACAGACTCCCCCCCCTCCTTGTGCTGTTTTCTTGCCTTGACATAGGCAGCAACATAACCTTGTCCCATTAACGGGGAGGGAGTCCTGCTTCCTGTCCACCCCCATCATCAAAAGGTTGAGAAATCAATTACAGTAACTGATCTCAGGGACAGCATGTGGATTCTGGGATCAACATGTACTGAAAATGTACCCCTTGGGATTGCGCAATCAGGCAAAGAGAACTTTCAGGGGGAAAAGAGGCTTTTTCAGCCAGAACAGAGATGACTCTTTCCGGGAAAACATCGGCAGCCGGAAAGATGCTGGCAGGGTTCCCTGCGTTTGGGGTCAAAGTCCGGGGTTATGCTCTAATGTGCCAGCATGCAGTAGTACATTTGAGGCATCAACATGGGTTTCATCATATATTTTTTCCCCAGAAGTGTCCAAAGAATCAGAAGGGTAGTTTTTTCCTGCGTGAATCATGAATCAACTTCCCTTCTCTTTCTGATCTGTTTTCTTAGGACAAAATTATACACCGTCTTGACCAATGTCAAGTCATGGCAAAGCAAAGAGGATGGATGTTTATAGGCAAAAATCTTGGAAGGGAGTTAGTTGGGAGGTTTAATTTTTTTTTAATACCAAATCTCTCTCTCTCTCTCTCTCTCTTTCACACCCACATTGGTACACTCAGCTTCAGTATCTGAGTTGTGTTTTCCATTTCTTAGAGCAGTATTTGTTCCTTTTTAATATTTGTGAGTTTGTTTGTTTTTTAAGTGGTCCTCCAGAGATATGAAAACCATGTGCTTTTGGGCCATGCACAGGAAGAGGGATATGATCTGTTTCTGCTCAAGCAGCTATACGTCCGGGTGTCTCCTCCTTTTCTCCCTCTGCTGTGTCTTCCGGCTTCTCAGGCACACACCGTTCATTGTCCTTCGGTCTCTCTGGCCACACAACTGCTGAATCACCCTTGAGTCAGCACGGGCACTTCCCCCCCCAGAGGGAGGAGTAAAACTTGCCGCACGGCCCGGAAGCCTTTTTGCACACTGCCCGGAAGGAGGACGAGTGTTTGTATTGCCATGTGCCATGTGCCGAGGGCAGAGCCCTGTGGTCTTTGCACACCGCCCTGACGGTTGCACAAGGAAAACAGTGAGTCCAGTCACTGGATGGGGAGATTTGCACACTGCTCCACAGCGCTGGCTGGTGCACAGGGAGCATGACTGGGCAATGGCATGTTTACTCACATGATCCCATCACGATCTCTACTCGACAGCAGGTTTTGCTTTCAATGTGGGGGTGCAGGCGTGCCTACAGATTGTGCTGTTTACCTTCACAACCTCAGCCTTGAAAACGAAAAGATTAACCGCTGCTGCACGAGCTCTCCGCAGCATCCTCCTGCCTGATTCCTCTTGATCCTCGCATCCTCTGGCCACCATAAAGCCAATCATGTTTAAAACATCCCAGAAGGTGTATTTAGGATGTCACACAAGGCAGATGATGATTGGTTGGGGGGCAGCCCTCTGAAATCTGGGGTGAAGCACCCCCTTGCTCAGTTCACAAGCCCCTCTCCACAGCCGGAAGCAATGGACTCAGCCATCGGTCAGGAACCGTAATATTCCCATTGAACGGATGACCCCTGAGACCCAAGGCTCCTTCTCTGACAATGGCTGTGGGGTGGGAAGAGTAGAGGGCTTAAGCTATTTGGGGCTTTACCTCTGGAGACCTCCATCAAAAGACAGCCATGTTTGGAGGGGTGGGGGATTGTGCCTAATTAATAATAATCACGCGCCATCCACAGAATTCTGACTTATGATGACCCTGTTCACAGTTTTCCAGGTAGAGAAGACTCCGAAGTGGTTTATACATCACTTCTTCTGGGAGGAGGGGGTGCCCTGGGAACAATGTGCAGCTTGCCCAAGGCCACCCAGGCTGGCCCAGTAGTGGGGAATCGAATCTCCGAACAGATACCTCAACCTCTGAGCTATCCAGCCAGCTTGTGCTTACTTTACTAGGGTGGAAATTCTATTCAGAGGGCTTCAGACTTCCCAAGATCTCAAATTGTACCGGAATCTGTAACTTATCTCCTTCACAGCTCAGCCCTTGCAAACGCCACCCCATGGCTTCCTTTAGGGAATCAACCCATCTCACATTGGGTCCTCCTCCTTTCCTGCTGCTTTCCGATTTTCCCGGCGATGGTTGTCTTTCCCTGCAAGTCTTGTCTTCTTTGGCGTATTTCCAACCTGGGGCAGAGGGTTGAAAAACCAAGAGTGACTGAAGCTGATTGGGAAGACTTGAGTGGACAAAGGAGGGCTCCCTGGTTTAAGGCATCTGGTTGGGAGTTCGATTCCCCCCCCACCCCGGCTTCTTTAACAGCAGCTGGACTCCCATGATGCTGCTTTTAGGGTCCCTTCCAGCAATGCAGTTCTAGGAAGATGATGACTGGGCAGAGAAAGGGGTGCAGTTGTACACGCAACCCTTAGTGACCCGCTAGGAAAGTAGCTTATTACAAGATGCTCTTTTGACCAGCGCAGGGGCTGAAAGTCAGTCGTATGCCAACCCTAGAGTAGACTCATTGAATCCGTGGGGACTTGGTGAGTTAGCTGCTCCCTGAGCTTCCACGGATTCAGTGGGGTGACTTACTACTGGATTTCTGCCCTGTGCACATCAAACCAAAGAAATTTTAAAAAATAATAATCTTGGGGAGGGAAAGACCCCTGCCTAGCCCCCCCTGGACACTGGGGGACGAGAACTTGTAGCAAGGGCCCGGGGTTCGACATTTGCGCGAAGAATTCTGCAAGGGCGCAAAGACGGCGCTTGGATCTGGAAACACTCTTTAAAAAGAGAGAGAAAAAGTCACTTTCCTGGATGGATTAAGGGGACTGCTTGCGCTCGGCTCCGATTAGGGACGAGGTCCCGGACCTTGGCCGGCGCTCCAGATCCGGATGCGGGCAAGGGGCTCCTTTGCACCCGGACCCGGTGTACCAGGGCCGTGCGCGCTCGCGCTCGCTCGCCCGCGCGCAGGGGTTGGGAGTTGCGCCCGGCGCAGGAGGCGGGCGTTTTTGCGCCCGGCTTGCGGGCCGGCCGGCCAGCCTCTGGCGAGAGGCGATAAATAGCCGGACGGAGGCGGCCCCGGAGCATCGCCTCCCGAGACTCTCGCCTTTGCTCCAGCTCTTCGCCTCCGCCTCCGCCAGCTCCAGAACAGGATGGATCCCCAGGACTGCGCCTGCGCCACCGGTGAGCCTCCTTTCTTTCTCCTTGGTGCCTCTGCAAGGCTTTCCCTGTGTTCTAACAGCTATCGACTACAAAGCCCATCTTCCAGGCTTGTGCGACTTCCCCTTTTTCTTCCTTCCTTGGACTCTCAGGGAACACCAACCGGAGTCTCGGGCGAAAAGACGCTCTGAATTTTTCAAGGCGATGTCGCGTCGCTTCCTTTCCTGTGTTTCATGTCTTTTAATATATATTTTTTGAATAGTTGTATACCTAACCGTTTTAAGTTGTTTAATACGGTCTTTTTCAAAGATGTCAGCCGTCTTGAGTTCTTTTAAAGGAGAAAGCCCGGATGAAAATATTTTAAAGAAGTAAATACATACATTTAGATTCGAAATACTTTAAATCCTACGAGAGGAGATTCTGCTTCTTCTTCTTTTTTTTTCCTAAACTGAATCTAGACTTTGGTGGGGGGGGGGACTTCTCCTAATCCTGCCCTTTCCATGAAAACTCACCTTAGTGAGCTCTTTATTTCTGCAATGATGATGATGCCCTGCCGGCTAAATTTGCAAATTGCAAATCTGACGGGTCCCGTTTATATCCTGTTTTTTCCCCTCCAACCGTGAATCTCTTCCCTCCCCGCTTTCCATCATCACAACAACCCTGTGAGGTAGGTTGCTAACTCAGGCGGCAAGAAGGAGGGAGAGACTTTGACCCACCTCCATCCAATGAGAAAGTTCTTAGGCTTTTTGGGGCCCTTAACTAGTCAGTTTCTCTGATGGAACTTTTGGCTGGGCTCCCAGATGTTTTTCCACACTTCTGGCACTGAATAATCCTGGAAATTCCTGTTTTATCTGCTTGAAGATTCCTAGAATCGCTTTCTAGAATTCAAATAGCTCAGCCACCTAAGTAAGTTAAGGGAAACCTCTTTTTCAAATTTACCTAAAGTTTGTGATCCTGGGTCAGTTTCTTAGAAGGATCTATCTTTAAAAAAAATACTACTTCTCTCCTCTAGCCTTGATGCAATTGAGCATAAGCACTTCTTCATGGAAGCAATTAGTCTCTGTGTGTCTGCAGTGCACCTGGAAACTAATGACTTAATTGCCTCTGAATTGAGGCTCTGGCAAGTTGCAGGTGAAACGGGGAGATCTACCTGGGAAAATTCTCAGGTGCCCAGACGCAGCCCATGATCTGAGAGTTGCTAACTTCCGTTTTAGAGCGAATGGTTTTGTAGGCACTTGATGCGCCGAACGTGACATTTCTTCTTAGGGTCTTGTGGATATAGTTGCACCTTAAGGCCAACTTTTAAAATAACCGTTTATCTGCTCCAGAGAGCTCTGTGGATTACAACTCCCAGAAATCCTGGCCAGCACCGCTCATGGGGGGGGTGGGCTTCTGGGAGTCTTGAGTCCAAGACCTTCTGAGGACTCCACCGTTGCTAGACATCTGGGGAGACGTCCTGTTTGAGATCAGTGGGGTTTTATTTCCAGGTCCGTGTGCTTACGGATCACTTCACAGATCACTTTCCTTGATGGCAACAAGACATGCCTTGCTTACTTAAAGTTATGATGTTCCTCTTCCTTCGTTTGCCTTCAGGGGTCCTGCTACTCCAAAAATGAGTGGACAAGACTTTAAATCTCATCTCTAAAATATTTGAATGTTACTTCTATAGATCATGAAACTGAGACCAAAATGGTGATCTTTAGCCAACCCTGTGGGCATTACATAAAAAACTTGATTGAGAGCATATTCTTCTGAGTGGGGTGGTCTGCAGCACTAATTTAATCTCTACTATGTATTATTTCTCTCTCTCTCTTTTCTCCCTAGGTGGCTCTTGTTCCTGTGCAGGTTCCTGTAAATGCAAGAACTGCAAGTGTACCTCGTGCAAAAAAAGTGAGTAATCAAAATATGGATCTGTGGAACACCAGGAGATGAACCCTCGGGCCATCCCCCCCCCCCAACATCCAAAGGAACCATTAAAACCTAGAATCCAATCCTGGCCTCCTAATGTCTTTGCTTAGAAGCTGAACAATGTGGCCAAATTTCTAAGTGAATACCTGCAGAACTGGATAGTGTGGAAGGTTTGATGGTAACCTTTGTTTCTGTGTTTCTTGGGGGTTTGTGTTACATGGATTGTGACCTTTTCGTTCTTGAATAAATAGTAAATGGTTAATGCCAAATAAGCATTGTTGCACAACTCTTGAGATGCATTTGCATCTGGGCCAAGTTAGGATTCCAAGGATGCATGGAAACATCTGTCAGGTGGAAAATCCTTATTTTAATTTCACATGTGTTAACAATGATGTGGATAGCAGAGCTGGTTGCTCCTGGCCTGTGATCTCACTGTCTAGATAGAGGTATTGCAGAGCAGAATTCCCCTTAAATTTCTCGTCGTGCCAGGCGGTTAAATGTCTCAAAGAGACCCTCATGTTGTGAGCCCAGAACTCATGGCTTTTGAACTCTTTTTTTCCCCCTCCCAGGCTGTTGTTCCTGTTGCCCAGCCAGCTGCGACAACTGCTCCAAAGGCTGCGTCTGCAAAGAGCCGTCATCGGATAAATGCAGCTGTTGCCACTAAAAATCCAGCATTGTTCAATTGTTCTGTAAATATTCTGTATGATGCTTCGAAAAGGCAACTTTCGGGACGCATTGAATATTTTGTAGCTGTTGTTCTTGCAGATGACTGGGAAATAAAATGTTATGATTTCAGAAAAAGTAATTGTGTCAGGTTTTTAATGTGTGAAATGTGAAGGGGAGAGAAGCACAGCCTTTACAAATGAACCCGGAATGAAGGCCTGCAAACTGATTTCTTACAGCACATGATCCTTCAGTTATTAAATACATGTACGCACATTTCTGTGCCTCCTCTTTTAAGTTTTCCTATGCTATGTTAGCTGTGTTCCATCACAATAACAGGCAGGGAGGCAAATTCTCCCATCAACAATATACAGGTGGAAAGGTTACAACAATTCTAAAAGAAATTAGTTATAATTGTGCAGTTATGGGAAGTAGATTGATTTTGAATGGATGATTAAGAGCCATTAGACTTACAAAAGATCTGGTGATTCTCTCTAATATGTTAATCTTGTGTGCTCAGGTAATACTATTCCTCCTAAATTTCATTAGGCGAGTCCTTAACTTCCACACCCTGTAAACACAGGTTCATAAACAGGTGCGAAGGCTGTCTTGCAGGTATGAAGACTGTCTCCGTCTCCCCCAATAGTTGCAGGGACTCAATGTCAGATAAGGACTGAGAGGATCAGAGTTCAAATCACGGATGATGTTTAGGGTGGCACTTACATGTCACCACAAAAGAGGGTAAACATCAGCAATGAAGAGGACACCCAATTTGCATTAAATCCCATGTCCTAATGTATATGCATGGATATGCAGTTAGAAACGGTTTTGTATAATTTGAACGGATGCCAGTGTACCTCACTCAAAAGACTGGCCTGCTTCTAGAGCGTGATCTCCAGATAATTGCTCCGGACAAAAAGCAACATCGGAGTCCCTATGTCTCTTTCTCTTCTGCTACTTTTTGTCAGGTTTGAGCTCAGCAGCCCTTCAAACAGAGGACTCTCCTCTGGCAAACTTTTGAAAGGAGGATCGCCCTCCCCAAAAGAGAGCTTGTGGCCACCCTTGGGACATTAGGGGAAACATCATGCCTCAGCTTAGCCTTCCTTCAGAATAAAGCAAGCCAAAAAAACTCTCTCAAGCATTTCTCATAAAATATCTAGGAACCCAAGGAGCAGGTGGTGAAGTGAGGTGGCCACTTCTCTGACTTCTCGGAGAGCAGTCTTCTGTTGGAGGTGCTGCCAAATAGCAGTTCCCCCCCCCCCTTTTTTTAAAAAAAAGCTTTTTGAGGGTTTTACCAACCCAGGTATGATTGAAAGATACAGAAGAAGAAGGAGCTAGACCTCTTTTGAGAACTGCAGAGTCGGCTGGGCGCTCACATGCCAAACACGCACAGGGCAACCTCACAGCACAGTTTGGGTGGGGGGAATCTTGTGCTGGTCACATGCAACTTACGAGTTAAAAACTACAGTGGTGCCTTGCTAGATGATGATAATCCATTCCCCTGAAATCGCTGTTTAGCGAAATCATTGTCTAGCGAAAAGCATTTCCCCATTGGAATGCATTGAAACCTGTTTAATGCATTCCAATGGGGAAGAATTGTCATTGTCTAGCGAAGTTCGGCCATAGGAAAGCCGCTTTGCGAACAGCCAATCAGCTGTTTAAATCATTGTCTTGTGAAGCTAAGGTCCCGAAAACACCCGTTTTGTGAGTGCAGAGGGAGCTGTCAAAATCGTTGTCTAGTGAAAATCAGTTTGCGAAGCAGGGACCAAACATTGTCCAGCGAAATTCCCCCATAGGAATCACTGTTTTGCGAATCGATATAGCGATCACAAAAAGTCAATGTCTAGGGAAAAAACTGTCATGTGGGGTTTCAAGGCATTCCAATGGGGAAAATGCTTTTCGCTATACAATGATTTTGCTAAACAGCGATTTCAGTGGAACAGATTATCATCGTCTAGTGAGGCACCACTGTAAAGTTCCTGAACTTTGGTATAGTGGCGGTTAAGAACGCATTTGCCCCAGGTGGGTTTTAGTTCTTCCTACCTGGGAAAGGGGAAAGCCGGCACCTGAGCTGGGGAGAACATGTGGGAAAGGTGAGGCGTTTGGGACCGGGCCCATCTGTCTTGGGGCCAGATGCCCCACAGCCAGCGCCCAAAGAAATCTGGAGCTGAAGAAAGATCGAAAGCAGAGCGGGAGGCCAACGGGAAGGGCCCCGAGGCCCCCGGGAAACGCAACCTGGTAGAGACAGGTTGGCTGAAGGGAGGAGAGAGAGAGACAGACAGGGAGAGGAGACATCCCTCGGGCATAAGGTTGGTTCTCAGAAAACCAGCCTAATATGGATTACAAGATTAGAGGATGTGCTTGCAAGTGGAGACCTGTTTCTTCTGGATGCCCTGCAGGAGTTGGTTGCATTGAGATTTCCTGAGAAACGAATGCGCGCACACACACAAAAACACCCTTCTGAGATGACATCAAGGGAACCCAAAACTGTCTCTCAAGAACCGCGTGCGGAAGAAAAAAAGTCAAAATGTAAGAACTTTGTCGTACTGCAAGGCAGCAGGGGAGAACACTTACCTGTTGTACTGGAGGACAGGAAAACCTTACTCTTGATTTTGTTGTGTTTCTACAAATTGTGGCTGTTTTTTTTCTTCCCATCTTTGTTTTTTTTTTTTCCTTCTGGGACTGGAATCTGGACCCTGTTTTGTGCATTTTTCATCATGCAAACATTTATTTGTGCATTTTTCTTATTTTATTTATTTGAAACATTTATATGATGCCTTTCTTCTTAAGCCAAAGTGGCTTACCGTATTATGCATTTTAATCTAATTTAGACACATTGGGAGATTAAAAGGGGGCAGCTGCTTCAGTTGTATGCATTTCAGCTAAAGTGTGTGTTGTTGTTTTTTAAAAAAAGGAGGCATTTTGTGGGCACTTCATTTCTCCAAAATGCACAATAAGCCTCAGAAATATATACATTTCCTCTTACAACAAGACCCTGGAAGTGTGAAAACATGAGGGTCATCAAGATTCTCCAGTTGAACCAAGGTCTTTTTTTAATCTCTACCCACATCTTACTGTAAGGGGGTAGGGGCAGCTTGCATATCCCCAGATGCTGCTGGACTATAATTTAGGATTAAGTCAAAAAGTCCAGCTATGGCGACGCTGGGGGCTCTTGAACCCAGATTGCCAGATGGAGTTTGCAAGATGGAGTTTGCAAAAGCCACAAGACAGAAGCATCAGATGTACTGATCTACACTTTCTCTTCTCTCTGGAGACAAACGTCAGCTTCGGCTTCTCCGGATCTCTCTGCGGCCTTTCGGCGATTCTTTGTAAATTCAGAGCAGAAAAATGTGGAACAGGGTAGATCACTCTGGGTCAGCGAAACAGGAGATCAGATCCATTGTGTTCAGCAACTTCGAAAAAGAAACCCTTGGAAAGGGTCATTTTCAGGACCTTCAACCTTGGGAAATAATAGTTTCTGATGCCCAGAAGAAGCTGAGCAGGGTCAGAACCAGGCTGACTTCTCTTAGCAGGGAGTTGTGCATTTGGGGTTCTGCACCATAGAAATCCCTGTCTGTCTTTCTTGCCAAGGGGATGGTGGGACCCAACCGACTCTCTTTTAGGAAGACTAGCCCTCCTTTCCAAGGCATATTCCAGTCCAAGAGAGAGAACCCAAAGGGGGAGGGAATATCACAGACCTCGGGCGCATTGCCTCTCCAAAATGTTGGGCCATGGGTGGCTACCTTTCCGGCTTCCACTTCCCTGCCCTCCTGCCTCAGGTGAGCCCTGTAGTCCCTGGGAATAAGGAAGGAGGGGCAGGTAGGCCCACTTGGCTCTTGCATTTACGAGGTGAGCAGGGCTCTGCCTGCCTCAAGAATGTGCAAGCCTTTTCAAAGACAGAGGGGGTAAAAAAAACACCTACAGCAGGAGGGAGGCCAGGGAGTCTTTCTTGATTTATAAAGAATATCCTTTCTTCAGCCTGTGAAATCTGCTGAGCTCCTCTGTCAAAGGTAATTGGAACTTTGCTCCAGGCAGAGATGAGTTGCCAAAGCAAGCCAGGTTGGCTCTTCCATTTCAGCCTTGCAACGCAGGGAGGGAGGCTGACGGTGGAAGGGTGGGGACGTTGCTTGCGCCAAAGCAGTTTTTCAAACTGCAGTGGGAATCACAGTTTTTTTCCCCCACCCTCCCACCAGCAAACAAAATGAAGAAGTCACAGGAAATATTGGGCTACCTTTCTAGGTGGAAGGGATTTTTCTTGGGTGTAGGATCCTTCGGCATTCCCGGTGTGTGCTTCTCGTCTAAAATGGAAGAGCTGGGCCAGAGTGTGGGAAAGTGTGGCCGTCTTAGCAAACTAAAGCTTATGTGGTGTAGCAAGGAAAGGGCTGGATCGTGACCGGGAAGATCCATGAAACTCACCAACCAAACTTGGGCTGATGGTATTCTTTCTCTCTCTCTCCCCCTCCCTTGTCCTACCTCACAGGGTTGATGTCATCAGAAAGGGAGCGGAAGAAAGTGCCTTGAGATCAGTGGAAGAAAGGCCAGGAACAGATGCAACCGCTAACCGAGTCAATGATAGCACAAAAGACAGTCGAAAATCAACTGTGAAGCCCACCCACCGTTCTCTTGTAACATCTCCCCCTCACCATACAAATGAACATTGAAGAAATAGGACACCAGAAGGTTATAAAATGGAAGACATTTTAGAAGCGGTCATTAAGACCGCTTGTTAGATTTGATGAATGAAAGAGAATAGCACCATGTAATGAAGTCAATCAGTCTAAAGCCACCATGAGGTTATGCATCTTAGTATTTTAATCCAAACTGGGATCCTTCTAGCTCTGCAGTTCTCAGATGATGATGACCACGGTGGCATTAAGAGGTGCATTCGATGGTCTGATCATCTTCTCTACCTGTAAATGGCTGGCGCCACCTAGTGCCCGTCTGGCACCATGACACCTTTCCTGTCTCTCCTCTTGCCCTCCAGCAGATGTAGATAACAGCCACTCCAGTTTAGGTCCTTCTTTCCTTCCTTCCCCAGTTATTTAGCAAGCAGTCGCACGGTGGCTGAGGCAGAAGACACGGCGGGTCACAGCAGGTGGAGCTGAGGGCTATCGGTTATAGGCAAAGCCGTGACCTGACCCGTCTTGGCACCTGCCAGAAGCATCACACTCTTCCATCAAAAAGGAAGGGAACGCCAGGCTGCCCCGCAAAAAGAAAAGTCGTGCTTATGCTGGGAAAAAGAAAAGGGACGTTAATAGAGCTGGGAGAGGCTGCCCTTTATTTTCCTAACACTAACCCGTAGACCCCCCCCCCCCAAGCAGGTTTTGATGCCCTGGAGCAAGGCCCTAGTGGCACCGTTCCTGGTTCAGCCCCCGGGTAGAGGCAGGGATTGAAGGGGTGAAAATGAGCATTCTCGCACCCTTCCAGGCATCAGGCATCCCCACATATAGAAGAACCCTAGAATCATGGAGCTGGACGGGGCAGTCCAACCCCTTGCTCAAGGCAGGAACCCAAATCAAAGATCTGAGAGAGGGTTGCCTTAATACTCTCTTGAATGCTTTGAACACAGGAGCCCTCAACTCCCCCGCCTCCAGGTCATGGGTCCCATTGTCGTACCGCTCTAACAGTTAGGAAGTTTTTCCTCATATCCAGCCAAAATGTGGCTTCCTGTAACGTGAGCCCATCGTTGCGTGTCCTACACTTTGGGAGGATGGAGAACAGATCTTGTCCCTCCCCTGTACGAATACCTTTCACATCTTCAAAAAGCGCTATCAGATCTCCCCCCAGGCTTCTGTACACAAAGAGACTATTATATTAAGCCTCTCCTGTGCCCGTTAGTTCAACTTGTGCTTGGCAGCTTTAGCAACTTCTCAAATTGGTCAACGATGTTGGCTGGGATGAAGGGTTACCAGCTGCCGCTCTCACGTCCTTAGTCGATGCCTCGTGTCCAGTTTTCTTGGCATGCCGTTGAAGGCTGCGGCGGCATGAAGCCTGACCAGTTTGCCTGGCACTTGTTCGCTCACCTTTCCATCCATGTGGTGAACTCATTAGAGCATGCACGGTGCCCGGAGGGACACCAAGGTTCCAGTTTTTGCAGAGCGACAAAGCTTGGTGGCTGACCTTTCCCCACTTGCTACCTCTCCATCAGCCCTTCGTGGAACCATGGCGTTGGAAGGGGGCCTTCAAGGCCATTGGGTCCAACTAACTCCCCAGTCAAGGCGGGAATCCAAAGTAGATCCGTCAGATATCTGTCTCACATTCTCTTCAAGCCTCCAATGTTGGCGAGCTCACTGCCACCTTCCAATAAATGAAGGGACCATCGTAGATGGCCGGTGCTTGGGAATAGTATGTTTTTGGACTAAAACTGTAACGTCTCAGCCAACGCGGTAGCAGTTATAGAGCTCAAAACATTTCACCCTTTTAAGAATTCATCTACGGTTATCCTCTCTCTTGGATTTGAAAGTGACTTGAGGCAGCTTTCCTACATGTAAGAGATTTTGTAAGGTGTAAAAATCTATTTAACTACAGTATTTTTATATGGGGGAAAGTTTTTTCTCCCCCCCCCAGCCTTTTTTCCCTTCCGTCAAGGGTCCAGTATTTCTCAAAGGAGACGGTTGCAACCTAGTCTTTTTTTAAAGGCAAGCTGGAACATATGAAGACCGGACTGGCAAGTGCCTGTAACCGTGCTAACTGCTGGAGGCAGTCTGGGGATCCTGATGGAGGCTTGTTTTATTTCTGTCACTTGTTGCAGGGGTACTTCTCGCCGAGAGACTCAGGGGGCCAGATAATCTTCTCAACTGAGTAGCCTAGACAGATAAGAGGTCCAAGCATGGACAGCCATATGGCTGTGTGGTCACCTGAACTCCAGAGCGACGGACTTCATCTCCTTTTCCGTCCCTTTTCTCACCCCCAGTACAAAACCATGAAAGTATACAGAACTGATGCCTCTTTCCCCACTGAAAACAATGCCTGTTTTCTTCTCAAACCTAACCTTCCATTTTCCTTCCTGTACCAGGTTCTAAAGTTATCAGTATTTTCCCTCCCATCCATTTGAAGGTTCTCTGGTTTGCATCAGTGATGCCTGATTATGGCCTGAACCCTGGTCAGCACCATGGACAGTTCCCACCCACTGCAACCATAGAATTGGCTAAAAGCAAACAGGGCCATTGCCAACTTAATGTGAACTGGAAAAGAGACAGGGGGTGGGGGGGTGGGGAGGCTTTGATGTCTCCTTTCCTCAGCACCAGGCAAACCTCCAGACATGGCTAACCAGGAAAAGGGCTTTTATTCAACAAAGGAGCAAATGGAAATATTCTAAAACATCAGTAGCATCACCTGGATATCTGCCAGGCAGGGCACGTTTATTATCGCCCACCGCCCCACGGAACCGAGAACAGGGGACACCAGGAAGAAAACTGTTGACGCATATGTGTGTGTGTGTGTGTGTGTGTGTGTGTGTGTGTGTGTGCGTGCGTGTGTGTGTGTGTGTGAGAGAGAGAGAGAGAGAGAGAGAGAGAGAGAGAGAGAGAGAGAGAGAGAGAGAGAGAGAGAGAGAGAGGTCCAAGTACAGTGGGGGAATGAGAAGAAAAAAGGAAATGAGCAAAATGGCCCGGACTGTCTTTAATGCCCTTGACACTATTTCCGCAGTCCGCTAAACGACAATTTGGTTTAGGGAGCATTGAAGGCTGTCTGTAAAAGAAATGTCTCTGGATCTATAAGAACAGCAAGAGGTTGTCCCCGGTTCCTCAGCAGTGGGACCGCTTCAGGAGGCAAACAAGAATCAGTTGATGGTGAGCACGTCACTCTGGATCTCCTGGCTGAGCTGGGTCTGGAGGTCGCTCAGCTTCTTCTTCAAGCCGGACAACGCCGAGAGGACGATGGTCTCCGGACGCAGGGAGCCACACGACTCGACGTTGTAATAAAATCTGCAAGGAGGGGAAAGAGGCCCCTTTGAAGATTAAGAGATGTACTCCTTGTTCCGTCCTGGGCAGCCAGGGAAAAACTAAGAGGGGGGAGAGTGGCAAGGGAGATCCACCGCCATGGGAGAATCTAAAAGGGAATCCCAATCCGAGTGGGGGCCTTCTTGCCTTTCCAGATGTGGTGGGCTGCAATACCAACCTTCCACAGCCAGATGGCATGGTGGGACAGCTACAACCCAGCACATCTGGAGGATACCAAGCAGTCACTTTGCCGTGTCCCATAGGACTGTGTTTAGAAACCAAACGGTGGGGGACATGCGAATGTGATGCACAAGTGTTAGACAGTACAAGTGACCTTCTTGACCCCTGCACAACTACATGGGTCAATTACCCGTGAGGGAAAAGGCTGGCTGGAGCTCCTTTCTGAGTGGAAATGGGGTGGACAACCTGGGTTCGTGGCTTTGGGGTGCCTAGGAGATGCTGCCTTTCACAGCTAAGGGTGAGGAATACAGTTTTCCTTAAGTGCTGCTAATCATCCTTCAATCAGGCACCCTCCGGAGGTGCTGCGCTACAACTCCCGTTGTACAGAGAGGAGGGCGGCTGCCATTCGATGCAACCTGGAGGGACCGCAAGGGGAAAAGGTGGTTCAAATATCCATACCTCTCCGGCTTCCCGTTGGGATCGTATGGAGCCTGGGCTTCATCTTCATCAATTTCAGAGTATTCACTCTTTGGCCTAGGATGGAAAGGAGAGGAACTCAGCGTTTGCCTGGCAGCCTTCGGAGACAGGGTGGTGGTGTTGTGGTTAGTGCCGGGCTAAAACCTGGGTTCAGATTCTCACTCGGCCAGAGAACTTACTGGGTGGCCCTGGAGCCCATCCCGCCGACTCAGCCTGACCAGCCTCACCGGGTTTTAGAAGAAAGAGTGGAGGGAGCTGCCTAGCCTGACCTGAGTTTGCTGGAGAAAAGGACACATGCAAGGAAGGCGTCCATTCCTCCTTCCTGCTTTTAGCAAAAAAAGACGGGACTCGTGACGGGGCAAAAACTGCAAGCTAGCCTCCGGCCGGTGGATAAAGGAAAGGGAGGCGAAGGTAACAAGGGAAAGTGAGCCGATTCCAGGAAGCACACTTGCTAGGATGCTAAGCTCCGACAAAGAGAAACTCAGTTTCAGATCCTTGCTTATCCGGTTGCAAAGGTGACTAGAAATCTTGAGCGGGTCCAGTATTTTGCACTCTCATCTAAAGTTGGCTGAAAAGTGGAACCTTTAAACTTGAACCTGCCCAGAGAAGGCACAGGGCCCAAAAGGTTCAAGAGTTTTACCTGCAGCTCTGACAAGGCAGCACGGTGTTATTTATATGACTACCTTCCCAGCTGAAGGCAATCCGGCGCATATGCCCAGAAAAACCACCAGCATCTCCTCAGAGCACCAATTTGGTGCCAGAACTCACACAACTTTCCTTACACACATGCAGGCTGGCAATAGGATTCTGGCTGGGGGGGGGGGCAATGTGCAGCCTGCATAATTAACTTGTAAACCGCCCAGAGAGTGCTTGAAGCAGCACGCTTTGCTTTTTTGCTTTAATAAAAGATAAATATGAATTAGAAATTTCTCTACTGGCTTGCTTTTATCGCTATGGAAAAGTACCAACCAGTCTGGGTCAAATTTCTGCAAAGGAGTGCCTTTCACTTGGATTGCTGGAGAAATTATTTATTAGCCAAGAAAACATTTGCACACGCTTTCTGTCCATTTGCTCGACTCCCTAGATATACATTTTTGTATGTTCTCACCCTGCATGCTTTTCGTAAGTAGTTTTCTCCTAGTGTGATACGTTTTAATCCATTTTAGCTTACCTCACCCTTCGGGGTATCTACTTTTCCTGAATCTATGCATTCCCATGCCTGTTTTTGACTTATCAGCTCTGGAGATCCACGGCTGACCGTCCTCTTGAATGTGAATAAATTGCTTCTACAGCCAGAGCGAGTCTCCCTGCGAGCATTCACAGCACAGATGGAGGGATATGACACACCAGGGCACACCGGCAAGATACCACCGTTTTGCACCTAGGATGGGGGTAGCCAGTTGTGCAAGCGTGTGTGTGTGTGTGTGCAAGAAGGAACATCGTACCCAGAGGTCACCACCTGCCGAGCTCTCTTCTAAATCATCTCTTAAACCACACGTTATGGAAACGCACCATTCCTCGGGCTTCGGGTACACCGTGTGCCGCAGCGCGTTGTCTGGGTCGTACTCGAAGGCCACTCCGGCCGTGGGGTTCCACTTGGCGTGCTCTTTGCCGAAGCCCTTTTTCGCATAGGCCCGAAGTCTCAGCTCCTGCCCTTTCCGCAGCTTGACAATAAGAATGTCTGAAGAAAACAAACAAACAACATGCCTTTGGTGACAAAGGGATGAAGTAGCTGTAAGACATGACACCTGGGGAGGCCGCACCTGTCCTTCCAAAGCATCTCCCAGGAGAAGCCCAAACAGCTCTGTGTAGCTGCATCGCTCCAGCGGCCAGCCCTTCGTAAACACACAGTGCACTCCCTTGCTTGGGAATCACCCCCACAGGTACATCATTGGCAGTGTTGTCTGCTTGGGAAAAGTTTCCAAGAGGGGGCAAGGAAGTCCTGCCACATTTGCAGAATTTAAACACCCCCCCCCCCCCCGAGCTTTGGATGTGATTCTGACGGGGAATGGTGCAATCTGATATGACTGCAATAATAAAGATTTCTGATCACACCTGGAGGGGAACCTTGGTCGCAAACCCTGCTTCAAGATCATCAGCGGCCACCAGGCGCTAAAGGCATTCTTATGCGACCATCACGTGTCTCGGTCAACGTTCCATCCCTATTACATCGGTGGCTGCTTCTCATCCAAGGATGGCAGAATTAAAAACTAAGACCCTCGCCACTACAGTGTTACTTCTCTCTGCGGATCTCATCCTGCTGGGATACGCACCGTCCTGCTCCACGTAGTCGTTCGGATCATTATCTCTGCTCCGGGACGTCACCTGCGGATCACAGAGAGAAAGCACAACGCGCTTTGCTTTTTGAGAATTTGGACGGTGGGTTCTCCACTTGGAGAAAAGGAATGCAGTCAGGCCAGAATTATTATTATTTAAATATTCAACCAACTTATTTTGAACTAAGGATAAAGCCTCCGAATCACTTTCTGGAATCAGCCGCCATCGGCCATCCTTTGGAAGGTGTGAGCCTCCCGAACCCTCTTCCTGAGCATTTATTCAGTGCTAAGTAAAGGATGCTCCTGTGTGTCCCAGAGGCTCTTCCTTCCCGTGTTAATCCTCTGGCATTCCCTCCCCCTATGCTGGTTTGCATAAAGAGGGGCCAAGGGGACTTTACTGAGAAGAGCAGGCATGTCGCACTGACCGGTATCACCCGAGGATTGTTGGAGATGAGGTCACGGGACGTGACGTGGCGGGTCTGGTCTTCGTTGCACCGGACGTCCAGGGTGAACTCCACGGAGCACTCCGGGCAGAACTCATCACAGGTGCACTCCTGAAGGCCAGAAAAAGACACGGGCTCAAAAAGGGGTCAGGAGCCTCTTTTGCCAAAGCAGGGGTGCTGCCAACCCGGGGTCCCCAAATGGTCTTGGACTACAACTCCCAGGTAGCAATGGGAACCATTCTGCTATAAACAGAACCTGCTTTTTCCCCCTTTTTCTTTAACACTTTAGGGAAAGATTAGGGTAGGGATCCTTCTTCTTCACCGCTAACTGCATTCTCAGAGAAATCTCTACGAAAATCTCGTGCAAACTTGGGCACAGGCTCACCCTGGAATATTGCAGTTTATCAACAACATCATCGCTGGTAAGTGGGATCAGACCTGGGGGGACAAGAGAGTTCAATGAAAACACAGCTGTAGCCTCGAGTGAACAGTGGCCTGGAAGGTGGGCAGATGGCATATACATATAGATACATACATATATACGTACACACACAAATATATCTAGGGAAGGGAACAGGAAAACCTCTTTATACACAAAGTTTTGAGACACAAAATACACACAGAGACCAGAATGGGTCCACTCCGCAGGACAGCTGGCAGAGAAACAACCCAAAACAATGAATATACAGAGAAAGCATGCAATAGGTTGAGGTTTTTCACCTCCTTTTTCAGTTCATGGTATCTACATCTTTGACCCCAAACCAGGTGCCGTGCCTAAATATTGTGGGAGCGTGATACATAAATCACGACCACCCCTGAGACCGTCGCTGTCATCAGCGTCATCTTTAAAGAAGCCCTAGAGACAAACGTCCCTTCGTTCCGCTCGCAGAATACTTGCCCAGTCTGTGTGCGATGAACTCGTCATGGAGGACGGAAGAGTTGGCGTCTATTTGGACCCAGTCGATGGCTGCAAATCAAAGCACAACATCAAAGGGAGGCAGCTTGTTCTCCCTTGCCGACGGAAAGAGAACACAGGCTTTCAGGCGAGGCCGAGACTTTAAATCTAGCGAGGGTGGCTCGCCATGTCTGGTTTCAAGTTACTTTCGGAACAGCAGCTTGGGGAACGACGCGCACCATGTTCTGCTACAGTCCCTGAATCTCTCAGATTATTTCCGTTTCAGAGGTCACGGACAGAAGTGTTAGCAACAAAGGTAAAAGTGAAAATCTCAGCCCTATATAGCCACATGACCCAAAACACTGAATCTTTCTTTATGTGGCTGGTGGGTGTTTTTTTTTTTTAAATAATCAGAGGAGATCTTTCTCTCATTCCTGTCAGCCTCACACGATGCACCTTGCACCTCTGCTGCTGTGTTAGTAGAGCACTCTAGTTAATTTTAATTTGTTTGTTTGTTTTCTAGAGATGCAGGGCAAAAGACGGGAGTGGGAAGGAGCTGCAGGGGCCGTGGCAGATGTGGGACCATTTGCATATTAAAGGCCTGAGCGCTGTGCTACAGCCTCACAGGTCTGATGGGTGCTTTATCAGTCCATCATCATCATGATGTGTTGTCAATTCTGACTTAGGGTGTTCTTGATGATGAACTTGACTTCCATCCCCCCCCAAGAGTTTTCCAGGTAGAGAACAGACAGAAGTGGTTGACCCCCCCCCCCCTTTCCTCTGGAGGTATCCTGGGACTGTACAGCTTTCCCAAGGAGACCCAGGCTGGCTCTTCTCCCACGAGGCCCAGTGGGGGAATCGAACTCCCAACCTCGAGCTCCACGGTTGAATCCCTAAGGCACAGAGCTCTCCAGCCAGCCCACAGGCTCTTCTTACACAGCCCTGCTTCTGCAGATCTACCGTGCATTTCTGGAACTTCTTCTGACCTGTACCTGGAGATGCTAGGGGAACGGATCCCAGCCATTTACAAGGAAAACACTATGCTAGCACAGCTGGCATTTCATAAAGAACACGGCTGGGCAAAAGGCAGACTTCCAGATGTTCCTGAATGATAGCTCCTAAAATCCTTCACCACTGTCTTATACTAGCGAGAGTAGATGGGAGATGTAGTCCAGCCACCTCTGGAGGGCCACGACGGGCCCATTCCCAGAAGGAGAGACCCACATGGGCCTATATCCGTGAAAGCGTTGGCACAAACAGAGCCCTGTCGGGCTAGCTCAGCACTGGCGCCAACGGGTAGGTCAAAGCAAAAGAGGCAAAAGAACAAATTTGAGGTGGACGTACCGATGATGGGAACTTCAGCGATGAACACCCTCCTGATGGAATTGGCTACGCTGGAATTTAAAAAAAAAAGCATGAAAACACTGATCACAACTCAAGTGTATTTTTTTGCAGCAAACGTTAAATTCATATATTTGTTCCTCAGTGTTTAAGAAAAGCCCTCCTCCTCTGCCAATCTTTGGGGTCCCCTGCAGCCCCTGGAGGGTTGTTTTTTTGGAGGGTAGCCAGACCCCCACAAACTGCTGAACTGGCCCCCCATAAGTGCCTGTAATCGGATTTCCCACACACCCTCCCGACCGGGCCCTTGGGTTGTTTCTCCCTCCATCACAACCCGTTCGAAACCAGTGCGATGTTGGGACCACCCCTAGGACTTTCTGAGACAGCTCTCTCTCTCTCTCTCTCTCTCTCTCTCTCTCTCTCTCTCTCTCTCTCTCTCTGTGTGTGTGTGTGTGTGTGTGTGTGTGTGTGTGTGTGTGTGTGTGTGTGTGTGTGTGTGTGTGTGTAGGGGATTCTGGGATTTGTAGTGGGAACAGAGGGCCCTTCCAAACCGCGCAGGAGAGGTGTGTGTGTGCAAAGCCGTGCCTTTGGACGGCAACCCTCTGTGTGTGTGTGTGTGTGTGTGTGTGTGTGTGTGTGTGTAGGGGATTCTGGGATTTGTAGTGGGAACAGAGGGCCCTTCCAAACCGCGCAGGAGAGGTGTGTGTGTGCAAAGCCGTGCCTTTGGACGGCAACCCTCCCCCCAGCGCACGCCCCAGGCGGCAAGGCCAGTGTGTGTGTGTGTGTGGGGGGATGAGGATGATGGTGGTCCTACTGCCTCGGGGGGATGATGGGAGTTGTAATCCAAAGCCACCACGACCTGCCGCCTCTCTCCTCGGCCCCCTTTTCCAAGCAAGAGGGCCGCAATGACCAGGGACGTGGGGGCGGGTGGCCCCCAACACGCGAGTAAAGAGCCAGGAGGGAGGGATCTGGACGCTGCGGGGGTGGGGGGGTCCGCCAAAGGCCGCTCCAGCCCAGCTCTGGCGGCCCCTCCCTTTCCCCTTTCCCCTTCCCACCCCCACCCCTTCTCGCTCCTCACGCCAGGTCCGTGTTCTCGATGATGAACTTGACGTTCTCGTCGCTGAGCTCCGTGATGCGCACCGTCGGCTGGTTGGCGTACGGCATGGCGGCGGCGGAGATGGAGGGGAGCGGGACCGCCCACCCTGAGGCCACGCCCCGTCCTCCCCCCTCCGGCCACGCCCCCTTATCTCTCTCCCTCCCCCGGCTCCTGGCCTCGATCGCCACCCGGCGGCGTGGAGGACCCGAGCAGGGCTCGTCTCTCAGCTTCCCGAATGAAGGAATTACAGTAATTCGTTAATGAATTAACGGGAAAGCGGGCGATGAGTGTGGAATCCAGTATGCTCTTTTGACAATGATCTACGTCTATGACATGGTGTTCAAACTATGTGGCATGAAGACCTGAATGACGGACTTCTGAGACTTTATTTAAGTTCTCTTTATTCCTTCGCGGTGGGCGTGGTGGCGCCCCCTCACAAGGGATATACTGTGTAAGGGGAACTGAAGGAGGAAATCTGGACCCTTTGGGTGGGCGGCCAGGGAAGATGAGGCCTCCTGTTTCCTAGGCAACGAAGCCTGCCTAGTAGTAGCTTCAGCTATTTTGACAGCCAAGCTTGCATCGCGACCACGAGTGGAACTCTTGCCCCTCCCTCGCCCTCTGATTGATTGATTGATTGGTCACTCCACCACCCACAAAGCGAAGCGGAGGGCGGGGCCGAAGATGGCTCCTGGCGCGCGCAGGCGCACCCATGCCTCCGCGGGGCATGCTGGGAAACGCCGGCCTCTCTCGGCCAATCAGAGCACGCGGCGCGGAGCGGGCTCGCCGTTGACGTGAAGGGCGCCGGCGGTGGAACGAGGGGAACCGAGGAAGGTAAGAGACCCGGGGCGGGGGCCGAGCCGGCGGCGGGGCGGTGGTTTGCTCCGCTTTCCTTCCCGTCCCTGAACGGCTTCGTCCCGTTTCAAGGCCTCCCCGCGCTTTTCTGTCCGTGAGGGAAGCAAAGCGGTGAGAGGCCGAAGGACCCGGATGTGGGGTTCTATTTCCCCCCCTGCGGCCCTCTAGGGGGCTCTTTGGGGACTGCAACTCCCATAATGCCTCACCACCGGCTACGGCGTTTAGGGCTGATGGGAGTTGTAGGCCCCCACCCCACGCCCCCCAAAAGCAAGGTTTCTAGTCCCTTCCGAAAAAACTTATAAAAGGTAAGATTCACTCCCCCGGGTTCTGCAGCCTGACGGCTCGCTTGGAAAGAGCCTTAGAGCCACTTGAACCCAAATGAAAGCCACCCAAGGCTGGACTCGATGGGTCCCTCTCCAGCTCTGCAGTTGTAAGATTGTAAGATTTCCTATTGATCTGAGCCACTCGAAGAGGGTGGACACTGAAGTGTGTCTGGCAGCAACCTCTGGATTTTCCCTGTTCTGTTAATTGACGGTTGTCAGCCACCTGGAGCACTACTTGGTAGTGCAAAGTTGGGGGAATGAAATAAATAAATAAATAAACAAGGAACAAACCAAAACGTATGCCTAGTTTAGGGGTTCTGTTGCTCAGCGTGGTCAGTCAGATATTTTTTTAGGGTCGAGATATAAAGGGGATAGCCCCCTCCTTAACCTTGGCTTCTTCCGGATATGGAGCTGGAATCTCCCATGATTTGGTTTTTCTTTCTCTTAAGAGTGAAAGAGGGTCGCATTGTCACTTTCCATCATACTGTGGTTGCTTCACCCCCATGTTCATTTTTAGCAGTCATAGGGCATCTAACGAGGAGAGCTACAGGCAGCGAAAATTTACGCCTCAAAAACCTGTTAGGGCTGCAAGATTTTGTTTTCATCTGCAAGAGATAAATGTGGAAATGTGATCATTTTGTTTTTGCACATCTTTTCTAGCTTTCCATATCTGTCAGTGACTAGATCACCAGAAATGTGCTCAGTATTCCCAGCATGAATGAGTCAGGAAGAAAGGCTACTTGAATTTGTCTTTCTTTTCCCTAATATCTCTGTATGGAATTTCCTTCATTTACCGCAATATTATCCTGATATATTGAATAGTCCCGCTTGAATCCAAGGTCTATCTCCTGGTTAGTTCTGTCCAGATCCTATTGATTTCTGTGTCTAGATAAGTAACATCTGGCCCTCCAAATAATCTTGGAATGTAACTTAAATCATAGGTAAATATGAAGGATGATGTGACTTTTAGCCCAGCAACATTTGGAGGCTCATAGTTAACCTGCATATGTGAAATTCTTGTTGTCATGGGTCACACATTATCCACTGAGTTCTAATTTACCTCTTTGATCTGAGACTCTTTCTCTACATGTGCAGTCTTCTTCCCTGCTTATGTTTTCCCTTGCTGTTCATGGCACAATGACAGTATCTGAAAAATTATTTGAACAACATTTGTTGTGTGTGTATGGAGCTAGACTGAGGGGGTCAGGAGAACTAGATCATAGGAGTACATTTAGCACATTTCAAAACAGGGGATGTAAGCAGGCAGACCAAAAAGGACTTTTTGTCTTTAATATGAATGAGTTAGGAAGACTAAGATAGTCTTAGATGCCACTAACAGACATGTAGTGGTATAATAAATGTATTAGCGCTTATGATATCGCAAGACTCTTCTCCTGGACTAAGACACTAATATAGCTGTCCCCCAAGAGTGGGGTGGGCAGTTGTCCGTACGGTGGCTGGTTCTATTTAACAGGATAGTGATGGTAAATTTATTGCTTGAAATGTATTGGTTTGTAAGTAGGTGATGGAA
Source organism: Pogona vitticeps (assembly GCF_051106095.1). Classification (NCBI taxonomy): domain Eukaryota; kingdom Metazoa; phylum Chordata; class Lepidosauria; order Squamata; family Agamidae; genus Pogona; species Pogona vitticeps. Next base: position 25,155,017 of record NC_135792.1, read on the forward strand.
GAGGGTGAGTGAGGAGAATGAGATGTTGATAAGAATGGTGAGCAGTCTGGTGTAGAGAGATGAGGGAGAAGGTGGTATGGGAGTCTGAGATGTGTGAAAGAAGCTGGAGAGCATAGACTGAGAGGGATGGTGCTGGGAGAAGAGGTAATAGAAAGAGTGAAGGATTGTACTGAATGAATTTAAAGCCTAAGAATAAGCAGTGTTCTTTTAACACTGTTATTTTAATAAAACCTTAGTTGTGTTATTCAAGCTGAGTGGTGCTGAGTTCAGTAACGGAGGGAAGGGTATGTGAGTGATGTTATAAGGTCCCAAAATGGGCTCAAAACAGTGCATTTCGTTCTCTTGTGGGAATTAGGTAAAGCACTGTTAGACTCTGCATATTAACCAGTCTGCTTATGTTTTCTTTGCCTGCTAGGTTGCATTGAGAATTCTTTTTCTCTCCCCATATTTCTGAATGACTGAAATCAAGCCAGAAATGCTTGAACTTTGCTGGACTACTTGGAATAATTCAGCTTTCGTACTGAGAGTAGACTGGAGCATGGATGTAAATGTGGCGATCTTAATGTGGTGGTCTCTGGGTTTAGAAATAATATTAATTAGAATATTGTCCAGGATCCATGGACTGTTTTGCTCTTATCTGGGCAGAGCCTTTGCATTCAAACAACATAAGGTTATTTACTTTACTACTTGGAATTGTTTATTGTAAATGTACATGGATGATTGTTGATGTATCCATTTACCAGGTGGACCTGCCTTGTGGGGCTAGATCTACTGCTGGTGAATGAATTTTCAATTATTGGCACTGCGCAGTGTTTCTTAGCATGTCTTTTCTATTTCTTGGAAGAGCCTACCAATATGTGTCTTCTCCATGTTTGTGTTTCAGTTTATTTAACTAAACAAGAAGCTATTGTTTCTTAAACCACCCACCAGGAATGCCTCCTGCTTAATGTTGTTTAAATGAGTTTGACTTAGGCAAGATCACACCTCTACCATCTTTCTCTTGCTCGCGTCAGTAGCAGCTTTCTGTGTGAGTGTAGCATCCGTTTGTAACATTCATAAGCAATTTCCACCTCCCACCTTAGCTCCGCTAATATGGGTAGAATATTTGATCATCTGGCATATATTGAAGAAGGAAAGCATTTTAGAATGTGTGTTTTGAGATGAAACGCCTGCTTGTACGTGTGCTCTTGTTTGCTGAACATCGCAACATGATGGGCTTGGTAGAAATGCTGATTTAATTGCACAAGAAACAGAGCTCACAGAATCTGGCAACTATGGCTTGCGTGAATAGTAGTTCTTCAACTTGGTGACCCTGAGCTAATTCACTTTTTCATTTTAGTTGGAGATGGGAGGGAAATACTTGATAAGTCTTTCAATTCATCCAACCCAAGAAAGAACACCGGTGGAGGTGTATTTCATCTAGTGTGGATGCTTGTCAGATACTCAGTGAGTTAGAGTACCTGGCTGCAGAGCTGATGCATGAAGTTAAAAAAAAATCACAGTAGATATTATCAGTTATATGCTGAATAATATAACCCATGCTAGGCCAGCATAATTAGATAACAGGATTTAAGCCACCCAATTTCACCATTTGTTCCTCCAGTCTTGTCGTGTTAATTTGAACTAGCAGCGGTGGCCATCAGGGTTTCGTACAGTATTCCCTTGCGGTCTTCCTCTGAAGTACTAACCAAGTTTTACTTGCTTAGCTTTCCAAACATTAGACAGAATCAGCTACAATCAAGGCAAATTGTTTATTAGTTTGTTTTTAAATGATAGCTCAGACATGCGCAAGTGGCCCATGCCTGGCGATACTCTAGAGGTTTTAATTTAAAAAGTGGTAGTCATGTTAGTATGTGCAAGTAGATCAGGCAAAATCCAGAGAAACAAACAAAAAGACAAAAATATGTGGCACCTGAAAGACTAACCTGTAATGTCAGTTTTCATGGACACATCCACTTCGACAGGAATTAATAATAGTTAGTCTTTAAGGTACCACATTTTTTGGCCTTTTGTTTTGTATCTTTGGATTTTGCATGATATTGAAGTTTTAATGTTTCAGCTGACTTTATGGTCACTTCTCCGTGTCTTTTACGAATAAACCCTCCTCCTCGCTCAATGATCAGGGAAGTGTCTGTGCTTTGCATCTCAGAGCTTATTGACTCTGTCATGGTCTGGGACATTTGCCTGTGCTCCTGCCACTGCCTTTCCATTGAGCTAGTTAATGAAAAAGAGAAGTGAACCGGATCGAAGCGGAGTCTGTGCTGTTCTTGACGTCCACGCCAGCAGACGCACTGCTGCCCCTCCTAGAACGGCCGGGATCAGCCTTCACAGGTGGGAGGGCGGCTGCCTTGGGCACTGTCTGCCAGCAGAAGCTGTCCTGGCAGCCGTGCAATCATTCTCTGCCAAAGGGGGAAGCAACTTGCAAGGAGATGCTGAGGCGACATCCTGTACTGCATTGCAGGGCATGAAATTGTCTTTTTACCATGGTCTGGCTCTCTCCCCCTGATTCCTGTATCCAAGCGTCTGCCCTCTTTATTGGCTTATGAAAGTCTGATTGCCATTTATGCTAACGAAGAGCTCCCTGACTTGCGATGTTGAAGCAGGGGAGAGAGATTCGCATGGGCTCCGTTGTCTGGAGACAGACTGGTAGTTTGGCGTCTGCCTGCATACTGAAACGAAATGATCAGGTTTTATATTTCACTTGTAAAATACCTGCAGTCGTGATGGGTGGGGGGTGCATTGAGAATAGCTGTGTGCACATGAGGTGTATTTTATTGCTTCTCTTGTGAACCTTGCCGGCAAGGTCCAGACCAGTCAGAGGGTGTAGGTAAGCTTTTCAGTTATTACGACACTTAGAACACTTCATGTGCATGACATTTTTTTGCCAGCTGTCCATAGGGAAAAATCCAATGGATCTCTCCGCAAGTAACATCAAGGAGTAGATTGGTGTTGCATTAATTGAGATCCTGTATGGTATAGTGGCATGAGTGTTACAGTAAGACATGGGAGAGCCAGGCTCTCCTCCTCACTGCACTGTGAATTAACTTGGTGACTTGGGATTCGTCATACACTCTCGGTCTGATCTACCTCTTAGGGTTGTTATGAAGATAAAGGAAGAGAGTCATATACACAGACTTGAGTTCATTGGAAGAATCATACAATAATGGAGTTGGAAGGAGCCTCTAAAGCCATCAAGTCCAACCCTCAGCTCAGTCCTGCCTTTCTGCTCAGGAAAGATGGGCTTGAATTGTAACTGACAAATTAATAAGGTTTCTGCTTATGTGCTCCTTGCCCCTTAACATGGTTTGTGATTCTGGTTTGAGGGCCTCACACAAACCATAGTGTGTTGGTTAGGATGTGCTGGGAAGTCGTCTTCTGTGGCAGTGGAAGTTGTCTATTAAAGTGGAGTCAGTGAAGAGAAGGCAAGAGAGCACACACAGCCTTGTTATCTAAGGGCTAACTGCAGCTCAGCATTTATTAATCGTTGTTATAATTGTATATTCCCTCCCTGTTTTCCTCCATTCAGCTCAAGGTGGTGTATGCCATCTTCTTCTCAATTTTATCTTCACTATCACAACTTGGCAAGGTAAGGTACCGAGGTACCTGAAGCGCTTTGTAGCCAGGCAGCGATTTGATCCCCAGTTTGAGTCTATCATTATAACCAGCACACCACATTGGCTCAGAGCCATTGCATATGAAAAGACTCATGTGGAAGGAAATTATTAGGATAGTTTGTACGTACCCTGGCCCTTGAAGCCTGCGGTTACCCTTATAGCTCTGACTTGTTTCTTGAGTACCCTTGAGTGTGATGGGATTAGGGGAAATGGCTTTATTTTTACCTTTTTCTGTTACCAATTAGTTTGAACTGCCAAATATTGTTTGATCTTCTACCCTAAGAGTGAACCTGTGTCTTCAATCCAGTGGAGGAGAGGCTGGTTCAGAGGCCTTGAGAATTCCTCAAAAGATCAGCTGACCAAAATAGGTAGATTGACAGCTGTTTCCGAACAATAGGAATAAAATCCCACAGGGAGATCAATGAGAACAGAAACAGTGCATCAGAAGAGAAGAGGTACAACAATATTAATATATTATTAGCCTTGGATTATAGGAGCTTTCTGATTTCTGGCTTTTTGAGCACTTAACAGATTGCAGCCTCTTTTGGCATAACTTATCTCGCTCTGAGAGTCCTTTGAAATGACTCCTACGCAGGAATACATGTGAAAAGTGTTAATGTTAGAATAGAAGCCCCTTGTGGATTTCCTGGAAGATAACCATGATTGAGTATTAGATTCCTGCCAGTTTCTGCTCGTAAATCTTCCCTCAAAAATCCATCAGAGCTTCAAATGTAACTTGGAGCTTGCTTCAAGCTGAGCCATGCAGCTTCAGATACAAGACCCATAGCTGCTATTTTGCTTTTTTCCTCCAGAAATATATGTATGTATATTACAGAATGTGCAACTGGAAGGCATAAAAAGTTAGATGAATAATCCCCACCCAAGTAATTAGTTCAATTCTGGCTGTAAAAACCTAGCCCCTGTGAAACACAGGACTTGCAACCATGGAGAACATCTGTCATAGAGTTGAGGTTTGTGGAGTGTGAAGCAGGAGAGAGTTCTTCAAATGCTTCACTTAAGTGCCAGCTTGTTGGCTGCACTCAAAGTGCTTCACATTTGACTAATTAATCTTTCAAATAGCCATGTAAGGTAGGTGGGCATGGGTCATTATTGTCCACAAATCTAGATGGTGGCAGGAGCACGAAGCTGACAGATAAAAGCTCACCCTGGTCCTTCTTCAGGCATAATGGTGTCAGACAGCTTAAATGCCCAAGAAAAGCAAGCATGACATCCTCGTTCATCCCTTCTCCTATTCCCTTTCTGCATTCAAAGCAGTGAGCTGAAGAGGAGTGTTTTCTCTGTACAGAGACTGCACACAGTTCAGAAGGCTGGACATCAAAAGAGTAACAGAAGCAAGCAAGGTCCCACAATAGTTTCTCCCCACTTTATCAGAATAAATAAAAATTATCCAACTAAATCCACATAATAACGTGGATGGAGTAGTGGGTTAACTGTTTAGTTTCTAGAAGTAGCTTGGCCAGACAGCTCCATCCTTCATCAAGTATTTCTGATGTTCAGGTAAAGAATGGCGAAGTCGTGCTGGTGAACCAGTTTTAACGTTGCTTTCCCTGGTCTGGACAACCCCCTGGCACGGCAGTAATGCTGCTGAGACACAGACAGCACCTGTTATCCATAGTATTAACCTCCAACTCGAGTTTCCAGTTGTGTACCCCCTTGAAGGGAGGACATGGTCTGGCCATGGTTACTTGCATACTAGTCATATCTTATTGGATTGTGAAAAGTATTATATGTCATTCTGTCTCTAGCGTAGATGGTGCAGAAGGCAGATGACGTCTTGCTAATGGGTGCTCACCATTGCAGGCCAATTATCTAGTGGCTTTAAAAGAACAGCAACTCTGTTGGAATCATACTTGCTTCCAGGTGCTCTTTTTTGACCTTTTAGACCCAGAGGGCCTGGTTGTGTAGACTGAGGACTGCCTCCTCCATGAATCTCCATGCCTGCTAAGGCCTTCAGAGTTCACCCATCTTGAGATTTAACTGAAAGTGACAGAGATAGAGTGCTGGCACACGAAATACAGAATTCCTGTTTGCATGCCCCCACCTGTGTTGTTTATTAGGTGTCCCCCCTGCCCCCATTGAGATTTTAATGGCATGAGAGGTTGTTTTCAGAAATTTTCAGTGGGGAGAAGAGCATCTTTTGTTTTAGAGATGCAGGTTCTCCATGCTTCAGCCGTTACAGGTGTATGTTGTGGTGCAACCTCACATAATTATTCCTGCAAGTCTTAACACTGATGCTGTTCTTGAAAACTGACACAGTAACTGAGATTCTTACCTTATTTTGAGGATGCTTATGTAGGAGATTGGAATAGCTGAGTTATCATTTGAGAATATGGATTATTTGTACAGAGAAATTGTTCCTTTTATTTATTTATTTATTTATTTATTTATTTATTTATTTATTTATTTATTTATTTATTTATTTATTTATTTATTTTCATGATGGCAATGTAGAGAGGCAGCAGCTGTAGTCGAGCTATTTCTCTTATTTTAACACAAGAGTCTTGGGTTTCCCTGTTCTGAAATAAAACCAATAAGTTAGTAAAAAAAAGGCAGACTAGCAGATATTTTCTTTCTTCCGGTGAAGCTCTTCACGGCTGATTTGTTCATAACTGTTGATAAGAGGTAGTGATAAGGCAACATACTGTTGATGGTGCTGGTCTGAGGATACCTTTCATTCCTTTTTTGAAATGCCATCCTCCGCTCCTCCTTTCCTTAGGTTTTCCATATTAGCAACCGGCCTTGCCAATGGATGCCGAAGGGTTTGGTGAGCTCCTGCAGCAGGCAGAGCAGCTGGCAGCAGAGACCGAAGGCATTGCCGAACTTCCTCATGTCGAACGGAATCTCCAAGAGATACAGCAGGCTGGAGAGCGCCTACGCTCTCGGACTCTCACCCGCACCTCACAGGAGACAGCAGATGTCAAAGCGTAAGTTTTTGGGGGGGGGGGGGCGTCTTTAAAATTTTCTATCCCATGTTTGGGTGCTCAGGCTGCAGTCTTAAGCAAATCTTATTAGGGAGAAGATCTAGTGCAGTGATGGCGAACCTATGGCACACGTGTCACAGCTAGCACACGAAGCCCTTTCTTCTGGCACGCGGCAAACCTTTTGAAGTGGCTGCAGCTGGCATTCCCCCTTTCTCTTCCTGTTCTCGGTCCTTTAACTTCCTGTCTGTCCCCATGATTTCTCCCTTTAACTTCCTGTCTGTCCCCATGATTTCTCCCTTTAACTTCCTGTCCGTCCCCATGATTCCCCCTTTAACTGTCCATCCCCATGATTTCCCCTGAAACTGCTACTTCCTGTTCTGGTTCAGGTCTTCCGGGTGGCATGGCAGCCACTGGTTTCTTCCCTATCCCCTCATTTTGGGCACTCGAGCTGAAAAAGGTTTGCCTCCACTGGTCTAGTGGAATTCCCAGTAAGCATGTGTAGGATTGCCATGTAGGCTGGTAGCAATATGTTGCTGTGATATAAAAAGTTGTGTCTCAAAACTCCAGGGGCTTTATTTCTCTTTGGGAAGCAGCTGACGTCTTATCCTCCCTCTCTCTTTATCTCTTTTGTAGCTCGGTTCTTCTTGGGTCCCGAGGGCTTGACATTTCCCACATATCTCAGCGGTTGGAAAGCCTGAGTGCAGTGACCACATTTGAGCCTCTAGAGCCCGTGAAAGACACAGATATACAGGTAGGGTATATTTGTGCAAGCTCTAAGGTAGATGGTGAAGAGGTGCCATCACAGTTTCTCACAGTTCCTGATCTCTGCCTAGTTTGCAACACTTCATATATGTATATGTATATAGGTTATTTTGGTGAAATTGTGTGAAAATGCTCCAGATTCCATATACCCCCCCCCTCCAAAAAGAAAGAATGTTCTTTTCTAAGAAGAGTAAATGACTGACAGGTTGCTTAGAAAGAGGTGCAAGCACTTAAGAATTTCATATTTAAATATTTTGATGCTTCAGATGTTAGGATATGCAATGTTTGGTGCATGAGGTTATTGCTGGAGGAGAGGTTGTTAGAAAACAATTCCACACCCCAGCCACCTTTCTGCTGCAGTAATTGGGATTTCTGTGTGCAGGTTTGAGGACTGCTCGTTGTGAAAAGTTCCCAGGGGTCAGAGCTGTTGTGCAGATCTCCTATGATGCCCCTCCTTGTTCTTTAAGACAAGAACCACAGCTCTGTCGTAAAGCACATGCTGTGCAGGCTAAAAGATTCCAAAATTCAATCAATGGTTGACATCTTTAGAGAGGCTTGGAAAGACTTCTGTCTGAAACCTTTGAATGCCGTTCTGAAGCTTGATGTCCTGGTTTCATTGGATTACATCTCCCCGAAGCCCTGGCTACCACAGCCAATGATCAGGGCTCCTGAGAGTCAGGGTCTGAGAACATCTGGGACCACAAGCTGGGGAAGGATTGATTTAGAGACTGAAAGCTACTCTTAATCATCCAATCATCGCAGAAGAATATAGAGCTCGAGGAACCCATAGTTTGACTTCTCACAAAGTGGCTTCTTCTGTGCTCCTGACAATTTGTTTATGTCACACATCTGTAGTCTTTTATTTTATTTATTTTTGTTAAACTGGAAAATCCCAGGTTTGCAGAGATTCATTTTTGAAAGTAGCCAGTTTAGAAGAAATGCATGCAGGCTATTCTGTCCATCCGTTGACCTTGCTTGTGTCGTTTTGAGCCCAGAAATAGGATTTGAGTTTTATCGTGTTCTGAATTTTGAGCGAAATAAAAGGGAGCCGTGCAGTCAATAAAAATACAAGAACAGGCTGTGTCTTTATACACCATTTAAAAAATCATCATAGAATATGCAAGCTTTCACGGATCAGGACTGCCCACTTCCTCAGGCATGTATCAGTGTGAAGAACTTAAAGTCCAAAAGTTCGTGGCAAGATGGATGTTGCCACAGATGGCTTTCTTAGATGTAAGTCATAAAAGATGCAGGCTGCATTAGAGCTGTTGTTTTAAAGTTACAGCGGAGGCAGCTGTGGATTGGATACCACACCCCAGTTCTTTCGAACGAAGAGGCAGAGGCTTTCTCTTTGAGGCCTATAGTCAGACAGGCAGCGTAATCCAGGAAATGAGATCCACGAGAAGGAGCTCAGCATCACACAGTAACCTGACTCACAAGGAAGGACTGGGAAGCAAAGAGCACTCTCGCTATCTGGGTTCCAACTCATGCAGGTCCTTTTCCACCGGCGAAATACCTGTTCCCCTCCTGGGTATCCTGACTGGCTGTTTGCAGGAGTCTTCGCGGTGTTATCAAATGAAAAAAAAAATACCCTTGGTGATTTGGCAGACACAGGTGGAAAGAAAGCTTAAATGAAAGAGGGGAGAACATGAAAAAAACATGAAATTTTAATGTATCCTTCTTTCATGAATACAAATCATTTCATCTCTTCTGGGAATCGGTGAAGGAACATGAAAATGGAAAGAAAGAAAAAAAACGAGCCATTAAAGTCCCATGGCTAGAATTTATTCACTCCTCTTTTTGTGTAGATGAATGCTTTGCTGGGAATCCTGCCCTGTAAAAGCTGGGTTTTCAGTGGTGCAGTAGTCTCAGTTTGCCTAAGATCTCTGCCTCACAGCTTCCTTTCCTGCTTCGGTTAACAAATGGGTGCGTCCTGGTGTCCCAAACCTCTGTTTTAAACCATACTTTTTGCTGTTCACTTGAGAGAGGCAAAACTGCCAAATTGTGTTCGTTTTCCATGAATTATTTAACAGTCATAAACCTTAGATGATTATTATATATATATCAAAAAGAGGGTCCTTGTGGAGGTGATTTCTGTAAGAGGAATCAGATGGGAATCTCGTAGTTGATTCCTGTCATTTGTGAGTGAGACGAATTTCTTCTTGGCTGGCTTTGGTGTTCTGTGCAAGGGAGGAGCAGACGTGGAGTAATCAAGTTGGATGGCGCTTGGAGTGCATCTGGTCCACCCATGTGCAGAGCAAAAGCCTACTACATTTTCCTGTATTCCTCTCAACTCTATTTCCACAACATAAAATGTTCCTTGCTGTGTCCCACCAAGATCCCTTTAACAAAGGATTCATCAGCCGCCCATCAGTTACTTTCCTCATGTGTCCACTGCGTTCTGCAGTAAAAGGCGAAAGAAGCCAACCCGATTTACTTGCACAGCTAGTGACATATTGGTGTTATGCAGAACATTAAATAATTGCATCCAGTAGCCTTTGTTAAAGGTGTGTTTTGCTTCAATTAACGTGAGTTTAATGTGACAGAGCCTCTTGTTTCTCTTGGAGTTTTTTTTTGTTTTGGTTTTTTTTTGTTTGTTTTTTTGCAGGTTCCACATGATCACAAATGGTCTGTTCTGCAGTGCAGAGCAGGTGTGGATTGAATGAATGGTCCTTTGTGAAGTATGCTGATCCTTTAAATTTTTCTTTTCCAGCTGTCATCCTTCTGATGACAACTGTAGAGATGATGCTATGAGTTCTCTTTTTTGTATTGAGAACTTTAAAGGCTTGCAAAAAAACAAACTTTTTTAAAAAAAATGAATATATCAGATTTATGAAATCCAGTAGCAAATCTTTGGTAAAGCAGGAAATTGCAAGTTTGTCTCTTTTCCTCTCTTCTCTGGAGCCTGCTGCATTCATGAAGAAGAGTACCACAGTGCAATGATTAATGGAAAAAAAAAAAAGACTGCAGAGATTAGATCCATGTTCTCTTTCCATAGCAACTGATTTCCCCCCCCCACTTGCCATGAGTCTCATAGGGTAGCTAAAAGAACACATTAAGTATTTCTGTCCTCACTACCCTGAGACTCACTACTAATAATAGAGTTTTTGAGCCATTTTGTTCTATCTAGTTAAATGGATGTAAGAAACCTAAAAGGTCAGGAGCAACACTAGCATAAGAGAAGATGGCTGGATGCGATTTCGGTTGGAAAGCTTTTTCCTTGCTTTCTGGTGATGTGCCAAAGAGCTGTTACATGACTTACGCAGGGAGTGGTGGAAACAACTATTGAAGATTCACTGGGATGCTGCTTGCTAGCCCAGTCCACTTTCAAATGGGACTGTGGCCTTGTTCAGGTGTAATCTTACACAATGATGTGCCGTTAGGAGAATAAGCTGCCCAGAGCCTTGGGTGTTTCTCCATCTCTCCAGCATGGTTGTGGAAATGGGCTTAGAAGTTGTTGTTTCAGTTCCATATATCCTGCAGTTTCTTGTGCCATCTAAATCAGGACAAAATGTACTTAAGCTTAAATAAGGTTCTGTCAGCCCTTAGTTTTAGTATCTAATAACCCATATTTGCGAACTCAAGGCTTTGCATTACACTTCAAGTTTTCCTTTACAATATTTGAGATGCACGCTGCCAAATCATTATGTGAGAGAAGCAATTCAAGGCATAGACAAAGAAGACTTGACTCTTTTCTGCAGCCCTCCTTTTTCACTGTTTCATTTGATTTTGTCTTGACACTGCTGCTACATTTCACATATTAGTATGCACTTAGTGAAATTCTAAATTAATCTGCCTGGAATTAAAGATGACACATTCTGTAAATGTGAAACACATTTCTAGTAATAAGTACAGTGATGCTTACTATAGGGCTACTTTAGTGGTACAGAAAGTCAACAGTTATTTTTTCTGTTTTGAAGTCTTTAGCTTCAGACTTGCCAGTAAGTTGACAGGCTTAATAGCATTATGTAAAATCTGTTATACCGAGCTAAATGCTTTTTCCTGTGGTTCTATCTGCAGGGAATCCACTTCATTCTTTAGCTGCTCAGAGATGATCTTTTAAAAATGTTACTTGCGTATTTTGTAGTCTGCACACATTCCTGTTTTGGTCCTTTGGTTTCATGGTTGTTCATACAAACTACGGCGTAGGTTGCAAGCAGCCCTGATTAGGAAACCGTGCGCTTACTATTTTGAGAAGGAAAAAGACCTTCAACAGTTAGCAGTGAATGCATCTCTTTTTATATCTGAGGCAAATTTGATGCTTCAGGCAGCCTTTCGTGGTCCCTGGAGGGCCCGTGAAAAACTAAGGTACTACCAAATATTTATTTGTAAGGAAAAATAATGGCCCTCGGTGTTTGTTTTATTTTATATGTGTTTGTCTTTTTTTATCTTTTGCTAGGAAGGTGAAACAAAGCTGAGCCCCAACAAAGGAACTTTGGGATGAAAGGGAAATGTACAGAAGCTGCTTTGGTTACCTTTGCAGTGCTTTATCTTGCTCCCGCAAGGGTGGTCCCCAAGCTGTCTGGCTATCTGAGAAAAAGGACACGATGGCACTCTTTTCCGTTACATGAGCACAGAGAACCGGACTGAATTGGAGCTGAACCTTCAGCGGTCACAGTGGGACATCATCCCATACACAGACACCACCCTGGAGTGTGCTAGGCCAGTTTAGGTTTATAGGATGAGCCATGTGGTGTGGCACACCTGCCTCATGGCGCAGTGGTTGAACAGCGGTCCTGCAGCCAAAACTCTGCTCAAGATCAGGGTTCCATCCCAGGTAGCCGGACTGAGGTTCACTCATCGTTCTGAGGTCGGTCAATTGAGTGCCCAGCTTGCTGGTGGGGAGGGCAATGTATAGCCTGCATAATTCAATTGTAAACCACCCAGAGAGTGCTTTCAGTGCTATGGGGTGGTAGATCAGGAGCACACTTTACTTTTGGCTTTGCATTGCTCTCGAGGAAGAGGCCCAGGCTCATAGGAAGAACGGTAGGAGCTCTCTCACTGTTGCCATTATACATCTGCCACCTTCACTCTTCCTAATGTTAGGGCTAGCCATTGTCCAGTCTGTCTTTTTGTTGTTGTTTAGTCTTTTAGTCGTGTCCGACTCTTGGTGACCCCATGGACCAGAGCACACCAGGCCTTCCTGTCTTCCACTGCCTCCCGGAGTTGGGTCAAATTCATGTTGGTCGCTTTGATGACCCTGTCCATCCATCTCATCCTCTGTCATCCCCTTCTCCTCTTGCCTTTACTCTTTCCCAACATCAAGGTCTTTTCCAGGGAGTCTTCTCTTCTCATGAGATGGCCAAAGGATTGGAGCCTCAGCTACAGGATCTGTCCTTACAGTGAGCACTCAGGCTTGATTTCCTTTAGAATGGATAGGTTTGTTCTCCTTGCAGTCCAGGGGACTCTCAAGAGCCTCCTCCAACACCACAGTTCAAAAGCATCAATTCTTCAGCGGTCTTTATGGTCCAGCTCTCACTTCCGTACATCACTACAGGGAAAACCATAGCTTTGACTATTCGGTCTGTCTAGTTAGAGGCTTTCGGAATCTCTCTTGGTGTTGGACATGGCGAGACATCTTTCTTAGGAAACCTGTTTTGACTGCCTTGCAAATAAAATGAATTGCATTGGACAGTTTATCTTTTTCTAAAGGAGGGCTTATTTTGTTTTGTTTTTTGTTGTCTTTTTTTTTTACTTTAAGAAACTGTTCTCATGTGGTGCCAGAACTGCTTTAAAAGCTTTAATGAGTTATCCACATATTTTTACGTATCTCTCTCTTAAACCTCCTGAGAAGAAAACGCTTGTCACCCCTGCAGTCCTCAGACCTTGGTAGGCATCGACTGCAGAGTTTCTGAGCTAGGAAACCCTCTCATCAGCATACTCCTCTGGGCATGGAGTCTGCTGGTGATTTATTCCAGTGGCTATTTCAAGCAAAGTCTGTCTTGAATAATAGTGTTTTATGGCCCCAAGGTGAGAACACTGCATCTCCTGTAAGCCACCAGTCTGCCATTCCCTTGGTAATTTTACCTCTCCTTGTGGCCGGCAAGACCTTTGAAGATGAACCATCCACCCCAGAGTAAGAAGTGCCCATAAAACGAGGGTCAGTCTCCTTTCTGCGGTTGAAATATTATGTATTCTATTTCTGTGAAATCTCCCTAATGTTGATGAGCATTCCTTGATGATTGGAAAATGTGATTCTCCATCTTTTAGATGGCATAACAAATCCTTTAAAACAAAAATAGTGTTGCTGTTTTGGTCATTGAGGAAAACAGCAGTAAACAAAAACCAAAACAATTGTGTGTGGACTGCGTGCACCCCAAAAATCACAGGAAGTAGCAGTGAAAGTGACGTTACGACACCAGGAACCCACCCCCACCCCCACCCCCCATATGATCAGTTCCACTGCTACTTTGGAATCCCTACTGAAGTGGGGAGTCAGATGAAGTGGGCAGGTACCCCATCTTTTCTTTGCTTCCTTATGTTTCTGTGGTCCTCGTTGATAGATTGTACGAGGATGGGCCAGCATTTGCCTTGTCTTTGACAATCCCACTTTTGTCAGCAAGCAAGCAGCCTTCAGATGTCTCTTAAGTGCAAGATGCGGGCTGGGCTCCGTGCCTGTCCAAAATGTAGCCTTTGGTACGCTAATGCAATTCATGAATATTTCATTTGGCATTGTCAGTTCAGAACATAATCTGTTGTTTCCAGAGGCCCTCGGTGATAGGTCTTGAGTTTCATCATGCTGAAACCTCTGCAGAAAATAAGAGCTTTTCTGTAGCTACCAGAACAGAACATGTCTAGGCAGCAGTTCGCCTGGTTTGCTTCTGATCGTTCTGCTCCGAGTTACCAAAAGTGGATAAATCTTAATGGCTAAAATTATATGTATCTTTAACAGCTTATAATGGATCTGTTCTGTGTTATTGGTGCAAGAACCGAAGCCATAGAAGTACTTCTCGCTTTTATTTCTAATTTATAAGTTCTAAGCTGAAGATGTTCAGTGTTCTTCAAGTCTCATTTTAAGAAATCTTAAGTCAGCCTTATATTGTAAAATAATCATGAGGGCACCACTTACTGCTTACTAGACATCATCAGATTAAGGAATATTCCATTAGGGTAAAAGACACGTCATGTTGCAGGGAAGGCATCTCATTTTCTGGTTCCTTTGACCCAAAGCTGCATGTTTACATTCATGTTGGTTTCTGAAGAATACAGTTTATAAGGTTGGCAAGTTTCTGTAAACTCCAGTAATCACTAAGCACAGTTTGTCATGGTTTGGACATAACACTAAACTCTGGCTAGGTGAAAACTGAAATGAAAGCCACTCTTCTTGTGCTGGAAGAAGCAAGGGAAGCCAACAAGCTGGATGCTTGTACAACAGCTTAGTGTACTCTCCCTCTGGAGCAAATAAATGAACAATTTAGAAAGGAGAAGCACCCTCCATTACTTTTAGTTATTTTTGCTCCTGTAGCAGCCATCAGCAGCCTACAACAGGTGGGGAATCAATGCAGTCTCAGTATCAGTTTGCTTAGTTTACTACATTAAAAAATGTGGGGATGTCTTCTAAATATGGGAGCTTTGTGGTGCAGTGGTTAAACTGCAGTGCTGCAGTCAAAGCTTGTCTGCTTGTGACTCGAGTTCAATCCCAGGTAGCTGGCTTGAGGTTCACTCAGCCTTCCATCCTTCTGAGGTCAGTAAATTGAGTACCTGGATTACTGGGGAGGCCCTGTGTAGTCTTGTAATGAAATTGTAAACCACCCAGAGAGTGCTTTAAGTGCCATGGGACAGTATATAGCAGCACACTTTGCTCTTTTTTTGGGGGGGGGGTTTGATTTTTATGGTACTTGTGGTTCTGTTCTAATCCAAGCTTTCTGCCCAAAACCTCCAATCCCTTATTTGGAGAAGTAAGCTTTTTTAAAAAAACAACTGAGTGCCACTATGCATAGCACTCAGTTGTATTCACCAGTGGTATGGTTTCATTTAAGATGCTACCCCTGTTTTCTGTACAGCTGGCAATGTGTCAGTGTTTTGCATTATGCACATTTGTCTGAATGCTTAGAATCACAATAGTTCAGTTAAAGATCTTGTCATACCACAGGCTGATTGCCACTCACTTTCTATGGGCCACAGCTCTTCAGAGGTCTGTGTTTCCTAATCCCAATTTCAATTTACTCATTCACATATCTGACTTACTGCTGAGGCAGAAGACTTGATCCTGCCCCAATAATCAGCCACTTTCCTTGGGCAAGAAGTGCTGTTGTTTCTGGCCAAGCCAATCTGCCTAGCATCAGCTCAGCTGTATTGGTGAAATGGCTTCCTGTTCAATTGTATGCCTTACCTGGGGGGGGGGGGGGGGGAGATTCCCTTTCTTTCCATCCCCCCCCCCTCATCCAGTAAGGCTGGTTAAGAAATTCCACATTGAATTGAGAACTGCTGTAAAAAAATACAGCAGTTAATCTCTTGCCACTAATTTTTGCCTAGCTGCTGAGCTGCCATGTTAATTTACTCTTTGAAAGACTGGGTTTTTAAAAAGAACTCTTTCTTGGCCATAGGGTATAAGGTGTGTAGTGTTAAAGCTCTTAATAATTTAGGAAAGCGACTCTGTTTTGATAGCGGGGAAACTTAAGTTGAGCTTCAGGTTCTCTGCTGAATTGTTTGAAGCTGACGCTAGGCCTTTTAATGGAAGGCTGGTTTCAAAGGGTGCATCACATTTTACGGTAATACTGAAGCATTGATTGTTGACTTATTTGTAGACATTAATACAGAATCATTTCCTTTACTCGGTGCCTTGAACGTCCATTAGGGCTTTGGCTTTGGGCCAGGGTAGGTTGCAGCCCTGCAGTTTATAATGGACATTGGCCATCCATCCTAACATTCTAATGTGGGTTTAATTTTAAAAGCAGATGAAGCCTGCAGTTTCCTTTGTTTTAATATTTATTGCCCTGCCAATACTAGAAGAAGGGGCTCTTTAGTGTACATTACTCAGGTTTGTCCTGTGAGAAGCGGGTACCGCGAGCTGAAGATACGAACATCCTTTTAACGTCTGTGTGTTGCCTCATAGAATCTTTCCTGCCTACGCATTCGCTCATCTTGTCTCCTTCAAGATTAGAACTGTTGTTATCCACTGGAAGTTTTGTACATTATCAGAAAAACTGCCCTGATAATTGCTTTGTGTTTGGTGGGAAATAGTTAACTGTTGAAAACTGATTAAAAAAGAAGTCAGGTTCTAGGGATTTCCTCTTGCATGGTATCACTTTGTGAATGGTAGCAAGCAGAAGAGGTGTCCTGTAGGGCTGTTGTGATGACTACCATGGGTGTTGTCGACATGTGTAAAGCCTGGTATTCTTTTTCTTGCTGGCAAAGTGGGTATGGTATTGTGCCACAATATCAGGCCATTTCCTGGCCTTCTGAGTACAGAAGCACAATATCCCACATTCATAAACCATGTCTAATGAAATTTACTTTTCCATGAAAGCTCACGTTAAAATAATATATAAAAGTTAGTCTTTAAGGTGCCACCACTTTTTAAAAACTTTTTTAAAAAAACTTTGTTTTGTCATCTATAATACAGTGGTGCCCCGCTGGACGATTACCCCGCTTGACGACAAATCTGTGTAACGTTGAAGTTTTTGCAATCGCAAAACAATGTTTAGATGGGGGAATTTCGCTTAACGTTGATCAGTTCTCTGCTTTGGGAACCGATTTTTCACTTTACGATGATCTGCTTTGTAGGGGTTTGTATTGTAACTGTATATATTACGTTTAGAAAGTATTTCATATGGTCAAGGCTTAACCAGCCAAAGTGGGAGTGTTACAACCACCCACTTCTAAGCTTAGCTAGATGAATGGATCTCACAGGCTGTTGTGAATCATACTGTATCCAGGGCAGTGGCTCTGTGACATGCTTTTTCTGCTTCTCATGAGTAGCATCCTTCGACTCATTGCTCTGGATTTTTACGGATTCCATTTTTTGGCATGCTGTAGTGAGGGACAAGCTGCATAGATGCATTGTCCTTCCGGTATTAAAAACAGCCGTTTGCTTTAACTCTGCATCCTGCTTGTGCACTATGGTTGCTATTGTAGCATCTTATGTGCCAGCATATTTCAGCACAGCTTGGATTTTAGGAACTGGGAAAAGGAGGGCATTACCATATAGCATTTTAATTTATACGGTGACAATGGCTATTTATAGGCTTAAATAATTACAATGCCAAATTGGGTCACCCTGCTCTACTTCTTTAGTTACTCGCGATTGCAAGAGATAATAAACTGTCTGCAGGAGGGTGAATTAATAGGTGTCTCGGTAGACCTGAAAGGGCATGGATTTGATTGTGTTTCTCAAACCCTTTTTCTAATTAAATAGGTTTTCTGTTAGGGAGGTGGGTCTTCTGGCCCCAGCCCTTAGACATTCTCTCTCTCTCTCCCTCCCAAATCAGGAGAGGCCATTTCTGTTTTGAATCATACACACACACCTTCCCCCCCCCCAAACAGTTGGTTTTCACATTTTTCAGCTACTGATGAAGGTGGAAGAGCTCTTGAGTCTAGTCTTGGGAGATAATGTCCTGTGTGCACACTCACTGAGGTCAGTGTCTTGAGCATAGTGAAAAAGCCTGAAGTGTTCCAAGCGGAAGATGCTGCTCATTTGACCAGCAAAGACAGAGTGCCAGAGCACAGAGTGCTGTCCTCTGAAGATGCCCATGGCCGCAGAGACTGGCGAAACGTTAGGAAGAACAACCTTCAGAACATGGCCAAAGAGCCCGAAAAACCCACAACAACTAAGAGTGCCAAGACTTCTAGTGTTTTCGGCAGCCCAGAGGTAGCTCTGCAGGTGAGATCAGGACTGGTCTTAAAACAACAGGCAGTCAGAAATCCTTGCTTATCCACTGCAGATCGTTCAGAGAACTATTGATAAATCAAGGTCCCTCTTCTGCCTTCTTATGTTGTAGAAAGAAGAACATTTTGGCTGGCATTTCCATAGCTTGAGAGTTTTCCTGGTGGTGCAGAGTGTAAGGGGCCTCAAGCTTGCTGCTTGCACCCCTGGTTCAAGTCTTCTAATGCCTTACATAAGGATAGCCAAGCTGGTCTTCCCCCAGTTTATTTTGGTAGTCTGGCTGTGTAACATTTTCCAAATATATAACCGCGTGAGTCGGTTTCAGCACAACAAATAATTAAGAAAGAAATCTTGTGGCATTTTTATTTAAATGCTGTTAAAAATCACAGATTTTATTTTAGAATGCGCTTTCATGGATTACAGTCCTCTTCCTTTTGTGTGGACGTGCATGTCCATGGATGGATACATATGCAAGCATTTATCATATATATTCATATTAATACTGTTGTTAAAACAACAAGGAGTCTTATGACATCTTAAAGACCAGTGGTTCTTATTGGGCATGGACAGGCATCGACTGTAGTCGACTTTTTCGGATGTTACAGTTTGCAAAAGCTTACCTGACTGAACAAAGGCCATTAGGAAGCTCTTGTTACCAAGCAGTAGAACTGAAAGGGAGGATTGGCATTGCAAAATGTGTTGCTTGCTTTTTTGCGGAGACTCTACCTGGCAAGGAGTTTCTGGTCAGCATTGAGGCAATTCTTTCTAAACTCATTTGGCTGGCTACCCTTTCTTTCTTTCTTTCTTTCTTTCTTTCTTTCTTTCTTTCTTTCTTTCTTTCTTTCTTTCTTTCTTTTCTTTTCTTTTCTTTTCTTTTCTTTTCTTTTCTTTTCTTTTCTTTTCTTTTCTTTCTTTTCTTTCTTCCTTTCTTTCTTTTAATTCAGATGAGCTACCTGTCTGCTGATGAGATATCCCTGCAGTTGGCTCTGTTAATTAGATTTGTGAAAATGGAATTTTAGAAATTTTAAAACTGAGAGAGTTTCTTTTTAACCTGGGCAAAATTGAATGAGCTGCATGGCATGTGACTTCATGGCATTGCAACCTGCCACTTAATTATGAATTAAAGTGATATAATATGGGAGGGTGGAGGTGGTTCCTTTCTTTTGATCTGTTGAGAAGAGACCTCCTGAAAGATGCTTGTAAAATAGTGGGTTATTTGTTGAAACATTTCTATTACAGTGATGACTTTGACTTTTTTATTTCATGCACCAATGCTTTTGCCTGATTACCTCTAAAAAGGAAATCTGTTAACACCATATAAGGACCTGTGACATTTTATGACTGCTGCTGAGAGATTGTGAGGAAAAAAGTATTCAGCAGTTTGATCACCATATTGGCTTTGGAACTAAGGACTGAGATAATATATGTGATATCTTGTCACATACTCAGGGGAGAAACAATAGAGATTTGGGAGTTGGGTCCAAAATTTTGTTGTTAATCCAGTAAGTAAGCAGTGGATATGAGACGTGGTGGCACTGAGGGTTAAACTACAGAGGCTTCTGTGCTGCAAGGTCAGAGGACCAGCTGTTGTAAGATCGAATCCACGCGATGGAGTGAGCTCCCATTGCTTGTCCCAGCTCCTGCCAACCTAGCAGTTCGAAAGCATGTAAAACTGTGAATAGATGAATAGGTACCACCATGGTGGGAAGGTAACGGTGTTCCATGTCTAGTCACGCTGGCCACATGACCACGGAAATAGTCTTTGGACAAGCGCTGGCTCTACAGCTTGGAGACGGGGTTGAGCACCGCACCCTAGAGTCGGACACGACTGGACTAAATGTTAAGGGGAATCTTTACCTTTACCTAAGCAGTGGATATTATAAATGAAGTTGTCTTTTTGATTGTTTGCCACTATTAAGCTGGTAGAATTGGGTTCAGATATCATGCCTGCTTAACCAGGATCCTAGTGCTGATAATAAAACTGGTAGGTGTGTATGAGTGTGTGAGAGAGAGGGAGAGAGAAGGGAGAGGTGGAGTATGTGATACCAGGATGTGTATGAAAAAAGGAGGGAGGTGGTTTTTATGAGTTTGTGGGGCGTGAATGAGGGAGTAAGAGAAAAAGAAGGTGCATGTGAGAGAAGGGGAAGAAAGGGAAGGAATGTGTATGAAAGAAGGCAGAAAAGAAAATAAAGAATGTGAGGAGGAGGAGTGTGTGTGTATGTGAAAGACGGTATGCACATCTATATGCAAGTCTGTGTGTGTAGGGGGCAGAGAGAGAGAGAGAGAGAGAGAGAGAGAGAGAGAACACTGAAGCTTAAAAGCCCTATTGACTCACCATGGTGTTATGCAAAAAATCTTTTGCCTCAAAGACACATTCCCTTTGAACGGTCTATATGAAAGCCCTTTGAATGTAATATTCCTTTGATTTCTACTGGGAAGAGCCTAGCCTTGCAGTGAGATGAGATTTTTTACTAGAGAGGGCCTTGTTTGACCACCCTGCCCTGACAGTAGCCTGGGAACGAGAAAGAAATAATCCGTTAGCCTTCTGTGCTTTCAAAAAGGAAGGCCTTTGTAAGTAATTGCCTTCCACAGGATGTTGCAGGAGGGTTTGATCAATGAAGCAAAATGTTCAGCTTCCGGACTGATCCAGCCCCGTGCCTGTACACACACGCACTGCTGTTGCTGCAAGGGGGAGCAGTTAGTGTCACAGCATCCCCAGCAGTGTCCTGTTTAAAGCGGGCTGGGGAGACCTGGCACATGGTGCCTTGTTTAATTACGGGATCAAAGAGACGCCCTCCCTGTCTCCCCAGTCAGCTCATAACCAGTATGGAGAGCTTTGAATCTTCAGAGTGCAAGTGGATTGCCTCACCCTGGCAGAGAACAAAAGTAAGAAGCTGCCGCTTCCACAGCTGGGGCAGGGCCAGAACTGCCTTGCTGGCAGTGGAAGGGCAAACAGCGCACTTGTGTCATAAGCGGACCATGCAATGCTACTTGTGCAGCAGGTTTTAGGAACGAGCAATTTTGTCTCTCCCCCCCTCCCAAGTTAAGCATAGTTGTGTTCTGACCGTACCGGGGGGGGGGGGGCTTTCTGTCAGGCTCCTCTTTCAGCTTTGAGTTGATGCATTGGAAATGATTCTTATTTTCTTTGTCCAGTGGGGGAAAAGAATTTGACTATTCACAACACCTCTTAATGTTGTGCGGACTGCCCGCCCCCCTTTTTTTCCATTCTAGCAGACCAAACGTCTGACAAGAACAGTGCTTCTAGAATAATATACACTTGTTGCTCCTTGTTTGATTGCATCTCAATTATCAGTTGATGGCCAAGAGTGCAATTAATACCCTGAGTTGTTTGTTAAAAAATGCTTCTAATTAAAACCGGTTCCTGCTTCAGCCTCGTGTGTATAAAAGCTGCCATTCTGTTAGGCTGCCCAACTGTGAGCAAGCTCTCTATTCAGCCTAGTAAATGACACTATTAATTGGTGAGTGGGGTTTTCATGGAAGACTCTGCGTACCCCAGGCAAAAAACAGTCTTTGCCGAGACTTAAATCGAAGATCAACCTACTCCAGCACTGCAGGAGTGGTATTACTATCATCTTTTTGTGACTTGTCTACACTGCAGTCCCCTTGCACCACAACCTGTAAACCCTTATTTTGCAGAATTCTCACAGCCTTCAGACCTGATGATTCCACGTCTGCCCCCTCCACCACAACTTCTGCCAGGTCCTCAGAGAAAGTATTCTGCTTTATTTATGCAGCATCGGGCTAGGCCTGCCAACAAGGATTGGCTCAGAACATCTGTATTGTTGTTAAGTAGGTTTTTACATTTTTTATTTTGTTTGCTCCCCTGCTTTCCTGGATTGGAATAGAATAACAATAATTTTAGAATAGCAGTGTTAGAACTGCAGAGCTGGAAGAGACCCGATGGGTTGTCAAATCCAGTCCCTGTCAACGAGGCCCAGTGGGGAATTGAACTCCCAACCTCTGTGTCCGCAGCCAGAGACCTAAACCACTGAGCTGTCGAAAGTAAAAGAGGAACAAGCCCTCCAGATTTGAAAAATGATCTTGATTCTTATGAGTGCCCTGACACTGCATTTTGACCAGGAAGTATATGCACGGTGTTCTTCATGGGAAAGCTATATAGAAATCAGCCTGCCAAGATTTCAAGAAGGTTCATCTCCAAATTTCACAAACGGCAGCCACTTCTGTGGTTGTCTTTTGCAGCTCAAAGATGTGACACCACATACTCCTCTTAAGTTTCCCTGTTCATTCCAGAGCAGACAAAGCCACTTGAAATATTGTCTGTCTCTTTTATAGGCATTCCTCAAGCGGAAGTATATTTATTTCAACCTGAAAGAAGAAGAAAAAAAACCCCAGATTTTGGACTTGGGGGCAAGAGACGAGTCTGAGTTTTTTCAAACAAACTTTAAAAAAATTCAGATAAGTTTAGAAAAACTTTCCAAATATCTTTGGACTAAATCCACAGATGCAGGAGATTTCTTGAACCTCAACTTGGGGAACACATGGGTTAGAACACAAGAGCCCTGTTGAATCAGACTAAGGGCAATTGGGTCTGGCAACCAGAGTGGATGCGTCGCCCAGATAGGCGGGGTATAAATCAAATAAATATGTAAACCAGTTCTGCACAGTGGCCAGCCTTGTGGCTTTGTGAAAGCCGCCCTGGAAGCAATTTTGGCTTCAGAGTCCCCTCTGCTTCTTTGTTGTGTCCATGCTATCATTATCATCCTACCCTGAACCCAACAGTTTTGTCGGCTTGCCTTGAGTGGGATCAGAACAGGCTACACACATTGAGCAGAACATGCACATCTGCACTGTTTGCAACATTGGTCCAGCGGCAGAATCCAGTTGGGGGTGTTGTCGAACTTAAATGTCCTTGGGAGACAAATTGAATTTTCTCCCTTTTTAGCCAAGATATTTGGAGTGTGGAACATTCACCCTCCTGAGGAGCGGAAGTGCCTAGCGCTGTAGGGGACTAGTCCACTAATTGAACCCCTGAGTATAAAAAGAAGGGGTTCTGAGTAAGATCTGAAAGGAGAAATCTTTCTTGTCTTCTTTATCTGAAGCTGGGCACTCCCCTCAATGTGGCATGCATCTGGGTTTCCCTTTCAAGATCTGTGCAAGAGAGAGACCCACCTGTCATCCCTTGAAATCCACCTCTAGTCTTTTGAGTACAGCAGAGGTTTGATCTGAAATAAGGGGTTGGTTTCTTGTGGTGATAAAGGAATCTCTCCCTGAGGAATATGCCTGCTTGTAGTATCAGGGGCCAAACACTCAGGTTTTAGTCATTTCAAAGGAAGAAAGTGTAAAGAAACCACTTGGATGCTTGTGAAGCCTCAGAGCCAGTTTCAAGCTAGCGGACCCTCGCTGGCAATTTGAAACTACATTCTCAGCAAGCTTTATTCTATAACTTTATGGGCTACAAGGCAGAGTTTGGAAGAGTTACTTGCTTGCACCGTAGAGCCCAGTCAGCATCAGTTAATAACTGTTCTCCCTGGGAGTTTCCATCCACAAAAGTACAGTGGTGCCTCAATAGACAGTTACCCCGCATGACAGTTTTTTCGCTAGACATTGGCTTTTTGCGATTGTTATAGTGATTCGCAAAACAGTGATTCCTATGTGGAAATTTTGCTGGACAACGTTTGGTCCCTGCTTCGCAAACCAATTTTCGCTAGACGATGATTTTGACAGCTCCCTCCAAGCTCACAAACAGGTTTGTTTTTTTTGGGGACCTAAGCTTCGCAAGTCAGCGATTTAAACAGCTGATCGGCGGTTTGCAAAGTGGCTTTCCTATAGCCGATCTTTGCTAGACAACGACAATTCTTCCCCATTGGAACGCATTAAACAGGTTTCAATGCATTCCAATGGGGAAATGCTTTTCGCTATACAATGATTTCGCTAAACAGCAATTTCAGTGGAACGGATTATCATTGTCTAGCGAGGCACCACTGTAAAATTTCTGAGCTCTGGGTTTCAGTTTCTGTTTTACCTTCAGCAGGTCAAATACTTCATGGCATTTCACTGAGCTGTGAAAACCAGCCATCTGTTGAATCTTCTTTCCTCAGCTGCTTTCTGCAGAGAGAAGGGGTTGTATCAGTTAAATAAATACTGTGTAAATGAAATGAATGAAATACATCCTGGCATGCAGTAACTCAGTTGCAAATTGAAACAACCACCACCAACAACAACAACAATCAGTCCATTTGATTTCATTGTGATCTCTTGGGCATGTTTATGCTGAGGTGGCAG
Organism: Pogona vitticeps; assembly: GCF_051106095.1. Lineage (NCBI taxonomy): Eukaryota > Metazoa > Chordata > Lepidosauria > Squamata > Agamidae > Pogona > Pogona vitticeps. The sequence goes on from NC_135792.1 coordinate 25,179,424, forward strand.
CTTGATTCCCTGTTTGTCCTACACTTCTCCTCCCAAAAGTTACAATGAGTAAACTGTAACCCAGACCTGTGTGATAAGATTGTAACTTTGTTAGAATTTAAACTTGGGCTCCCAGGATTAGCCATCCATCTTCTGAACCAGACTGCCATTTATTTGTTTGTTTATATCTTATGAGACACAGTAGCAAAGACAAGAACTAAGTTTCAAAATAACTTACTGAGTCTTAACTCCAAGGGTGGTTGATTTCCATCATGATGTCGGACTCTGTGGCGCTCATAGGAAACCAGTTATGTGGTGTACACTTCAAAGCATCTGCTGTAAGGAGCATTGGTTGTAAGGCAATGGTTCCCAAATATTTTGGACTCACGGCTCCCTTGATTTACTGACCCCTGGTTGCAAGAACTATTTGTATGAATGTCTTGAAAGAGTATGTAACACAACAGCTGCCCCAAACATTTTGGGTGAAGATGGCATTGCCTCAATCTTCGCAAAAACATCCTTAGACATTGTGCTCTCCAAGAAACATTGACTCCTATCTATTTTTTTGTTTTGTTTTCCCTTTCTTGCTTCTCACCTGCACAGCATTGTAGGTGGCCAAGTACCCACCCCTTCACATGATCTCAGCGTAAAACTCTAACTTTTGCTGGGGCCTTCTTCTTTGTAGGGCCTAAGATCCAGATTTCCAGAGCTCTTCATATGATCTCCTGATGGGGTTCTTGGGTTTTTCACGCTGGGTGGGCCTTTTGGTCAACCTTCCTAGAGAAGGGTGTGGTGTCTGCAGATTTATGTGCTGTCAACTTAGACTGCAAAGCAATTTCTGCATGAGGTGAAAGGAGACAGGCAGGCCATCTTTATGAAGAAGGAGCAGGAGAGGGTCAAGCATCTCTGTGGCCGTTCCTGGACCTTTTCTTTCCATGAACACTTTGAACCTCAGCAATTAATCAGGTGTTCATTCTGTCTCTGACTTTGCTGTGCTGTATTTTCCATGAGCCCAATCATGCGCTGATCTGGGAATATTCAGCTCATTTGGTACAAAAGTCCATCTGTTTGCCACTGATAGCATGTTGTATCCTCCCTCTTTCCTTCCATCTGCACTAATGTCATGTAGCGTAATGATGGCTATAATTCAAAACTGTAGTTTTGATTTTAGCCCAGTGTGTGCTTTAAAGAACTGCTTTGAGTCCAGTCTGCTGATTTCTTTCCTCTAACAGAATGTGCTGCTGTCTTGTGCCTGGCAAAGTAGAACTGAACACCATGCAGCAGCTTGTGCTTCATCTAGCATTAATGTACAGAGTTAGATAACTTACAAACATAAAAAATTGATTTTTTTTAATGCTTCAGGGACAATGAACTTAATCGGACTACCAGAAAGATGAACAAGTGGCTCCTAAAGCCAAACAAACCTGAACTATCTCTGAAGGCAAACATGTGGAAACTGAGGCTGTCCTACTTTAGGCACATCATGAAAAAGCAGAATTTTCTGGAAAATACAATAATGCTGGGAAAGGTGGGAAACATCAGGAAAAGAGGAGCACCTAATACAAGATGGATTGAGTCCCTTAAGGAAGCCACAGGCTTGAGTTTACAGGAGCTGAGTAGGGCGGTTGAGGACAGGAAGTTTTGGAGATGGCTCATTCATAGTGCCGGCATAATTTGGATGTGACTTGACAGCACATCACAACAACAAATGTCACCCCATAGAGGTGTTTCACACCATCTAGTCATATGTAAGGATCCCTTCAGCAGCATATCTTTTAGCCGTGTATGCAACATTTTGTAATATCTGACTGTTTTATGAAATCGGCATTAAGTGTTTGCCAGCCTAGAGCCGGAGTAAAAAGGTTGAGCTATAAATCCAATAAATTAAAATAAACAAAATTCTCATTGGAAATGGCTGGTGTGGGTTGGGTTGACTTTTGTTGTTGTTGTTAGTTGAAGAATGTGATTTTATTGTAGAATGGGTCTTTTTGTAAAAACCAAGCCCACCTTCCATGCTGTCTTTGAAGTTCATCGGGTGATTTGCACAGATGGGTGACGGGGGCCTTCTCCGTTAATGGAAGCCACGCAGCCGTGAGCTGTGCTTTGTGAAATTCTTTTGGGTGCCCTTGCATCCTGCAGGCGCATCTGCTAATACTTTGTGCTACTTATTTTTCTATGTGAGAAGGTGGGGTGGAGTAGGATGTGGAGAGGGAACACCCACTTCTCGATTCTTCTCTGAATTTCTGCACCGTAATGATGGCACCATCACCTGCTTCCTGGAGGAGATGGGCCTTGCCTTGAATCGCAGACTGGCTGGCTCTCTTATGTGTTGTTCTTGGTTCTTTTGTCATCCCCCCCCCCCCGGAGTTATTGCATTGTTGCCAGCAGTGGATGCGAGAGCAGTTCATCAGCATATGCTTGATATATTACACACACAGGATTTTAAGTTGCGGATGTGTGGCTTCTGGAGGCTTCTTCTCCACAGTACATTTTGCCTTTTGTCTATAATTGCATGGCTGTTAATTATACTGCTGTTAATTTCAAGCCAGTAAAGCTTTAATACGTGCTTTGCAGTAACAAAATACGTTATTTTTTGTTATGTCATGTTTGCGTTTATGCTTTATGTCTGGTGCCCGAAATGCATGTAAGTCTGTGAATGATTTAACATACACACACTCGTTCTCTGTCCTCATAGACGTGTGTGTGGAAATGTATGTATATCTGCAAGGTATAGCTGTATAAAAATGTTTGTGCATATATAACGTATAAACACATACAGGTTTAAACACACACACATACCAGATTCAGTTTATTAGGCCACCCGTTAGTCTGAAGCTTCATTATTGTGATAAGGAAGGAATGCAGGTAACTGTATTTTAATGAACAAAGATGCTGATTGATCTGCCAACCATCACGGTGTAAATGTGGATGTAGACATTTTTTCAGTCCTTTCCGTGAGACTTAAGATGGCAGAAGCGTTTTGCGGTGCAATATCCATCCAACCCTGATTTCAGCATTGTGTGCTGTGCAGATCCGTGGTGCCCTCTTCGGAGAATAGCTTTACAAACTGGTGTGACAGTTCTGCGGCCACAGCCCTGCACCTCTGGTGCAATAAATGCATTTTCCACATTAACCAAACATGACAGCTGAAACGGTTATTAACCATGCAAGATGTCGGAAGTCATCAAAAATTCACATCAGAGTAATTGCAGTGGCTTGCCAGGGGTGGGGTGGGGTGGGTGGAAACAGAACCCAAGCCGAACCCCTCTCTCTGTCTTTGCATGCATCTTTTCCTTTTGCCTTCCCCTCCCCACCCTTCAATCTTACATGGTACATTCCATTAACAATAAAATATCCTTCTGTATCATATAAACACTCCCTTCAGGAACTAGTTTCACACCAGGGCTGCCCTTGGTATAGAACGACTCTGAACCGATACCATAGATGCTTTGCTGGCAGTGGCGTTCAGCTGCAAGAACAGCTGTCTTCTCATTGTCTTGCTAGACTCTTTGCTGCCTCAGCCGTATCAGAGCTTGCAACGCTGCTCCCTCCCCGCCCCCCCCAGGAGGAAAAAAAACCGGTGAGCCTTTAATGCAGGAGAAGGTAGAGAGCTGTGCAAGACCGGGTAAGGAGCATTTAAATACCAAGCTCCTTCGCCAGCCTTTCCAAAGGTTTGTAACTTTTCATTTCTGATCCACAGGTTAGAAATGGGAAATCTGTGTGAATTTCTAGGAAGGATTCCATCTCGAACAGTCTAGAGCTGCCTGACTTGACTTGTGAAAGATACTGGTGTGGATTGTTCTCAGTGGCTAGAAAGAAACTGGGAATCAATTTACAACAGCAAAAAACTTTGCTTTGCTTTTTGCAGTTTTGGCTTTTGCTTCATTGTTTTTTTTTTTAAAAAGTCTTAAATAGCTGAAACTGTAGGGTGGGGCATCTCTTTCCTTTTTTTTTCCTTTCCCTTAGTTTAATTGTCTCCTGATATTCCTTAAAATGTAATCACAAGTCATGTGTGTTTTTTAGGTATAGCCTGCTAGTATCTCGTAGATTGTAGGTTTTTAGGACATAAACATGCATAAAATATATTTATGTCTTGACTTATGGTAGAAATATGTTTTTATATGGACCTGTTTTTAAAGGCTCTTGTCGTGTCAGAAATGCAGTCGTGCAATGTGACAGACATCTTCATTTTCATACTTCATTTTCTTGAATTCTTTCCTGGCTTCAGAACCAGGTTCCCACCCCACCTCCATTTCTTCTTTAATTGATGGGGCTATGAACTAAGTAGAGTTGATTAGCAGTTACACTTTACCTTGTCATTCCGTTGAAATTCTGAATTTTGCATCTATGTAAAACAGCCTGGGAATATATATTACTAGCAGTGCTGATGGGGTAACTGATGTGTGTGTATCAGGCTGCAATTTCTCTGAGTCACGGAGAGAGCTGCAATTTCTTTTATAGCATCATAGTCTGACTTTACCGGTAAAGTGGCTTCAAGGGAATGTTTTCTTTTTTAATCCTTCTAGAAAAGATAATTGAGAACCACCTGCCCAGTGTGCAGGCTTGACTCTAGCAGCATAGCCCTAAATGTCTGCTGTATCACCCTTCGTTCTTCGTAGGGAAATGCGACAGCTTGCAAACAGGTGCTGCCAAAGGGCAACCTTGCTTAACCAGGGGTGTGTGGGTTAAACCTGGTTTAAAGGGGCTTTGTCACGCAGGAACCCTGTGAAAACACACACACACACACACACACACACACACACACACACACACACACACACACACACACACACACACACACACACACACACACACACACACACACACACACACACACACACACACACACACACCAAAAAAGGGGGAAAAAGTGCATGCAAAGATAGAATGACTTCTTCTCATGGGGGGGGGACTGCCTTAATTGTACTGCTGGTTTTGCTTTGCTTTGTGTGTCAAAAGATATGAGAAAAATATTTTCTTTTGTCTGAAGAGGGTGGGTGCAAGAGTTCATACTGAGTATTGTAAATGAATGTATAGGAGGAAGAATTCCAATCACCTCCTTTTGAATCTTTCCTTCTACCCCCTTTTTTTTTTTACTATGAAACAATACTCTGGTTGTATATTTTGATGTTGTCAGTGTGTGTACATATATGTAAACTGTTTAGAATCACAATTATTTTTAGTGTACCGCATGTATACTATAGGGAAATGGGTACTTTGGAAAAAAAAAAAGAAGGGTGTGGAGATGCATGTTGAAGGGGGGGGGGGGAATGGAAACCTTTTGTCTTCCCTGTGTCTCCTTACCACATCAGACTCATGGTCGTCAGTTAAAAAAGTTTAAACCTAGGATTTCATTGTGGAAGTAATATTTCTTCCTGTACATGACAACATTTACCGAGATTATATTATCTTTTCCTAGCAGAAATTAATTTAATATGTTCTTACTACTAGACATTTTTAGAAGGCTATTCTGTAGGGTCATGTGCTACAATTCTATATAGATTTAACAGCTGCATATTTACACATATAACGTATTATAGGAAATCTAACAATATAAGTATGTTATCATTTTTAAAGCCTTTTTAAAAATTGATCGCCTACCCACCTATTAACTTTTTGTGTCAAAAATGATTCCCTCCTTCTCCCCCCAGGTTAAAGTGGAAGCCCAGTTCATTCTATACGCTATTAAACTCTGCTTAACAAACTAACCATTCCCTTCTAACCATCCTGTTGCAATAATTTATATGGTTGTATTTTAATTTCCCTGGATGAATTTGTTGCAAAGCCTAAAACAAACTATTTCAGACACTAGTAGTCTTATATCTGTTGATTCTTCAAAAATACTTTTTGTTTTTGTCATATCTCAGGGAGTATGGCATTTCCCCTGCCTCTTTTGTCTTTTTCCTCTATGTGCTGTTCACAGAAGCCTGGTGAAACAGATTCTGGCTTCCGAAGTTTGATTGTGGCAAAACCCTTCTAGCCCTCACCAATTTATCATGAAGAGTGCTCAATGAATGACATTGTCAAAGTGCCGCAGTCTAGGGAGCCCGTCAATGTCCTGGTTCTGCATTTTGCATCTTGGTTTAACTTGGTTATCATGTTTCAGTGCTAGCAATCCGCTGAGGAGGAACCAGGCGTTGCCCAGTCAGTGGGCGTCGGTGGTGTGTGCAGATGCTGAGCCCTTGAAATGGGGAAGGTGGGGTGCTGGTGGGGGGGGCAGGGGCTGATGATCACTCTTTCCTTTCATAGGAACTGCCAGATCTTTAGTGCTCCCCAAGGCACGATCCGGAAACAGGTATCTGGGATTGTCCGAATGCAGACGAAAAACACTCTTTTAAAATCAGTATATGATTCAGGTCTGTTGTAGTTCTTGGGTGGCATTCAAGCTTACTCTGAAGCATAGGGTGTAAAAATGTAGAGAGTGTGAAAAGCCCTTTCTTTAAAAAACTCAAATTGTTTTTGGGCATGTGCATTGCATTTTAATGTAGACAAAGTGGAGGAAGCCCTTAGCACCATTTACAGTGGCAAAACTCTATGCATGCCAGTAAAAATCCAGCAATGAAAACGATTCTAAAAAGCTGCAAACAAGCGTTCCTTCCACGGAGCGAAAGGGATGGGTCTCGAAAAGAGGGAAGAGATGTGAATCATGTGAATGGGAGTGACATGGTGAACATTGGGGAATTGCCTTTTAAATTGAGAGAATGGAGCAGGAGGAATTATGAAGGGACAGGGGGGACTGTTATATGTTCTTTAATTGCTGGGTGGCTTCTTTAATATGATAGATTTTGTTGTTCCTTTTTGGCATCTGTGTGGCTTTACATGAGAGATGTGTGTTAATCTAATAGAAAGAATAATTCGCGGCTGTATTCCCATTGATACCGATGAGTCTGCAATTATGATGAGATCAGTTACGGTATGGATTTTTAACAGCTAATTTATGTCATCTATTTAGCATCTACAGATAGGCTTCTATGTGATGCTAAACATGGCTTTTGTCTATAGCCTAGACATGTTATAAAAATATAAATATCTTGAGTTCTTGTGTGTGTGTGTGTGTGTGTGTGTGTGTGTGTGTGTGTGTTTTTAATAGCTCAGCTTTTTTGAGTTAAGCCTCTGACTACCCAGCAATGGGTATCTTCAGGCTGGGAGGAGATAACACTCTTCCATTTTTTAATTTCCTATACAAATCAGAAAGTGATTTCTCATCTATCTCTAAGCTAGGCTTGAATGTAGAGAACTAAAATTCATGCATGTATCTTTTTAAAAAAAAAATCTCGGTCTGCTGTGTGAACGAAAACATAAAGTACACTTAATAATTCCATAGTTTATCAGGGAGGGGGCTTGAAAAAAAAGTAAATCTCAGTGTTCCCCTTTTTAAAAAAAGCCAAATGTGTAACTAGAGTATTAAAATGGCAGCAAAAAGCAATAAAATGGCGTCACAAGGAAAAATTAGTTAACTGCCCTGATTCAGGGCGTTCCCCTGCATGTTTCTGTAAAAGTTGCTCCATTCAATATGGCTACTGTCAGTTGTGGTTGTTGTTTTAATGCCCCTTCTAGATCAGAATTAGTTCTTCTTTTTCTAATTTAATTTATCTAAGACAAATGGTTCTTCAGCAGATCTTCAATATGTAAAATTCAAATTTCTCTTTCTTCCTTGCAAGATGGCATTTTTTGGTATTGAGAACATGCTCTTTCACTGAAACTCCTTTATCCCATGAGCGTTAAAAAATGTTTCCTTTCTTTCAAACAAAGACACTTAACTTGCATCCTTGAATTGGTGGTACTTATTTGTAGAGGTAGGGATTAAATCTTAAGCACCAGGTAAACCAGCATTGTACTGCAGGAATTTTATTGTGGAGCTCCTTACAGTAGAGCATATTAAATTGGAAATAACAGGAATTGACACCATGTCCCATTACTACCCCATCACAGTTGATACATTGCTTCCATTACATTTGGTTTTCCCATTGCATTTGACACACCAGTTCCTATATTTTACAATATTTTGTCTATTTCCTGTATGGAAAAGGAAGAGATGCAGTCTTACTATGGCTCTTTGCAGACCTTTTTCTGACATTATGTGGTCTTTACTCATGAGTCCGGTGAGGGGGGGGGGGGAGCAGATTATTTCATTCTCATCTATTAAAGAGGTAAGTTTTTTATGAATACGTTAATTGTTTCCATATTACCGCCACCACCATGGACTAGGAACAATTTCTACTGGAGAAAAGATTAATTATCAGTAACATGGGACTGCATTACAGTTGAGAAATTTTGGAGATAGTTTGACAGCAGCAATGGCAAATAAAACAGCATTTGAGCAAATATCTTTTTTCCTCCCCTCCCCTGATAACTAAATATTCAGTGATCTGCTGGTTTACTCAAAATGTATGTCAGGACCATGGAAGGACTTCCAGACAGGTACCCGGGCCTTTAGCCATCCTTTCTGCAGATTCTGAGCCTGAAGCATAAATAATTTTTTTAAAAAATATTAATTTTCATCACCAACAGATATGAGCATAGATTAGAACTCAAAAGCTATGAATAATCTAAAAATAAGTGATCAGATGGGGGAAAAGTGCACATCCACTAACTTTCTGCTCATAATGCTTTATATCGGCCCTTGAAATTGTCTTGCACTAGTTTATTAATTCTCTTTTTGGCAGGTTATTAAAGTAGATGCAATGAGTGGTAGAGGGAAGGTGAGGGAAATTCTTACTGTTTGTTCAGAATGAAATTCTACAATGCGCTTACGTGGAACATTTGTAATCGTGTAAGGAAATACCAGTGCTAATCTATTCATATTTGTAACTGCGGTAAAATTAAATTGTAATACGTGGTGGAGAAAAATCACAGATTGGTGAAAGCTACCCATTCCAACCTTCTAAGCTCAGTAGGGCATAGAAATTTCAGCTAGTAAGCAAAGTAAATTTATAAAATTGTTTCAGAGATGAAAAGTTTAAAATGGCTGCCAAGAGCGTAGGTGTGGCGCCCTTGTTAAAAATGGAGTCCAGTGATTGCAATACAAGTCCTGCCTCCCTTGCGTCCTTCATGCGTTCCTCTTTGCTGCTGATTTCCTGAACCAGATGCCCTTCCAAATGTTTTTCCCTTTCAGGCCAAGCCCACGTAGGGCAAGTCAATCCATTTCCTTTGGAAAATCTGGACCTTTTCGCCCATGCTGGCCAGTTCAGATCTGAGTTTAAAAACAGTTTTAAACAACGTGCTCTTCTTTTAGGTTGCGCCCTTTTAGGTGTGCTCCTTTATGGCTTAGGTTTGAACCCCGCAATGTGCTGGCTGCAGTCCACTCTTAAGTTATTGCTATGTCGCTTCCTTTCATTTTAATCAGATCTCTACAGGGCCGGTTCTAGATCCAGAGCTCTTGGCACTGCCAGTCTTTCCTCTTCCATTGTATATTAAATGCAGAATTCCCATTGCATTTCGACTCTTTAGGCTGTTGTATAGTGCTTTGCCCCAGTGTGGTCCATCTGAACTGGGGTAAGGAGCTTTGAGAGGTCCAGGAGCCAATTTTTGAGCCTTGGCCTTGGTCTCACCTTCCAGGGAACACAAATTCTGCCTCCCCCTCCAAAAAGGGGGGGGGGTGGCTAGACATTTTCCTCCTGTTTTGAGGTGGGAAACAGTGGTGTTTTGGGAAATATTAAATGAGTCAAGGGCTGCAACCTGCTTAAACTGGAACCACCTGGTGGATTTGGAAAGCAGCAAAAAAAAGTTATGGGAAGAAGCTAAGTGCTGATTTTAAAAAGCGTTTGGGGCACTTCCTATTTGGACAAGTCATTTTTTTTTAAAGAAGTGCTAAATTTACCAAATCCAATTTTTTAAAGAAAACATTAGATATTATGTGTTCACCATTCATTTTTTTTTAAAAAAAATATTATATCTTATGGCGTTTGTAATTGTGAGTATTGTGTTTTGTTAATGGATTATATGTTGCCTTGAAACCCACCCACCCCATAGGGAGAAAGCAGGCTTATAAAGAAACCAGCAAGCAGCCGCAGAGCCACCCTGCAACCCCTCCAATCTGGGCAGTGGTTTTGTCGTAGTGGAGTAGACGCTGAACTCCCTTCCTCTTAGTCATCCTGAACACCTTCCCCGGCATTTGAAGATGGGACTTGTCAGCATTGTTTTAGCTCTGTTGTGCATTGCATGGAGGAGGATGGAGAATGCCTATAGTCCAGGAGAGATGGGGGTCATGCTTGATTTCAGAAACCTTTCCACAGAACTTGACTGCTTCCTTGTTCTAGTCAATTTCAAACTTGCCCTTATTTTTACTGCTCAATTTTGCATCCACAGAATTTTCTTTAAATCCTTAACCCCACCATACACATACACACACACACACAGGAGGAGGACGGAAAACAGAATGCCGCTGCATGTGTCATTTTAAAAATCTTCTTTATACTGTCTTTTAAAAGGCAGCTGTAACATAATTTTGAGTTTCCCAGTTGCCGCATAGCGATTTTTAAAAAGTCACACGCCAGGTGGAAGACTGTGGGCTGGGCAATGGCTGACCGTGTTTTCTCAAAAGCCAGCGCTCCTGTCTTCAGAGGGATCTTTGAGAAGCTTTAGAGTAGAAGGGAAGGGTTTTGCTGGGCTCTGCAACAAGGAAATGCACAGCAAGCGGCCGAGGAGGGGCGTCCTTCAACCTTCTCCAGAAGCCACTGCTTCCATGACCCATTTTCCTGCCTGCATTCTTTGAAAAGTTTGCACTAGTGGTTCTCTCTTTTCTTCCTCATCAGATTTTGGCATTTGAAAAAAAAATGGGTTCAAAAGGGAGGGGAAAAACATGGAGTGATTGTAAAGGAATCCCCCATAAAATCCCGTATTTCAGTTTAGGTGATCTACACCTGTGGTTCCCACCCATGGGTCTCCAGATGTTCTTAGACTACAATTCCCAGAAATCCTGGCCAGCACAGTTAGTGGCGAAGGCCTCTGGGAGTTTTAGCCCAGGAACACCTGAGTCACCCAAGGTTGGGAATCACTGACCTACACAGTAAAGATTTTGCCAGGAAGCATCCGGAGTCTTGGGACCAGCCGTGCTTCTTCTTTGTTTGTGTTGGAAGCAATCCAGTGGTGTTTTCGGAGTGGAAGGGCCAGCCAGCAGGATGCTGTCATTGCCTGGGACATTCCTGAACGTGTTCACAGTCCTCACATTCTTCTGGGAGGTTACTTCCGCGTCTTCCACGGAAAGGAATAGAGAGGACACAGCTGTCGCATAGGGCGGGTTGTGCTAGCTGTCTTTGCTAGGGCACATGTTACAAATACTTGTAGAAAGAAGGTGATATCTCCTCATTCGCATGTATATTTACACATTAAATCCTGCTATGTTACTTTACAGTTGGCTGGATAGCACTTTGAGTTAGATATCTGGCTACGAAGCCAGTAGTTGAGGGTTCAGTTCCCCACTGTGCCTCTTGTGAGAAGGGCCAGCCTGTGTGGAATTGGACAAGCTTCACAGAAGAAGGGAATAGTAAAACACTTCAGAATAACCTGTACTTAGAAAACCCTGGGGAACTCAGTTTACTAACCTCAGAAGGCTGGAAGGCAGAGTCAGTCTCAAGCCAGCTGCCTGAGCCCCGTCGGGATCAAACTCATGTCGTAAGCAGAGTCTTGGCTGAAGTACTGCAGTTTAACCACTGCACCATGAGCCTCCTTCCTTGTTCCATTTCTCCCTCGCCCAGTTGAGTTTCCCTGGTCAAGCAGGGATTTTTAAACCACGTCTTCAGGGGCTTCAGTAGGGGATTTATTAAAAACATTTAAGGAAGGAAACTGATTCTTCTCATCCACATGTACAATGGTGCTTCGCTTGATGACGATAATCTGTTCCGTTAAAATTGCTGTTAAGCAAAATCGTCAAGTGAAATTAAAAAACCCATTGAAAGGCATTGAAAACCGTTCAATGCGCTCCAATGAGCGAAATACCTCATAGTGCAGTGAAGATCCTCCATAGGGCGGCCATTTTCTGGTGCCTGTATAGTGAGGAATCCATCCTTAACACAGCGGGGAGCCATTTTGCACATCAGGGAGCCATTTTGAAACCCGACGATCAGCTGTTTTTAGATCGTCGTAATGCAAAGAATTGGTTCCAGAAGCAGGGAACCGATTGTCGTGCAGCGAATTTTCCCCACAAGAACATTGTTTTGCGATGTTCCATCGTAAAGCAGATTCGTCGTTAACGAGGTAATCATTAAGCGAGGCACCATTGTATAAAAATCCTGCTAGCTTGTGTTAAAGCAAAGCAAAGCAAAGTGTGCTGCTTATATACCGCCCCATAGTGCTTCAAGCACTCTCTGGGCGGTTTACAAGTTAATTATGCAGGCTACACATTGCCCCCCCCCCCAGCGAGCTGGGTACTCATTTTACTGGCTACCTGGGATTGAACCCCAGTTCGTGAGCACAGTTTTGGCTGCAGTACAGCGGTTTAACCACTGCGCCACGAGGCATTCTTCATCAGCATTGTTTTAAACTGTTATTTTTAACTCCCCTTCTTGTTTTATACATCAGAAAGTCCCTAACAAAAGAAGCCATCACACTTGTTGGCAGTAATGCTAAAACATGCCGACAAACAGTGATTTCAGCCTAATTCCCATGTGCGGTGCCACATTTTGTTATCAAGTAGAGAGGATGGCTGCCATATGCATGCATGTATTATTTATTTATTCTGCCTGCTCATAAGCTCAGTGTCGTTTGTGGAATCAAAGGAAGCTTGTTCAGCTACACCAGTGGTTCTTAACCTTTGTTACTCGGATGTTTTTGAACTGCAACTCCCAGAAACCCCAGCCAGCACAGTTGGTGGTGAAGGCTTCTGGGAGTTGCAGTCCAAAACTCCTGAGTAACCCAAGGTTAAGAACCACTGAGCTACACCAAGCAGAGTTGGACACAAAAAAGGAACTCGTGTTAAAGGAGCCTCGGGGTGGCGTTTCAGCCTTCTTTCTCCTCCTCTTCTAATCCACAGTTCCCTCCTTCATTGTCCTGGTTCAAGGCATGCTGTCTTGACCAATATTGCAAACTTTGATTTAATACAGATCAAAATAGCAAACTAGAGCTTGCCTGCAACCAGAAGAGAGGGACCATTATTGTGTGGGCAAGACAAAGAGTCTTCAAGGCCAAGCCCAGCCTTGTTTTGGTGGCACCAAATCCCGATACTCAGTTACAGCTGACGTCCTCCAGCGTCTAATGCTTTTAACGTATTCTTGATGTCTTTATAACTCTAGGGAATCCCAAAACAATTTGTTCTGGCCAGAGTTGGTCTTGGCCATTTTGCCATCTTTACATGATTATGCCTGCTGGGTTTACGAACGGCCTCCTCAAGTCATTTGCGATGTTTTAAAAACTTTTGAGGCCTTTTTGTCTCCTTCACTGATCCCCTTGGAAGCGCTGCTGTATGTAACCCCGGCTGTTGTCACTTGCATTATCTGGCGTGGATCTGATACGTCTCAGCTTGCCTCTCTCATGGCCTTGCTCCCTGCCTGTGACTTGTCAGCCCTCAGCTTCTAATCTCATTTGCTCTCTGATCGGCAGGTTTCCCATTCTTTTTTAAAAAGGACGTTGCCCAATGGCTGCTCTCCCATCAGGGCCAAATTAGGCCTCCTGTGGCCAAAGGCAGAACGTTGTGATCCATTTATGAGACAGGAATGGATGCGTAGCAAGACAATGTCAAAGTTACGTTGGCCTGTCCAGCAGCCAGTCCTGAAATGGGCATATATCATAATGAGTGGTGCTTGTATTGCAGTTGGAACTTGGTTGTATCCGATATGCTCTGTTTAATTTGGCAAGGTATCCTGGATAAACATTTTTTTGGTCAAATTTTGTGTTTAAGGGTATTTTGCAGCTGCTCTGAGTGTCATAATGAATAAGAAGGAATTAAAATTTGTCTTTCCTTCTATCAATAAGTAGTATATTTTGTGCATTGAATTGGTGATTTCATTTCCTTTAGAATCTCAAAAAGGCATCCATATAAATCAAGCAATTGTTAAAATTTGATCAGTTAATAGGTTTCAAAGGCAATTCAGAATTCTTTAATCTGTCTCCTATGTCTCTATATTTCTAAACATTTAGGCGCAAAAGTAAGTGAATCATCCAGATAATGAAAAAGATCTTCGTCCCTTCATTATATTTCCATGTTTCCATCTTTTGAGGTGCAAACCTGAGGATGCCAAACACAAATGGTAGAATTAGCCCTTGTTCTGCTTGCTGGCTGAGTATGGCAAAATTGTCTTTTAAAGACATGCCATGGTAAGGAGGAACGGCACAAGATTTACATCCCAGATAATCAGATTTGTAGAGGTGGCTTTGAGATTAGAAGGACACATCATAGCTCCCTGGCAGGAGCAAGAAAGTGCCAGATTCCAGTACTTCCTTCCAGCTGGGTGTAATTTAATACCAACTAGTCCTATAATTTATTCCAATCTACTCAGCTAGGTATTCCCAAAAGAGAGGGGGGGGATATCACTTTAAAAAGGGGACCAGCGAAGTCAGAGATTTGCATTCTCAATTTGCACATGCTAATTTGTATGTGCAGAAGCAAAATTGGACATAATTGATGTGATTTAGCTAGAGACATAGTATAGCTCATCCTATGAGGGAGTATGATCACCTCTTTGCCCTCCTCCGGTGTGGATGGGGCAGCTTTAAGGCCACCACCCCTCTTGTCAAACTGGACGTGGGTGGGCTGGACAGCTCTTCAAATGAGCCATACTTTCAAAGAGAGGATTGTCATCTGGGGCAGTGGTCCCCAACCTTGGGCCTCCAGATGTTGTTGGACTACAACACCCAGAAGCCTTCACCACCACCTCTGCTGGCCAGGATTTCTGGGAGCTGAAGTCCAAGAACATCTGGAGGCCCAAGGTTGGGGACCACTGATCTGGGGACCCTTTTAGAAGACAGTCTTCTGTAAAGGGAGGATACAAAACTATCCTGCACCCCAAAAATAGGTAGTTTGTCACCATAGTTTTGGTGTGCAGTGGTGTTTGTTTTGTGTTATGACGGTATGTCGTCCTCTGGTGTGTATGTTTAAATTTTGTCAATGATAGTACAGTGGTGCCTCGCACAACGATTGCTTCATACAACGATGAATTCACACAGCGATGGGTTTTTTTTGAGGAATTTCCCCCATCGTTTAACGATGTTCTCTATGGGGGAATTTCACTTAACGATGACCATTTTTGCTCATTTAAAAGTGTCTTAAAATGTTTGAAACCTGTTTTAAATGCTTGGATTCCATAGTGCACCTTGTGAAACATGTGCAAACTTAATTTGGTTTTGTTCTGAGTCTTCATTAATTTTTGGTGATTTTTTTATTTTCCCCATTTAAATCAATTAAATGGACAGTTCAATGCATTTAAATAGGGAAAACAAAAAATCACCAAAAATTAAGGACGACTCAGAACAACACCAAATTAAGTTTGCATAGGGTTCAGGAGGTGGGCTAATGATTGCAAGCATTTAAAACCTGTTCCAAATATTGTAAGACACTTAAAAATGAGCGAAAAGGGACATTGGAAAAGACTTCAAAAGCACTGAAGCCGGCTTCAGTGCTTTTGAAGCTCTTCCATTTTCGCTCATTTTTAAGGGTCTTACAATGTTTGGAACAGGTTTTAAATGCTTGCAATTGTTAGCCCACCTCCTGAACCTATGCAAACTTAATTTGTTGTTGTTCTGAGTCATCCTTAATTTTTGGTGATTTTTTGAATTTTCTCTCATTGGAATGCATTGGACGGAAAGTTCAATACATTCCAATGAGAGAAAATTTAAAAAAATCACTAAAAATTAAGGACGACTCAGAACAACATCAAATTAAGTTTGCGTAGGGTTCAGGAGGTGGGCTAACGATTGCAAGCATTTAAAACCTGTTCCAAACACTGTAAGGCACTTTTACAGGAGCGAAAAAGGACTTCGCAAAGCCATTGAAATGTATTGAGTCGGCTTCAATACATTCCAATGGAGGAAACATTGTTTCATTCAACGATGTTTCCTATGGGTTTTTTCACTTAAAGACGGCAATCTGTTCCAATTGGAACAGATTAACCGGTTTTCAGTTCATTCCTATGGGAAATGGTGTTTCACAGAACGATGTTTCACACAACGTTGATTTTTTTGGAACCAATTAACATCGTTGTGTGAGGCACCACTGTATTTCGGTAGTACATAATTATTTCAAGCTATTCTTACCTTGTATCCTCGAAGGCTTTCATGGCTGGGATCTGATGATTGTTGTGGGTTTTTTGGGCTCTTTGGCCATGTTCTGAAGGTTGTTCTTCCTGACGTTTCGCCAGTCTCTGTAGCCGGCATCTTCAGAGGACTGGAGTAGGAACTCTGTCCATACTCTGAGTTCCTACTCTTGTCTTCTGAAGATGCCGGCTACAGAGACTGTCGAAACGTCAGGAAGAACAACCTTCAGAACACGGCCAAAGAGCTCGAAAAACCCACAACAACCATTACTCTTACCTTCTTTCTTGAGTGTTTCTTAAATGTTTTAATAACCAAAGACATTTTCTTTATAGCTGGCCTTTTCTTTTCTTTGTTTCAGGATCAGTACATATATATAGTTTTAGGACTTGGGCAGATTATCAGAATTTGTAATACTCATATATTGAATATGATGTGTATATGTGTTGTTGTCTTGCTACTTTGTGCTTTAAAAAGAGAGAGGGGTGCCTATTTAGCATGCTCAAATCTCAAATAACAAACTTAGGCACACTTCTAGTCTGACATACGTGTGTGTCACCCTTGTGGGTTTTTCCAAAGAGCAAGGTGGCTTTTGCATCAATCACAGTGTCTGCTTTGATGCAGATCTAAATATACCGTACCAACAGTGCTCATTGTGACTATGACTACAGGAAGCAGAATTGCATTTCTCTAGAAAATCCTGGCAAATTGCATTACTTCTTCCTGAATGTTGGCTGATGGGGGCTCCCGTCGTTGCTTGATTCTGCTTACTGCAGAGTCCCAAAAGACATGCTTGCCAGGTGGAATATTAATTGGTACCTCTCCTGGCACTTTTGTGCTTTAGAAGATGTGAATAGGGATGCTTATTGTGCCAAGGAAAATCCTAGCTTTCTGCCACAAATAAATTATATCTTTAGCTTGCATATATTATTCTCAAACCTAATAGCTGGAATTTTCAGAGAATTTTGACTCCATCCCTTATTATTTTCAAGGAAAGAAAAAAGGTGGCATAAAGGAACAATGTAGGTAAATCAGAATTGTTATAGGGACAGGAGAGTGTGGTCCACAGAGTGGAGGGACGCGCCTGAGCAAAAGACGGAACGTTTGCCATCTCTGGTGTCTCTTGACTTGTTTTTAGTCACACAGGTGAAAAAAGTTGCATTAATGCATCACTGCATTTATCAAATGAAAGGAACTGGTTTCATCCAAAGGGCCAAATTTGATTCCAGAAGAGTTCTCAGAGGCCATTTTCCAGAGATGAATTAAGACAAAAAAAGTAGGAAATAGTAGTACAGTATATTTTAGCTTTTTAAAAAAATTACTACTAGTGACTTGGCCTTGGGATTTCAGCTTTTCAGAATGAGACTATCTGGGAAGCCACCATATGAGTTATGTGATGAGATATGATCTATGGCCTTATGGAGAACCCTGGGAGAGCTGGATCTATCCTCAAGTCTTCTGGTTCCCCATCCTTGACATATGTAGTCTTTAGTTTGTGGTGACTATAATGCCCAAGAAGTGGGCTTCCTGGGAAGACTAGACCAATCTTCCCAGCCTGGGATCATCCAGGTGTGTTGCACTGCTCCTCCTATAACCCATGACTGATCATTAGAGTTGTATCCCAACACATTTGGAATGTGGAGGGGGGAAGCAATGTTCGAGTGTCACCTATCCTTCATCTCCAGAGAAGGCAGCTTGGCACGCTGGAGTTTACTTAAGGACATCTGTGGGGGAAAGGTGGGCCTTTGCTGCACCTCCTGGTATCTGTTTCTGTCTTGATTTGCAGAGCCCTCAGTTGCTTACGCCCGTGTGCCCTAGCAGCCACCTTTGAACCTCTTCGCCATTGTGATCTCGGAGGGCAGTCAAGCATGGCGTCGTTGGACTAGATGTCCTTGTGTCAGGTTCAGCCACCGGAATGTGTAGCCACTCATACTTTTTCTCAGGTGGTTGCTGACAAGATAAAGAAAAGAGCCTGAATAGGCAGAACATAGATGCAATCAATATGTCAGTCAATATGTACTGGTTTAATCAGTCTTCTGAATGGCCGTTTTCGGATGTTCCTCAGCTCTGTTAGCAAGGACTGACATTGTACATGGAGCAATGAATTCTGGCTCTTCTGGGGCACAGAAAAAAGAATGGCTGGCCTTACAACTCCTTCCTTTAACTCTTGCTAAGCTTGACAGCTTAGTTTGTATCTAACAGAATACAGTTTGTATTCAGCAGAAAGGGTACGAAGTAGATGCCCATGGCAAACATACAAGAAAGTAGGTTTTCTTACTCCCTCCGTTTGATGGCTGGCCAGCTGCCTATTTCAGTTGGCACTTTTGTGAATGAATGAAGTCAGAAGTAGAGTGTGCTCAATATAGGAATGGTTGTTGAGTTTTGCCTAGAGAATTAGCTGAGGAGTTAGGCTGTGTTCAGCTGCTCCAAAGTAGTGTGTGATAGATAAATAATACAGAGCAGTAAAAAGGAGTAATACTGCCTGGGTGAGGGACTGAAGGCAACTATTCCAGCTTCACCCATTTAGTATTCTTGGTCCTTCTGCAGGGATTTGCAAAGCTTATCCTTCCGTACAGGGGCTCCCAGAATCCCCAAGTTGCTTGGACACTGGGGGTTTGTAGTCTGAAAACTTGCTTTTGGAAGTTTGTTTTTATTTTGTTTACCTAGGAGGTTCCATTGTAGACTTCCCATTTTAATGAGTCTCCGCGATCAACCAGGGTTATCTCTGTCCATCTCTCTCTTCCAAGTACTTGTCCCAGTGCTTGTGAACTCCAGAAAGAAAGCAGATTCTGGAGTCCAGGAATACACAGAAATGTAGGTAGGGCACTTTCCAGATGGTTAATGCATTTTTTTTAAAAAAGATGCAGAGATATTCCTGTGAAAACCAGAGAAATCATCTTTCACTGGAAGCAAACAACATAGAAAGTTTGAGCTTGGAAAAATATATTTTTGGTTGTTAGCTCTTAGAATCTCCAGCCAGCACAGGTATTAGCCATGCTGGTGGAGGATTTTGGGAGTGTTAGTGGAAAATATTCTCTCTCCTCAAGCTCTGATTTTTCACTGGAGCTGCTTCAACTGAAAGGGAACTTCTCTGCTGTTGCACACTTTGGAGAAAGTTGTCCCTTTCTTTATATGAAGTTTAAACTGACTGTGCAGCGAATCTCTAACATATATGTGCCTTTCAGTATCACACCAATTTCTAACGGAGGCTGCTTCTTTTGGCAGGGGTTCCTGAAAAATGAAAAAGACAATGCTTTGCTATCTGCCATTGAGGAGTCAAGGAAACGGGTAAGTTGCAGAAAGGCATATAAAGAGACCTTGAATTTGTCATGTGTCCTTCGGTCCGAGTTGGGCAGGCTTCCAGCTTCCAGGGCCTGTTTTGCTTTTGACCGGAACTCCTGATGCCATCACCATCCATTGCTCCTGTTTTAAACCTCTGGTTTTATTTGGAATAAATAAATAAATAAATAAATAAATAAATAAATAAATAAATAAATAAATAAATAAATAAATAAATAAATAAATAAATAAATAAATAAATAAATAAATAAATAAATAAATAAATAAATAAAGTCCATTCTGCAGTTTAAACTCTTCTAGCAAAGTCTTTTTCTCTCTCTGAATGGCTGTTGTTGCTCCCAGAGATGGATGATGCCTCTATAAATATACACCCGCATCCCCAAAATATCAACCATGAGGGACACAACCTTGCCTTGGTTTAGCCTTGTCTCAATTTAGGTATGATTCTTCTTTCTGATTCTTCTTTCTTAGAAAGCAGGTGCGACCAAGAAAGGGAGACATTCTCTTTGGCAATAACCAACATAAGATGAATACATTTTATTTATTTATTTCTCTTATTTATATACCGCCCTATTCATGCAAAAGCGCTATTCTGCTTTTATTGTGCTTTTGAAGAATGTTCCTATAAATGGCATTTAATATCGAGAAGGAAAAGAGGCATCTAGACTAGCTAACCATCTTATTTGTGCTTAAATTAGTCATTCTGTAGGAACAGAATGCACAAATCCTCTCCTCTGATTGATGATTTAGATTTAACGAAGACATTCCCCCCTAGACAGAGCCAGTGTGGGTGCAGTGGTCATAGTTTTGGACTGTGGCTCAAGAGACCTTGGTTAACATGAAGGATTTTGTATTCAGGCAGCTTGGTGCTTTCTGCATTGATTTTATATGTCGTAGACGTTTGCAATGGCCGAGGAGTACCATCGAGAATCCATGCTGGTTGAGTGGGAACAGGTGAAGCAGAGGATCCTTCATACGCTCTTGGCTTCGGGAGAAGATGCCTTGGACTTCACTCAGGAAAATGAGGTACATAAAAGATTTGGGGATCTGTCGCTGTTCACAAATGTAGAAATAACCAACTGATTCTTTGGCTGCAGGCTGCTTGTAATGATCTGCTTAGGAAGCTATGATCAGGCATGACCGTGTTTGTGTTGAAAAGAAGAAGAAAAGAAATAAATACTGCCCCAGGCAACCCCAGTGGTGTACTAGTAATGGTTGAATTTTACAATTGATAAAAGCTGCCCATAATCGTTCTTATTTTGCATATTTTATGCTGCTGTTTTCAGTGGCTGCCTAATGTAGCTTTTCTCATCCTGAGAGATCCTCTGCTCAAACCCTTACTTTACCAGCTCCTTGCCTTTTAAATGTAACTCCATAGATCTAGAGGCTAATAACTTGCATTTTTTTTAAAAAAAATGTCAAGGCTGAGTTTTCAGGGGATGACCTTTCAGCCCATTATGGCCTAAATCCACTTCATTGCCCCAAAGAGAAGATTACCACTGAATCAGTTGAGTGGTGAGTCAACACTTGTATTAATCCCATTGACTCAAAAGAGTTTACTGTAGTGGAGTATTATCCGTTCTATTCAGACTTACGCTTCTGCAGTTATTACAACATACAGAGTGCTGGCTATTGATGTTTTCATGTTTTTGAACGTTCTGTCCTGAATTCTCCTCTCTGCCCCTTTTGCTTTCCTCTCAAAGTGTCTTTTGCGGGAGAAATGTACCACGCCTATGTTCTCATTTCTAGACCTAATTGCCTATGGTCTCCCTTGTGATTTGGGGAATTGAGAATTGTTTATGAGATGCCGAGACGATGGGGAAGCAGGTCTATGCTAATCATAGAAGTTCTGTCCCTTTGGGAGAGACCTGCTATGGGGTCTTCCTGTTTTGCATCCTTCATTGTTCAGTCCCACCAGGGTAGCAGAAGGTTTCAGTAAGAAGAATGTGGAGGAAAAGTAGTGTAAACTAGGCAAGAATTCTCGATGCGATGCTGGGCAGTAGATGCAGCTTTCTGGATCTGGCTGTGTTTTCTGGAAACTCTCGACAACCTTCTGGGTTTCATGTGAAATGGAGTTCAGTCTTTCTTTGAAACATCAAATGCTGAGGATTCTTCTGAACTGACAGCTCTGAGCTAGTCATCCTTTATGCCCAGGTGTGAAAGGGGTGCCATCTCTTGATCACAGGTGTCACCGTCTGAAGGGAGGAAGAGAAGAACGGCACTAAGAAAATTTCCTTTCATAATCTCCCCCAAAGGGTTAAAAGATGGAAATACGAGATCTGTCACTCTGCTCTGCCTGCTCTCTTGGGTGGTACTGACATAATGTCCCCGTGTCTGAGGGGAAAGCATTAGGACCCTTTGATGTGCTGTTTTGTTCTCAGCCTCAAAGTCAACGGCCTCCGAGGGCTTCAAGTGGATCTGCCATTTTAAAAGGTAGTTGCTTTGCTTTTCCATGGCAGGCTACACTTAAAACCTGTTTTTTTTTAAAATGTAAGTGACTGAGTTAGGGGATGTGGTGTCGCTGCGGGCTAAACTGCAGAAGCCTGTCCTGCAGGGTCAGAAGACCAGCAGTCGTAAGATTGAATCCACACGATGGAGTGAGCTCCCGTCGCTTGCTCCTCGCCAACCTAGCAGTTCAAAAGCGTGCAAATGTGAGTAGATAAATAGGTACCACCTCAGTGGGAAGGTAAAACGGCGTTCCCTAGTCACACTGGCCACGTGACAATGGAAACTGTCTTCGGACAGGCGCTGGCTCTATGGCTTGAAAACGGGATGAGCACCGCCCCCTAGAGTCGGACACGACTGGACTGAAAATGTCAAGGGGAACCTTAATTGATGTCTCTGGATAGAGAGACTCAACGGAGAGATGCAGATCCAAACACAACAGGAAGGAGGGTAGCTAAAGAGCCAGCTTTTCAACTTAGGACTAGTGAAGAGCAGTAATATCCAGTTCAGAGCAATAAGAACCAATTAGCAGATAGTGCTTGACGGTTCAGGGAGAACAGTACGTAGGTTCCCGATTCTTGTATATTGTCTTTTTAATGATGGAAGCTGCCTTCGGTCCCTTGGCCTCAATCCTAATTGCTTCCCCAATTAGAACAGGACAAACAAAATTAATGGGATTTTTACACAAGACTTGAATTGCTCTGTCTTTCAGTGCGTCTCTCCTTGTTGGGTCTAGCAGTTGGATTTCAGATCCTAACTGGAGTGGACATGCTGAATCAGGACATTTACTCAATGCTAAGTCATTATTCAGCAGTTGATTCAATAGGCCTACTGTCGCTGGGGCTAGATAGTGGATTTAAGTTCTAGTGTCCAGGGCAGAAAATAGCAACGGTCTCTACAGCTTCAGCCTGTAGTAACCTTTATATAGCCAGCTGCATAGGAATAAACCTGCCTGGAGCACCACTCCTTTTGTTAACATGAAGATGTCCTCATGGGACTGCCATCAGTTTTCACTGGAATTGTTTCTCCCACCGTGAGAAATTGCCATTTACTATACGAGCTCAAACTCACCCTCGGAAACGTCTTCTCACCTTGTATCACCTATGATACGGATGATCCTGTGAAATGAAGTGTCACCACTGTATGAAGTGGTTGTCATCATGGCAACATTTGATGTCCTTAGTGTGTTCCAAACAGCGAGATGTAGACCCGGAAGGCACCCTAAGCCAACCAGTTCTTTCATGTCCTTTGTGGATGCTGAGCACTGTTTTTATGCCACCAAAAGAGCAACACTGACCCTGGATTTGCCATAGCATGTCATGTCAGATGCCCTCTTTCTACTGGTCCCCTTCCCGACAGTTTTGCCACTGCTCAGTGCTTGGAGGAAAGCTCCAGAAGGCCTTAATAACGTAGGAGTTTTTCCTGCTAGCGGCTGGAGCCATAAAGCCTTTAGTGCTGATTTTGATGCCAAAGAAATTAGAGTTCTTTGGTTGAAACAAGCCCCTCTGCTGATGATTCCAGTGCTCCCAGCACTGACAAACCAGAGAATTAAAACAGTAAAGCTATATTGACAGAAATTTATCTGGGCAGTATCGCAGGAAACTGCCTTGGTCCAGTTTAGAAGGACTTGACTAACAAACGCATGTGTCCTTTCATCACTTTATATTCTAGCATCTCAAATATCTTAAAGCCAGACCCTAAGTCTGATATCATGGATTGTTAACGTACCTTACCTCTATGTACATGTAAGATTATTTTCAAGAAACAATGTCCTATTTAAATAATGCCTTTCAAATATTGTTTGAAAGACAGGAGACCTGCGTTCAATCCCTAGTTGACCATGGAAATTCACGGGGAGTTTCAGTAGTAAAACCACTTCTTAAATATATCACTTGACTTGAGAACTCTCATAGGGTTGCTGCACATTGGATGCAACTTGAACGAACAATGCTCGAAAGCTTTCTCTTCCCCCTCCTTGTAAGGCCAGAGGTCAAGCTTTGTTGAGGGCTTTCTTTCTTCTTCAAATTTTGAAGGGCTGTCATTTCTATTACAAAATCACTGAAGTCCACCCTTGCAGCTCACTTCTCCACCTGATGCTTAAGGCACTATGATAAACTATCTTCCTACAAATCTATTTAAAATGAGTATTGGAAAAGGGAGAAGTGGAGGGGGTGGTGATGGGGAACGACAAGGGCAAACAGAAGCAAATCTCTAGAGTCGGGGTGGAGAACTTGTGACACTCCAGAGGTTTTTGCTCCCAACCTTCCTGGCCATTGGGCCACCTTTGTGCTGGTGCATGGTGGAAAACATGTCACAACGAACACTGTTGTACTCAATCACAAAAGAGGTTGGCAAATAAGCACCATCCGGTTGATAAATGGGTTTGTATTAGGCATTTTGACCAGCACATTTTTTTTCTCATAGCCCAGTTACATCAGTGAGTTGCCACCGCCAGGTCGCAGTTCTTTGGACAACATTGAGATGGCTTATGCTCGGCAAGTGAGTAATGAAGAGAACCTTATTATCTTGACTTTGTTCCCTGAGACCCCCAGTAAGCCAAGAGCAGTTTCAGATGTGACTCTTTATCTGCAGAGGTAACCCAAAATCCATGTCAGTAGCTCTATACATTTGTTCTGTAATCCAGAATCATCCACAGGGTTACCGGAGAGAAGGTCGCTCCACCTTGTCTCTTGTTGCTTTGCTCAGACAAGCAGTGACGTATCTGAAGAGGAGACTGGCTGTGTGCACGAACAAGAACCCACATTTTCCAGGGTTCTTGCTTGCTTAACACAACAGGGTGAGTATCTTCTCCCCTGTTAATCCTGTTAATACTTCCAGGTGACAGAACGAATGAATAAGGCTGACCTCAAGCTGCATGTTGGTGTTGCATTTTAAGAATTCTCCTCGAAGGTTCATCCCTCCAAAATCATAGCAGGATGAAATAGGCATGGATTCGAAAGAAGAAATGGACGCTAGTCCTCTAAGGCAGTGGTTCTTAACCTTTGTTACTCGGATGTTTTTGAACTGCAACTCCCAGAAACCCCAGCCAGCACAGTTGGTGGTGAAGGTTTCTGGGAGTTGCAGTCCAAAACTCCTGAGTAACCCAAGGTTAAGAACCAGTGCTCTAAGGCATTGATCTGAAGCAGATCTGATTTGATTTACATCAAAAGGTTTCTCCTGTCCATATTGGGTCATCTAAACCCTTTCCTGTTTCACCATAGTCACTTACAATGGTTGTGCAAACTAGCCTTAAACAGCATAAGAAGAATTAATTTCTCCTAATTCTAAAAGGGTCTGGGTCACCAGGAGAGCAAGGGGCAGCTCTTTAGATCTTATTGGACTGCAGTTCCCGCAGTGCACATGAGCTTTGTTGGCTGGAGCTGATGGGATTTGTATCCCTCCATGCTACTAGAATGGACAGCTCTGAGAAAAATGGTGATCCCTGCATTGAGCCCATTTTTAAATGAATTGGTTAGATTTGCTTCACAAAGGTTGATAGTCCAGAGCGATAGCAGCATGAAACAGGCACGTATGCAGCTTGTAGCAATGCTTAGGATTGTCATCTGTTACCCCAAAGACAGGCATTCTGCAATTGCTTGCTGTTGTAATGGATAGTACAGCTGTCACTCAATTATGAGTTCACCAAAGTATAAAGGAAGAAAAGAGCTATTGTATTCCTCTGTGCTATTCCTCTACCAGTTCCTTTCCTCACCCTTTTCTGCTGCTATTCCTGGATTATTATTATTTTAGAACTAAGCCATACGTGGTGTGAGCAGCTGTCAAGTATGTGCAAAAGCTGCTGCTTCATTTCGTGCCTTAGATTTTTTTTACAAGAAATGAGATTGATGATGGACAAATCTAACTATATCTCATATATCTTACTAAATGCTTCATTGTGCAGAAGTTCAGTTTGAAGCCTAACTGTGCCAGCCATATTGTGATGTACACAAGATCTTCTCTTGAGGTGGCTACATATAGATCTCTTGTTCAACACAATGGTGTATGTGTGCCTCTCTTGAAATGCTGAATTTTTAGAAACGTGACTCTTGTAGGAATTAACAGTTTTATTTAAAAGCCTTTGCTGAGTTTGCTTTGAACTGAGAATGGCGACCTTTTCCTTTTTTAAATTTCTTTTATTTTCCTCCTTTTTTTTTTACTTGCCATAGAGAAATCTATTGATTCCAAGTGTCTGGTTTGATCTTCTCTATCACTGTTGCCGAGAAGCAGAATACTGGCATTGACCTCTTTTTTGCCAGGGTTGTGCATGGAAACGATTTGGAGAAATTTGGCAAGGAATTGAAATTTTTTTGTCCAGCAGCTTGTTCCTTTAAAAAAGGAGCCAGCCTGCCAAACCGCAGAATTCTGGAAGGGAAAAAAAAACCCCTCCAAATCTCTATTAGTGTGCAGATCTATCTGGATAGTGATTTCCACTCGGGATATTAGCATCTCTCTAGGACAAAAGGGCAGAGTTCTGCGCTGTTCGTGTATTTCATAGGAAGCTGGGATGTCTTCGTTTTATTGTCTTTCACCATCTGACCACACCATTCAAGTCCCACCTACAGATACAAGAATGCTAGGCTGTCAGTTGAATCTCAGAATTAGGTCTTCTTCAGTGTCGTCACAGGCAGAACAGTGAGAAATTGCTTTTGACCCTGGGGCTTCCCCCCGAGCTTTGGAATAGATGAGGAGAAGCATTTATAAGACTGTGCCTTCCCTGATGTATCCTTGCTGTGAGGCGTGGGAATAAGGAGGCAGGCTGGCAGGAGGACTTCCCCAAAGCCAAGGAGCTCATTTCCAGTTCTATGGCAATTAGCACTTGGGGGGGGGAGAGATTGGGGAGAGCAGAGTGGTAGAGGGGGTTGGAAATAAGAGCTGATTCTCCATCTGTTTCCAGATTTATGTTTACAACGAGAAGATTGTGAATGGACACTTGCAGCCAAATTTGGTGGATCTCTGTTCTACCATCGCTGAACTGGATGATAAGGTACCGTGTAGGTAAATCAGCTGAAGCGGGCGCTCCGCTGTGTTCAGAGGATGGTCTCCGGCTGAGGCGGACAAAGCTGATCCCTTCAAACTATACATAAGAATGTGAACATTGTGTTACACGGAAGATGAACAGCTGTTTCTGTCATGGGCCCAATTATGGGTTGTCCCCCTTTCCTAGTGCTGTGAACAGATCTATACTGCTTGGGTCCAGGCTTCCTGAAGGGCCATATCTCCCCATAGGACCCCTCTTGGCCTAAGAAAGAAAGAGAGAGACATTGAGAAAAAGAGAGAAGGGTCTCAGCTTGGATGATATTCTTTCCCAAATCAAATCTCTATCAATAGAGGAGCTGCCAAAAAGGATTGGGACCTTTCTGTCAGTTATCCTTCTGTCCAATCGCCCCGGCCACCCCCAAGGAAACCTGGAAGTCAGAGTGCTGCAAATTTACTAAATTTGAAACCTGACACACAAAGAATAAGAGTTGAGGAGGGAGGAGATCAAGTGAAATTCTGGTCCATAATCCTTCTCATGACCCTCTGGATGGAAGGGTTCTGATAGCTTGGCCAGTGTGGCCGCTCTCTCTCAGCTCAGCATCCTGCACTTTAGTAATCATCTCTCCATTTTAAATGCTGTCCTCGTGAAGATTAGTTTGCAGCCTCCTTTCCTGGTAGCTGCTTCTGTCATCTTGGCCTGGTTGCTTTCGCAGAACATTTCAGACTTGTGGGCGATGGTGAAGCAGATGACCGACGTTTTGCTGGTTCCCGCGAGCGATGCGTTGAAAGTCCGCACTAGTATGGAAGTGCAGATGGAATTTGTAAGGCAGGCCTTACAGTACCTCGAGCAAAGGTATGATAGTGAAGCCATTATAGCTCAGGAGCGGTTGTGGGTTGACTTAAGGCTTATGGCCAGAATCTGAGTGCTGGTTTCATGCATCTGCTTTTTAATCTGCATCTGGATTTGAATAATTTTGGGAGCTGCCCAGAGTCCCTGTATTGGCAGGAATATGGAATACAAATTTAATAAAGTAAATCAATGAATAATGAGACGCAAGGAATAGATAACGATGAAGCAGTTTTTCCCAGGCTTCCCCAAATGATGTTGGACTACAAAACCCCTTCCTCCTTCACATTGCTGGCTGAAGTTAACGAGAAGTGGGAGGCTAATTTAAAATGGGAGGCTAATTTAAAAGCCAGCAGAAGGAGTGCCTTGAGTCTTTTTCCTTTCACTATGGCACCTTCCTAAGCACACCCTGGGTGCAGAGGATAGAAGAATCAGGGGGTGGGTAAATCCCCCCCCCTCTGGTGAGAGCCTTTGGGTGGACTGAGATAGAAGGACAGACCCAAAGTGATAGGAATGCCCGCCTGCCCCCATGTAATGTACAGAAGGGCAAAGGGTTCATCTAGGGAATTGTTCCTCCCAACTAATATAACAATAGCTCCAAGTTATTCACTACTCTTGGGTGCATGCCCTGCTCCCTTGAATTCTTACCTTGAATTAAAGTCTCTCCTAAATTCCCTTCCTTGGGCACCCCCACTAACAGATGTTGGGTGGGTTGAGATTTTTCTGGGAAAAGTTTAGTTTTGGGGCCATAAAAATTCCCCGGCCGTGTTGCTTCAACTATTCTGGTAGGTGTCGTCCAAGTGGCACTTATCTCATCTCTGGTGGTGGCTCAGGTGCAGTGAGATCTTCTCAAATATGGGGCATCAGCTTTTGATTCACTCCTCCAACCCCTGAGGAACTGCTCTCCTGGCACCCACTATTAGGAGCTTCGGACACTACTCCGTAAATTTATTTTTTCCATGCCTTTTTAGACAGGGGGAATTTTGTTGGCCAGCATTTGTGTTTGTGTTGGCTCAGCATTGCTTAATTTGCTCCTTTAAGAACTTACATAGTTTATTTTACTGTATCCCCCATTCTCTTGAAATAGTGGGACTTTTCAGTGGTATTCATGGCAGGTGCAAGTAAATCTACAATGAAGAGTAGCCAGATTTCTTTTTTTTTCTTCTGGTTCTAAGGTTCAGAAGGGAATTATCTGTGCCTCAACCTGTTTTGCTTTTCTGACATTGCTACATATGATAAAAAATTTACTGTGCATGCTAATGAAATCTATTATGCCACCTGATTTTAATGTTTATGTTCTCAGTTATTATAGTACATATACTGGCCAAACTCCTATTGCATAGTATAGTAGATGTCACTAGAGTAGACACATTTCAATCAGTGGAACTTACAGAGGAGCTGACTCACCAGATCCCCATTGATTCAGTGGGGCTACTTGAGTGCAATTTACTGCACTAAGCAACAGAATCTGGGCCACTGCGTTGTATCTTATATAAATTCTTCTAGAGACCTTGTCTGTTCTGGGGTGTGTTTTTCGCATTTGGTTTTTGCATGGGCCTGTGATTACAAAATAAAGAACTGAATGGAAATATTTTACTCTTCCAACTTTGGTGTTTAATGTCCATTGCTCTTATTTCTGAAACTCCTGAGTCTCTTTGCGAGTATCCTTTTTAAGGGAAGGCAGAAAAACCCTCCGTTATTTGAATCCATAAAATAGTTGGATGGATGAGATTTTGTACTGAATGGCAGTTGGCTGTTTCCTTGCAGTTACAAGAACTATACGTTGGTGACGGTCTTTGGAAACTTGCACCAAGCGCAGCTGGGCGGTGTGCCGGGAACCTACCAACTAGTCCGCAGTTTTCTGAACATCAAGCTCCCTGTGTCTGTCCCGGGACTCCAGGTAGGTGTTATCCTGGCTGCGGCAGCCATCGTTTTGAGGCAGTATGGCATTAACCCATTCAGGGGATCCTGGCTCACGGGTGCAGAAATTAGAGGGTCTATCGGTGAGTAGAAACAGGAAGCAATATCTGTTTGAAGCCGCTTTCTGGTTGCAAGGGCACCAGGTGGTGGATCCCTCTGGTCTTCCAAAGAAGAGCTCCACCCGGCGAAGACAGATCATGTCTTGTGTCCAAACGGCATCCTTCTGGTCACAGAATGGCCCTGGGACTTAGCAGAGGCTTCTGTGAACTGGATGCGAAGGAGGCATTTCCCTGTGCCATTTTGTTCCAGAGGATCCTATCCCCCCCCACCCTCCCGCAGGGAGCAGAGTCAGGGAAGTGTGCCTGGCTTGTAGGGAGAAAGAGCAGAGCAGTCCCGTTCACCTCCTCTAAAGGCTGCCCTTTAGGGAAGCCTGCAGTTGGTGCAAGGTGATTCCGTAATTTATTTTTCAGAGGGAAAGCCTCTGAAAACTGAAAAATTCCAGCTTGTCAAGGAGAAAGCTAGAGGTCGTAGAATGCTTCTCCTCAAAACTCAGTTTTCTGGGAGTGTTTTGGATCCATTCTTCTGTTCATTCCTTCACAGTCTGAAACGGTGCTGGTTGGACTGATTTTTTCCCCACCTCTGGAAACTAAGCTTTCTCTCTCTCTCTCTCTCTCTCTCTCTCTCTCTCTCTCTCACACACACACACACACAGAGAGAGAGAGAGAGAGAGAGAGACTTATCCCCAGTGTTTGTTTGCTTTTTCCAGGATGGGGAAGTAGAAGGTCACCCTGTTTGGGCGCTCATTTACTACTGCATGAGATGTGGGGATTTAATGGCAGCCTTGCAAGTGGTGAATCGAGCACAGCACCAGCTGGGAGATTTCAAGAGCTGGTTCCAGGAATACATACACAGCAAAGACAAAAGGTAGGTGGGTGTTTCCAGAAGAGGCCAAGAAAATGCCTCTGGGGTAGAAGAGAAAACACTGGAGAGAAATCGTAGGTAGGATTCAGAGGTCAAAGTTTTCTGCAATCTTCCCGGTTCTTCTGGGGAAAGGTTAGCCTAATGGACGGGTGCACGATAGGGCCAATTAAGTGACTGTTTTCGGAGTTGCCCATCTGACAAGTTCTGAGCTTTGAACCCGTGGCTGCAAAACTCAGAACTTGAAAGGAGCTAGTTTCAGGTAATGGAGTTCCCCATATTTATTTACCCTGTGGGCAAGGTGGGCTTTGCATTCTGAGCAGTTTGCAGCGAAGATATGTGAGGAAAAACATGGCCGAGTTTTGGGGAGCTTAGAGCCAGGAGCGTGGTGCAGCCGCTTGGCCGAGACCAAGAAGCCCGTGAGGCTGTCTTGCTTGAAGATGCGTTGTCTTAAGAACACTGCCTCTTTTGATCGTAGATTGTCTCCTGCCACCGAGAACAAAGTTCGCCTTCATTACAGACGAGCCCTGAGGAACAACACCGACCCGTACAAAAGAGCCGTTTACTGTATCCTGGGCCGTTGCGATATCACTGATAACCACAGCGAAGTGGTGGATAAGACGGAAGACTATCTTTGGTTAAAGGTAAGTGTGGTTTCCTAAAACTGGGAAGGAGTGAACAGGGCTTGCAACTTCTGCACAACCATGCATCTCTTCTCCATCGCTGAATGTAGAAGAGGCCAGGGAGTGGTCTGAGTTATACGAGAGAGGAAGAGCCACAGTTGCCACGACGACTCCTTTAAATCTTTCCTCCTGCTGAGTCTCCCTTTCATTGCCGTTCTCTGTGGCTTTGCCTCCCAACCCTCGGGACTCTCCCTCTAACGAGGCGCTAGGTGGAACCAGACCGTTTTTCGGCAAACAATTCTTCACCAGGTCATAGTGGCTGTTCTGTGCGCTTCCCAGGGAGGGTACACTGGGCAGGGTTGCTGGGAAATGGCATCAGTGATGCAGCCCAGGGGCTGTCGGTGCCACAAAAGGACCCACGTGGACGGAAGGGAGACGGGATCCTCGGGTGGTGGGGGAGGGGTGTCTGCCACTCCTGGCATTTCAGCACCGGAACAAACAGCCGCCTCCGTCAACAAAATGGTAGAGCCGGCCTTTTGGGCGTCCCACTGTCTCTCAAGGGACGAAGGGCTGGGTCTTCTGTGTCCCAGTGCCTCAAAGGTTGAACTCCCATTTCATCCAGAAGCCTACCTGCTTTCTTCACTCTCTTTACTTTGGAGGGATTAGCATAGGTGAAGGTGTGCCACCTGAGCTTCCTCACCAGAGTCATTTACAGTTGCTCAGGATATCAGCTTCATCTCTTTGCATGAATAACCTTTAGTAGAATGAACAGTCATCTTCTTAAGGTGGGTATCTGGCTACAGAGCTTACAGGAAGTCAGGAATCTAGCTCTCCCCCCAGGGCACCGTTGCAGGGCGCGTCACATCTATTCCCCTTGTATAGATGAAAAACCGAAGCGACGTAGAAGGGACATGCTGGAGGCGGCCATATGAATCGGTGCTTGAGAAAGGAATGGAGTTAGTTGTATGCCACAGATTTAAAGGCACCAGGCCATTGGCAGGAAATTTCCTTTTCCTTTTCCAAGATTTCACACCTGTGTTGTTCACTTGATTTTATTTGGTCTTATCTGCTCTTTGTTACTCGTTCCCTTTTTTCTAAGGAGCGTTCCTCCATTGGACAAGGAGGGTTTAACTGAAACACATTCCCCCCCCCTTGTGTTTAGTTGAATCAGGTCTCCTTTGATGATGATGGCTCCAGTGCACCACAAGACAGACTGACTTTGTCCCAGTTCCAGAAACAACTGCTTGAAGACTATGGTAAGTCAATGTGGACATGGGATTTTATAGAAGTCTCGCTCTGTGTGTGTATTGCATGTACATACATTCATGTGCACATTGGGTGGTGTTTGCAGAGTGAGATGGGTGGACAGATTTGTTACAAATCTGAAGCAGGCTTTATTTATTTATTTATTTATTTATTTATTTATTTATTTATTTATTTATTTATTTATTTATTTATTTGATTTATTTGATTTATTTGATTTATTTGATTTATTTATTTGATTTATACCCCGCCTATCTGGCCTAATAGACCACTCTATGCTTTGAGTGATGACCCCTTTAAATCACTGATAGATGTACTGCAACAATGTTGATTTTTCTGCTTTCCTGGTGTATTTGCTCAGTTTTGCACCGCATGGATGCCTTGTGACCAGCCGTGTCTACCTTTGCAAGTGCCAACCCTGACAAGCTCTCTCCTTTTGTCTCCTCCTGTCCTCAGGCGAATCGCATTTTGCCGTGAATCAGCAGCCCTTCCTTTACTTCCAAGTATTGTTCCTGACAGCCCAGTTCGAAGCCGCCACCGCTTTCCTCTTTCGCACGGAACGCTTGCGTTGCCATGCTGTCCACGTGGCGTTGGTCCTTTTCGAACTCAAGCTGCTCTTGAAATCTTCTGGGCAGAGCGCACAGCTGTGTGAGTCTTTCGAATGACCTTGCCTGGCCTTCCCTTCTAGACACGGTCTTTTCATGGGATGTGTGGCCTTACTGGTAATCTCTATGGAGTATGAAACAAACCTTCTGAGCCATAGATGGCCGTTATTTTTAGAGTTATTTTGAAAACACCCAGCGAGGGCGCCAGGGTGACTTCCGGCGGCAAGGTGTTTCATAGTTGAGGGGCCACTGCCAAGATGGCCCAGTTTCTTGTTCTTTCTTTCCAGGCCTCTCTCGGCGTCAGGCCCCTCAGCCGTCTTTCCTGGCTATAGCAAGTAACTTGAGTAGATCTAGGTGGGAGAAGGCATTCTGCCAAGTATGGAGGTCCTAAGCCTATATAGCCTTATAGGATTGCTGGGCAGAAAACCTGCTTCTTTTCTGATACAAACAGAAGGGAAAGAAAGGGAGAAAGCTCCTGGAGATTTGGTGGCACAGATTACAGTACAGAGAGCTGCTAATTCTGCCGTGGCAGGGGATAGAAAAGTAGTTCCTGCAATCTTGTTTGCCAAACTATGGCACACAAATGCTTGAGACGTATGGACCGTTGCTTGATTCGTACGTCTCTTTTAACATTTCAGTGAGCCACGAGGCTGGTGACCCCCCGGCCATTCGACGTCTGAATTTTGTTCGTCTGCTGATGCTTTACACACGCAAGTTTGAGTCCACTGACCCCCGGGAAGCCCTGCAGTATTTTTATTTCCTCAGGTGAGGTCCTTCAGCCACCATGACTCCACTGCAGCTTTTTGTAAGGGCTGATCTTGTTTTAACAGCTGCTGCATAAAAACAGATAATCTACAGAGCTTTGGTCATTTCCCGTTCTTTTATAGGAATGAGAAGGACAGTCAAGGGGAGAACATGTTCCTGCGCTGTGTGAGTGAGCTGGTGATTGAAAGCAGAGAGGTATGCAAAAAATGGATTTTTTCCCCCCTCCCTGGCTTCAGACTAATGCCTGCTTCTTCAAGAGACCCTTCTAGAGGCAGCATTCCATGTTATTGAGTTGAAATCCATTCTAGTGAATGGGCTTTTTTGTAAGATGCTTGCCCACCACGGCTGATCGGCTGGACTTCAACTAGCTTATCTGGTGTGCTGCGTGCATTCTTCGTGGACTCTGTGCACAGTCCAAAATGTACCCTTGTTTTATTAAAGCAAATGTGAGTGTAACCACTCTGAGGCTTTATTGTCTAATTTGAATACAGCTTAAAGCCCAGCGTTGAACGTCCCTTGGAGTCTTGGAACACTTAGCTTACTTTTCCTAACTTCTTTTTGTTTTTATTTGTATTCATAGTTTGATATGATTCTTGGAAAACTGGAGAATGATGGCAGCCGAAAAGTAAGTCTCCCTCCCATCCCAACATTTGAGTGCTGGCTGGGCTGTTTTCTTGTTCTTGTCTTCACATCTTCTCTCCTTGTTTCTCAGAGCTGAGTTTTTTTACCCTTGGCTCCTTGCAATTAATTCCACTTAATCTGCATTGTGTTCTGTGCATTATGTATATCTGGTGGTCAGCCACCTGGGGGCCCTGAATGGTTTTCTAAAGTAGCTGCTTGTCCAGCTTATCGCAGTCCACTAAGCAAGATATAACGGGTGTGTATCCCTGTGAGCATATCCAATATCTGAAGGGATTGAAAGAAGCAGTTTCCTCACCTTAGGTCCCCTAAGGTGTATCTTTTAGCCTTTGTTCTGCAGCGTATAAATCAGATCATACATAAGGAAGTCACGTGTTTCTAGATTTAAAAAAGGGGGAAGAGCAAAAGAGTTCAGGGTTGTTAAGTGGAGGGCCACTAGCCCAAGCAGGTATGTGAGGTCTTTCTTTCTCCATCCAGGTGCTTTGGACTACAGTGTCCATAATCCCATGTCTTTGAGCATGCTAGTTGCAGCTTCTGGGAGTAGAAATCAAGACGTCTCCGGGCCAAAGGTTCCCCAACCCTGAGCTTTTCCAGTAGGGCATTAGAAGTAACAGGAAAAAGGCAGAGGAGGGGGAGCAGAAAATAATCTTTTGTGCCAAAAAAGGTTTTATTAGTCCAAGACTTTGTAACTGTTCTGTGGTCCCAGTGTTTTATCCCATGATCTCTCTTTGTCTTCATAACCATCAGCCTGGAGTGATTGACAAATTCACTAAAGACACCAAACCCATTATCAATAAAGTGGCTTCCGTAGCAGAAAGTAAAGGACTGTTTGAAGAAGCTGCCAAACTTTATGACCTTGCCAAGGTGAGCCAGTGGTCGGTAGGGGGGTGGGGGTGGGGCACGAGTCCATGTCATTATTTCAACTGGCCAGAATGAGTTAGAAAGACGTCTGATCTCTTGGAATGGGAACTGGATTTGCAGCCATTGGACCGACAGGAGCCCTGTCGACATTCCATATCTTTCTGGATTTGTGAAATAAAGGAAAGACAGAGGCAGTGAAGCTCCTGGCCCCGATCTTTGAAGTTCTGACTCCATTACCTTTGTTATGTGGCCTTCATCAGACAGAGCCATAAGGAGTCAAAACCATGTTGGTATATTGCAGAATGAAGGCCGAGAGGTTCTCAGGTTGCTGCTGTCTTGTGCACTCCCTGCTAATTTTCTAATTTCTTTGTCCATCACAACTAGGTAAAGAAGATTTGAAAGGCCGTGTTGGGTCAGACCAAAATTCTGTCTTGCAGAGCATTCGGTTCCCACATAGGCCAGTCAGAGCAGTACTAAATCCTGGGAACTAAAGTGATCTAAAATCAAAAGTGTAGTACTAAGTTATACCGAGGGCTACCCCAACACAAATACAGGTCAAGAATCTTCCTTAAAGCTTCTCTCCTATTTTCCTAGACTTTAGCCACTTCAGATGTCAAACTGTTTGAGGGCTTATGCATTTTGTAAAGAAGCTCCCCTGAATCTTGTCACCTTCACCCCCAGGGCTTGCCTTTTAGGGATTTGCTTTTTTTTTTGCTTTTCATTGAGTGGAACCAGGCTCTGTAGTCGCCATCTTCCCCCCCCCCCCTGCCTGTGCCTCTTCCCCAGAACCCGGACAAAGTGCTTGACCTGATGAACAAGTTGCTGAGTCCCGTGGTCGCTCAGATCAGCGCTCCCCAGTCCAACAAGGAGAGGTTGAAGAACATGGCGCATTCCATCGCCGAGAGGTAAGAAGACCTGGAAAGAGGGGGTCAAACCTTGGCTTGCCTATCCGGACCTCGTTGACTGTGGTCTGAGAAGCACCTTTTGCGGTGCGCTCAAGGAGGAGACGCAGAACTCATCTTCAGCCCCCAAGCCACGACTCACGTAGTAGTCAGTGTGGGAAGGGAATGTGGAGAAGAGGGAGGGGGTGGCCTTTGGTGCAGCCACTGACTCCTGGAGCCAGTTGGATTCCAACAGCTGCCATCTCAGCTATAAGCTCACTAGGCAGAGCTGTAGACCGGATGCTCTTCCTTCACTCGATCGTGTAGGGGGAATAAGTCCAATGCACCTCACAAGCGTGGCACAAAGCACTGGTAGGCAACAGGTGGGTCACGTAGGGCCCTTGACCTCCTCTTTATACCCCCCAAGTCCCTCACTGCCAATACTCAGCACCCTAGGCTACCACTGCCAGAATCATGGCCACCACAGCCATCAGTGCAACCCTGCTCTCCAGAAACACTTAACGAGTTGGGTAGGGTTCCCAAAGATGGGGTGGAACAAGGTCTTCGGAATGGAAGGGCTCTCTGGCAACCCTCCCGTTGGGTTGCTCCAGAGTTTCAGCAGCAACTCTGCCAGCCACGGCGGGGCCAGGACCACAGTGGGGAAAGAGGGGCATCTGCCCCAAGGGGGGGTCAAATGTTCCCACCACTGCTTTCGGGACCACCATGGCAGAGTGCAAGAAGAATTTTGAAGCACAGTGTAAATAGTCACTCCTTCCTAAGATAATAACCCTTCTAAGTGCTTGGCTGCCTGAAAGTAACCATTTGCATACTTACAGTGATGCAGTTTCCATAGATCAGGTGCAAATATGATTTATTCTTTTTCCCCCCAGATATAAAGCACAGGGGATAAGTACGAAGAAGGCCATCGACTCTACCTTCTATCTTCTGTTAGACCTCATCACCTTTTTTGATGAATACCATGCCGGTCACATTGACAAGGCATTTGATGTGAGTTTCAAGTCTTCTTTGGGGAATGCAAGAACGAACACAATTTAAGTGCCATCCAGTCCAGCACCCTTTCTCCCATGAAGAGCAGCCAAAATGCTTGCAGCAAGCGTACTCGGTGCAGGACATAGGCAGGCAAACAGAGACAGAAACAACCAGGATTCAGACTTAATGGGCAACCAGAATGACCCAGGGGGCTGGAAACCAAGCCCAAGGAGGACAGGCTGAAAGAATCGGGCATGTTTATTTAGCCATCAGAAAAGAAGATGGAGGGGGAGATAGGAGCACAGTTTTCAAAGACTTGAAAGGCTGTCCTGCAGAGGAGGGGGCAGGATCTGTTCTCCGTCATCCCGGAGTGCAGGACACATAATAAGGGGCTCAAGTGACAGGAATCCAGATTTCAATTGAGTATCAGGAAAAACAACTGTTAGAGCAGTAAAACAATGGAGCCCATGACCTCGGGAGGTGGTGAGTCTTCCAGTGCTGGAGGCAATAGAAAATTAGGCAGCCCTCTTGTCAGATCTGTTTTGATTTGGGGTCCCTGCCTTGAGCAGGGGATTGGACTCGGCGGCCTTAGAGCCCCCTTCCAACCCCATGATTCTGTGCTTTCTAATTCAGGAAGCACATGGCAAAGAGCCCAATCCCGTGTCTTCTCGCAACAGGAGCCCATGTTGGCAGGTCCAGCCAACCTGACTGGGGAATCTATCACGGTGCCAGGTCAAAGATAACTAGAAAGTGGCCGGGTAGGTGGAGAGATCCCAGAGGTCGGAGCCAAGATCTGAAAGCTCATCATTCTAGCCCTGATGGACTCCAGATCCTCAGTCACCCTGGGGTTTTTCATTTATTGTTTTCAGGCAGCGGATAAGTGACTCATTGGATACTGATCCCACGGATAGGGAAGTCCTGTTGTGTATGTGTAATGGTGCAGAAGGGAGGAATGTAGAAAGAATTATGGTGGAGGGGGAGGAATCCTATACATAGTCTATGCATTGTAACACCACCACCCCAATTTATTATGTTGCAATCAAGTTGTTTCCAACATACAACCGTATTATTGCATGAATGATCTCCAGAAGAAGATCCCGTTATGAACAGTAGTCCCCCCTACAGGTCGTACAAAACTGGAGGCTGTGGCTTCCTTGACTGAAACCATGCCTCTCATTTCCTGCCTTCCTCTCGTCTGGCTGCCTTCCACTTTTCCTTGTATTATAGTCCTTTCCAGTGAGACCTCTCTTCTCCTTTCTTATTATGTGGGCTCATTCATGTGTCTTTCATTCTAGATCATTGAACAGCTCAAATTGGTCCCTCTGAGCCAGGAATACGTGGAAGAAAGAGTAGCAGCCTTCCGGAATTTCAGCGATGAAGTAAGTAAGACGCCTTTCACACACACACCCCTTCACAGTCTTCCTTGTTGCGCAGGGGGCACAGGAAGGTGTCTCTGACTCTTAAGAAGGCCCTTTGTTGCCTCATCCCTCCTGCACAGAGACCCCCGCCAGTGCCACCGAGAAGTTCCCGTCAGGGAACAATAGGAACAGTGTCATTTGCCCAGGTCCTGTGTGAGTACAGGAGTGTCTGGCAGCTCAGGGAGGGTTTTCTTCCATTACTTTTGTCCTCTCTCACCATTCCTCGGCTGGCAGAGAGCCTAGGGCCTGCCTCTTTCCCCAGAGCAGGGGTGGCCTTCATGGGTTGGATCTACCTTCAGCCAAAGTTCCAAGTATTTTTCTGGCGGGGGGGGGGGAGAATCTGTTGGAAGAAACATCACCAGCTCCCTTTCTCTGTACCCTCTGTCCAAATGAATAAGGGAAGGAGGCTCCTAGTGGCAGAAATCTGTTAGAAAGAACCAACTTGAGGAAATGACTGACAGATGGCGTAAATACGTATGGAATGTACCCCAGTCTTAGGCTGGCGTGTCCCAAAGTGTGGGGGTATCGGGAGACGTCAGCCTACAGCTCTCGCCAATGGGTGGGCGACCGCGTAGGCTCACCGTTCTCCCCACCTCGTTTTTCATTCTCATCGTCTTTTATGTCTCTTTGTTCAGATCAGGCAGAATTTGTCCGAGGTGCTCCTCGCCACGATGAATATCTTGTTTAACCAGTACAAAAGGTTGAAGGGCACCGGCCCGGCCACCCCCGCTAGGCCTTCACGCGTCATCGAAGACCGAGACTCGGTAGGTGTTTCTGCCCTAAACCCCTCGAGAGGGGGCGTCGGAGAGATAAATTAATCGCCTCTGTTCTGGTTGGCAAGGTTGTCGGATATATTAGTATATTGGAACTTACGGCGCAGGACTCCGCGCTATTTTACAGTTGTTGTGAGGTTTCTGTTTTCATAAGGTAAGCCTTCCTTTGCCGGAAGGTGAACAGTAAGACCTTTTAGATCCTCTAGCAGCAAATATTCTTGATTCAAGACCAAACCCTCTCCCTTGAGCTGAACTGATGTACAATCAAAAGCTCTTCCTTGTGTCTAAATAAATGTTTTGTGCCTAAATAAATGTTTTGCAACATATGACCTGTCCTGTCTTCAAGGCAGCGAGATGTTAAGGACAAAGGAGCCCGGCTGTCCTTTTACTGAGACGGCAGAGGACAAGAAACTGATTTGCCGCCCCGTTAATCCACCGCTCAAGAGAGATTGGAAGTCTATAGCAAGACACTAGCTATTTCAGACAACGGTTTCAGACAGATCGCACTGATTTGAAATGGTCCAAATTAGATCAGACCAATCTGAATCAGATCCAGAATCCAAATCACCAAATTAGACTCTGAACAAAACCGCAGATCCCTTGTCTGCACCACGCGAATAACTGATAACCTCAGTCCTCAATATTGGGAGTGTGTGACGTCGTATTCACACGAGGGTTTGGGTTCGTGGAAGGTGCCCCTCTGTGGTGAGCTTCCCTTTGTTTCTGTGCCATGTGGGCTTCTGCACACCTACCCTTCTTCTCTTTCTCCTTGACAAACTCCGCTTCAACTTACTGATACACTGAAAGACGCGCACCTGTATGTTAGTTTTCGGAGTTGAGAAGCGCCGTCTCATTCACAGTTAAATCTGCTCTCCTCTGCCAGGTCAGCCCGCCCTAGGAAAACACACAACTAGCAGTTTCAGTGTTGCTGCAGGCCCTACAATCTGTTGATTTGTTTCAGGGTTTCATTAGAGCCCAAGGGCACTTTTGTGCCGTCTGAGAAAGGAAGGAGAACGTAATTGCTGCCGAAATGGCTGGTGCCTCCGTTTGGGTGGTGTTCCTGCGCTGGTCTCTGATTAAATAATTATAGCAAATAGAACACCGGCACCTCCAGGCTTCCTTTAACCTTTTCAGAGAGTACAACAAGGATTCAGGTAAAATTGTTTTCGGATAGAAAGAATATGGGGGAGAGGATCCATGCCTAGTCGTTCCGATGTGCTGAGGAAGGCCTTGTTAAATGCACTGACATTTATTTCTGGCAGAAAGCAGTACAGAGATATATTGAAAGAGCCATTGTGTTTTAATTCATTTTTCATAGCTTCAGTGCTGAAGCAGATTTCTTTAAAGGATTTCCCCCATAAACACAGGAGCAGAAAACATAAAAACCATAATTGGTTTTATTGTTTTACTTTGTAAACAGAGCTCAATGGGAAGTCGTAGTAAAAATATATTGAGAGGTTTTTGTATGTTATCAGTTGATTCCAAAGGCTGTGATAACTTGCATGACGTGTATTTTTCTGCTTAAAATAGAATCCAGTGCATGTCTAGGAATGTTCTCAGCCTCATTGTAGGGACTCTAGAGTTATATAAGACTTTTAAAACAGGCAGAATAGAAAGGCAAACACTTTGAATTTTCAACAGTATAGTATAAATTTTAAGGAAAACCTCATGGTGTGGGCAACTGCTGTAATGGACTTAATCACGCAATCGTGACATGAGATTGCAATGTCTTTTCCCTGTCCCAAATTGGCTATATGGCTCCTTCCCTTTTTTTTTGTCCTTGGGCAAGGACGCTCAAAGCAGTCTGAACCTGAGCTTAGTGATTTGCTTTGAGGATATGTATTGCACTGTAAACCTGATAAACATGGGACTTCCCATATTTGGAAGGATTTCCCCAAAAATCAGCAAGAATTGTCTCAGCTGAATTCTGGAGATGAAGCAAAAAATAAAAAGCCCATAGAGCCGGTTTCCATGTGGATCTCCATTCTCCTCATTTCAAAAAGAAGGGAACTGGCCCAGTGCTCCCTGGGAGTTGCAAGGGTTCATGGGATGAGTAGTCATTGCCCTTGAGGCTCAATAGAGGGCAGATCCCAAAGAAGGGTCCCTCTCCCCCACCCCACAAATCCTTACATCCGCCCCTGATCACAGCAACATTGTCTCTCTTCTGTCCTCCTCCCTTTTAGCAACTGCGTTCTCAAGCTCGGGCACTCATCACCTTCGCTGGGATGATACCTTACAGAACCTCGGGAGACACCAACGCTCGGCTGGTGCAGATGGAGGTCCTCATGAATTAGACATTTGAGAAGACCTGCTGCTTGTTGTTCACACCCTTAGGGGATGGGTCCAGTTTTTACTTTTCTTTTCTTTTCTTTTGTATTATGTATTTTTTGTCAACCACAATAAATTCCCTTGTGTTTCTATTTGTTTTTGGACATTTTATTTTACTTTCCCCTTCTCTTTTCGTTTTCCATTTATTTCCCTTTTCACAATGTTTCTTCTTTCGGAGGTGGGGTGCAGGGATGGCCCCCCCCCCGTTAATTAGCAGAGAGACCCTATGAAGACAGGTAGGTGTGCTTTCTTTTCTTTCCTGAAGGGTTTCCTCGAACGGGTGGCCGTCGTCACCAGATTTAGGAACAAAACATGGGGCTCAGTTTTGTAACATTTAGAGCAAAATCTGTGTAGCA
The DNA here is from genome assembly GCF_051106095.1 of Pogona vitticeps. NCBI lineage: Eukaryota > Metazoa > Chordata > Lepidosauria > Squamata > Agamidae > Pogona > Pogona vitticeps. Next base: position 25,221,494 of record NC_135792.1, read on the forward strand.
TAACATTTTGGACAAAGCAGAGCAAAATCTAAAACATGGACCCAGAGACGCTGTAATTAATAGGAACTGTTTCTGTTTGTTCCAGGGACTAATTAGTGGGAAACATTTCCAGTTGCTCCTTTCCCCATTGCTATAAATTCCTTTTCCCTTCTGCAGCAGTGAACTTTCAACTATTAGCACAGCGGTTCAACTGCATTACTGCAGCCAAAACTCTGCTCACAACCCAGGGCCAATCCCAAGTAGCCAGCTCGAGGTTCACTCAGCCTTCTGTCCTTCTGAGGGTTGGTAACTTGAATGCCCAACTTTCTGGGGGAGGAGGTGGGGGAACAACATGTAACCTGCATCGTTGAACTGTAGAAAGAGTGCTTTAAACAACATGGGATGGTATATGAGCAGTGCTCTTTGCTTTTTTTCTTTTTTTTAAATTATGTGCTTTTACTCTTCTCATCATCCTTCGCCATGGGCCATGATGGCTGGAACTGATGGGAGGTGTCCTCCGCCATCGTCAATGCAGGTTTTCACACCACCCTTGCTGTACGGCTACCCCACATAGTCTCTGACCTTCCCCACCGTCCATTGCTTCAGGTGGTAAACCAAAGTAGAGAGCAGAGAGAGGCTGAGACAGAAAGGAGCAGCCTCAGGGTTCGGCCATGCTCTTGTCTGTGTTCTGTGGCTGGTGTGGGTAGCCCGTGGCTCTCCAGTGACCATGAAGTGGCGGCTGCTCTCCAGCCCTAGGCAGCATCACTGGTGGAGAGGTGTGATGAACGCTGGCCGCACATAAACATCGGGGCGGGGTGGGGTGGGGTGGGGGTAGTTGCCATTGTAGCCACATATATCTGGAGAAGGCAGCATTGGGAAGGTTGCCTTGTCCTTTCGGAAGAAAGAGTATAAGAATCTTTAAAGCCCAACCACTTCTCCTGCAAATTGGGTATTCAGAAGCCCACGTAATCCGATACATTAAGGTGAGTCTTAAGAGATTTTGGACACACACATATATCAAGGTGGGACAGATATTGGGCGAAGTAAACACACCCAGAGAGAAGCATGCATGGCAAAAGTTGCTCAAGGAACTCTACTGCAAATTGAAATAAGAACATGAATGAACACAGGTTGATACCTGTAAACCTGTTGACCAATCAGAGACTGAATCCCAACAGTAGGTCAATGAGTTCCATAGATGTGGGTTTGGGACAATCCACATTTTCCAAGATGACATGCGAGATAGTTACTATTGGCATTTAGAAAACTGACCTAACTCAATTGAAGCTTGAGTTGGCTCTGTCCAGAGAGAAAAGGCTTTGTAGTGTCTTAAAAACGAACAGATTTATTATGGAATAAATCTTTTTGTGGATGAGAGCCCACGTCATCAAATAAGTGTGATAGCTTGTGCCTCAGTTAAATGAGTTCCTCCTCAAGGAGCCACAAGGCTGTTGTGTTTGGTGCCCCAGAGGAAAACCTCTAGTCGCCCTGAAACCTGTTGTTATATTTCTCCTCTTGTGACTTTCCTACTTTACGTTGGGAAGGGGGCAGTACAGCTTGTGATTGAGCGCCCAACTTTACATGAGTTAGTTGTACCCTAAGTATGATTTAAGGTAGACTTTACTAAATTTCCTCTCCGAGCATTTATTAAAATTAAATTAAAATCATGGCAAAAGTATATGCAGTATCATTATAAAAATATATTTATTTTTAAAGCTAAATTAATAGGATGGCAACGTGTAACATAATCAGTGATAAAAGCCAACCAGTCCAAATACCATTTTACCAATATTTATATGTTAGCAAATATTTATCCTTGCAGGCAATCTAGCATAATGGTTCAAGGGAAGGAACTTGTTTTTCAAATGCAGGATTTACTTTTTTTTCCCCCCCTTTGAGTTTCACTATTACTGACAAGTAGAACATAAGAATTATAATTCCAGTGAAAGGGTTGGCAACCTAAGGCCCTCGGAACTTGTCCTGTCCTAAGTTCCCAGTTTGACCTGCTTGGATGTTCCAGACAGTCATGGTTTGATAGTTTCCCAGCTTTTTTTGTGTATGGATTTCCTCCTACTCTAAATGGCTGAAACATTGCTCTTAAGTCTTAGTTCCTAGAAGGATGTGCTTCGTGCGAAAATGTGCTGCTCTAGTGGGGACGAGCCTATTGCTTTGGCTGCACCCACCCCTGCCATGCAGGTTCCTAAAAATGTCTGGCCTTAAGAGATGGGAGTGCCAGCTCTCAGACTAAAAGAACTTGGTTCTCTGTGGGGAAATGGAGAGATTTTGTATCAGTGAGTTAAAGGGCACTGCATTCTCTCTCTCTCTCTCTCTCTCTCTCTCTCTGTGTGTGTGTGTGTGTGTGTGTGTGTTAAAGTTTCATGGTCCTCACTGTGGCTATACTTCAATGATGATTGCTTCAGGATGTTACCCCAACAACATTTGAATTCCATGGATGATACCCAAGGTTTATAAAACAGATCCCGATAAATACCACTTGTCATTCCAACAACAATTATTTATCTCTGGTGATCATCCCCTGGAGCTAATCTATAACCCTGTGCTTAGCAGTGTCCTGTATGAGTGTGTCTAATTCTCTTTTAACGCCACTATCAGCATCACAGTATATTTTCAGGAGTGTTTGTAATTTAACTCTGCTTTCTCTGTCTTGAATCTCCTATCACTCAGCTTCACCGATGGGTCCCAAGTCGTGGTACTCTAAGGGAAGGACAGGATCCGTCTATTTTATTCACCTTTATCACATCTCCACTTTGCATTTTTCTTCCAAGCAAGACAACCAAAAATGTGTGTAACTTGTCTTCCCAGGGATTTGTCATGGCTCCTTATATTAGTAGTCTTTTATGACCCACCTCCAGCCTCATAATATTCTTTGTTCTTGAAAAGTATGACACCATCAGGCAACTTGCCTTGAGTAGGTTTTGCACCAACTGAAAGAAATCTGTCAAATTTATTATTCTGAGCATTCTCCGTGCTTTAGAAAATCCTCGCCCTCTAGAAGGACTACTTTCTCCCCATATTTCTTGTGGGAGGAGAGCACTTCTTACCTATAAATAATTTACCAATAATCCAAACATGTGCCGACTGTGTTTCATGGCAGCCTAAACCAGTTTCATTCGTGCTCACCTGATTTCAGTAAGAACCCACCAGCAATGGAAAAGCTGTGCCTTCAAGTTAACCGAGACTGGATGTGCATCACTGGTGACAAGCATGGATTGGACTTGTTCAGTTACGTCTCCTCCATTCCAACCCAAAACATTGCCATTTTGCAACTGCCTCTATCACGGCCTCTATTTTCTTTTCCAGATGTTTGATCCGCAGTTTTGAGGAATATTGTCCCCCTGCACTCTATATCTTGTTAAGGCAGCTCTGCTTTTATTTAATGACCCAAGTGACATGGTGCCCATTTTAAGCCTTAGTCCAAGGTTTGAAAAGGAATAAGAAGAACGAAAGAAGGAGTTAAGAAAGAATGGAAAAGCTAGAAAGATATGGAAAAGACGAAGTGAGAACTGAATTGGGAACAGCTTTTGAGAACATTCCTAAACAAACGGCTGCAATGGAAAGAAAGAGTGGTTTGGATGTGAGCCGCGGGGGGGGGGGGGGGGGTTGGTAGGACTCCACTCAGAACTAACCTGCGTGTGAGTTCACAGATGACTATTGCTCTGACCTTACCCAGGGCTGTGTTTTTCCTCCGGAGTCCCGTAACGGCACTATAAGGGGGCAGCGCAGAGGCAGGGGGGCTGTTTACAAACCTCCAGGGTTTTTCTGCTTCTCCCACCTGTCATATTCTTTGATTTTATTTTGGGGAAAAAAACGGAAATCGTGCTTTTTACATGTCAGCCAGCATATGATGAACAGGCATTTTGATTTTATCACCATATCTTTGTGGCTTACAGAATTTGGTCCATTTTTGTGTGGATCAGCAATTTGCTGGTGGGCCGTTTGAACAGGCTAAGCCTGCTCTTCAAATGACAAATTGGAAATCTAGCTTTCCGGCGAGAGGTGAAGAGTTCGATTCCCCACTGGGTCTTTAAGAAGAGAGCCAGCCTGGGTAGCCTTGGGCCAGCTGTACACAGTCCCAGAAGAAGGAAAGGGGAAACCACTTCTGAGTACTCTCTGCTTGGGGAAACCCTGAAAAAGGGTCGCCCTCAATCAGAATTGACTTGACAGCATATTACTGTTGTTGTTGTTGTTACAACTGCGCTTTTTTTTTGTGCCTCTGCTCAAATTCGTCTGCCTGGCTTTCTGGAAATTGCAGGCAATCAGGCGCATGGCCTCGGGTAAATTTTTGTCACTAGGATATTTTGTACTTGGATATTTTGTACAAATCAGAGGCCCGTCCAGTTAAAGACAGGGCTCGGAATATATGAGTAACTTTCCAGATATTATTCACTGCAGGTTCCATTTGCCTTGTCAACACTGCTAGTGGTAAGGCATGATGGGAGTTGTAGTTCAGTTGAAGAACGCGCTCTCCACCACCGCCACCCCCTTTTCGGACAAATAAAAAACCTAAGAACTGCATTTCATTGAAATGATTAAATCTAAGGATCCTCTAAATCTGGCGTAGAAGAATGTGATGCCTTTATTAGACCATTATAAAAATTAATGCAAGCTTTCATGGATTACAAATCCCTTCTTTGGCTGTGCGCCAGTCACTTGTGAACAGTGTAGAAAAATGATCAATGGATGTCCCAAGACATTCATGGAAAAGTCTGCCAGCCATCCTCTTAAGGTGAGTTTAAAGCTGGTTACAGGCAGACTGTGGGGTTGTGGTTTAATGCTTTACACACACACACACACACACAGGACCATGTGGTTGGAAATTTGTTATTGGTCTAATAAAGGTGTCCATTCTTCTGCCTTTGTCCTGGGTAACAAACACACTGGCTTGCTTTGGATTGTTGCTGTTGTTAACTCTTAAGTATCTGTTGAACCCGTAATGGGACAAAAAGCATTTTGTCTTGGGTGAGTTCACATCCTTTCTTAAGGGTAAGGCCCTTTAATCTCACTTGGTCTTACTATTGGATAAGCGTGCGCAGGATACGGTTGATTGCCTTCACTAGCCAGGTGGAATTTTAATCTAGAATTTGGGCTGCCATTCATTTTTTCCCTTGGCAGTCTGGGTTTGATGCATTACTTGAAGGCAGAGAATGAAAATATATGTATTAAAGAGGTTTTCCTTCAGTGTTTCAAAAGCCATAGCACACTCTGGGTTTGATCATTGCAATGTTTTTATTTGCATTTATTCAAAATGCTGTTGATCGGTACAGTCATTCTATTGTTTGGCAACGTTAAATCTGATCTTGTCTCCTCCGATACAGCTTGTGTGAAGTGAACGAACTGTACGACTCCCTATGTTTGTTTCTTGTCAGTGACCCTGTGGGTTGCAGGGCTGTTCACAAATTTTGCTTGGGAGACAAAGACGATGTGAACTGTGGGGGGGGGGGGAAATGCCGATGTGGTGGCTGTTTTGCTCCGTTCCTCTTTTTTTTACTGCAGTGTGACTGTTCTTGAAACAAGGAATGGAGAAGCTGCTCTGCCGTGAAGAGCAACGGTCCAGGCTGGATTTCCAGTATTGGTATCGTTGCTGCAGCTGGTGTTGTGAATCAGGCCGACAAAAAGCGCATCTTACTATCCGGCTATTTCACTACACCAGGGTTGCATCATACCGCTCACCTTCCCGGCACGGCCGGCAACAGAGTCGCTACGGATTCGCTCCAGTATCGTTTTGCTTCTACATCCTGCCTCTCCCTATTGATTCTGTTCCTGTTGTAGCAAGAAGAATGTACTGAAAAATAAAACTACTCTTAAGATCAGTGTCTCTGTGTGTATGCCTACATGGATTGCTTTCATGCTGTTTTGTCAATAAAAACCACAGTTGGTTCCAAGGAGGCATCCTCTATAGACCATCTTGACTGCGGACATGGGTATCCTCAACATTCGGGCTGCCCTTCATTAGGTAAAGCTTGGCATCTTTTTTCCTGCTGGCAACAAAGGCACAATATTATGCAGCAGGATCAGGCCATTTCCTGGCTTTTTGAATCATGGGTAAAGAAGCACAATATCCCGCATTTATAAACCATTAAAAAAAAAAAGAATCAAATCATTTAAACCTATCTCAACTGGAATCAAACCTCTTGAGTGGCAACCCATAATCTGGATCCACAAAGATTGAGTTCACAAGTTAATTATACCTTGAGTTTGGGGGAGAAACTTCCTGAGAATTTACAGCCCCCTGAGTAGCTTAATCCTGTTCTTTCTTCATTTGTCAAGAACATGTAGGGTTTTTACTTTCCCCGGAGAGATTTCTAGTTGATAAAAACCCTCAGAATTGTTTCCCTTGCAATAAACTATCAGATGCACTCAATTTTCTGACCTCATTTTCTTGGGCTCAGCTGCCATCCATGTGCCTTCTACGGACACTAGATGCCCTAAATATTCTAAAGATGGGTAAAGAAGGGGACCAGTTATGATGGAGGAACTAATATTTAAAGGTGGGGAGGAGTGAAGTAGAAAGATGCTACTAATATGGTTGTGTTGAGTAAGACCTTAACAATAGAACGAAACGTTTTATTCAGGGACCACCCCCCCCCCGGAGGCACTGGAGAAGAAAACTAATTAACTGGCGGGAGCGAGCCGCAGTGTTAAATTCCAAATGTTTTTTTTCGCCCCAGATCAGTATCTGTCACTGCTTTTAAATTGCCATGTGACTTTGGAGCTTAAACCTCCCGGCATGACCAGCAACATTGAGCCTATTTTGTATGTTTTGAGGAGGGGGGCAGTTTGTTGGGCAAAAATGCATTTTTGAAAAAAGGATCACAATACGTTATCTGGTCTGCTCTGGAACGGAAGCCTATGTTGATGTTTCAAAAAAATTGCTTGCCGTGCTCTGGGTCCAGAATTCTCTTGTGGAAATCTGGAAGTATAAGGCAGATGTGCGATCCGTTGTTAATCCCCCCGTCCCCCACCCCCCAGTAGCTAACTTTCCTGCATGTGATTGTGTGCTAAATTCCACAATCAGAAGAAAATTGATCACAGGAGATGCAGTCCAGAAAATATCTTCCATTGATGATGTGATGGCCCAAATGTGATTCAGCTAGTCAATATTTATTTAATGTAGTTATACCCCGCCCATCTAGACTGAAGTCTACTCTGGGTGGCTAACAGCAAGACATAAAAATAAAAACAGTATAAAGCAAAGACAAAAGTAATGATTTAATTCAAGATGGCAAAGAATAATTAGGTGATGAGAAGAGCGAAAGCCTGCCTAATGAGCCAGGTCTTAAGTTTGCTCTTAAAAACACCCAGTAAATTTTTTTATTATTATTTTAAGAAAGACTTGCTTAGGCGAGACCAGATTTTACTTCTTTTCCCACAAGTCCAGGCTGGGTATTTTTGGCTTAAACAAACCCAGGCCTACGAGAAAGGAAATGTACCCAAACAGAATGGATTGTGTCTTCATCACAGCCTCTCATCAACCCTGCATTTTAAAGCTGATTTATCCTTAGGGCTTAATGCAAAACCTCTTATCATACGGCTGATCTAGAACTGAAGCCAGCAAGCTCCTATTTAGACATTCCTGCAGGCTTTTTTTTTCTTTAATTTTTTTTCCCAACAACCAGCTCAGGATGGTTCAAGTCAATTTAGTTTCCCCTTTCAGGGGTCAGTTTGTTCTGGTTTCACGGGGTATAAAATTTCCGTGCCTCCTAGATGAGGCATTCCAGACCCAAATCAGCACCCTCTCCTCCTTTGTAGTTTTTTTTTCCGGGTCAGTCAGATCGGCAAGCGGGGACAATGAAATGGCTGAAATGCCGGTGAGCGAGCGAACCTTCGATCCGGGCCACTCCACCGGAAGGTTCACCATCAGCACCCTGATCAGCACCGAGGACAGCGGCCGAAATCTATACGGCCCCGGCGAGAACATTGTGTACGACACCACCCAAGCCAACCACCTCACCCACAACAGTGCCACACTCTTTCTCCGGACCTTTGGCTACAACACGGTCGAAGTTGTGCCCGCGTACGAGAACTATGCCCACACGAAGGTCAGCGGGGAAGACAAGAAGCCCAGGCCCACTCTGGCTGATCTACACTCATTCCTCAAGGTAAACTGAAGCTGAACCATGCATTCAGGTCTGGACTCTACTCTTCCACTTGGTGGTGGTGGTGGTGGTGGGTGGGTGCTAGAGGCTGAGAAAGGGTATCTTTGTCCCAGTAGCTTTTCCCACCCATTTGTATTTTGGGACGGAGGACTAGGGGGCTGGCCCTACCATGTGACGGAGTGATGGGGGGGGCATCCATTAGAGCTTCCCAGCTCTTCCTTCCAAACCCATTGGTATCTCAGCCCACGGATAATAGAGCAAGGTCTGTCAGTCTCTCTGCCCGATACCCCATGCACGGACATGGTCCTCTCTGTGATGGGGTGTTGACGGAAGGTTCGTCTACCAAGCCGCTCAGCCTGTGTCTATGGGATGGAGGGGCCCTTGCTGCTCCTTTGCCTCAGGCAGCATAATGTCTTGGGCCACACACGACAGGAACCAAAGCATTTCTCTCTTTGTGTTCTTTTACCAAAATGGAAAAATAGACTGTGGTCGGTCACTTTAGCAGCTGGGGAATGCACGACATGGAAGTTGAGGGCAATTTAAGATATCTCTAGCAAGAAAGGTCTTCTGCCTCTTCCTTCCCTGCCAGTGGCCGGACACCCTCCTGGCCAGACTTTGGATGCAGCAGTTCTCAATATTTGCATTGTTTTGCATCCATGCCAGCTTCTCAGATTCTCCAGCCCAGAAATTCCTGTCCTTCCTTACTCTTGTTTTCCCTTTTATTTTACTTTGGATAATCTGTGTACCATCTTTCTCAGTATGCGGTCAAGGTATTCTAGTTTTCTGCTTTTTTTATTTTTATTCTTTCTTGGACTTCATTCATTGTGCTGAGCACTTCTATGTCCGTCAACCTCTCGAGAAATTCTTAGTGTCCTGTATCTTAGCAGTTCCGATGCATCTTGCTTATTTAATGGCCCACCACCCCATGCCATACCACAGAACCAAGAATGCACAACCTCACAGTTTCTCTGAGACTTCAGCCCTTTTTCTGGATGCGAACCATATTGATCCGATGCTTTAGTTAAATGAACAAGGCTCTTAGAAATAATAAAGAAGTCACATCACCCATTAGGACTTTAAGGCCTTGATGTGGAATCCCTTGCCCTCCAGATGTTGCTTGGACTATGTCCCATCATCCCTGAGCTTTGTCCCTGCTGGATGAGGATGATGGCCGTTGGAGTCCAACCACCTCTGGTGAGCCCTCCTTGCTTTCAATCTAAGACACTGAAACCTGGTGTAAATAAAAATACATCCATTAGGCAGGAGACAAACCTTCATATATCTTAGGTTTAACTGTGAAAATATCTGCTGATAGATACAGGGAGAAGACGGAGCCCAAGTTTGCCAATTTCTTGAAAGCAATATCATGACCCGAAACACCTATGCACCCATTTTTGGACTACAAATCCCAGAGTCTCCCCAGGCAGCATGGACATATTAACTGGACAAAAGAATTCTGGTGCCTGATGGGTCTTGGGTCTTGATGCAGGGGTCCCAGGGCATGGCATGGGCCCCTCCCATGTAAAAAGAGGGTGATGATGAGGGGATAAAGGGACACTGCTTTGGTTGTTGTGGGTTTTTCGGGCTCTTTGGCCCGTGTTCTGAAGGTTGTTCTTCCTAACGTTTCGCCAGTCTCTGTGGCCATGGGCATCTTCAGAGGACAGACACTGCTTTGTTCCCCACCCAACCAGCAATTCAAATACCAATGAAAAGGGCAGTAGTCATCATCCTGGCTGTAAAACAAATTCCAAAATCCACAGCAGGATAGAAACCGAACCCTATTGAGGTAATAGTGCTATTAGGGTGCCCCAAAAGGGGCCAAAATGTGCAGGCTTAGGAGATCATGCATCTTCCTCTTCCACAAGATAAATGTTGAGAAACACAGCGGGAAAGGAAATCCTGGGGGCTTGATTTTACATCCTTCTAGTCCTTATGGTGTCTCGAAAGGTTACAGAAAGGGAAAACTCTGCAGACATGGGGCATGGGGGAGGGCCTTCTCTGGGGCTGCTCCTAGACTTTGGAACTCCCTCCCACTGGTCCGGCTCAAGACCACCCAAGGAATTTTAGTGCTTTACTGTAATCCAGAAAATTAACTTTTCCAGTCTCTGGACTAGTGATGAAAATCTTTTCTTATTTTGCAAGAATGCCAGCCATGATTTCAAGGTGGAGTTTTCCCCACCTCCATTTTGCATTTTAGGACTTTATTTTAAAAAATCACAAAAGCACAAAAAACTTGCATTCTAAAAAATCCCTTTGCATTTTATACACACACACATACACATAAAATAGTTCTTTGGACTGCAGTTTGCAGAATCTCTCAAGGAATCCTGAAAACCACAATTTTAAAATAAAATGTTTCTAATGGGACTAGAAGCTCTCTAGCGTGGATGCCTTGGTCTTTATTTTTCTGATCCGATTGTGTGTGTGCGTGTGTGTTTTGCAGCAGGAAACATGCCATCAGCACTCGCCGAGATATGAGCCCCACAGAAACAACAGCTTCTCTGAAGAAGGAACTGAAGAGACAGCGGCTGAGGGGGATGCGAAACCCCAAGAAGAGCCCGTTCGTTTTGGATGGGTGAAGGGGGTGATGGTGAGTAAGCCACCCGTCAAGTAAAAGGAAGTCCAGAACAGTGGCCTGTACAGTAAACTCGGGGGGGGGGGGGTTCACATGATCTGTTTACCTTGCAATTTTCTTTAAATTGGGCATAAATGAATTCAGATTATAACCCAGTAACTATATGACGTAGAATCATAGGATTGTAGAATAATCAAGTTAGAAGAGGTCTATAAGGCCATTGAGTCCAATGTAGGATCGAACCAGATCTGATAGATGGGTCTCCAATTTTCTCCTGAATGCCTCCAGCATTGAAGGCTCCTCCTAAGGTAAATGGTTCCATTGTTGTGCTGTTCTAAGTCATCCCAGAGTTTAGGACACATAATAACGGGTTCAAGTTACAGGAAGCCAGATTTGGGCTGAATATCAGGGAAAATATCTTTACTGTACTGATCTAACATTTAAGATGTTTTTTCCTGATATTCAGACTAAATCTGGCTTCCTGTCGCTTGAACCACTATTACGTGCTCTAAAGGCTGGGATGATCGAGAACAGATCCTGCCCCTCCTCTGTAAAAATGCCTCTAAAGTGTTTGAAAAGTGCTATTCACTCTCCCCTCTGTCTTCTTTTCCCAAGGCTAAACATGCCGAATTCTCTCAGTCCTTCCTCCTAGGGCTTGGTTTCCAGCCCCCTTGATCATCCTTGTTGCCCTCTTCTGAGTTAGTTCCAATTTGTCATCATCCTTCTTGAAGTGTATTATCCAGACATTAAGCTCAATCCAGGCCAGTGCACTGTGGGTTCGTCTTTTCTGTGTGGGGTGTTGCCTCTTATTTTGTCCAGCTGGCAGGGGTGGCTTAAGTTTGTTCCAGTCGGTTTGACATTTCACGTGTCCACTCCCTGCTAGTGTGATTGCCGAACCCAAAGGAAAAGGGCACTTGAAGGGGTGTGAATCCCCCTCAACCAAGTGCACCTGGTCTCCAAACCATTTCATAAAAAGCAAAAACTCAGCGCTGTAACACATTATCACTAGGGCACAGAAGAGAAGATTTTTTTTTAAAATGGGAGAGAGGTAGAACTGCACTAGTACAGACGGGGACAATTGTAACTTTATGAAACTTCTGATGATACAAAGCAGTGATTGTTTTTTAAAAAATAATTTCCCAAGGTTTTTTTAACATAATTCCTGTATCTGATCTACTGTTTTTGTCCGTTTACTTGTACATTTGGATATTGCTCTATGACCATATTAAACTTGATGTGATCTGATCTGCATCTGATCTAACCCGATTCCTGTCTCTGATCCCCCTGCATGCACAACTCCTTCATGCTTCAGTGGTCTCTCCCAGCTTAACCACAGCCCATGTCCCTCTGCCTTCTAGATCCGTTGTATGCTCAATATCTGGGGCGTGATTCTCTACCTGCGGCTGCCATGGATCACGGCGCAAGCAGGAATAGGTAAGTCTTTCTGAGCACCTAGGGTTTTTCTGAGCACCTACAGGTCCACATCAGGTTAGGATCAGTATCTGTCTCCATGATAATCTGTACAGCATATTGCCACCTGCCCTTTTTTGCCCCTGGATGGACTTTTAATTAACTTAAGCTATCCTTTTTAGAGAAAGTGCTGGGGGAGAGAAGTCTAAACATGGTGAACGATCAGCTGCTAGATCTGTTTTGCACATGTGCAAGGCAGCCATATTCTAACTAAATTGGAAAAGCAAGAAAAAAACAGAGGTGACCTGAGAGGCATAAGTAGGAAGGAAAGAAGCCTAAGAGTACAAATCTAAACATAGATCAGAAAAAGGCAAGAATGGAAAATGTCTGAGCTATCTCCCTATCTCTCTGCTTCCTCCTGCCCTGAAACATACACACACTGGTGCATACGCTACATGCATCAGTACCCTGTTCCTGCAACAAATAAGGGGTTCCTCTTAACCCCCTTAAAACAGGAGTTCCTCTCTAAACGCAGCTCTGTCCTTAACGTCTTACAGTAGTAGGCCTTAAACAATAATAATTCAAATGACTTTTCTTTTAACAGCACTGACTTGGGTGATCATTCTGATGTCTGTGACAGTGACCACCATCACAGGTTTATCCATCTCAGCCATCTCCACCAACGGCAAAGTTAAATCAGGTAAAAGGGCTTGCCAAAATCACACGAGATATGTCGTTGAGGATGAGAAATGGAAGGCGAGTGGGTTCTCCCCGCGTTCTCATCTCTAAGATCTGGGCTTGGCTTAAAATCCTCGCTGAGCTTTAAATGTATTGCTCCGCTCTATTCTATTCTATTCATGTTACCTTTCTCTCCTTGGGAGATTCAAGGCAGTTCACAGTCCATTCAAAAATATTAAAAACCACCCTTAAGACCATTTTTAAAACATTTTTTTAAAAAACAACACCCAAATTCAAGAGGGGCAGCCTTCTTAATATTCCCTCATGCACACATCCTAAATTTCTTCTCTCTGTCTTCGTGCTTTCCCCTTGATCCCTCCTCCTGTATTAAGCCTGTTCCTACTGGCCTTTTTGAAGAGCGATAGGGGAAAGAGAGAAGCCATCATCATTTCAGAAAGCCTAGTTCCATTCCTTCCACTGTTTCTCCCCCTCACTGTCATCAGGAGCTCTCCCTCCGTGTGGCCCCCACCATTCCTGCAGACAAGCTTTGGGGAGTGGGACTAGCTTACCGCTTCCGCAATGACAATTCTGGATTCCGAATCTCTTAGGTGGGACTTATTTCCTCATTTCAAGAAGCCTCGGGCCCGAGCTGGGTGGATCCATTGGCCTCATCTTTGCTTTCGCCAATGCCGTAGCGGTGGCCATGCATACGGTAGGCTTCGCAGAAACGGTGCGGGACCTGATCTTGGTGAGTGCTTCCAATAACCACGCGGGGAAGAAGACCGATGGCACTGTTCAAATACTTGAAAGATTGTCCTACAGAGGAGGGGCAGGGGCAGTTCTCAGTCATCCCAGAGTGCAGGACGCACAATAATGGGCTCAAGTGACAGGAAGCCAGATTTAGGCTGAAAATCAGGAAAAACCTCTTAACTGTTAGAGCAGTACGACAAGGGAGCCAATGATCTTGGGAGGTGGTGAGCCCTCCAACACTGGAAACATTCAAGAGAAAATTGGACAGCCATCTGTTGGATCTGCTTTGATTTGGATTCCTGACGAGCACGGGGTTGGACCCGGTGGCCTTAGGGGCCCTTTCTATGATTCTAAGGGAAAGGTGGCAGCAAGCCTTCCTTGTGTGGTGGCCCTGCCAGATATCCAGGTGGGACTTGCATGAAATGAATGGAAAATTCCTGACAACCAGATCTTCTCACCGACAGATGGGGAAGCCATGACTTTCCCTTCAAATAAATATTTTTTTCCCAAGCTTTGAACCTTCTGCTCTCATAGTCTGTGCTCTGCCCAGTGATAGCTGGTAAGTGCTGTGAATCCACTCTGGGTTTTGTTCCACAATTTTTTCAAGCTTTAGGAGGTGCTGAGTCTTATCCCCAAATGAGATTCAGCACCTTGGATAACTCCAGTGAGGAGCAGATCAAAAACAGAAGTGGATTCACATAATCTCTGAAGCTGGGGTCTTCACCAGCTGCTTCTAGCCGTGCCGTTATCTAGGAACCCACCCATGGATTCCCAAGATTCTTAGCTGCAGTTAGCAGGGATTCTACACAGGGTTGTCTGTGTGCAATGAGATGGATCCATCTCTACTAGGGTCTTCTACATCTCCTTGCGCCATTGAGGTCTTGACCATCATTATTCAGTGCATTTGTTCTGATGCAAGAAACCACAAACAGCTGAGGGTTCGGTTTCTTCCACAAGGAATACAACTCGGTGATTGTTGACCCCACAAATGACATTCGCATCATCGGGGTCATCACAGTGACAGTGCTGCTTGGCATTTCCTTGGCGGGAATGGAGTGGGAGGCCAAGGTAAGAAGTTATTTATGACAAGCAGCCTTTTTTCTGCTGAAAGCTTTATATTGTGTGTGTGTGTGTGTGTGTGTGAGAGAGAGAGAGAGAGAGAGAGAGATTAAATTGGTGAGGCCACCCTCTTTACTCTTGTACAGTCTCTTTGCACTGGACGAGTGGGTTCTGGCACTTTAAAGCCATTCCACCTGGTAAAATCAAAACTGCCGTTTGCCCTGTGATTTGACTCTGCCCACAGTATCTGGAGACTAGGAAATGACCAGTAATTGCCCAAGACTCTGTCCAATGCCCTTAGAACCAGCAACTCTACTTTGACACCCCTTCTCTCATCTGGAGAGTACTGCCTTGCAGGGGTGCACATTCACCTCTATGCTCCGGTCTGATTCTTATCATCCTCCATTTCATTGGTTTTCCAGGCCCAGGTTCTCTTCTTCGTAGTCATCATGATCTCTTTCGTAAACTACATAGTGGGGACAATCATACCAGCTAGTGAGGAGAAGCAAGCAAAAGGATTCTTTAGTTACAGAGGTGAGCTACTGTTACTGCCATGAGCTGAGAAGATCCAGTGGATAACCTACATTTTGAAGGGCTCTAGGAAAATCCGTTTGTTTCAAGGAAGCCAAATGAAATAGTGGAAGCTGTTTTGGGACAAAAGTGGAGAAAACTGCATTGGCCATTCCCTCCATCCTCTGTTTGCATAGGATTAGGCACAATTGAATTCAAATTGAAACCTGCCAACTAGATTAAGTAAAGCTCAATGTAAGGAAGGTTATTGTGGAATCGTCACTTTTCTATGGGGAGCCATCTTTTTATTGTTCAGTTAGTGGGGAGATGGAGGATCAAATTTGCTCCAATCCTCTGATATTGCTATTCTCCACTTTCTGCTGTGTATTATTGCTTGATCTGTAAGCAAAGGGAAATTCATGAGGTGTATCTTCCCCTTAACCGAGAGCCACCTGTCTCCAAGCAGTGGTTTTTTTAAGGCTTTCAAATCAGCACTGGAACAGAGTATTGCTAGGCCAATCAAGGGGGGGAGTAAAAGAGAGGTGAGAAGTGCCAATTAGCACCTTGTCATGTTGCCAATTAGCACCTTGTCAAAGGCTGCTTCTGCTCTTGGAGCTCTGGTCAAACACAGCTCTCTACTTCTGCCCCTGCTGACTCCTGCAAATTGTTCATCATCTGAACAGCTACAGCCATTTGTGTGCAGAAATCTGATTTGAAAAACTGCAGACTGCAGGAAATCTAAGTGTGTTTTCCTTGCTGTGTAGCCACACCCTGATTCAGCCAATTAAAATCAGAATGTGGAAAAGCTTCTTGCTTGGATGATAGCTCCAGGAATCCCACCACCATGCTCTGAGATAGTTCAAGGACCCTGAATGTTTGGGGAATCCTAG
Source organism: Pogona vitticeps (assembly GCF_051106095.1). Taxonomy (NCBI): domain Eukaryota; kingdom Metazoa; phylum Chordata; class Lepidosauria; order Squamata; family Agamidae; genus Pogona; species Pogona vitticeps. The sequence goes on from NC_135792.1 coordinate 25,237,462, forward strand.
GAGTTGTAACTGAAAAGTAACCTCTCCAGATTCTGGCTAAAATAGTTGTTTAGTTTTATATTACAGCACCACAATTATATACCGGTATGCTGTGATATAAAGGCAAATAACTGTTTAAGCCAACTACACGTCCAATGGTGCCTCTGAATCCTAAAAGTACAGAAACAGCCTGGCTGTTGGATTATTTTGTCCAGCATCTTGTTTTCTATTAAGGCCAGTGAATTTATTTAATAAAGTTCATTTTTTGAAAAGTCTGTTCTCAATAAATCCCTTTAAAGGAGCCTGGAATGACTGACAACAGAGTGGCTTTTAACCATCACGACTGAGTCCCTGAAAGCCTTTTAAAACATAAGATAGTTTTTAATGTTTACTTGCTTTTAACTATTCAATTGTATTTTTATTAACATATAGTTTAACAGGGTTTTTAAAAAATGATTTACTTATTATGTTTTTAATTCTATTCTTTTTAATATTGCGAGCTGCTTTGGGTCCTCTGAACAGGGGAAAGGCAGCCTATAAAAGAAAGAAAGAAATATAAATTTACACTCACCCCTTTTCCTCCCCCCATTTTCAGCGGATATTTTTGCTCAGAACTTTGTACCAAAGTGGCGTGGGCCGGATGGGAGCTTCTTTGGTTTGTTTTCCATTTTTTTCCCATCAGCCACTGGGATCTTGGCAGGAGCTAACATTTCCGGTGACCTGAAGGTAGGTGTTGCCAGCCAGAGCCATGGAGAAGAGGGGGAAGGTGAGGATGGGTGTGCGTAATATGGAGCACTTTACCCCCTAGAAACTGGATGTTTCACTCTGAAACCTAGAAAATCCATTGAGCTCACTCTCCCTGATCTTTCCTTGAACTTCCCTCCCCCAGGTAATGTCTCTGAACTCCAGGTCCTCAAGCCCCGTGAGCAGCTAGTTACGCGACAACTCATCCACTTGTCTGCAACATTACAAGTTCCTAGCTCTCATTGTTTTCGTAAGGGGACTCCAATTCCCAGAATCCCCCAGCCAGTGTGTTGAGTTAAGATAAAGCCCACCCAGTTATTTAAGGTGGGATCCCGGTAACATCTGTACCAAATATCATATTTCTAGCTCTTACTAGTTCAGAGATCTTTCAGGATAAACCCACCCACCCACCAGCTTCTGCTTTTATTTAGAAGATTATATGACAGATTAATATGATTTTAGGATGTGCAAGGAATGCTGCTTTTTCTGAATGCCACTTGTTCCCTCCTTCCAGGACCCTGCGGTAGCAATTCCGAAAGGGACCCTGATGGCTATTTTTTGGACAACCATATCCTATCTGGTCCTTTCCGCTACCATTGGTAGGTGAACAGCCAGGCGTTGCTTATTGGGAAAACCCACCTTGAGAACAGCCTCTCTTCACCATGAAATGTTGGATTTGATCTCCCATACTCCCTAGCCAGCATGCCTATATTCTGCTCACTGGGGATAATGGGAGTTGTTGTCCAACAGACCTGGGGAAGCTTGTGGTGAAGGGGTATAGCTAATATTTGGTGTGGAAATAGACAAAACTTCCCCTTTTCACCCTCCAGGTGATCTCTCTCTCTCTCTCTCTCTCTCTCCCCCTCCCTCCCTCCCTCCCTCCCTCTCTCTCTTTATTTACTTTCAATGGTGTCCCAACTTTCCTCTAATGAACTTTAGGTAGGATATATGCCTCTCTTCCTCCTTCTTTAGTGTCACCCCAACCCAACAAGGTAGTTCAGTCTGTGCATGACCCAAGATCATCCAGGGAGTCCCCTGCCTAATGAGGATTTGAACTCAAGCCCTCTTGAGTCCTAACCCCACACCCTCAACATGACCGTACAGGTCCCGTCTCTGAACTCTCATGCCCCCTGATCTTTGACCTGAGACCCAGAGTTTGAGAAGGCAGCCTCTTTGCTGCTGTCCAGGGTGCTGAAATATTGTCATTCCTGCTCTGTTGTTCAGGGCTTATTTGGAGACAAGGTATTTAGAGATCCAACTCAAGAGGTGCTTTGAGATGGGCGGGTGGGGTCAAAGGGCACAGGAAAAGGAGGCTTAACCCTTCACACCCTAATGCAGGAATTTGACTTTTTTTAAAAAAGCCAAGCAAAAAAAAAAAAGCCACGAGTGACCAAATGCATATAGAGATTTCACAAATTAAGATTTTAAAAAAAAATCCCAGTGTGAAATATTTCAGCGTAAGCTATCCACCTCAGTCACAAGGGCTTGGCTTTGTATTGCCAGGCTAACCATTTCTAAAAGCATTATCTTCACTGACCACCAGTGGTCTCCAATTAGAGCTTTAAAAAATAATAATGAACCTTATTTTAGGGACTATGTGAAAAAGAGAAGACTCTGTAGGTTGAATGGGGACACCCATGGGACCACAGCTAGTTCCTGGCTTGGTGTTTCTCGACCTCAGTTTTAGCACGAGTCAGTTCCAAGTCTTCCCAAGCCCTTAAGGTGCTACGACGTACGCAGACAGATGAGTGAGTCGCTCCCTGGAGCATGTTGGAAACAGAGAGAAGGAAGTCAAAACTGATCCCAACTTGTCCATCCTCAGGTTCCTGTGTGATCCGGGATGCATCTGGCAATGTGAACGATACCATCCCCGTAGGCTCCGTGGGCTGCGAGGGAACTGCATGTCATTATGGCTGGAACTTCACCGAGTGCACGCAGAGTCACAGCTGTCGCTACGGGCTCATCAATTATTATCAGGTACCATCTCGACCACTCTGAAGGAAAATGGGCATGCCGTTTGTTTCCCCCTCATCTGTTGGAAGGCCTGCTCAGGGGGAGGAGTATGGGAATGATGCTGGGGCCAGCCACAACCTCTCCCTCAAAGCCTCAATCCCAAATGAAACTTGGGTTGGACTCCTTGGGAAATCATGGACGTAGCCAAGTCTGTGGCTACGGATGGTTCTTCTGTTATTGCAGGGAATGGAGAGGAATGGATACCTTTAGATCAATACGGAGAAGGAGGATTCAGCCTTCTTACACCCTGGGGTAAACCAAAGCTAGGTTAGCCTCTCCGTCCATGGCAATCTCTGAATAATCTCATTCTCTCCTTTAAACACACCAGGCTGCCTTAGACTAACTCAGATCCATCTAGACCAATATTACCAGCTGTGGCTGGCAGGATCTCTCCAACATCTCAGACACAAGTCACTTGGAAAGAGGGAGAACTTTGGTCCCAAGTCATTCAGTGACTCTCTTCTTTGGAGTCCAATGCACACACATCATGCCCCAGAAGGAGACAGCAAGGAGAGGTGGAAACCGATTCCTTGAGAGGCCCTATGGCTGAATCTAAAGCCTGCATTCAAAATGACTGTTCGTCCGCAGCCTCATCATCTCAGGTCATTTGTGAATGAACATTCCCATTGAGCCAGCCCTAGCAGGAGACAGAGTGGAGTAGGCACAGGATGGGGTTGGAGAGTGCCAGGAAGTTGTTGAACTTACAAATCCAATGCAGCCCGCACAGTATAATCTAAGGTGCTACTCTCAAGTGAAGTAGAGGTAGCCAGCTCTGAAGTGAGGCACAACTCCCAAATCTGGTCAGCTTCAGTCAATGGAAGCAGGGAAGAGATTCCACTTTTTCCTCTGCCTCGGGCAGCAATATGTCTTAAGGCGCTCTTGTATTCTCACTTGACTGAGTGGGTTCTGCTCATTCCGCTTGAAAAAGGTCAAGTGCTAGTACAGTGGTTTCTAACCTTAGGCTCCCATATGTACTCAGACTACAACTCCTAGGAGATCTACCTACCATGGCCAATTCTCAGGGATTCTGGGTATGATCGTCCGAGAACATTTGGGGCCATGAGTTTTAGGAACCTCTGCCACAGTTGCTGGTGTGGTTCTGATAAAAGGCTGCCATGAAACTGGGTTCTGGCTCTTCTGCTGATGAAGACACCGCAGGGGAAAGGCGAGGTGGGGGGTCTCCCTGCACTTCTGGGAGCATCAGATCTGTTGGTGGTGCTCTCTGCTGGTTTATGCTTTCTTCCCCCCAGACCATGAGCATGGTGTCTGGTTTTGCGCCACTCATCACAGCCGGGATCTTTGGCGCCACCCTCTCCTCGGCTTTGGCTTGCCTCGTTTCTGCACCGAAAGTTTTCCAGGTGAGATGGATTGCTTTGCTAATCAAGGAAAAGAAATCCCTCAGAAGAATGTCAGGCATGTCGACAGGCATGTTGTGCACCAACAGAAAGGGTGGACGGACTTCAAGCTTGCAGGATCCCCTATGTTTTTTCTTCCTAGAACCCCTTGATTCATTGATCCCTGCTTAATGCAAAAGACTCAAAGTAGGGATCCCTGTTTGGGGTAGCAAAACTAATGGGAGAGCCCATTCTTGCTTCAATAGACAGATCTGCTTTCGGTGTCCCAAGCTTGCTTCGTTTTAGCAACAAAGTCGTTTAGGGCGCCAAACAAGTTATTTTATCGAGGCCAACTGTTGGGCATCCGATGTCTAGGCTGATCACCTGCAAATCGCTCAGAGATCTGCGAGTTGTTCCCATGGGTACCACAATGAGAACTTGGACATTTAGCAAATCAGAAACTACTGAAGCTAAATAGAAAAGGAGTAGAGAAAAGGGGATAACAGAGCAGATTAAAAAAGGGGGAAACAAATTTCATTCAAAGCCCCAAAAAACCGGATAACGGATGCCTAAAAGATAAGGCTGAGGGTGCCAAGCCTATTTATAATTTGGGCCCCTCCAGCAAGCAAGCCTTCTATTCATTATTTTCTTAATGTTCAGAAGATGGAGTATCTAATTGAATGAATGCCATCTAATGAATGTCTTTAACTGCTGGGGAGGGTGAGGAGAACCTCTGGATCTTTTAATGGACGTGGTGTTTTCATTTCTCCAACAGTGCCTTTGTAAAGATCAGCTGTACCCTGTCATTGGCTTTTTTGGGAAAGGGTATGGAAAGAACAATGAACCCATCAGGGGTTATGTTCTGACGTATTTCATTGCAGTCGGCTTCATTCTTATTGGTAAGATTTTGAGGAGTGATAAAACATCCAAAAGTGTTTGTTTGTTTGTTTGTTTGTTTGTTTGTTTGTTTGTTTGTTTGTTTGGTTGGTTGGTTGGTTGGTTGGTTGGTTGGTTGGTTGGTTGGTTGGTTGGTTGGTTGGTTGGTTGGTTGGTTGGTTGGTTCCTTTGTTTGTTTGTTTGTTCGTTCGTATCTCACCTCTCTCCTAAAAACCAGCCACAAGCAACTCATTGGATTAAGAGTGGTTTGAATAACTGTGAGGTCTTGAGTTCTGTATTAAGATCCTGTATTTTCTGTTGTTGCCCCCATGCTGTGGCATTTTTTTTTCCTTGAGGCCCTATGATGCAGGGATTCAGAAGAGGGTGGCAGGCAGAGTTGTTTGAATTGGAGGCTAGAAACTGCTATCCCATCACTTCTGTCAATGGTATTTTGGTAGCTAAAATCCTTTATGTTGTTGGTAGGTTTTAATGTGCTTTATCAGTTATAGGCAGGAATTTATTGCAGTGTATATTTTATGCGCTGTTCTGTGTTGTGTACCATTCTAGCTCTTTTTGGAGAGAATAACAGCATATAAATAAAAATAGTACATTGGTAATTCCACAATGTTAAATTGCTTGTTGGATTCTTCCAAGCAGCCGTTAGTCTGTGCTAGTGGACTGAGGAAGCGGACTTGATCCATGAAAGCTTAAATTAAAATATACCAGTTAGTCTTTAAGGTGCCACAACCTTTCTGTTATTTTGTTTTTATTTTATTTTATTTTGTCTGATTTCCTTGATGCTGTACTTTGCACGCTGCACGCAGTTGACTGGACCTAACAACCTTTTTCTCTCCATGATCCTTGCAGCTGAGCTGAATGCCATTGCTCCTATCATCTCCAACTTCTTCCTGTGTTCCTATGCTCTGATCAATTTTAGCTGCTTCCATGCCTCCATCACCAACTCACCAGGTGAGGACGAGCATCAGAGAGCTCGGCAACAAAGATGATCCACAGCATTAAGCAGAATGTTCCACTCTCAGAATTTTATTGCATGAGGAAAGCATGTCCGTAGAAGGTTCCCTGGCACTTGTGAGCCATGCACCACAACACAGGAGCTTAACCATGTAGGCACAGCATGGGGTGTGTGACCATTTTTGGACCACCATTCCTTAAATTCTGGATTTGTAGTCCTGGGAGCTATAGTTCAAAAATTCTGGAGTTTCACGCACTGGCCCAGAGATGGCAACCACGTGAGAAACATACACACTATGTTGGAATTAATAATCCATGCAAATCCTTTGAAGGAGGCTGAGGGGTAGGGAACCTATTAAGTCTCCGTTTAACTCAAGGGCTGCTAGAATTAAGTGAAACAATTTAATGGATGATATTTGTTCTTGCTGGTGGTAAACTGGGGCTCACTGGTACAAGCTGCTGGGAATCAAAAGTTCCCCAAAAGTGTGTTTTTTTTTCTGAACTCTGGGCTTCGTCATAATCTTGGACACAGGGATGGTTCAGCAAATTCAGCTATGATTGATAGTTGGTAGGCTGACTCCCTGCCTACACAGCATCTTCCAGCCCTGACAGCTGATGAGTGACAAGAGGGGATGAAAGGAAGAGCAGACAATAGGTAGGGAAGAGGGTGGCCAGCCGGTGATCCCAGAGGGAACGGGAGCAACCTGAGAGGTTTGTTGTGGTTTCTTAGCCCAAAACCACCCAAGATAAGTAAATGTTTGCATTCGAACAGAAAGATCAATGTAAATGTTTGAAGTGACTCTTTTTAAATCCAATACTATCCAATCTAGCTGGTCTTGTAGAATACATGAGCTTGTCTTGCATAATAGCTCTCTTCTTCCATATTCACTGAGGCTTTACATGAGTGCAATAGGACAGTACTAGATATCGCAGAAGGGACGTGGTGGCACTGCAGGTTAAACCGCAGAAGCGTCTGGGCTGCAAGGTCAGAAGAACCAGCCGTCGTAAGATCGAATCCACGCGACGGAGGGAGCTCCTGTCGCTTGTCCCAGCTCCCTCTAAAGCCGACCTGTGGCTGGACGTTGCTGCTATTTTTGTATTCTCCCCCGAACAGGTTGGAGGCCTTCGTTCAAGTATTATAGCAAATGGGCCGCTCTCTTTGGGGCCGTGGTGTCTGTCATCATCATGTTTCTGCTCACCTGGTGGGCCGCCCTCATCGCCATTGGGATCGTGGTTTTCTTGTTGGCCTACGTCCTCTACAAAAAGCCTGGTAGGTCACTGGAACCAGCGGAACCGCAGCTGAAATCGCTAGGGAGAATCAGAGCAGACCCTTCTGCAGGGAACGGCAGGGCTGCTAGGGGAGGCTGGCCCGGATGGCGTGGCCAGATTGTGGACTGGGGTTCATTTCATGAGAGAAGGATGCTCCTCTTGGCAACAAACCCACTGGCTATCAGTTTGTGTTCAGACACACTTCAAAACACTAGTTATGACCCCGTAAAGCCCATGCAGCTTAGAACTGGCTTTTTAAAAGCACCCTGTCTTCTAGGTCTAATGACTTTCAAGAGAGGCCTTTCTCTCAGTCCCACACACCCCTGCACACCTATTTGATAAAGATATCAGAGTGAATTTCCTTGGTGGCTGTTTCCAATCTGTGGAACCTCCCTCTCAAGGGAAGTTAGACTGCTTCCTCTCCCACCAAGCACAGAGCGTTGGAACTAAAAATCCATTCATGTCTTCTGGAGGGGGTCCTATGAGCAGGGAAAGCATGCTGTTCCTGTTTAATGCAACTGGAGCTGGTGTTAAATAAGACGACAGATCTGATCCTAGTGGGACATTTCTTTCCAGTGGTGAACTGGGGCTCTTCAGTACAAGCCGGTTCCTACAACATGGCCCTCAACTATTCTGTCGGCCTCAACGAGGTGGACGACCACATTAAAAATTACAGGTAAGGAAGTATAACGTGGTGATGTTGGTGTTGGAGGAAAGGAAGAGATTGCAAACTAAATCTCTCTAGGTGTAATCCAGACCGCACCGATGCCTTGAGAGGCTGAGAGAGTTTGTAGAACAAGGATGAGCATAATGTGGCCTTTCCAGGCTTTGCCAGACTGTGATTCCTCACGTCCCTCACCACGGATGATGCAGGCAGAGTTCGATGGGGGTCTGAGTCTTGAACAGCCAAACCCACAACCACAATTTTACTAACACAATCCTCCAGTCCGATAAAGTCATCTGGGAAGGATGAACTGCCCCAGAGTCCCCCGAAGCGATGAGAGCTGGGATGAAGATGAATTGGTAGAAATGATGCGGCAGCAACAATTCAAACCCAGGTTTCCCTGTCTAAGTTTTTGCATCACAATGGCTCCTGAAAGATTTTGGACTTACACAGTGGCAACAATTTGCCCGTTTGTCTGTCCAGGCAATTCGTTATCTGTTACTTTTGCATTCCATCCTTGGGGAGTGGCCACAATTCAGTCATAAAGCCTATGTTTTGCCTTTTCTTGCGAAGTGCTTTATCCTTAAGCCCTGGAGAGAGGGGATGGTAATAACCTGGTAGAAGGCAGTTTCCTGTGATTTCTCAGTGTGTATGTGTGTGTGGGTCCTTCCACTGCATCCCTGTGAAGGCTACAAAATCAGAGCTAACTCAAGATGTGCCAGTCCTTGGCAGAAATGCCAAAGGCCCCTCAGCCCCTCAACTAACAGTCTTGCGGCAGGACAGTTCTTCTGTCCACATGCCGAGCTTTGAGAAACCCACAAGGGACTCATGCAGAGTTCCCATTGTTTGCAACGAAGCCAGCATGGAGAGCGGACCTGCAGGATGAGGTCTGTGGGTTGTGGTTTAGGGTGTCTTCTGAGCCCTTAACGGCACCCAGCCTTTGGCATGCATAGCGCCTCCTGCCTCCGCTTACCTTATGTCAGGGCTGGCTCTGTTATTGACGATGTCATGAGTGACCTATCATTGTTTCTCCTTCAGGCCCCAATGCCTGGTCCTGACTGGGCCTCCCAACTTCCGCCCCGCACTGGTGGACTTTGTGGGCACCTTCACAAAAAACCTGAGCCTGATGCTCTGCGGGAATGTGTTGATTGTGAGTATTTGTTGCGACAAGATCATTTGCCAGGCCGTTTTGACGAACGTGCCGCTTACTTCTCTGGTGAATGAACAAGTCTCTGCCTTTGGGTCAAATCAGCTCCAAAATTATTTACAAAGGATCGTACCTAGACTAGGGAACCCTTTTCTGCATCAAGAACCTAATTCCGTGAGGAACAACTTGACAAGGAGGAGGTATGGAAAGCGGAAGGGGCCACGGCCCATGGAGGCCAGTGACTCTGGTTTTACAGGGGCTGCAAATCCACTCTGGGCGTCAGTCTGAACTTTACAGAAGCTATCCAAGGTGCTGAATCTTGCCCCCAAAATGCATCCCGAACCCAGGGTGACCCCCCACAGCGAGCTGAGGATGGTAGCCAGACGGGGGTGAAGCCAGAACTGAAATGGCAGAGTTTGCAAACGATGCTTGGGGTCTGCTAAAATGAGAGTTTTAATAGGTTGAGGTTAGGGGCAATAATTCCCAGAATTCCTCAGTCAATATGGAGAGGTTCATGGTCCTGGAATTATCATAATCAAAAGGAATGCAGTCAACCATCTCTTGATGGTGAGAGGAGAGGGAAAGACGTTAGGGGAATACAGAGTTAATGCCTCTCATCAGCTTCCTGGTAGTCCTGAAACCATCAAGTGTGAAGGTGAAGAATCTCTCTGTCATGAGTGTCCACCCCTGTTGGAACAGTTACTGGCTAATTAAACCATAATGAAGGGGATGGGGAAGCATGACTTCCAGCAGTTTAATTGCCAAGATGGAGATCAGAGGCTGCTTTTGAAAGTGGGACCCATTCATCACGAGATGACATTCTGTTCCACAGGCTCTGCCACACAGATTAGAAAATTAATTGAGTCTTTCTTTCTTTCTTTGAGGAAATAGTTTGCCAATGCTCTGTTTTGTCAGTGCTGAAATTCTAAAAATAATAGCATCCTGTCTGGGAGGCCAATCTCTGGACTCAGAAGGTCTCTCTTCCATGGGCAGATGTGAGGAAGTGAAGGCTTCTGGGAGCTTTAGTCCAAGAACATCTGGGGACCCAAGGTTGGGAGCCGGTGGCATAAAACTTTGCTGTTGCACACTGAGCTCTGTGACTCAGCACACAACAGTAAACACCTACAAAAGCTTCCTAATTTGCGTTAATCCACCATTGAGATTTACGGCAACCTTAGTCTTATGCCATCGGACATAACTAGGAAGATCCTGGCCACTGTCCTCTAATTACAGGCTGTTTAAGCACAGAATTCCTTCTGAGCATGGCCCCTACTCTTAATTCTACAGTGTTCAGGGAGATGCAGGATTCTTGTGCAGTTTGTATAACTCCGTGCCGACCTCTGTTGAAAAGGTTGCAGACCTCACAACCCAACCGTATTGTGCTTCTGACTGGTGGCTCTCCCACCGTCTGCTCTGTGACAGGGGCCGTGCAAACAGGTGAGGCCTGAGCTACGCGGGGATACCAACAGCCACATCAAGTGGCTGACCAAGAGGAAGATCAAGGCTTTCTACACGGATGTCTTAGCCGAGGACTTGAGAAGCGGGGTGCAAATCCTTATGCAGGTAAAATGAAAGACGGAATCTCAAAAAGGAACACTAAATCAGGTCATGAAGAAAGGAATGGGAGAATAGGCCACCTTTCTTCTAGAACTGGGACTCGAGGTGGCTGACCTTTAACCCTGCTGAATGGGGCTGAGGCTAATGGTAGGCAGAACCTCGGAAGAAACCCCAGTCAAAGACGGAATCTTCCGTCCGGGAAACATTCTGCCTGGAGTTGGCAAATGCTGGGTTTGAGAATTGGGCAGCAAAAGGATCTTGGAACGGTTCTCCAAAAAGTAACTTTTGTGGGGCCAAATCGTCAACCTGCAAATGCAGTCATGAACTGGGGAGGCATTTTATCTCATTACAAGGGTGCACCTCTCTCTCTCCTCCCCCCCGGTCATTCCAAGTAAAATCTCTTCTTTTTGGTGAAGGCCTCTGGACTTGGAAGAATAAAACCCAATGTCCTCGTGATTGGATACAAGAAGAACTGGCAGACGGCCCATCCCCAGACGGTCGACGACTACATCGGGATTCTCCAGTAAGTCGGTCCTGGTTTGCCATCTTTTCAAAGGATCCCACAGAAGCAGCCGGTCCCTGGACCCTTTCTCGGCAAAGCAGATCACATTGAAGACCATGGCGGGACTTGAACGTCATAAGGATCGTGTACCTTCAAGTCCATTCTGACTTACAGTGATGCCTTTTAGAGTTTCCTAGGCTGAGAAATATCTGGAAGTGGTTCACCCTTCCCTTCTTCTATGGGTGCTCTTTGGGACGGTGCAGCTGGCCCAAGGCCACCCAGGCTGGCTCTTCTCCTCCCAGGAGGCAGAGCTCCATCTCCACAGCCAGATGGCTCGAAGCTTAGGGTCAAATTAAACAATAAGATATGTATCCCGTAGCAGTGTTTAGAATTTCTGGCAAAATTCATTTTCTATGCAGGAGAAGTACAGAGACTCAAAGAGGAGAAGGGCTTCAAGTGCCCTCAGAGGGTCTCCCCCCACTTTCTCATGAGCTGGCACTTACGATCTCAATAACTCACTCTGAAACATTAGAAAGAATAAAAATGTTTCGTTACTTAGAGTTTTGAACAGATCAACAGCAAACCTACAAACAGATAGCGCTGTTTGCAGCCCTCTAAGGAGAGGGAAGAGGGATGCTCAGCGGAGAGGCGGGGCTCTCTTTGAATCCAGAGGTGAGAGGGAAGGATTGGTTAGAGCTGGAGAGACTGACAGATTGTAGAAACTACACCATATACGGCCTCCAGCCGCATCTTCTCAGGCAGAAGGAAGCACAGCAGGAAGGCTTAGCACAGAACCGCTGTGGACCTCCTGCGCTCAGCCTCAATTATTCCTTCTCGTTCTCTTCCTGCATATACGGATCTCACTTGGCCCAAGGCTAACAGCAAAGCCCCAAGTGTCAAAATGGATAGCGCAACCTCTAAGCCACAGTGCACTTAGTTGACGAGCTAGGCTTGCCCTGTCCTTAATGGCCATGGATCTCACACCACGTCTGTTTTTCTGCTCCAGCGACGCTTTCGACTTCAGGTATGGGGTGTGTGTGATGCGCATGAAGGAGGGACTCAACATTTCCCGGCTCATGCAAGCACATGGTAAGCTTTTGGGCTGCTTTTTTCCAAGGGCTGGGGGCTTATGGGGTTCATAGCCACGTGTAGCTCAATGGGACCTCTGTTTTCTGATTAAGGAGCACATAATCATTGGGAAACTTCCATTAAACCATTTCCAAATATCTTTGTTAATCTCTGTTTATATGTGGCTATGAGATTGCATTCAAAGGAACTCACAATATATTAAAACTGAAATGCATCCTATATAGTCACAATAAACTCATTGTCCAAATCTTCTTGATATACTCAACATTCATCATAACAGGCATTTATGGGTGGGTTGGGGGGAACCACCCTTTCAATCCAAGAAATTCTTAGCACCGTCTAATAAATCCACACTTCAAATTCTTCTATAGTTATAGTTATTTAATATTGTAAAACCCCACAATTCACTGTCATATAGTAGAACTGAGTATGCACAGCGCCGTACAATAATGTTGATTTCTTTTTTTTCTCTCTCTTCAGTTAATCCGGTTTTTGACCCAGGGGATGATCCCCAGAAGGACGGCAAGGCCCCAGCGGTCGTAGGGACATGTCAGTTCTGAGCAGCTTAAATTGCTTGTGAATCCAGATGTTTGTCTTTCAGTTAACAGAGTCTCAATTGGGGGGGGGGTACGGATCCTGGTTGCTCATTGCTACCTCTAGGCCTAAGATATAAAACTTTGGAGAGCAGGCGCTTTCCAGGGATTTCCAAGTATACAGCACACAGAAGTGGTTTCCCGTTCCCTTCTTCTGCGGGTGCTCTTCGGGACGGTGCAACTGGCCCAAGGCCACCCAGGCTGGCTCTTCTCCTCCCAGGAAGCACAGCAGTCTAAACACCGGAGGCACAAAAATCAGAGCTGGGGAAAGTTACCTTTTTTCAACTGTAATTCCTTGAATCTTGCAAGGTTCAAAGTCTTACAGCCCAAAAAGGGTGCACTTCCTTGCTCTGTCTCATTCCCTAAAGAGCTTTGTAATTCTGTTTTGTACCTTGCACAGACACCCTCTTTTGTAGCTTTTTCCTCCCACCCCACTTCCTTCAGATCTCCATGTCTGAGCCATCAGACTTGCAAATGAAGCCTGTACCTTCCTCCCGATGATCGTGCTTTACCTTTTCAGTGGATCCCGAGGCTTTGGTAGCAGAACAACAGGCCAGCACCATCTTCCAGATGGAACAGGGCAAGAAAACCATTGACATCTACTGGCTTTTTGATGATGGAGGTGCGTTGGACTTCCTTCTCTCGCACACACAGGGGTGACATTGGCTGTAGCAAGCATGGTTGTGGAGGGCTGTCCCCAGAGGCACCAGGCTGGCTTCCTCTTTTTTCAGTGACATATTGAAAAAGATTTATTTTCCAGCAGGCTTGTAGTGCTTAAAATCTAATTTCCCACCTGGCAGGATTGACGCTCCTCATCCCGTATCTCCTCGGTCGCAAGAAACGATGGGGGAAGTGCAAAGTTCGTGTGTTTGTCGGTGGGCAGATCAACAGAATGGATGAAGAGAGGAAAGCGTACGTTGACTCAGAAGGCTTTACTAACAGATGCTCAGCTTCAAGGGAGTTGAGGAGTCCTGATTGCTCAAGGCCAAATCGCACATTAAGAGAACTGTGTGGCTTTTTCCTCCTGTGCACACACTTTCTTCAAATCTCCACGTCGGAGCAATCAGACTTGCAAGTGAAGCCTGTGCCTTCCTTGAAAATAAGGATTTAATGGTGTAGTTGTGCCTTGAGCTGTCTAGTCACTACTGTATATGAGACTGTGATATTTCAAACAGCGCTCAGAAAACTTCTGTTTTGAACTATAACATCTACACATGCTAGCATTCTGAGAGTTTTAGTCTTAAAAAGTGTGTAACTTTTCTCAGATCTTGTGTTTGATAACCTTCCACCATCATAATGACGATGTGCCATCAAGTCTATTCTGACTTATGGTGACCCTTTTCAGGGTTTTTCAGATAAAAGATACAGTGGTGCCTCACTTAGCAATGTTAATCTGTGCAGCAAAAATCGCTGCTAAGCGATTTCATTGCTAAGCGATATTAAAAAGACCATAGAAGCGCATTAAAACCTGTTTAATGTGTTCCTATGGGCTTGAAAACTAACCTTAAGCAAAACTCCTCCACAGGGGCGGCCATTTTTGGTGCCTCTAAAGCGAGGCAACACAGCGGGTAGCCATTTTGTTTACCCAGCAGCCATTTTGGAACTGCCTATGAGCTGTTAAAAAATCATCGCTTTGCAATGATCGGTAAGCGAAACAGGGGACCGATCATCGCAAAGCGAATTTTCCCCATAGGGAACATCGCAAAGCGATCGCAAAAATGTCATCGCTATGCGGTTTAGTTGCTAAACGGAGCGCCCGTTAAGCAAGTCACCATTGTACTCAGAAGTGGTTTCCCATTCTCTTCTTGCAGCTTACCCAAGGCTAACCAGGCTACCTCTTCCCCTTGAAGGCCCAGTGGGGGAATCAAATTCTCAACCTCTGGTTCCACAGCCGGGTGCCTAAACCACGGAGTTATCCAGCCAGCTGATACATTAGTAATATATTATTAAAACCTCTGACATCCTTTTCTCCCTGTTTCTCTCCTCTTCCCACTCTGCAGGATCATTTCCTTGTTAAGCAAGTTCCGGCTCGGCTTCCATGAAGTTCACATCCTTCCAGACATCAATCAGAAACCCCGACCTGAACGGTACATCATTACTACTATGGCTCATTGTTGACCCAACTTAATCTCTGACTTGGTTTTTTATTTAAACCTTTGTACTCTGCCTTTCCAGAAAGATAGAAATCCACAAGGCAGCTAGCAATGCTAAAGATAAATGCAAGATAGGGAAAGAAAAGCATAATCTGGAATAACAGCCCCTGCTTCTTTCCTTAAAGCTGAAGTTAATATTTCAAGTCCCTACCAGATGTTATATTATAATCCAGAGGTTTTCTGGAATAGAATAGTCATAACCCGCTATGTAAGATACTGGGATGGAAATGCGTACCACCCATACAAAGTCAAAAAGGCCACCATGGAGGCCAATAAGTAAAGAGAAAAGCAAGGGGGCTGGAAGAAATGTTGTTCTCCTATAAAATCAAGACCAGAAAGAGTTTTTTAAAGTTTATTTAAAGGAGGGGAGGAAGGCTTCTGGAAATGACTCTGGAGTCCCCAGGAGGGCTGGAGGTTTCAACATCAGTGGGATGGCCAATCTGTTCTTAAGTTCCACTCTGAACTCTACAGGAGCAAACCACAGTACATTATCGAGCCCTGTTCTCCGTATATTCTCTGTCTTCAGCACCTTGGAGAGTTCCTTCAATGTTCAGACTGGAGCCCAGAGCGGATTCACTGACCCTGGAGCCCCCCAACCTCCATGACTCCCATCTTGTTTCAACTTTGGGTGCTGGTGGGAGGTTTCCATGATGGAGGTGAAGAGAGAAATGATCTCCCTGGGCTCCTCAAAGTTGTATACCTGTGGTTTTAAATTGCACCACTGGTACTTAAAACTGGACCCGAACTGAACTTCTCAGTTGTCAGGGACACTGCAAAAGACAGGATGCTCTGGATCCCCGCATCAAATGCAGAAAAGATGGTCAGGTTACTCGCAGACACTCTGGGGTTGATTTTTCTGTTTGTTTCCAACAGCGTGAAGAGATTTGATGACTTAATAGCCCCTTTCAGACTGAACGATGGCTTCAAAGATGAGGCGGTGGTGAATGAGATGAGACAGGGTTGCCCCTGGAAGATTTCTGATGAAGAAATTGCGAAAAACAAAGCTAAGGTCTGACAGCCTAATTGGTGTAGATGCTAAATGTTGCCAGCATGAGAAAAGATCATTAAGAAATATATATACTGTATATGGTGACTAGTTTTGACTAACTCTGGAACAAACCCTTTTACATGTATTTTGTTACTCTAGCAAATGTCACCTCTAACTAGCGCGTGTTCCAATCCAGACCTCTATTTTATGATTATTTCTCACATTTCCAGAGTGACCTTTCTCATATCCCCCCCGTAATCATTTATTTATTTTATCGATATAAAATTTCACACCATGACATGTTTTCTGTTTTCTGCCCTTTAGTCTCTCCGACAAGTGAGGATGAATGAGATTATGCTTGATTACTCCCGGGACGCGGCCCTGATCTTCATGTAAGCAGGAGAGATGGCAAACCCAAGGACTGATCTCAACTTGAGGAGGGGGTGGGGGTGGGAGGTCAGGGGACCCTCAAGAAACGCTGGTGAAACAAGGAAAGGTTGTGCTTTAGAGGCAAAGCCTGCAGAACTTTTGACCATAGCCTTAAAGAAAGTCCACAAGCTATGCTTGATGCTCTCCCAAAATCTCCAGCTTCTGTAAACCATCCTACAGCGAGGTGCCTGATTTAGAAAAACAGCTCTCTTTTGGGTACTACAACTCCCATGAATCTCAGGGAGCACAGGCAACATAGTATGCCATTTTGCCTTTAAAGAACCCATCCGCTCTCCTATTTGATACTGCAAATGCCTCTCCACACACAACGTTTCTAAGTACGGACCTTGCTTTTAGTTCATAACATATCTCGTCTCTTGTCCTATTCCGTTCTTCTCGTTTTCTTTCCCAGAACCCTGCCGATCGGCAGAAAGGGGAGATGTCCCAGTAGCCTCTATATGGCCTGGCTGGAAACCCTCTCACAAGATCTGAGACCTCCGGTCGTCCTGGCCAGAGGGAACCAGGAAAGCGTCTTGACATTTTATTGCCAATGATTTTTGGAGAACGTCCCGGGAATGCAGGAGATACAGGCCGGCCCCTTCTTTTGGCCTGAGCCATCCATGCCGGCGAAAGCAGACAATAAAAGACTGGTGATAGAAAATATTCTGCAAATGCTCAGGTTACCTTGTCCTCATTGTCTACATGGCACAGGAGATTTGAGGAAGAATTTTAAGCATGGGGCTTTCTCAGCCCAGCCCTTGAGATCGGGAGAAGTGAGGACTATGTGATTCGCTAAGAACTTACCTGAAAGTACTCATAAATGGGATGGAAAGGATGTGATTGTATGTCGGAGCAAACGAAATCTCATGCCAAAGCTTAAAGTCAATTAATTACAAGTAAAATAGTTACCTGTAACTGATTAGGTAACAAGTCATGTAATGGGTAGTTACAAAGTTACAGTAAACGTTATTTAAGAAGCAGTTGCAGAGTTATTTTACAGGTCTAAAGATTAACATTTCTTTTTTTGTTATGTGCCATCAAGTTGCCTCCAGTGAATGAACCATCTCCAGAATGCCCTGTCCTCAGCTGGCCAGCTCAGCTCTTGCAACCTCAAGGCTGTGGCTTCCTTCAGGGGAGTCAATCCATCTGATATTTGCTCTTCCTCATTTCCTGCTGCCTTCCACCTTTGCTTCCTTCGAATGTTTTTAGTTAACTATTAAAGGATCATTTTAAAGGGCATTTTAGGGCCTTTTCAGGTGAATTTTGACAGGAATCCCAAGGAATCCTAGGAAGTATAATTCGCTTTTGCCTTCTGAAATTTGGTAAATATATTCAATCTGCAATATCAAAACTGGACATTGGTGGGCACTAAAGAATATTTTCCTGCATTTTTCCATCCTGCTTGTAAGGACAACACATCACATTAGCAAGAAACAACTCAAGGAGTTACTCTAGTAAATTGAAGAGGGACAACGTTAGCTGTCAAAAAGTAGGAAGTAACATAAGAAGTTACTCATTAAAAAACAACATTTGAAGCAGTGGTTTGCTGCATTGAATTAAGGCTGACACCTCTCTTATTCCTTTTCTGATAGGCTCATTCTCCAAGAGTTGTACGGCAGGGTAGGTGCAACATTGGCCCCTCTACAAACTACACCACCTGGAGGCAATGGGAGACTCTTTTTTGCACACTAGAATGATGTTTCTGACTAGGTCTGTTTAGATCAGTGGTTCCCAACCTTGGATAACCCAGATATTCTTGGACTTCAACTCCCAGAAATCCTGGCCAGCTCAGCTCGTGGCAAAGGCTTCTGGGAGTTTGAGTCCAAAAACTTCTCTAGAGACCCAAGGTTGGGAACCACAGGTTCAGGTGATAGCACTTCTACTGTACCCACATACTGAAACAAAGTGACTCATTAACTCGCAAATCATAGTCATCTGCACCCCCAAAGTGATGGCTCTGGTCTGAATCTTATAATAAACAAAAGAGGAAGATGGAAAGAATGCAAAGCAGCTCAGTAGCAGGGAAGGTATTTAGAGCAGGCTGGAAAAGCGTACGGTATTGGGGTATCCCCATCCTTTAAGTTTTAAATGATTTATTTAAGACTCTTTGGTGTTGGGTAAAGTGTGAACTTGGACCTCCAGAACAAGCCGGCAAAGACTGGTGGGTTCCGATAAGCATGGGATGAAATGGAGTAACCTGAAAGTGGGGGGTCACTGGCTGGAAACCTGGACCTTTTGTTCCAAGATCCAACCTTCCTTCTCCTTCTCCTTTTCTTGATTCACTGGGTGGGATGTTGCTAAGAGAAAGACAGACACAGATGTCCATGAACTCGGAGTAAGGCAGAGAAGCAATTGCTCCAGTTTGTGTTGTGGGATAATGTACAAGTGTGCATTCTCTCCCCCGCCCGCCCCGGTGATCGGTCCTCGGCTCTCTCTGGGGCAAGCAGAGTGTGGTTGGACACAGTGGCTTGACTTCTGCAGGGAACAGCCCTTCCTGTCTCTGCTGGGCAGGAGATGTTCTCTGGCTGGTTCTATCTATGAGCCTCATGGCACAGTGGTTAAAACGCTGTACTGCAGCTAAAACTGTGCTCACGACCTGGGGTTCAAATCCCAGGTAGCCGGCTCAAGGTTGACTCAGCCTTCCATCCTTCCGAGGTCGGTAAAATGAGTACCCAGCTTGCTGGAGGGGGCAATGTGTAGCCTGTATAATTAAAAAATTGTAAACCGCCCGGAGAGTGCTTGTAGCACTATGGGGCGGTATACGTCCAATAAATAAAATAAAATAAATAAATAAATAAATAAATATCGGTTGCCAAAGACATCACTTTGCAGCCAACGTTTCACACTTATCTCCTTGTGCGATTGCAGCCTCTTGAATTTCTGCCAAGGATCTCGGTGTGCCGGAAAGGACTGTCATTCTCACAGCCCGACACGGTGGTTTTGGGTTGGTTGGTTTTGCTTGGGTTTGTTTTTAGACAGGCGTAGACTGTTTCAGGATTGTATCAGCCATTTCTCCTGGAAAAAAACCTGAAACACCATGTCTTTTCTTGAGCAATGTGAAACCAGCACCTGTTCAAACAAGGGAAGGCCATGAACTTACTTTTACGTAAGTTGCTAGGAAAACATTGCTTTGGGAACTGCTTGTATGAAGTTGCAGTTCAGCCACAGATAAGCTGGCCACTTAGCTTATCTTCCGGGACACCTGCCTAAGTCACTCCTAAAAACCTCTCCCAGGATCCTTCCAGGCAATCGTGTGTGGGGGTAAATGTCCGTCTGCTGCGAGACTATATAGTCTGAGCATCTGAAAAAGTTCCTGTCCAATAAAAAATTCTTAATCTTCAAGGTACAAAAAGCTCTTCTGCTGTTCTTGCCAGAGACAAAACACTGCAATCTTAATTCAGAACTATTCTGGCTTTTGTGCCTCTTGGAAAGAGCAGAAGCTTCTTATCCCTACTCAGGATCGTGCTTTACTCGTAAGCAGCATCCTTATCTGGCAGGGCAATGAGCATGCACAGATGTTGGGCGAACATCTGTAGCAGCCACCCTGGAGGCCACGCCCCCTCGCTCCTCCTCCAGCTCCTCCTCCTCCTCCTCCTCCTCCTGCCCCAAGCGGCAGCGTCTGATAGGCCAGCGTCTCAACCGGTTTTCCCCGCCCTCCGCGGCAGCCAATCCGTGGAGGCCACCGCGCCGTCGCGGGGGCCGGAGTGGGCGGGGCCCGAGGCGCCCAGAGGCTATATAAGGAGGCCGCCTGCTTGGCCTCCCCTTCAAAGGCGCGGTTGTTGCCGACGAGGAAAGGTCGGTCGTTTGTCTTTAAAGGGGAAAAAGGGGGCGATGGCGGACGTTCCCTCAGGACGGACCGAGGCCGGAGTAGTCACGCTGGTCGTCAGGAGCCCCTCGCAGCGCCACCGGGACATCCTCTTGCCGGCCCAGCGCCGGTGGACCGTCGGTCGCCTCAAGGCGGAGCTCCGCCGCCTCCACCCGGACGCTCCGGTGAGCCTCAAAGCCCGCCCTGGGATCCTTTGGAGATCCCACCCGCGTTGCCTCATGCACACAGACACTCACCCCCCCCCACACACACACGCGAGGCTGAGGCCCCGTTCTTCCTCACGCCAAGCGTCGGGGGTTGGGCCACGTCGAGCCTCCCCGCTCGGGAGCAGTCTACCTGAGCGCAGGGCGAGGGTTGAAGAAGCAAGAGAGATGGCGGGGGGTCGGTGTCTCAGGGCGAGCGCAGGCCTCCCTGGGTTAAGACCAAGACGTGCTCTTAGATGTGACGAGAATTGACTTTTTGGCACTGGTTATGTTATGGTGTTTTTTTTTTTTTAAATGTCACTTATTGCTTTGAGCCGCCCAGAGTGTGTGTGTGTGTGTATATATATATATGCGCATATACATGTATATAGGTCTGTGTGTACACACACACACACGTGTGTCTGTATATGGGGGATTGGAGAGGAGTCAGAAAGGCAATTACAGGGGGATTAAATGGTAATACCAAGCTGGAATGCTTTAGTGGAGCCTGAAATGACTGGGTTTGGGGGGTCCTTCCCGAGAGAGGGCAGGCTGGGGAAAGGCGGAGGGCAGCAGGATGAGAGGAAGCCCAATGGTGAGATGGGCTGACTCTCTAAAGGAAACCCAGGCTGGAGTCCGTCTACAAGAGCACATCAGGACTTTGGCAACAGGATGTTTAGGAAGTCACTTTTTCCTGATGGTGATGATGCGTCTTCAAGTCGATTCTGACCCTTTATGGGGCTTTTAGTGTAAGTAAGATTTTCAAGGAATGGGTTTACCATTTCCATGCCCAGGGATTTGAGTTCTCCTGAGTCCTCGTCCATCACCACCCACCCCCTTTCAGAGCTCTTTTTCAGGGGGTGACCTGGGATGGTGCAGCGTGGCCAAGGTTTCACCGACTGGCTCCTCTCCTGGGAGAAAAATCAAACTTTCAACGTCTGGCTCTGCAACAAGATCCTTAAATCGCCATAAGTCAGAACCAGCTACATGGCACGGAGCAGTGGCATCTCCTTTGCTTCCTGCATCCTCCGGGTGTTTGAAAAGACAAGACTTCCCAGAAGGAAAGGGAAAAAAAAAGGAAAAGCTGAGCTTGGGATGGATTGATCCGGTAAAAGGAACCCAAGGCTTGAGTTTGTGTGGGCTTGGGGTGGAGGCTGGTAGACGTGGAAGCCACGTGAGAAGGAGGTGGCTTCTCCTCGTTTCCCCACCCCTTCCTGAAATGTTAGACCGCCTTCCAGATTTCTTCAGACTCAGGCTGGAACTGAGCCTCTACTCACCGGTGCCAGAGGAGATCATGGATTATTCTGGTTCAGTGCCCTCCTGTCCACTTTGAGCAGCCAGGGGCTCTTGGAAAACTCACAAACAAGGAACATTTTGAAAAGCTGGGATAGGATATAAACACAACTGCTTCCTGAGCTGTAATTTGAAAGCCACACCTCCGGTACAGCTTGCATCTTTCCTAACTTATCTCTGTGAGAGAACCGTGGCGCTTCCATTCGCCATGAGCCATTGGGACTCTCTGCACTAGTGTCACGACGTGGGTGCATGCCTGAAGAAGTGGGCTTTGATCCACAAAAGTTAGCAGACTAGGATTTTTTTAGTGGTCTAATAAAGGTATCACTGATCCAGGATTGTATTGTGTAAAGGCCACATAGCTGTCCTTGATTTCAGCTTTTCCCTTGATATTGCTGATCAGTTATTGACATCTGGTGGAAGACTTGCCGCTATCGCATGGAAGTATTGCAGAATAGTAATAGTTTTATGAGAGAATGGACACGTGAGGAATCTGAATTGCCATCAAGCTGTGCAGATTTTTTCCTGGAGGGTTTTGTTTCATTCAAGTCTGCTTCCTAGGGAACATGAGGGTGGGAACGTGTGGTGAAGAGCCGGAAACAAAATGCATCCCTACGCCATAAGGATATAGGTGTCAGTAGCTGTGGATCAGAGGGTTGGGGGCACCATACTGCTCAATGTCAGTTGTGGGGAAGCAGTCCTGGAGCTGGTCCTGTTGGTGGATTTCTCAGAAGCCTCTGTTTGGCCATTGCATAAAAACCAGCCTCAGGATTAGATAGGCCCTAAAAGGGTTTTCCTTGGCACAGGACAAGTCATTTCTGGAAACATGGGGGAACAGTGGATTATCTTTTAAACTCAGTTTTAACTCTTCCCCCCTTTTTTTGTTTTGGTATAAAAATACTCATATTTGAACATTGGGAATTAATTTTTGGCCACTTTGGGGGGGATTATTCCTATATTTTGCTGGTCTGTGCAGGTCCCTGTGGCGCATGAGGGCAGAAAGCACTCAGACTCCCTGAAATGTCCCATTTCTGTAACAGAAACTCGGAGGGTGTAACAGAGTGTGTTTCCCTCTTTGCTCCGTCATTATTTTGCAGTGTGGAATTAAGGAGAAGAGCTTATTTTTTTCAGACCAGGTGACAAGGTTTCCATGCAGTCCCATCCCCATGTACCTCCATTCCTTTTAAGAAAACTCAATTACTTTGTTTTTTTGGCATTGCTCACAAAACCTCACTTTTAAAACAGTTGTATGTCAGTGTTGTGTCTGATTTTGTTTTCACTGCTGTCTTTATGCTTAGCGACAGGATTTCAGCCACTCTTTCCCCGTCATTCTCCAGTACTTTTTTTGTCTTCTCGTTTCCTGTGTAACTTAGCCTGAGTATCTTGGCTGTCCTCCAGTGGTCTGAGCAAATATACATGGGATAATCACCTTTTCCCTCCATCTGTGTTAGGTTTGCCAAGGGTGTTGACCTTCTCCCAAGTCACTGAGTGCGCCTCATGGCTGCACAAGGGCATCATCATGCCCTTGTTTCCTTGGTCCGGTGCTTTCTTGCCACACAGGCTTTGCTTCCTCCTTCCTTTCATGTGGCTTTCCTTGTTTGTTTGTTTATTTGATTTGTACCCCGCCCATCTGGTCTATAAGACCACTCTAGGTGGCTTACACCAAACACCAGCTCAAAGAGAGAGGGACTGATTCTTGTTATCTCCTTTTTTGAGCCCAACCTGGGTGTGATTAAGGGGGTAGTTTGCTTTACATAATTGATTTAAAATGCTTATAAGGTTGGGGTACTTTGTTCCCGTTGTGAACAGGACATGCATAAGATTATAACTGACATCAAAAATACATCATAGTTTGTCCAGTGTTTAAATCCTGTACCATAACCCTAGTCAGGCTCTGTGTCAGATGTTAATTTCCTTTAAGAATCAACTGCATGGAGTATATAACAGGTACCTTGTCGTGTATTTCGTTCTTGCTGCGTGCTTTTCTCAGAACATTTTTGTCGAGACAAGTGGGTGCATTTATGGCAATCAGAATCCCAACATTTTTATCCAGGAGTTCATAACTGGTCATAGCCTTGCGACTAGCACGATTTGCAAATGAAACTGCTTGTGCTGGAACGTAAAGTACTTTTTTCAGTTGAAGTCATCATTGCGGTCTCTTTTAATCTTTACCTTCTTTTTTTTTTCCTTGCTTTTTTTTTGCCTCGTGCCAGGATGGTGTAGGTACTGCTTGTGTCCACTGATTTTCCAGCAGACATTTCTTATGCAAGGCACAGGACAATCAGCAAGCAGTCTTATGCAACCAGACAGAATCCGGGCACCTTCTTGTGGCTGGCTGTTCTTTCTATTTTGGAAAGCTAAGCTCTTTTGGACAGGGTGTTCCACTCTTCTACCAAATAGAAGATGAAGTCAGGGCATTTTGTGCTACTCAGAGAGTTTGATTTATTTTTTGTTGTGGGGCCCCTGTTTACTCCTGTTTTTATTACTCAAGACATGTGTGGGTAAATAACTTCCTTTTGTGATACATTGTTAATGGTTAGCAAGCCTGTGTTTGAAGAAACTAGTCAGCTAACAGTTACTGTAGCAAAAAGTCCATGACAATTATTTGGCTTTATTTTTGGACTGTTATTTGCAAACAAATGTTAAGGTGGCTTCCTGTAATTGTATGTTTACATCACTTATTTTGCAGTGTAAATGAAACCGTTGGTGCAGAGGCGGAATTGTTTTTGAAGCTTGTTGGTTGTTGACCTGAAACTCACAAAAGATTTCCCTTTACTGCAAAGTTTTGTGATGTTGCATCTTTCTAGTTTGACTAATAGTGCATGTTGCATCTGAGTCCACAACAGATGGTGACAGCTGGATCTAGGCTGTTTACACAGCATTTTGAAACTACTCTGGTGGGATTCTTTTTGGTCTAATGCTTCTACTGTGCCTTTTGTTTTAACCCGAAGGAAAGATGGATGCAATAAATATTGTGTCTTCTTCATTTAGTTAACTGGGAACAACATGCTTCTGGTATTTTGCCATAGCAGTGGAAATCTATACTTCCCAAATAATACAGAATCACAGTGCTGCTCTCTGAGTTATGTAAAGGGGCATACTGTTTTGCTGTAAAAGCTGATGGTACACACTGAATCACATTCAAGATGTATGGATTCAGAGAGTGTCCACTCCACAGAGGAATTCAGTTTAAAGTTTGCACTGCCTTACAGAGATTTCAAAATACCCCAGTTGTAAGGAAGCTACAGTATAAAATGTTCTCTTTTCCCATCTTAAATGATTGTGGTGAACAGTTCATTAAAGAAATAATAAATTGTATTAATTGCTATTGTAAGTACTGTAGTGTCATTTGGTAATCGTACGCGTATGTACCCATGGGCGTGTGTGTTAACAGCTATTAGTCATTGTGAGGTTAAAATAGTGTTAAAGAAATTATAGTCTTCAGTGGTGGGTAAGAATTGGGAAAAACAGATTACATAAGTTTCCTAACTGGTATCCATGGTTTGTCTGTCAAACCTGCCAGTGTGTCCAGAGTTACCAGACTTTGGTCTTGTCGCAGGACAGGCTTTCTTATATGATTTAGAAGTAACTGGCTGCTGCTGTGAGCAGAAATGCAAATGAAGGATTCCAGTGTAGGTTGTTGACAGCCTGAGTCCCAAAAATAATTAAAGCCCTACTGTCAGCTTGGTGGTGGGTTGTCTATAATTCATCCATAGCACCACCTTGGCTTATCTCAGCCTCACCCATGGTCTGCCATAAATGCACAGTTTGTTTCATTCCTGTTACAGCTTCGTTCCTTGGTTAGTGTAACAGAGCCGTGGAGTCAAGTGTAGTGACTGTTCAAACCACATTTTTCTTTGGTTGGAAATGTTTTTTAAGAAGTGGCTTAAAGATGCTAATCACTGAAACAGCTATCCAACGTGTTAACGATAAATAGTGTTGAGAAATTTGAGGGTTTTCTCTCTCTCTGAATTTATTTATTTGTTTATTTAACTTACATGCCGCCCACACTACCCAAAGATCTCTGGGCAGCTTACAACAAGTTACTCAATCCATTCCTCCAGGGCTAAGCAGAAAAGAGTGTAAATTGTTCTAGGAAGTGCAATACATTTCTGAGATTGCAAAAGGCACTCAGCAAGCCACATTTGAAACAATTGCAAAACCACTGCATACCATTCTAAAATCCAAACAAGCATGTTTTAATCAACAGGTGTATATACGTAATGACTAAGTAGCAACAAAGTAAGAGTAGGTGTTCTTTTTTTCAATTGAAGGTACTTTGAAGATGATTTGGAAAAGGCAACTATTGTATTTATAAGAACCGCTAGTGGAACTTTTGCTTAATTTAATGTTCCCAATTTTGACTCCTGTTTTCTCTTCCTTTACAGCCTGAAGATGCTCAGAGATTGATTTATTCCGGGAAGCTGTTGCAAGATGGCCTTACCTTGCAAGAAGTGCTCACTGAGGTATGTAATACCAGGTTCTGATACTGCTTTTGGTAAACATACGAAAGTGTTAGTTAAATGTAATCCAATGGAGCCTTCCTTGAAATTTCAATTTGCTTTATATTGCAGCAGGAGACGGTGCATGTTCTGCACCTGGTGTGCAATTCAAAGAATCTGCCAAAAAAGCAAGAAGATGATGCAAAGGTATTAATAAACCTACAGTCACCTAGATTTCAATTCTGTCTTTGCGTAGAGTATCAAATTAGGAGATATCATAGAAATTGGAATTCCTAGAATACTGTTGATTTAGAATGGCCTTAGAGGAGTTAGTGCAGTATTGTTATAAGACTCTGCTGATTTTCTGCCCAGAATATTTTTCCAGTCAAGCACCTCTAAAGGGGGCCTTGGGAAACTTACTGGTGGGATGGTTTGCAGGCATTTATCCCTGGTTTATTCTTCTTGATAAAAGCATACATGTGTTTGACTGAGGGAAGTGGGAAACTTGGGTTGGGTGTATTGTACAAACTAGCTTGCTAGGGGATGCAGGAGTTTAGGGCACTCAATGCTCAGGAGTCAGCTTTTCGCTTTCATTGGCCAAATGACTTGGGAGGGGGCATATTTATATTCGGGTTTGGGAAATAGACTCCAAAAGCAAGGCAGCCTTGGGTCGGCAGGCTGAGATTCATTCTCTGTTACCCTAAACCGGCATTCCCACAATAAATGATCACATGTTCATTCTGACACTGCTGTCTGTCGCACAGTTCCCACAAGCACACACCTGTATCTTCCCCATGCAGACGTACTGTTTCTCTTAGGTGGACCAGATACTCCTGGCTCCTGAGTGAGGAGGAAAAAGGCCACTTCTCCTCCTGCTACCCCTATTTAGCTCTCTGCCCCCATCCCCCCCTTGCCTCGCTTCACGGCGCCTGTCTTCCTCACTATGCTGTGGTGGCAACAGGCCTGCCTTGCCTGCCTGCTTGCCTTGTCCTGTGTTCAGAGCAGTAGCAAGTTGCTCTGTGCACCTGGTGCCATTTTACAAAGGCCAGGAGAGTAGCTCGGTGAGGTGAGGCAAAGGTGAGGGGTGGTGGAGAGGGGCAGGCTGGCACGATGGTGTTGGGGGGGAGTGATGCTGTGCCAGGTGCAGGAGAGGAGGCGGAAGGAAGGGAGAGTGGAAGATGAGGAGAGAAGCTCCAGTTAGGAGCTGCATTCTGGATGGGCTGGCTAACCGGCCTGCTCCTGTTGTTGTGGAAGAACACGTGGACCTCAGGAGTTCCAGGCTGAATGCAGGTGGAAGGATCTGCCCGAGGGGATGGAATGGAGGGGAGACAAAACCCCACATTCTCCAATGGCTGCTTAACTGCCCCCCCCCGGGCACATTTTATTTGTCTTAACAGTGGGATGTTCTTAGGGAGACGCCTTGTTAAGCTCTAGCATTGAATGTGTTTCAGGATGCTGAAGCCGAGCGTCAGCGGGCAGCCTGCAACCCGGACCCACCAGCAGCACCTCCTTCTGGTCCTGCTTGGCATCGGGGAGGAATTTCCGGCCCCCAGCCACTGGCAGCCGGAAATGTGAGTGAAAGGTAGGCATGCTGCTTCCGAAAACATCCCACGGGTCCAGCTTGTGAGATGGATATCCTGTAGGAGGGCTTGTCCGGTCAGCTCTTGGTCCTTTTCAGAAGGCTGGAAGGGCAGAATGTTTGCCCTTGGAATGAGGTCATTTATTGATGTAATTCCTGGTTACACTTATATTCCCCCTTGCCACTTGTGTGCTCAAGGCATGCTGCTCATAGTTCTCTTCCTCCTCGCTTTTGTTTAACCACTTGACAAGGTCAGGCTGGGGGAAAAAACATGCCTGGCTCAAGGTTACGCTGTAAGTTTCAAGGTCAATTGGGGTTTTGAATCCAGAGGTGCCAAGTCCTAGTCAAACACTGCACCATACAGGCTGCTATTCCCCTTTTCACCCAGCACAGAGAAGGTTGTGCCTCTCCTCTCAGTCAAGAGTCCCAGAGGGAAGGATGAGAATTTGGTAGTTAATTTGGAACAGTTAATTTATTTGGATAGTTAATTTGGAATATTTCCGAAGCCCAGTGTATAGCTGAGATACAAGATCTTAAGTGATAGGAGGTTCACTTTAGGTTCTGAAAAGCCACAAAGAGGCAGTTCTGTATTTTGAATGAGCATGATTTCTCCAAGAGTTCTCTGTTCCTTTTTTCTTCTTGGTGATGGAAGGAGACCTCTGAGGAATTCCACAAAATTAGGGTGCAAAGGCTTAGGTGTAGCTTGCTGAGTGCATGATGCTCAGGCCCATCTTCATTCCTGAAGCCATTTTCTTCTGTAGAAACTTGATTGTAGTAAGGGCTTTTTCCTTCTGGTGTAAAATAGCAATAAAAGTGGAAATATGTAAGAAATCGCCTGCCTGGAAGAAACATCTACCTTGTTAATTGAAGGAGGAGAGGAATAAGATTGCTGTACAAGTTCTGATCAAATGTGTGTGTGTTTTTTTTTAACATGTGTCTCTCTGAAACAGTTCTCCACCAGCCCAGTATCCCTTCGAAGGCTTGGACGTTGGCTATACATCATATACGATGTACCGCATGCTGCAGTTGTGGTTTCATCAGATGTATGCGAGGCAGTATTATATGCAATAGTGAGTCATCTTTTTGTCGTTTTTCTTCATTCTTTACAAGGAGTTAAATGTGAAGTCCCCCTTGGCAAATACCAGCCACATGTTTGTGCTAGTGGTGGCCGTCTTTCCATGTCGGACTCTCAAGACAGATGTGTTGCAGCAGGGCTTTGTTCACTCATTGCATCACATCCAGTCGCAGTGACTTCATGGTGCATCTGCTGTAGGGCAGTAAAAACCTGTGGGGAGGCAAGCTTGCAAACTTGAAGAGCTTTGCTTTGCAAATTGGGTTCCCCCCCCCTTTTGTGCCCGTGTCAAGGCAAGGCAGCTTGCCTGTGCTTTCAGAGTGAACTCACTGCTGTTCTTTTGCACCTAGTATGGCTGCCAACGTGGCCTCTGGTGACGCCTCCTCAAGAAGACGCACGCAAGAGATCCCAGTGGCGGCCCCAGTGGCA
The DNA here is from genome assembly GCF_051106095.1 of Pogona vitticeps. NCBI lineage: Eukaryota > Metazoa > Chordata > Lepidosauria > Squamata > Agamidae > Pogona > Pogona vitticeps. The sequence continues at coordinate 25,266,594 of NC_135792.1, forward strand.
GCTCCTGCTCCTCTTCCTGGTCCATTTCCTGCAGAAAACCAGCCGGCTGGGAATCAGAATGCTCCTCCAGGGAACCCAGGAGTCAATCAGAATCTACGGATGAATGCCCAAGGTGGGGCTTTGATGGAGGAGGAGGAGGAAGGAGGAGGAGGCCACCGCGACTGGCTGGACTGGCTCTACTCGGCAACTCTTTTCTACGTCTTCGTCAATCTTGTCTATTTCTACTCCAGCCTCAGCAGATTCCTGATGGTCATGGTCGGCACCCTTCTGATGTACCTGTAAGTGTGCTCAGAGCAGCCTGGTTTCTTATGATGTGATAATTTGGAGTGAGTTATTATTATAAGTTTTATTTATACGCTGCATTTCTCCCAACAAGGGACCCAAAGCAGATCACAACATTAAAATTTACACAATTGAAAACACAATAAGCTAAATATTAAAGGATAAATTAAACCATATATGATTTTAAATGCAATTAAAAGATTAAAACATGACAACCTTTAAAAGATTAAAATTACCCACTAAAATGGGGTTCAGGGATTCAGTTATAATTGTTAAAAGCCTGCCTGTCTTTAGCTTTTTTCGGATAAATAACAGGCAAGGGACCCTCCTGATCTCCCTAGGGAGGGCGTTCCATAGCCTGGGAGCTGCCCCAGATAAGGCCCCCTCCTGTGTGTCCCCATCAGCTGTGCTTGTGCTGGCCATGGGACCGAGAGGAGAGCCGCCTCTGCGGATCTTAATCATCAAGAAGGCACCTAAAGGGAGAGACAGTCCTTCAGGGAGCCTGGACAGAACCAAGCTGTATAGTTGTCTCACAGATGGCATTCCCATTTAATTCTTTGTTTTGCACCAGTAACGAATTAGGTTCACATCATTTGAAAATAGACATTGAGAAGATAACATCTTCGTTCAGCTTTAATGCCAAATAGCTGTTGAGCTTTTCGTGAATGAGCCTGGGCACCATGAGAAGGGAGAGCTAGGAAGCATCCTGTCCCCATTTTTAAATTGACCAGAGTGTGATAGATTCTCAAATGGAGGAGGACGTTCCCCTTAGCTCATGCTGGGATGTATTAATGCACCAGGATAATATTCTGACTTCCTTGAGTCTGCTGGAGTCTCTCTCACCACTTTGGATTTGCCATAACAGAAGAGGACAGAGGAATGGGAAATGTGCTGCCTCCGAACCAGGCCACCCAACTGGGCTGGCAGTCCACATTGTGGAAGGCTGAACCCTCACCCTGCCCTCTTGGTAACACAGGTGCTCTTGAAAGTCACAGCAGTGGATGCCAGGGAGTGCCTCCTCCTGCCCATCACCTGTGAAGCAAAGATGTGAAAAGAAAATATTTAGAAATACACTTACTGGGCGGGAGTTGTAGTTCAAGAGTAACTTGTCATCTTTGCCATGATATACTGTGCACGGATTATGTGCAGAGTGTCGGCACCTCTCCCGTTCTTGGACATCAGGCAGAATCTATTAAGCCAAACAACTTAACAAGGGCAATTCCCTATCTTCTCCTGTGATTTCACTGTGTAACTGACCAGATAACATTTTAAAATCATCCAGTGTAACCAAAACCCGTGGTATTTTTTTTCAGGCATCGCGTTGGATGGTTCCCTTTTAGTCCGAGGCCAGCTGGCCCTGCTCAGAATATCGTTCCTGTCCAAGCAGCTGTCAACCAAGATCAAAACAATAACTTGCAGGTATGTTCCGGGTGGGGAATGTTCTTGCGGTCAGTGGCCCCGTTTTCTGACTCTTTCATGGTGAATCTTGCAGCCTGAAGCATAGCCCATTTTCACTTAAAACCAAGGACCTCATTCTCAAAGAAGCTGGTTTTCTGGTTCATTCATCTTTTTCAATCATTTCATGCTTTATTAAAAATCTTGTGGTAATGTAAAAAAATATAGAAATATCTTAAGGTAGGCAAATAGCATACATCACAATAAAATGCACACTCCAACAGGTAGGATCAAGTGTGATTGTTTTCGGTGTTAAGGGCCAGCTCTTAACTTGATGCAAAAATGAAGACTCACCAGGATTCCGGGTGGGAAGAAGCTCAGAATATTAACTCTCTTTTTTTTCAGTACAATTTTGTTCATGTATTGAGCATCGCTTGAATATGGTTTGACAGCATAAGATAAATTATTCTGTTTGACAAAATAATTCCTTATGCATTTTGCGTGGGTGTCAGAAACAGGGTATTTCCAACCAGAGCCCTGTATTTGTGATCATCTCCTTGTTCGTGCAGCTTCATCATCATTCTTTTTTTAAAAAAATAAGTTTTAATCCCCATTTTATTAATTGTTGCAAATCCTTAGTGCTTTAAGACTTGCTTGAAAATCAGCCATTTTGCTCCGAGCTTCTGACGAGGCTTGTGTGTGAAGCCCTGTCCTTTCTCGTGCCTTGTATAGCCACCTGGTTTCAGTTCTTGGCACAGTAAGCCTACAGTGGGTGATACTTGCAATCTGTAAAGCCATCAAGGAAGAATAACTAAGAATTACCCGCCTTCAGCTAAGCAAAAGAATACCAATAGTGAACACTTATCAGCAAAGCATGTTGGAGTGATTCTTTATTCTCCCCCCACCCCCCACCCCCTTGGGCTTGCAGGAAGACGACGTGGGTGGTCAGGAAGAAATGGAAGTGCCTGATTCTGCACCAGAGAGTCAGCCAGCGGCACCTTCGTTTATGAGCACGGCCTGCTTGTTCTTTAAGACTTTCTTTGCATCACTTCTGCCAGAGGTCCCTCCTGCTGTAGCAGACTAACCAACGTCTTCCCAAGGTTACGTTCCTTTAGTTATTTCCAGAGACCAGGCAGGATGTCGGCATGAACGATGCAGTGGCCATGTATGGTTGGATGCAGCGAAGCCAGCAGCGGATGCAGTGCTTACAGCACGGGACTAAAATGTGGTTGTCCAGAACTTCAGTTAATTGTGCGGTGGATGCTGAAATAGCAGATCTACAGCAGAGGATAACTCTGTACTTAATGTCAAGTAAAGTGGCGGATCGAGCAGGGATGGGCTAGTTAAAGAAGCAGATTGCTTCTGCCAGTGTGACTTGATTCCTGTTGGAATGGATCGGATGCTCGTAATTACACTGAGTGTAGTACCTTATGCAACCAATGAATTGCTAGATATGTATTATAAGAATTTTACAGAGATTTATGCCAAAGAGAATCCATGCTTGCCCCCAGCCAGTAAAATAACAACAGAAAAAGTTTTTATAAATAGTTGCCTCAGAAAAATACAGTTCAGGCTTTTATACTAAACAGTATAGCAATCCCCCCCTCCTTTTGCAGGCTCGGACAACGGCTCCTCCCACCCTGCTTTTTTCACCACTTGAGCAAATGTGTGATTCACTTAACCTTTTTTTCTGGTAGAGCGAGTATGAAAGTTATGACACTTTCAGACTGCTCTGTAATTGGGCTCCTGCCTATTCCGGGCGTCTTGAGTCAGAGAGTATTGCTAGATATGGTTGCAGCCACTTGGCAAACGCAAGAATCTTCTGTAAACCGGGGTTTTTAGAAAACAAAAGATGTTGAAAAATGTCTTTTCCTTCTTCATGCCAGGTTGTTTCTTGAACTTTAGCTTTAGGATAACTGCATACTGACTTTGCACACTGTATTAACTAAGGGGCTTTAAAGAGAGAGAAAAAGCCATCCATTTTGAAACACCCATTGAGGTGGGGTTCTTGTTAAGCCTAGCAGGAGGCTCAAGGGATGATAATTCTCATAGGCTGAAGGGGGTGAGTTTTACTATGCCATCCCTCCGGCCTTCTGTTCCCAGCCTTGCTGAAAACCTCGTCCAAAGAAGCATGAGATACTTGGGACAGCAGGAGAGGTTTGGGGGCAGGAAGGCAGAGTGGGAACAGCAGCCCCTTGGCCGCCGGCCCCACCCACCCACTTTCCTCCATCAGGAGCCTCTGCTAGCGCCGGATGCTCTCTGCAAACAAAGTGCCCTTCGGGGTGTGGAGACCCCCCCCCCAAAAAAAACCCACAACAACCATGCTTGACTCAATTGTGTTCCTAGCTGAATTTCTGGTGGATGATAGGTGTTTTTTGTTTTGTTTTTTTAAAAAGGCATACCATTGTATAAACAAAAAAGCTTGGGAGAGTGAATGAGTATGGACTTGAAAGTCAAATGTGATTTTAAAATACCTTTTGAGTGCCATTACCTTGGGAGCAGTATTTTGTGCCTGTGCGGTTCTCTCCAAAGGAGCCAGTAGTAATTTGGGTGTGTTTTTCTTTTTGTTTTTTGTTAATGGATGCTTCTGTTGCCCCTTTTGGCTTACAGCTCTTTCCAGAAGTCCACAAATTTACAGGGTGAATCTTTTCTGCTCAGGGATAATTTCTCTTCAGACTCTCCACACACAAGGTTTTCTTACATGTGCTTCCTGATCCCCCCCCCCCAAATGATGCTGAATTTATAGTTTCTTCATTGCATATTTTCCCTGTTGCAAATAATATTCAGTTTATTTTACAAATATCATGTATATGATGGAGTAGATAACAATTCTTGTACATTATCTGTTTAAAAAAGTGAAATACGTGATGGATTCATCTTAATAAACTCAGACACACCTGTTCCGAGTGAATCATATGTTAACCTATACCCATAAGATGAAAAAAAGGAAAAAGCTTATGTGGGTATCCAGAAGACATCCCATAAATGTGTGAGTGGCTCAAGCATAAGGGCCTCTTTATTTCTTTTTGATTTCTCATCAAGCGTGATTGTCTTTCCGAACTGTTGCACTTCTGAGAAGCTGCAGGCATTGTTAATGCTCTTCTACAAGTAATGGTGCTGGCAAGGCTATAAGAAACGTGTTCCTCAGATACTGGTAGCTCCTATCTCTCATTATCATCAGGAGCTTATCCCACCAGGACAAAACACTTTCTTCCCATTCCCTGCTCGATGTACCATGTCTTGGAATAAATGTCTCCTGCTCACACAAGGAACCCAGTGTGGTTTGGTGGACTAGGACTCAGGCGGTCTGGTTTCGAGTCCCTGCTCAGGCATGAAAACTAGGGCTATGGGGCTGGAATAGCCACTCCTTACCCTCACCTCAAAAGCTCTAGTTGGTAGCATCACTCTACGTCAGTTCGAACTTGGCAGCACAGAACAAGAGCATTCACCATTGAGGGGGCCAGAAACTCAATGGACCAGCTTTAGCTAATTGGCTAAAAAGGAAATCTGGATGTATGACTATTAATGCAGATCTCTGAAAAATTCTCTGGTTAAATGCTGGTTCACCACCAGGTGGCAAATACTGCAAAGTAAAGAAAGCCGTATCGGTGACTTCAGGTCTGTGGCTTGGCATTCTGCTTTGCCGCAGGGAGGCTCCAATGGCCATTGCGAATTTCACCAGCGTTGTGGCTTTTTATTGGAATGAATGTACTGTACGTTTGTGGAATCTACCTTTGGTTGAGACGGTAAATAAGAGGAGGCTGAAGATAGATCTGTTAGATTTTTGCAAGGTTATATCTTGGATTTGTTTGGGTGGAGAAAAGGAGGTGAGCCCTTGTTTCGAAAATATAAAATCCAGCCATTACTTCTTTGAACCCTAACGCTTGCCTAAATCGAAACATACCAGTTCCTTGACGGGGAGAGAAATGGAGATGGACAGAAACTTGGTATTTATTTCATGGTGACAGAGCTACAGTAGAAATAATTTTAGATGCACTAAATGAAAGGGGTAATTCCATCCCCTTGCCTCGTCACCACCCCCCACGAGCCGCAGCATATTCTAAATTTTCCACTTTTGTTTAAAAAGTCGAAACAGGCCTTGAAAGAAGTGAAGCCTGAAGGTGTCAAAAAACAGTTTTGGGTAGGGAGAATATTTAGAAACGCTTTGTTGCTTAAGGAAAGGGGATTGTGTAAGGTGTGGTTAGTTTCTCAAATAGCTGCATGTCATCGGTGGAGGATCTAGTTCTGATACAGTATTTGAAAACGCTTCCCTTTTGCCCCAATAAGCAGCCTTGGAAGTGTGTGTGTGTCTTCTCATGCACGTCCCATAGTTGCTCATGCTTTCTGGTTTGGGAATATTCTCCAGCTGCAGTAGGGAGCGAGACATACCCTTAGTGTATCACCATTGGGGCTATTTCACTGTTGTGCTCATTGCAAACAGGAAAGATATTGGCAGCGGATGGCTATAAGCCAGAGGGTCTCCAGAAGTGGCATCTGTTAAGCTTTGCTTCATTTCTTGCCCCTATGCTGTGATTGTTGTTGCTTGTTGATGTTTCCTCATCCAAATGTATGTGTGCAGACAAAATAATCAAGCCCACACGAAGGAGAAAGAAGATCAATTTCCTTCTTGTCAATTACATCAGAAGCTCTGAAGCAGTGCTTCCCAACCTGGGTACCCCAGATATTCTTGGACTACAACTCCCAGAAATCCTGGCCATTACGCAGCTAGTGGTGAAGGCTTCTGGGAGTTTGAGTCGAAAACATCTGGGGTACCCAAGGTTGGCAACCACTGCTCTAGAAGAAAAGGCTACTGTGGAAGAGGTTGTTACTGTCTTCAGCAACTGTGGCTTTTGGCAAAGTATTCCAGGGTGTGAGTTAAGGATAAATGATTACAAGCATTCTGGTTTCACTAGTTCACCCCTTGGGGTCATAAGATGGATGCAGAGGTACCAAAGGATGGGGGTCAGAATTTGCGACACTGCAAAAGAGTAGCTATGACACTTTTGTCTGTTAGAGACCACAAAGAAGAAGGCAAAAGGAATTACACTCCAGACTGGGAAGCACTTATGCATTGGAAGTACCAGAGCACTAAACTCCAGTGCCGGAACAAAAAAGTACAAAAAATAAACCACATGGTTTGGGAGAGATGAAAAATGATGGGAACTCAAAGGAATAAAACCTAATTGAATATCAAGAAAGGTAAGAAAAATGTTCCTGTAAAACCAGGGTCGAAAGCCCATCTTCAAAGGAAGCAAATGCTTCACCTGGAGGAGCTTCCCTTTGACATCACGTGGCTCTGAGCCTTTTGCCCTCAAGGCTGTCACCAAAGAGCTCCATGTGGGGTAAAGGACAGCAAATGGAGTTCAACCTTTACTCTTCCACCACAAGGTTTTACGCTTGTTTGTAGGTCAGTATCGAGGAATTGGCATCCGAAACATCTGGAAGGCGTAAGAAGACTGAGAACCAGTGGATGGCAGAATCAGTGTTAAAAAGCGAATGATACTAAGGTTGGGGAAGAAGACCTTTTCAAGTAGGAGCGTCCATGAATTTCAAGCCTGTTGTTACAAAAGATGTTTTCTGTTCTGGTTCCAAGTGAAGGGAGGGAAAAGGCTGGGCCGAGAATAAACCGTAATGTCTTCCTGCCATTGAACTTGACCTAAAGTTGCAGTTTTTCCTTGATCGGAGTTTATAAATATCCCTTCTATTGTCTCTTGAGCCGGGGGTATGTGAGTACAACACTGATTATGTTCTATAGAGAGAGCTTGAATCGAGGTGAATGACCTCTAATAACCAGTTGATAGGAAGACTGCCTGCCTTGTGAGTACGAAGGGTGGACGGAGGACCTGCGAACACACACCTCTGTCTTTGAGTGTTCCAGGGTTTCATTTGCTAGTGATGATTCCCTTACTCCTGTTTCTGTACCTTTCTGGGTTAGACTGACTGTCAGTCTATCCAGAAAAAAGAACATCATTCCTGCCCTGACTCTGAATTCAAAGAGAGCCCTGCCTTTCTGCTCCGTGCTTCCCTCCCATAGAGTTGGTTGAAATCTGTTGTTGAAAGCTGTCATGTTCATCCATTTAATGTTTTATCTGTTCAACCGTAAGTAAATGAACCATTTTTCATTCTTTGTACTGGTCATGTCTGAGTGAGTTGTTGAGACTGTAAGTGACAGTTAATGAGAGTGGTATAAATATACCAGATGGGCGGGATATAAATCAAATAAATAAATAAATAAAAGGTGTGGACTACTCTGAGGAATAGCCAAGTTACTGGGCTGTGTGAAATCCCTGCACTTCAGTTGCACAGCTAAAGGAATTGAATCAAAAATTCAAAATTCTGCAAAAATTTTGAATTGGACTGAACGGGTCTTTGAATAAAGGACAATTTCTCATAGAGGGCGGTAACCCAACCCCCCAAAAAACACAGGAGATGTTGCCATTGAAGGTCTTTGGCACTTATGCCCAGATATGCAGGAACAGGACTGGAACACAGGTCAGTGGACAGCTCCACAAAGCTCCATTTGAGGGAACCAACTTGCAGAATGGATGCACATGGATTCTGCGTGCCCTACTCCCCCAAGGTAAAATTTCTGTGTTCTGGATATGGTGCCTTTTGTAATGGCTAGATCTTGTCCCAGTAAGATTCCGTGGCTGGACTTGCAGGAATCCTCTGGGTTAATCAGTGGCTGGATTTGTTTTTCTGCTTGAAATGCTGACCTGCATTTCCATGAGCGTACACAAACAGCGATAAAAGCTATTCCCTGCTGTACCCGTCCACCTTAATGCCGGTCTTTCCAGGTCAATATTTTATTGTTAGAGTTGCATCTGTTTCCTATGATAGATTTGCCAGATATTTAAAAAGGAAAGGGGGAGAAAAAGTTCTCTATAATACTCTTGTGCAAGGAAAACATGGAAATCAGGAGCACCGGCCAAGACATTTGCCAGCCTGAATGATGGAGGTTAAGGAATGTTCCTTTTTTTAAAACTACAACTTACAGAAGCTTCTTGTCATTGTACATTGTAGACTCAAAATGTAAATTCCCCCATCTTCCCTGAATGATGGCAAATCCCCCCCCCAAAAAAATCTGGAGCCTCTCCACAAATACGTGGTACTAGATCTGCCATCATCCCATTCCAGCCAACAGTGGTTACACAGTTGTTCTTGTGTCTCCAAGGATGATGGGATATCAACTGCACTCTTGCAAGGCAAAGGGATTCTGGGGCACATTGGAATGGTAATCCAAAAGCAGAGAAGCCCAAGAGAAATTGCTTTCTGGACTACATTTCCACTTATCCACTGTTTCTGAGCATGGGTGTGTGGGCACCCTTTGACACTGAGGCATTCATAGGTCTTAAGTGCAAACTGTATTCTGTGGATTTGGATAGCAGCTCCTTTTATGAATATTCTTCTTTGCAACCATTTGAATTCACATCACATCGTCCTTTATAGCAGAACCCTCATTCCGTACTCCTCTTTTTTGCCAGAGTTTTAAAACTCTTCGTAGGGCCCACCGATCTGAAAGTGGACGTTTTTTTTCCCCAAGATGGTCCTCCTTATTAATGGCATTGCACAAATTTTATTTTCATGTGCCATTCCAGCCGGACCCACGCAAGCTAAGCACACTCCAGGTGGGAGTTCAGGCTGTGAGGAGCATCTAAATAAGATCATGCATGGATGCATCGCTGAATTCCAAATTTTAAGGAATTGTGATGATGAAATGCATGGGGAGGAGGAGAGAGAAGATTCTTCTCAACCGGGCATGCCCTTCACACTCCAGGGTGTGCCAATCCAAGTCTTGAGCCCAGACCCCTCTGGAACCTGTGCCTCTGAAAAGCCAGACCAAGGTTTGGAAGGGGTTAAGGAGGCTGCGAGGAGGCTGGCCCCTTGCGAGCAAGGAAGTCGGTCATCTCCTGCCCAACACAGGCATGGGGGGGTGTACCAGTGGCCAGTGCCCTCCTTCCAGCAGAAGAGACGGTGGAGGTTAGGCGCTCCTGCGCTCTGACATTTCTAGCGGACTCCAGTTTGGGAAATTAGTAGAAGAGGATGCCAATATTCCTGGCACTTTCCATGGTTCTCCTCAGCAAGGTCTTGGCCGGCACTGCTGATCCGCCCTCTTTCAGGGACACCGGACTCGTCTGTAGAATCACTAAGCCGGCCGCTCTCCACCGTAAGTCTCGGCCGCCCTCGGCACTGCTTCCCACCTCCTTGCAAGGATCACCCCCTGCCCATCCTTTCCTGCTCTCTCTCCGCTCTGTTGAGTGGTCCTCTGCTTTTAAGCACTGTCTCCGGGGATGAGCTCTCTCTCCCCCCCCCAGGTCGGGGAAATCAGGTTTTTGGACTACATCTTCCATTATCCCCCAGACGTCAGGCCCAGCAGCCACGCTGACTGAGTCATCCGGGGTGGGGGGAGAGAAGCTGTGGGTTCTTTGACCCTAGCCACAGCTTTGAACCTTTGTGTGTGCTAACCCGGTCTTGAGTCCAGATGTCCTTGGAGGGCAACCTCGTGAAAAACCGGGAAGGTTTTGAAGCGTTCGTGGTCCATAGACAGGATCCTAACCCTCGTCTCAGCTAGAGAGGAGACCCATTGAATCCACAGCTCTGTATTAACCCTTGTGTAAATCTTATGATATCAGTAAATCTACTCAATTGGGCACTAGCAATAAGAGCCTGGAGAAAAGGATACTAGCATTCTTTCCATTTTTCCCTTTCTGTTGAAGTGTGGATGGGTCTTCTGAATTTGGACACAGGATCTCTAAAACAGTATATGTTTCATCCTTACTATCTCTGATCTTTTTTGGCTGGATTCTTTTCCTTCTTGCATTTCCCTTTCCCATTTATTATACTTTGAATGATCAGCTGTGAAAATCTGTTCTTTCTGTTTCATGCATTCTAGATTTCTGTATTCATTTTTTTCCCTTTCACGACAGCACGACTTGTTGGCCGTTCTTTCTATGCCAGAAATTGTTTGCAGCCTGTGATAAATCCACCTTTCACATTCTGCTGTCTTTTTAAAACACCATTTCCAGTAGAACTGACAGCACGGCTGCAGTTGTTTTGAGAGTCTCTCCACGAATAGTGCATTGAGCCTAATTATGCAAAAGAGTAGAAGGATTGATGTGCCTAATTTATGCAGGTCACAGAATTCAATTTTCTCGATGCAGGACTTTGCCTGGATGCAGAAGATGGATAAATTCTGACCGGTGCATTTTTCTAATGGATCTTGGACACCTTGGGAAAGTTAATGTGTGTGACTACAACTCCCAGAATCCTCCATGAGTCATGCTGGTTAGGGGATTCTGGGGATTGTCATCTCGGAGAATAATGTCTCTGAACTTTTGCCGTTGTTTTGGAATTTTCCACACAGCTCAAACAGCAGAAAGAAGCATGAGAAAGAGCGACCGAGAGCAATCTAGATTCAAGGTGGGGGTGGAGCGATGAAAGGTGATATTCCAGTGAATTGGGGGGGGGGAGGCACTCAATTCTTTGTTGCAGCTTTACGAATTCATGCAAATTAAGCGAATTGGCATAATTTATTCAGCGAGCAGAAAGCAGGCATGGCGCCATGTTCTTGGCCTCCATGCTGTAGTTTCATAGCTCTCACTTGGGCTTCCTGTTGATGATTAAGGACTAGAAACCTAACTTTTCCACCAAGAATTTTTTAGGGTGCTCAGTGGTCGGAGCCTAAGAGGTCCTTGTTTTTAGAAGAATCACAGAAGCCCTCCCATCACCTGCCACTGGCGTCTGTCCTCAGGACCCTGTCTTTATTCTTTCTGCCGGCAGTGAACGAGCAAACGTCGCAGGTGATCCAAGCGGCCTTCCAGCACGCCGACTATCCAGATATCGAAGGGGAGAAGTCCATGCGCTTTGTGGGCAAGATTGCCTACGGATTGACGAAGTAAGTGCGAGGGACGAAATCCTGCTGATGGAGAGATACCTTGGGCTGCCCCGTCTTGCAAGGGGTGGAGAAACAGGAGAGCGTCTTCCTCCATGGAATGCACCACCAGAGGCACAAGAGTGTGCCCAAGTCTGCATTCGTGACCAGCCCTGCATGAACTCTGAAAAGGCGCAGCCACGAGTAATGAATCTGCCGCTGGAGCGGGACCAGAATCTCTGTACCAGGTCCCAAGCCTAGAGTTTGAATCTCAGGTTTTTGCCCTGACACTCCTCCCCCCCGAGGCTTGGGACACAAGCCTGGGACCCCAAGACTCGAGCTGCCCATGAGCCACCCAAGTGATGCACATGTGCAGAAGCAGGGGCCGGCTCCGGGAAAGTAAGCCTGGGCTGCTGCCTTCAAAGATGGTGGCAGTGGGCAGCAGGGGCTGGAGGCCTGTAGAGGCTCGACAACGTGGCTCTGATAAATGGGTCTGAGTCATGAGTCGATGAGAGAGTCATCCCCCAAAACCCCCGAGGCGAGATTGAGTCGATTTGCCAGTGTGACTTACCATATTTTTCCATGTATAAGACACCCCATGTATAAGACCCCCCCCCCACTTTTCTAACCCAAAAGTAGGAAATCTAAGTGGGACTTAGCAAGTGTAGGGAGAAAGGGATCAAAGCCCTGCAGGATCGCTTTGATCCCTGCTTTTCCCTCCACTTGTTTTTGTTCTCTCCTTAGCTTACTTCTGTGTATAAGACGACCCTCAATTTTTATTCTAAAGATTTTAGACAAAAATATAGTCTTATACACGGAAAAATATGGTAAGTCAGACTCGAAAGCAACGGCTGTTCCTTGCTTTTCTTCTACAGCATCCATGTCAACAGCCTGTCCATAGAAAGCAGCAGCGTTGACTTCCGGGAAGATGATGCCATTGCTATCGAAATCCAGAACGTCTCGGCCTCCTTCAAAGGAACCTTGACCTATGGCTTTGTGGGCACCTGGCTGTGAGTGTTCCCCAAGGGGGGGGGCCTGTGTGGGGCAGCGGGCCAGGGACATGGAGCGCAGGATCCCACCGCCCTTGGAAGCAAGGGTCAATGGCTCAAGGGGCCGGACCGTCAGGGACCGTCCGGGCCGATGCCTGGAGAGATCGAAGCCCTCCCAAGGCAGAGCAGCGGAGTCACCGAATGGCCGGCCTTCCTTGTTCATTCCGGCCACCTCTGTTTGCCTAAAGCCAGAGCTTAGGAAACGCACCCATCCAGAAAAGCCACCTCTCTGGATGCCCTCTCCCAGAATTCTCCACATGGGGGATCCTGGGATCTGTTGCCCAGAAGATGTCCCGAGGCTGCGGTCTCGTCGCAGAGAGCAGCGCTGCGGTGGGTGACGATGTTTCTGTTTCTAAACGTTGCCGCAGGGTGAAACTCCTCCACGCCATCGAGTTTGAGATCAATTCCTCCATCGACCTCCTGATAAACACTAAACTGAGTAAGTGACTGTGGAGCATCCAGAGGCTGTATCCTGAGTTTTGTGGGTTGGAGAGCATCAGGGCATCATGCTATAAAGCCAGAGGGGGGGGGATGAGGGAGGTGGAGAGCCAGACAAATCCATGAATGAATGAATGAATGAATGGGTTAGTACAGTATACCACTGGCCTCTGTTTTCCAAAAACCTGAGGCACCTGTTGATGCGGAGCTTGGATTTTTGTTTTCTGGCCAGGATTCTGGGAGTTGTAGTCCGATCAGGTAATATTTATTGGATTAAAATCACAGCCTTTCTGCCGCTGACTGGCCTCTTTGTGTCTCTCCCTGCCACACAGGCTGCGACCACGGCCGGGTGGTGGTGGACACCTCCGATTGCTACCTGACCTTCCACAAGCTGGTCTTGCACCTCCAGGGAGACAAAAAGTACGTTTTCTGAAAGAAAGAAACACCAGGGTTTATGCACCACTCACCTCCGCTCTTGTGTGCTGGCCTACCTTAACAGGGTTATTGTTTCATGACTAGATGAGAGCTTCGATGCAGGCCACCACCCCCTTTCCAATCAAACCCTGGAACTGCTTCTACCGTTGCTGTTCCGGGCCATCACGTTGCACGAGACTCATAGCCACGCTAATAGGGTCTTGAAGGTTTTACTAGGGCTGCTCTCCCCATGGCCAAACGGGGATTTCAACCCAAATCTCCTGAGCTCTAAACTCATCGCTCTGTCCGCTACACCATGCTATCTGTCTGTTCGCATTCATAGGCCAAGCCGCTTGGAGGTGAGTTGAGCCATTGGTGATTTTTTAAAAAATTATTTGAAGAATCATTGTTAAGGAACGTTTAAATGGAAACCCCTCTTCCTAGCATGCGATGGTCCCCGTGAAAACCTGGAGACCTCTTTCAAAGGGATCCACTTGTCTCTAATCTGGTCCTAAGCATCTTTTGAAAGATGAAGCTTCATAAACTTATCCTAATGGCCCTGACTTCTAATGTCTAAGATGAATTTAGCTTTGAGATCTTTAATGGGGAATATCTTTCCATTGGGGGCATTCTTATTCTTGATGAGATTTTGAATTTCTATGTTCCATTCCTTTCCTTTTGTTGTAAGACTCAGGAAACAAATGAGAAAGGGGCAGGGCAAGAATTGAAATACATTCTTGCCTGTTTGAAACATGACTTTGTTCACTCACATGCATCTTAAATACTGTCATGATGTACAGGTGGGGTGAAAATATATTTTTTTAATTAATAAATATTTTTCTCCTGCAGCCCTGGATGGCTCAAACGGCTTTTTACGAATGTCATCTCATTTACCTTGAAGCTGGTTATGAAAAACCAGGTAAGAGAGAGACACAGGGGCCAAAATCTCATTGCATTTTGTGTAGCGTAAAGTGATACTTGCAGATGTTTCAAGGGATCTATGCTCAGGCAGTCCACAGCTTCTGGAAGTACATTTCTTGAAGAGTTTTGGGTGTCACAGATACGTGTTGTCAATGGGCTGCTGTTTCCCCACCTGTTCAAAATCCTAAATGTTGAGTCAAGAACTGCCACATATTTTAAAATTCCTACAGGAACAGAATATAAACGTGCATCAATTTCAGAATTTCCTCTTTTCTTTTATAGGTCTGTAAAGAAATCAATGTCATTGCTCAGATGCTGGCGGATCTTTTTCAAGACACAGCTGGCAAGTCTCTGCTGTTTTTCTATTTGGTTACAAATATTTAATTAATATTATATTTTACTTAAAGAAATTTTATTTTCTTAACTGATTGGTCATTGGGACTTCAGTGCACGATTCCTTTGGGGTCCGATTGCATAAACCTGCTCCAAACCACTTCCCTGAAAGGCTAAAATATGTTTAGCTCTAATTACAGACTATTTCAAACATCTCTTTCTGATCACAAAGAGCCCTGGTCTGATTCTGCAAGCATTGGGCAGTGGAGCAGAACAAATGATGGTGGGGGGATATTATGGGATGCTTATCTGAAGACAGTCAAGGACTCAAGAAAAGAGGTGAAGGTTCTTGCGTTGAAAAAGCACCTCTTAATTTTCTGGCAGCCAATTTCCTGCAAGATGGAGATATTGGTGTGGATGTCTCTCTGATATCATCTCCAGTTATCCAAGCAACTTACCTGGAATCCCATCATAAGGTAAGTTGATATCCTCATGGCAACTCCAACAAGGGGTGTGTGTGGCAAAACCATCCCCTTTATAGGAAATCCCAACAGGCTTGACTCAAGAGGCATTTGGCCACTTCACTGAAGCCACTCATCAGCGAAGTGGACTGGCTGCTGAATTTTATTTTGGCACCAGGGAGAAAGCAGTGCCCCCAGGGCATTCAAGCACAGGGGGTGAATATAGAGAATAAAGACTGCAGTGTAAACAATTATGTCTTCCACCAGAGGGGAGGGTCTGCTGCCCACCCCCATATCTACCACAAGCGGTAGTGGTCTTAGTCTTTCCTGACACCCTATAAGGTGTTCACTCTGCACTACGAGATGACATTGTTCATACGGACCAAAAAGGATGGGAGATGCACATGGAAATAACAAAGGATTTTGTTGCACCTTAAAAGTTAGTAAAGTTGTTGTAATCTAATGACACTGGACTAGGATGTACATTATCAGAGAGATGAAGTGAGATTTTTTAAAAGAATTATTAGTCTTTCTAAGTTTGTATCCTACAAATCAGCTCTTTCTTCTATCCCAGTTTTGGGTGCCATTGGGTGGCCATCCTAGATCCGTCACAATGCAGTTCCCATTCTTTTATTTTTCGCTGTGTGGAGGCTGTCGAGAGAAGATTAAGGCAACCCTCTGTCTGATCTGCTTTGACTTGGGTTCCTGCCTTGAGCAGGCAGGATTCGATTCGATGGCCTCAGAGGCCCCTTCCAACTCCATGATTCTCAGACTCTATCACCAATAGAGGTGTTTAGCAGCATAGCGTGCCCCAGAAGTGCTAGAGAAGTAGATATGTTTGGCTACATGGATTTCCTTTACCAAATCTATTCTTCAAAATCATCCTTCTGTGTTCACCATACAAAGAGTCATCCACTCTTTCCCGATGGTTACTAGAGTGTGAGACAGTGTGGAGACTAATGTGTGTTTCTTGTGAGGACTTATCTTGAAATGGAGGAGAAAGTAGAGAAGTGAACCCCACATCTTCCATTGGGAGTATCTTTAGGTAGGAGAAATGTAGAGGTTGAGGCAGCCAGCGACCCCAGGCGCTGCGTAAATTGTATCTCAGGGTGGCCTTCTGTCCATAAAACACTGTGCCTTCTGCTCTCTTGAAAGGGCCTTTTGCTGTATAAAAATTACTCCGCCGTCTTCCGTGACTCTGCATTCACACCGTCTCTACTGTCCGAGTCTCGAATGCTCCACTTCTGGTTTTCAGACCATGTCCTCAACTCTCTGGCCTTGGCAGCCTTTCTAGATCAGCGGCTGGAACTGATGATCACCGGGGAAGAATTACAGGTTCATCAGTCCATCTACATATAGAAGTTTCAAAGGGGGGGGGGCTTCTCTGAGCATGGAGAAATATGTTGCATGTTTCTAAAAGAGAGTGATTTTCCTGGGGTGGTACTGCTAGGCAGATAAAGCTTTGTTTGTTTATTTATTTTGGTAGAAAGCCACCAACTGCTTTTTTTTGTCTTTGACCTGCAGTGTGATGAAACTTCCTTCTTCCCTCCCTCCTTCCCTCCCTCGTAGGAAATATTTGAAAGCGAGGAACTGGAAATTCACCGGGATATTGTGCAAGAGGTAAATTTAATCCTTGTCTTCAAGCTATCCTTTGACAAATGGGTACCTGAATCTCTGTGCAGGAGAAGCCCATTTTCTGAATTTTTCTTTTCTCAAAGGAATTAAATTAAAATATAATCAAGGTGTGCAGAAAATGGAAGGGATGATTTATAATTTTTTTTTTTTTGCACAAAATCCACCGGCCAGGTTGCTCTCCGCTCTTAAGAAGAAGGTCACCAATTCTTTTCTGGGTTGGGTGCTGGAGCCAACCTGTCTTGGATGTGGGATGGGTGATAAAAACAGCAACCAGCAACACTTTCCTCGTTGTTTTGCTTTCGAGATGCATGGAAGGGTTGCTTGACAAGATATTGCTCCCAGCGATGGGACGATGGGACGGCTTCCAGCGTGAGCTGGCATGATTCTTTATTGCTGTCTGTTACACCCTCAATGATGCTTTAGCATTCCCTCCTCCTTTACTCATGGGGAAATCACTGGCTGACAAAGGCTTGTGGCTTTAATAAGACTGATTATTTAATAAGAATTATCTATGAGAAGAACATTTGGTCCCAACCTCTTAAAAATATGCAGCAGGTAATGTGAAAAACCTGTCGAGGGTGTATAATAAAACCAGCTGCATAGATAGAGGTCCGTGGCCAGGCTGGGTAAGCTTCAAGGGTCATTTTATGGCCTCCGGGCTCACCACGGTCTACTCTGGCCCACTGGAAACACCCTGAAGTTTGTATTAAGTTACTTTGGAAGGCGTTCTCTAGGATTCAGAATACCAAGGAACTGAGATGGTTTCGGTGGCTGAACGATGGAAGGGAGAGTGTCTTTCTGCAGGCAGTAACGAAGGAAGGGTGGGAGGAAGGAATGGCTTTTCTTGTCGGTTCTTCAGATTTTCCAGGGCACCCCCTACAATGACTCCAGAGCGAAAGTCTGGAGCCTGGAGCCTCCTCAGATTGCCCTCCAGCCCGAAGGCACCGTGGTGAAGTCGTCCGTGGCCGTGGAACTGGTGGTTTCCTCGCAAGGAGAAGAACCCTCGACGGTTTTGTACTTTGAAAAGGTCAGCGCACGTGGGAGATGGGGGAAATCCAAGGCTTCTCTCGGATAAATATTAAGCAGAAATGAGATGGCCCGGTTCTCGACTCAACCCCCCAATGGATACCCCGGGGTTTCCGGTTGGAGCAGCAGCAACTTGTGATGCCTGTTTTGGGGCTTCTGTAAATCCAGGCCAAATGATAGTCTCTTCTGGACAGGAGCTCTCCAAAATCATGAACCCTATTCCCAAAACAGGTCCATCCGCTCTACTAACTCCCGTAGATTACAATCGAAAACCTGGAGCAGATTCGCAGCACCCCTGAAACGGGAGTCACCACCTGCCACTGGATGGGATCAGATTTTCTGCCATGGTGAACCTGCTTGTTTTCTGATTTCTCTCTTTTTCTCCTCCAGCTCGGTCCATTTCTACACATTTTGTTCTTCCTCCGGTTCCCCCTCTTCCACCAGAAGTTAGATGTCATCATGGCTGTTTTGACTTTGGAGATGGCAGCTCTGAAAAATGATGTCTACTGCATTCATACCAGCCCTTAAGGATTTTCAGCCTATAGATTCTTCATCTTCTCCCTTCGTCCTTTCTCCCTTCCTCTTTCCTTGAAGCTGTAGCCCTCTGAAGCTTTTCTTTCTCTATGACTGAAGTACTCTAGATTTTGGCATCTTCTATACCCAATGATTTCTTGAACTTGATTCTTTTGTTTTAGTATTTCTGCATGGGTCACCCTCTCGACCCAAGAAATTCTTAACATCCTGAAATAAACCCACATTTCAAATTCTTCTGACTTTTGAAAAGGTGCTAACCTCACTCATTCCTCTACTCTTCTGTCCTCCTCTGCAGGATGTAACTGCCTTGATCCAGGCTTCGTATGTACAAAAAAGACTGACCTTGCTTCAATCTCATGCCATGTACGTATTGATACCCTCCCATTGCACAGAGAGGACTGTTCCTCTCCATGAATACAGAGGGTGACAAAGGGGGGGGGAGTATGGGGTCACTTTTCCCCAAACCTGGTGCCCTCCAGCTGTATTGGTCTACACTCAATGGCTAAGATGACTGGGGATAATAGTTGTTGTAGTTATAATGCATTTAAGTTCTAGGGGCTATTTGCTAACTATTGACGATTCTTGCAAACACAATTTCACAAAATAAATCTCACTTGCATTTATAGAGCAAACAACACAATCAATAATAGCAGCAAAAAAATGCTACAATTTGTGCACTCACAATCTTGGTAACAGCACCAAAATAGGAGTAGCTTGTAGAATTTGCAAAGTCCAAGCATCCCTTTGGATTCAAAGTCAGATAAAAACCCAAGATATCTTCCTCAATTGAGTTGGGTATCCATAACGCAAAAGAATCTTCAAAACTCTAAAATATCAATTCAGTTGTATGCAACTTATGAATTCACTATGTGGATTCATCTCTCCACCACAAACATACAGGAATTATACCTAGACCAAGTTGGCAAGTCAGCAGCTCCAGCCTCTTCAGTTCTCTTGCTCTTTCTGATTCAGATCTCTTACTTTCAGCCCTGCTGTTTCTTAGTCTTACCACTTTGGGCTAAACCAATATTTCATAGGAGTTACGTTGTCACCTTGAGAGCGAGTGTAGTGTAGCAGTACGAGTGTTGGACTGTAATTCAGGAGACCAGAGTTCAAATCTCTTCTCAGCCATGAAACCTCACTGGGTAATGCTTGGGTGAGCCACAATCTCTCTGCCTCTCCAAATCCACTGGCGAAGAGAGTATACCTTGAGCCAACTGGACAAAAAGTGAGCTAGACATGAAACTAATATAAATCATAACCTGAAGTTGGGAGAATCTTCTTTAGGTTTACTCTCAAACATGGTTTCCTATTTCCACCACAGGATAGAACCCAGAAGATTTAAGTTTTCTCCAGATATAGCTGTGGTAAGTTTTGCATTTCCATGGTCTTGAGCTTGAAAAGCTAAGCTAAAACCAATAACCTTGCATCGCCCATGAGGAAAGAGTGAAAGAACTGGGTGTGTTTAGCCTTGAGAAAAGAAGATAGGAGGGAGATATGATAGCATTTGCCAAATACTTGAAAGGCTTTCCTCCAGAGGAGGGGCAGGATCTGTTCTCTCGATCATCCCAGAATGCAGGACACGTCATAATGGGCTCAAGGGACAGGAAGCCAGATTTAGGCTGAATATCAGGGAAAACCTCTTAACTGTTAGAGCAGTACGACAGTGGAACCCACGACTTTGGGAAGAGGTGATTTCTTCAACGCTGGAGGCAATAAAGAGAAAATTATCCATCAGATCTGCTTTGATTTGGGATCCCTGCCTTGAGCAGGTGGGGTTGGACTCAATGGCCTTCAAGGCCCCTCCCAACTCCATGATTCTGGGATTCTACGGTCCCAAAACAAATCTGATTTTGGAAAGAAAAAAACCAGCAGAAACTCATTGTCTCAAACCTCCTCCACCCCGATTTAAGCACAAAACATTGGACTGCAGGCGTTTCCTTGGTTTTGAACCTCCATCGGTAAGTTCCTTGGGCCAATGGACCTGACTTGCTCTGTCAAGCGCCACCAGCTCTTGAGAGATGCGTTGACCCAAGTATCAGCCATGACAGGTGGGGAAATGGATGCCATTCGTAATGTGACGTGCAACGTTGCGTTTCAGAATGAGGAGACTCTGAGGGACATTTTGGAGAAGATCATTACAATCACTGGGATTCCCAAAGTGGTTTCAAGTGAGTATATTCCTCGTTTCTTCATCCACAGAGGCAGCTGTGGAGCATCGGTGGGAGAAGTCCTGTGATAGGTTGTTCACATCTGGCTCAGGAATGAGACCTTCTGAGCGAGACCGCATTCTGGGAATGAGAAATCCTATCGGTCATGGCTTGGAAAAGTTATTTGTTGGACTTCAAGCTCTCTGGGTCCTCCCAGGAGTTTTCGTCCAAAGTCTTTCAAGCTGCGAATACATTTCGGAGTATAGTAGAATTCCAGGAATTAAAAGGAGAGACAAATAAGGGAGAGTAAAATCCTACAGAGAGCATGTTACACTAGCAGGAAAAAAACTATATTTGAATCAGAGTTAGTGTATTTTAAACCGAGTTTGAAAAAGTGATTACACAACAGGCATGGAAGCGTGGATTGTTTTGACAGGGAATGGTGTTATTTTGATTGGAAGTGAGATATTTTACTCTTCCACCAGAAGGTTATTTATTTTAACTCGGATGTCGATTCGATTTATTTTTGAATCGTTTCGGCATGTGTGACTGCCTCTGTCAGTATAAATTGTGTCTGTGGGGTTTGCCACACACTGGCGTGCCTTCTATGTTCCCTCGCCTTCTCCACCTGTGTATGTGTCTCCCTCCTTCACAAGTGCTGATCTAGTCAAAATGCATGTCAAAATCTGGTCAACATCTCTGGTCAGTTTCAGCCCTACTTGGTTTCTCCCTCCTTCACAAGCCTAGTCACCAAATTTAAGAAAACAAACAAACAAAAAACAATCACCCACCCCTACTATTTATTTCAATAGCATAACCTCTTCCAGAATTACTGTTTGTTTTCCTTAAAATATCAGGTAGTACACTATCAGAGTCACTCCACCATCCATTATACATTTCCCTTTTCTCACTTCATATAATACTTTTTTCTGCAACTTTCTACTCCTTTTTGTACATCCTGGAAACATGCTTTATTTTTAGCAGCACTTTGTACCCCAGATAGAGTTTCAGCACTTCTGATTGTAGCTGAAGTCCGTGGTGAGACATATCTTTTAAATAGATCTCTATTATCATCCACTCCAACCCCCCTCCAAGAAAATGGTTCAACAAGGAAGCCTTCCCAGAGAAGTGGGTTTTAAAACATTTCTTAAGGAAAATGTGAGTGGATTTATAAAAGGAGTTTGGATGCAAGTTCCAGAACATCCCATTTTTTTTGGGAGGCAAAGGGACAGAAATGGGGCGGACAAAATAAAGGCCCCATCGGGAGAAGCCCTAAATAACTTCGGAACAAAGCGTGACCTGTATTCTCATTTTTTTTTTTTTTGGCAAAATGTCCCTTCTGTTGACATATTGATCTTAATTTATTTATTTATTATTTGAATTTCTATCCTGCACCATCTGGCAACCCAGCCACTCTGGGTGGCTAACCACAGGATAAGGCATAATATTAAAAACATGATAAAAATAAATCAATACCTAACAAACAGGGAAATTAAGCAGCTGTAAAATGAAAAGTTCATGGTGGGTGGCGGTAGAAGTGAAGCTTTTTGTCCCCAAAAGAAAGCTTTTGGGGAAAAACGCACACAACCTTCGCTACAAACCCAACTGGGTTATTGTTGTGGTTTCCTTAATATTTATTTTGACCTCCCCCCCCCCAGGAATTGAAGCAGCTGTAACTTCACTGATGAACAGCAAAGGACTTCACCGCAGTGATATAATTAATCCTGAGATAATCACCGAAAAGGCAAGGAGAACTTTATCTATTTGGGTTCATACCTCGGTCTCTGACAGTAACGATCTTATTTCATGTTTCACCACAGAAGGAAAGGGCAGGACTTGGAAGTAACGTGTTACAAGAGAGGTGTTAACTGGAACAATCTACGTTTACCAGGGTGTGCTGATGCTTCTGTGCAAAAGTATTCAGTGGAAATGATGTTATATTATTTGAACAGGAAGCAATATTTTCTGCCTTTAGCATTTTCTTACTTATGAAGTCTACTTAAATCTTTAAGTTTCAGAATCACATGCTGTACTCCAACCACATCACAGATGGATCTTTGGAGTGGAAACAGTGAATAAATCCACTGGCTTCCCATTTATGTCCTATTGCCCGACGTGCATCTCTTGGAACCTAACCATGGCCCAAATCCTCTTGTGTAGCATAGTAAGATGCACTAGAGTACGCCCATTGAATCAATGGGGATTTGGTGAGTCAACTCCTCCGTAAATTCCATTGAACCAGATGGTTCCTGCTCTAACTGCAATGTGCCATGCCAAAATAAGTCACAACTGGAGCTGGCCAATTTGAATTGATGGAACTTATGGAGGAGTTGGCTCACCATATCCCCACTGATTCAATGAGGCTATGCTAGTGAATTTTACTACACACAGCAACAGATTTTTGGTCAAGGATCCCAATTCTATTTGGAAACCAAACATATCTGAGCCTGTGACATAATTCATGCAGCAAGTGTGTTAAAAAGTGCACCCTTAAAAAATGCAAACAGGCAGACCATTTAGTAAAAAATGTATGTCTGGGAAATTCACCAAAGACACATGCATTTTCTGCAGAAATAAAAGAAGAAATCTTGCAATCTAAGGTAGACCAAAATCAGAACAACCCTGGCAATAGAAGAAGGGGAAGTTTGTTGAGATGCATCTTGACCAATTCACACCCCTTTACAAAAATTCCTATACTTTCTCTAGTTTGTGCTTTTAACTGACAAGCTAACTTCTGCAGATACCCACCCACCCAGTAACTGAGCAAGATACATACGTATTTCTGACCCTATCACTTCATGCTCTACCTGGAGCAAAAACTTTCCCAGAATCTTGCATAGGACCAGCCTATTGTAGCTGCATCTGAAATATCGGGGGGGGGAATGGTACCCTCTCTCTGCTAAATCATCCGAAGAGCAGTTGATAGGATACCATCACTGCCACACCTGATATAGCAGCTGAGTTTGATTCCCAGTATTTACCACCGACAGTGGTTGCCTCCCTCTGCCCAAATGTAGAGCCGGCCCTGCTTCATCACTACCCCCCCCCCCCCAGTCTGTCCATCTCATTCTGTATCTTTTCCTCTCTCTCTCTCCCTAGGGATACTTCATTGTCCAAATGGACTTTGATCTCCCCCACCACCTGCTGAGAGATTTTCTCAAGAGAACTCTATAGAAGGATCTTCTCAAGAAGGACATATGTGATCTGGTGGCCCAGGACCGATGGAGAGCTGTAGAGCATTTTTGACTCCTTCCCCTGTAACCCTTTACACGTGTCTCCTCCTGCCAGGACTGGGGTTCCATATTTGGGGGTGACGCAGAAATAGAGCAAAACTTTTATTTCAATGCTTGCAATATCGACTCCTCTGGAAAGTGTGTGAGGACGCCTGAGAGGTGGTTTATGAAGCGGCAGTTGCACAGCAACATTATGGTGTAGGATGGTGAAGAGAAGATCATTTCCTGTCTACAGCTCTGCTGTGCTAGTCTGTATTGGAAATAATCATAGAAGAGTCTTCCCCACACAGTATTTGTTCCACTGCAAGAACTGGGTTCTGCACTGGAAATTTCCTTGACATCTGGACAATATTTCTTAAATCTTTTAAAATGAGTTCCTGCCCCCTTTTCTCCCCTTCCAAAGCCAAGATTTTTTTTTGAACCTCTTTGTACCAGGTGTGGAGTTTAGAGCTATGTGTGGAGTTTAGCGCTATAGTGCTTCCCTGATACAACAATGTCTTCAAGTGGGAGCATCCTGGTCCGAAGGTTTTTGCCCGACGAGCACTGCAACGTCACTCTGCTGAAAGAAAATGTTCCAGAACTGCAGTGCAGACATTGGGACTAAGGCAGTTTAGGTGGTCCCAAAGGAAGGCACCGGCTGGCAGAGGAAGAAGGGTCCGAAGGGAAAAGTGGGGCAGGTGGGAGAATCAGAGACCAGGGTTTGGATGTGGAAAATGGCAAGATGTTGAAATGTGGCCCACTGGAGGGAAAAGTCCTCCACTGGAAGGCTCTGAAACCTAGGCCTAGTTTCCTGTTCCGAAGGAAAGCTCCCAGCTGGCACCAGGGCAGGAACAGGAAGCTTGGATGAAACTAGGCCTAGCACTAAGTCTCAAAGCCTTCCAGTTTGAGCAATTTAGAGAAGCCAAGAGGGGTGTGTTTGCAAGGTGTCCTTAAGGAAGGTAGAATTCCCAGGTTGAACCTCCTGGCCTCTGCTGTATCCTCCCGGGATAAAGAACAGCCGTTTTCCAACCAGTTTTCAAAATGTCTTTTGTTTTTCAGATTTGAACACGGTCTGATTTTTGTTCCCTGAACGTAAATTAAAGCTTCCAACTGACTCTATTACTGTGCTCACCTATAGATTTAAACTCTATAAAATGGAAATGGGGAAC
The DNA here is from genome assembly GCF_051106095.1 of Pogona vitticeps. NCBI lineage: Eukaryota > Metazoa > Chordata > Lepidosauria > Squamata > Agamidae > Pogona > Pogona vitticeps. The sequence goes on from NC_135792.1 coordinate 25,291,484, forward strand.
TTTTTCAACCTGAGCCCTGACGACCACAGATGGGAAATGTTACTTAAAAAAACCAAAACAAGCATACAGAAAACCCTATACAGCTCCCATAACTCCATTGCCAGCATAGTTTGTGAAATCCTGTGGAGCTGTTGTTGTTGTCGTCGTTGTTTAGTCATTCAGTTGTGTCCGATTCTTTGTGACCCCGTGGACCAGAGCATGCCAGGCCCTCCTGTCTTCCACTCACTGCCTCCTGGAGTTGGGTCAAATTCATGTTGGTTGCTTCGCAGACACTGTCCAACCATTTCATCCTTTGTCGTCCCCTTCTCCTCTTGCCTTCACACTTTCCCAACATCAGGGTCTTTTCCAAGGAGTCTTCTCTTCTCATGAGACGGCCAAAGTATTGGAGCCTCAGCTTCAGGATCTGTCCTCCCAGTGAGCAGTCAGGGTTGATTTCCTTCAGAATTGATAGGTTTGTTCTCCTTGCAGTCCAGGGGATTCTCAAGAGCCTCCTCCAGCACCACAATTCAAAAGCATCAATTCTTTGGTAGTCAACCTTCTTTATGGTCCAGCTCTCACTTCCATACATCACAACAGGAAAAACCATAGCTTTGACGATGCGGACCTTTGTCGGCAAGGTGCTATCTCTGCTTTTTAAGATGCTGTCAAGGTTTGGCATCGCTTTCCTCCCAAGAAGCAGGCATCTTTTAATTTCTTGGCTGCTGTGGCCAACCACCTGGGGGTTTAATGCCTGTGGTTGGTGCAGTAGAAGTAAAAGCTAGACTCAGACAAAGCAAAAAATGAGTGTGGCTGTTCCACATTTCTTGTTCTCTACACACACTCACACACACACACACACACACACACACACACACACACACACACACACACACACACACACACACACACACACACACACATTGGGACTCTCGTTTTTCTCTTATAGGGGAATGAGGGATGAACAGAAAGCTTTTAAAAAACCCAGTTGATGCAAGAGGCGGTGGGAGATTTTTGGACAGGGAATTGCAGCACTTAGCAGATCTCCAGGTGACATAGATCTCCCCCAATGCCTCATGTGGCATTTAAGCTGTTTAAAAAGCTTAGATGGAGGGTGAGGGGAGGAAGACGAGATGTAGTGGTAAAGCTGGAGATGAAGCCAAGGTTAGCCTTCCTCTGGGGAGGCAGGCAGGAATCAAACCCCCAATCTCTGGCTCTGCAGCTGGAGATCTCTAACTGGTTGAGCTGTTTGGCCCCTCTAAGTCCTGCTCTCTCCAGTTCTCTGGCTCACTAAGGTTGGAGTCCTCCCAAAAACTCCAGAGAGGCACGCGTTGGCTGCACTTCAGCTGGAGCCTGGTTGAGCCACCCCTGTTCATGGTGCCACATGATTTCCCAGCAAAGCCTTGCCTTTTTCTAGCTGTCAGGCTAAACCTGGTTTGCTTTCACTTTCATATCAGGGCCAGTCTGTTGGGTTGGCTCTGGGGAAGAGAGCAGCATGTAAGGGAGAAGGGAGCGGAGCCAGCCTGGTGGTGGTGGGTTGCCCATGCCAGCCCCAAACATAGGGGCCGTAGGGGGGCGAGCGCACCTGGATTGCGCCCTGCAGATGTGCCTCTGCTTTTGTCGCTGGAGGTAAGTCAAGAGGAGATCCGTCTCATGTCTCTCTGGACACTAGAGGGCGGCCGTCTCTGCTTGGCTTTTCTCAGAACTGGGCTCATTCTGATTTCACTTATGGATGTTCTACAATTCTGAGCAATTGGGGGAGGTTGCAAAAGACAGAGAATTCACAATTATTATTTTTTTAAAAAAAAAAGTTTAAATGAGGATTAGCCTAGAGACTCATGCTGAGAATTAGTTAATTAACTAACTGGTTAATTTTAAGTTGTCCGGATCGCTCAGTGGTTTAGGTCTCTCTGACTGCAGAACGAGAGGTTGGGAGTTCGATTCCCCCACCCTGGGAGGAGGACAGCCAGCCTGGGTAGCCTTGGGCCAGCTGCACATAGTCCCAGCTTTGCCCAAGAAGAAGGGAAGGGGAGAAACCACTTCTGAGTCTTCTCTACCTGGAAAATCCTGAAAAGAGCTGCCCCACGCCAGAATTTGACTTGACGGCTCATGATTATTATTATTAATTAATTAATTAATTTTAAGGACTCGGAGAATATCATGTGTTTCCATATCAGGTAGATATTTTCCAGCTGGTAACCATGTTAGTCTGTAGCCCTTAAAAAACGACAAAATGTTTTGAAACACTTTTAGAAAAAGTTCTGTTTGCACAAATTCTGTGGATGTTTGCCTGTTTTTCGAGACGCGTGGAGTGCAACAATTAAACCTGAGGTTAATTGCACACCCGTGATCGTTAAGGAGTAGAACAAGAAGAACTGTGATCCCGGACATGACATCTGTATGAACGAACCCTCTTCCTCCAACTTCGAAAGGCTGGTCACCGTAAACATACGGGCAGTGTTGGCAAGGTCTCTTATGCTAGTCAGTTTTCAACCAATATTTCTGCATGCCAGAGAACGGACTCTTTTGCTGAAGGCAAAGGTTTACTGCCTTTGGTTTCCGTGTCTCGCCAAGGAGTCCCATCTTACGGACAAGCCTGCATTGATCAGCTGTGATGTCTATAATGAGATAAAAGTCCCATCCCTAAATCCCAGTCATTCCAAACTTTCGTCTTCTCTTGCTGGGTCTGAAGGGAGTTGGACTCCAAGAACAGAAAGAGGACCTCAGCTTTTCCAGTCCTGGTTTTACCTTTCTCCCTCCAGAACCATTTATGAATGTGGGATATGGCGCTTCCCTATCCACAGTTTGAAATGCCAAGCAACGCCCTGATCATGCCGTGCAATGTTGTGCCTACGCTGCCAGCAGGAAAAGAAAAATAGGTTTCAACCTGTGAGCCCATAAAAATGAAAAAATGGCCATAAGAAACGGAGTTAGCTGAACCTGTTTTCATATTTATCTGGGAATCCGAGCTAAGTAGAAAGCGATCATTTCTAAACAACTTTCCACTTTAGACTTTCTTCTTTGTACCATGAAGTCTTTATGTCCAGGCAAAAATAAAGTTTAAAATTGAGCTTTTGATTCCTGATATTCTGAAGTGGTTTAATAAGCGAGTCACTTCAGGATATTGGAAAACTGAACATTCCCCTTGCTCCTTGGCAGAGGATGAGATGTGAATTTTTTTAGACCATCGCTGATGCATTGTATCACTTAGATAAAACATTTTTTTAAAAAAAGTTTTGTGTTCTTTGTTTTGTGTGAAATGCTGGTCGAGAAACATCCCACAGCGGAAACCTTTTGGGATGGCAGCCGCCTCGAACAACAGGGTGTATTTTGTTTTGCTTATAATCATGATGATGATTTCTCTTTCTCCTCTGTACAGTTTCCTAATGTTGAATTGAGGAGGAAGAGGAGGTGATGATAAATGTGAAATTTAAAGTACTGCCACTGCCTGCCCAGGCCTGTGGATGACTGATTTTAATTTCTCATTTCCTGTTGCCGTTACCTGCTTTTTGAGTAGATGATGTTCGGTTTGTCCCTTCTTGTTGTGGAAAGATTTTGGTGGTTTCGGGGTTCCTCAAAGGATATACTGTATACTTGAAAGAACCCAAAATCAAAAGAGGATACCCCCCTCTAAAGAACCTTTTTTAAAAAAGGAAACTGAAAGTTCCCCTGGGAAAATCCCTCATAGCCAATAGCAAGGAATGCCGGGACCGATGTCTAAAAGATCTGAAAAATTCCATATTATCTACCAGTGCTTCAAGCTGCGGTCTTAACACCCAGATAATTGGAGGTGAGCACCGTTTCACTGCTGTGCATTGATTTGTTGGTACAAACTATTGAACTACACCTGTAAGTCAAAAAAATTAGGGTTCACAATGCAAAAGTGGTCCTTTTTTTCCTGTATGGCAGGAAGGGTTTAAACTTCAATGGATCTTTCCTTTTTTTCCCCTTTTGTTCTTTTTTTTTTTTTTTTGCCTCTACGGCTCGCCTGGAGCTCTGCATCTCCAATTGGAAAGGTGGCCAACCAGTACGCCTGCAGGATTTCGAGAGGCTTTGAAAACTGAGCCTCTTCAACAGGCTTTTAACTTGTGTGCTTTGGTGATTTTGCTGCTGTTCTGTTGATGATTTCCAGCCGCATATGTACAGTATAAGAGTTTTTTACTGCCTAGCTCGTGCATTAACATATTATTGCTTTGTTTTTAATGTTAAACTTTTGTCATTATACTTTTATACTTGGCTTTTTTAAATGTGTCGTATGGGGTGGATCTGATCCAGAAAGGCAGATTTCAAATGTTACAATAAATCCATGTTTCAAAATGTCCTGGAGCGTACAGCCACGCCAGTCCATCGCAACAAAATGATGCTTCTTGTGGCACCTTGAGATCAAATCTGTTTTATTTGACTTCAGCTTTTCAGTATTGCACTGGACATATCAGATGTAAGATTTGGTGATGTTGGCTACAATCTACGAAAGATTATGCCAAGTCATGTTTCTCATCATTGAAATGTCACAGGACTCTTTGTAAATTTTCTGTTGTTTCCAAGCTCTGGATTTTAAGTGGTAATTGTGCTGGGACCTTTCATGGGAAAAATATAGCTTTGACTTTATGTAGGTACATTACTGGGTGCATCTCATTGTGTGAGGTACATGGTGTGTCAGTTTATTTTGTCCATTTATGTATTAGAGGGTGGAATTTTTTTTGCTTATTCCCAGCCAGTGCATTGGCCTCAGTATTCAGGATGGTTCGCCATTGCTTCCATTTCTGTCGTGCGCCCTTGTGGAATAAGCATGGGTTGATTTCTCTCACATTACCAAGTAAGAAAAGGACGCTCATAACTGGAAATTCCCTAAAAGTGCCAAGTGTGTGTGGCATACTGCGGTGAAGGACGGTTATTGCAGAAACTTTATTTACACTTTCCTCTACATGTTTGGTATCAGAACGAACTGTTCACTTTTTTTGTCGTTGAGGGTGGGGAATTCCAAGCGCTTTCACTTTCATATTTTTAGACCTTTGTTCCCAAACCATTAGCACAGTTGGCCAGAAGGCACATTGGCAACCATCAGTGGGAGGTTGTGAATCATGGCCAAGATGAAAGGGGAACCAGTCGAGACTCTGAATCCAATTGTTTCCTCTGGGTTTTCTTTCGTAGGTTTCTTCTTTACTCTTTGATGCCTTCAGACCTCCGGTAGGTGCAGATGTCTTCATGTGTCTGTCTTTTAGTAGGATGTTTCTAAATACTCTGTCGTAGGATTGCTATGTGTAAAGGTGGCCACGCCATAGCTTTTGCTTGCTCCAGACTGCTTCCTTTGTAAGGAAAAACAAAAATCAAAATTTTGTTCAGTTGATCTTCTTTGTAACTTTTTGTTTCTTGCCTTGATGAAAAAGGGAAACTGTCAAACACTGCAAGATTTTTCACTCCGGCCTAGGAGCCTGGGATTTTTTTTTTTTTAAATATTGATTAATTGATGGATGGAGTCAGTAGGAGCACTCGCGAAATCAATAGCATCTTGGTGTTTGAAATTATAGTTGGTGCCAGAATTTCAAGTTTTGTGCAAAATGCATTCATTCATTAAAAATAACAATTGTGCACAAAATGCACTTTTGCAAAATTTTAGAAGAAAAGTACTCTAGAGGAAAAAAAATGCAGAAAATCTCTCATCCTCTCACTCAGTGGGGAGAAAACTGATTTTCTTTCTCATGTGTTTGATTACATACATGAAGTTTTCCTTGACTATTTTTTTAAGAAGAGAATGGCCGTCAGTAATTATGTTATAACCTCTTGATACCAATTATATGGCAAAGTTCAATCTATCCTCAAAACTCACACATTTGTGATGGTGGAGGTGCATTTCAGATAAATAAAAAGTGCACAAACCCTTACAAATATTTTAAAAGAATGCAAAAAGCTAAAAAAAAAAAGGCACCCTATTGAGTCCATGTGAAAATATGTACAAAACGCATATACTTTCATGTAAAAATGTAACTTTTTCCAAAGTTCCAAAAACAATGTGCGTTGGTATCCTTGTGTCAAACGATCATTTAAAACATGGTTATTTAGACAGGCCTTCCCAGACTCTATGATATCCTGACACAGTAGTGCTTTAACAACAAGATATTCAACCCTCCGCCATGCCATTACTATTTTATTTATAATGTTTTTATTGGGATTATTTTTACTTTCGTCTAATTTGCAATTCATTATCTCTGTCTTGTTGTTCAGTTTTATTGTATTGTGATATGTAAATTGCCCTTAGTGGCCTGGGTAGTCAGATGGGCAGTATAAAAAATCAATCAGTCAATCAGTCAATCAATCAAGGACCTTGAAGGTCCCCAATCAAGTTCTCATGAGCCATGAAATTGACCTGACCACTTCTTTTCTTTTGAATTGACCTACCTCACTGACTTCTTGTAAGGATTAAGTGGAGCAGGGAGAAAGCCACCTTAGCCTCATAGATGGAAAGAAAAAAACATACAAATGTAATATCTGATTAAGAAAAGATTTTATCTGAAAAATATACAGAATTTTTTCTCTCTCTGTCTGCTAATTCTTTTAGGGAGGGCTAACTGAGAAGGAGAGTCGATGACTTTAGCTTCTGCCGACTAAAGGAATGGTTGTGTAGAAATACAGCAAAGAAATAAATAAACGGATTCTCCAAAAAAAATGTGTACCTTTATACCAAGAACTGTCTCACAACATGTGGGAAATGTGAGTGTCAAGATCTAACTCACAAATACACACAACACAGCTTTGCCCAACCTGCTGCCCTTCTGATGTGTTGAATTGGAACTCCCATCACCCCTTGCACAAGAATATTTCGGTTTGCTGAGGATGATGGGAGTTGGAACCCAGTGTACCTGGGAGGCACCATGTCCCCAGTCCAGGAAGTGCAGGACCAGTTAGTTGGTGTGAAGCCTCACACAGTCCAGGTCTTTACACCTCTCTCCAAATACACCTGTATTGGATGGTCCTGTCAGAAGCTTGTCTCTGTCCTTTATCCTTCTGCAGCCCTTCTGTACCTGGTCAGGCGTCTCTCTACAAATGCAGAAGGAGGCTCTTGTTTACCTGGAAGGTGCTGAAAATATGAAACCCGCCACCTGATGTTTTTGCCAAGCATGGCCTAGGCGGCGCCAGCGCGGATGAGAACGATTGGCAGAATGCTCCGGGTAAGAGAAATCGAATCAGTCAACCTAGGGGAGACACACCATGAACAGACGAGTGTGTAGTGGAACAATAAGTCACAAGTTTAGTTTTCAAATATCGTTGGAGGCACCAACAGAGAGAAGTACAAAAAACTCATTAGGTTGTCACAGGGATGTGGTGGGGACTTGGGTCAGGGGACTTGTGGTCAAGTTGGACTTAAGTCCCACTGGCAACTCAACTTAGACTTGACTCAACTTGGACTTCAGCTTGGGCCTTTATTTTTTCCAGGTTGGGAAGATGTGCAAGAAGTATTTTTCAGTACTAACGTACAAGCCTCGAAGTATTACTATTATTGTTATTGTTGTTCTTCTGATCTCTGCTCCAGGTGGATCGCGCAGGGCGTCAGAGGGCGATCAGGAGCTCTTGGCCACAGCTGGTGGACTTCCTAAGCCAACATCCTGAGTGGGTCCTAAGGAAAGCCAAGCAGCTTCTTTCACGGATGGAACTGATGCGGGCCGAAGGGGTGACTGATCCCAAAGAGAAGGCCTTGTTGGTCTTGAATATGTTTCTGGAAGCTGCAGATACCACCTTCGAAACATTTATACAAAGTGTGTGCATGGAATTCAGCCTTCCTATGGAGCTGGAAATAATGTTCATGAGTGTATCAAGAGAAGGTAGGAGTAGCGGGAGACTGATTGATATTGGGCAGTCATAGCTGGGAGGGGGATCCTTTTTTTTCATATCCCAAAGCCAAATTCTGGTCTGGAAGGTGGAGTTAAGGGCATAGGGTGAGGCTAAAGCAAAACAGGAAGGGCTACATGCAAATTTTAGCATGGTTGTAAGATGCAACTGCTTTCATGCTTGCACCACCTCACCAGTTTGCAAACCGTCATCCTTGTTCCATATACCATATAAGATACTTTTGTCTAAAATATTTATATTAAAAATTGAGGGTCGTCTTATACACAGAAGGAAGGAAAGGGGGAGGGATCAAAGCACTTTGATGATTCCTGCTTTCCCCCCTCATTGTATAGCAACCTTTATGAAAGAGACAATTATTGCTGCATTTAATTTAAATTAACAGCTGAAGACCATGTCGCCCGAGTGGAGGAAAACTGTGAAGCGGTCGCAGCTGAGTTCCCATCAACGTCAACAAGTAAGACCGGATTCTATTCAAGAAGCCTCACATAATTGCATGGGACCCACACTTTTCCCTCCGGATTTTGGTCCCAATGTGCCTTTGAGGTAAAACTGCCATCTTTGAGCATCCTGTGGCTCATTTTGTTTTGCAGCACATGAAAGACGCCGGCCATGGAGTGGTCCGTCCAGCATGAGAAACGGCAAAGAATCGAAGCAACAATGTCTGGGCAAGTTGTATTTTATCTGCTAACCTTTCTCTTCATGTACAGAGATGAGTCTCTGTGGTTTCCCCTCATACAGTGAAGCAAATGTGTATTTCCTGTTCTTGTAGCGTCTTCTCTTCAGGCACACAAATCTTTCAGAGCCATGGGCTTATCTCCTAATGACAGGTTCCAGGTCAATAGCAGACCTAATAGGGTAAACAGGACTGAGGAAAACTCACATCACAATAAAAATATATATCTAATTTCCTTAAGGTAGCCAGGCTTCTCTTCCTGTGTTTACCTTCACCTCTAGTTCAACTCAAATTATGCCCCCAAATTAAAAATCAGTAGGTTTTTTGTTAAACTTTAGGTTCTTCAAAAGAAAGAATAATTGTGAAACTAGCTTTGTGTTGTGGATACTGTATATGTCTAGCCTGCCAGTTTATGCCTGCCTACCAGTTCAAGCCAGTTCCACCCAGCTGAATTGAAGTGGGATTTACTTCTCAGTAGCTGTAGTAAGTCACACTGAAGTAGGCCCAATGGATCAGTGGGGATTTGATGAGTCAACTCCCCTGAAACTTCTATTGTTTCAATGGGCCTACTCTACTTTCGACTTACATTAGCATCAGAAGTCACAATTAGAGGAGGTCCGTTTGAATCCATGGTACTCATGGAGAAGTTGATGTGCCAAATTCTCACTGATTCCATGGACTTCCTATACTACGGAACAGGATTTCAATCAGTAGATACGGAGAGGATTCTGCTTACTCCTCCCCCTGCCTTCTCCCTCCAATTTACAGATTCTGCTGAAAGATACCGGCAACTCATCATCACATCCATGCGCCAAAGATACGCAGTGTATAGATCAGGGGGAGACACTCAAGGAAAAGATCAACCACTGGCTTTTGGTCAAGCGTTTGTCAGCCTTGTGATTCGCCAGAGCAGAGCCTGGCGAATAAAGAAGCGGAAGGATCGAGCCAAAGAGGAACATGATGTGGAGGAGGCACACAGCGATGCTCCGCTGAGGCTGTCTGATCTTTTTGAAACTGTCCCCACCGGTGCCACCAAGGTGGTTTTTCTGTTGGGCCGACCAGGGGTGGGGAAGACGCGGCTTGTGCATAAAATCTGCGAGCAGTGGGCCGAACGAAACCTGACGCAGTTCCATATGGTCTTCCCCTTCGAATTCAGGCAGCTCAACCTGATTGAAAGAAAACTGAGTCTCCAGGAACTTCTGTTTGACTTCTTCCTCCGTCCAGACGTTTCCCCCGATGCAGTGTTTGAGCATCTCCTGGAGAATGCCCAGCAGATATTGATGATCTTTGATGGCCTGGATGAGTTTGTAGAGAATGTCCATCTCTCCCTTTCTTCTCATGTTTTGCCCTCTGGTCACCGAAGCCCCTTCTCTGTCGCTGAGCTTTTAGCGGGTCTTTGTCAAGGGAAACTCTTACCCGGTTGCACTGTGTTAGTCACGACCCGCCCAAAGATCATCCCTCAAATGCTGTTGAAAACCATCACCCAGCAGGCAGAAATTTGGGGATTTGACCTTGAAAAAGTCGAGGAGTACGCAGAGTGCTTTTTCCGCCATCATTCCCGGAGAGACCAAGCCCTGGCATGCCTGAAAAGCAACGGGAAGCTGCTGAGCATGTGTTATACCCCTGCTTTGTGTAACATTGTCTGCATCTGCTTGGAATATCTCTTCCTCCAGAACGCAGGAAACGTCCAGCTCCCTCAGACCATGACCCAGTTTTACATCCAAATGCTCCAGACCTTCATAAGGAAGCATCAGAAGCAAAGTTCTCCAAGTGAAGAGGCAGAGTGGGACCAATACCAGCTGGCTCTCCAAGGCCTGGGCAAATTGGCCTTCAGAGGCCTGGAAGAGAAAAAGATGCTGTTCTATGCAGCCGAGGTGCCTGAACAAGTGAAGGGGTTTGCTTCTCTCTGTGGGATCTTGTTGGCCTTTGGAGTCAAGACCAGAAGTGGCCACACCCAGGCCGGTTACACTTTCGTCCACTTTGGTTTGCAAGAGTTTTTTTCGGCGCTCTTTCTGTTGACTAGCGCAAGCGTTGACGCTGCCTCTTTGAAGGAGAAGTTCTTCCTGAGGTCAAAGTGGTTGCTGAAGAAGGAAGCCAAGATGCCTTTCACCGAGAACTGCCACGTCTTCCTCTCTGGCCTTGCTTCCCGAGAATGCCGGCCCTTTCTCTGCTCCGTGGCTGGACAGAGTGAGGCCTGGGTGCAGGAACGGCAAGCCGAAGTGATCCGCTTGCTGAAGAAGCTCGCCACTCCTCGGTTGACCGGGCCCAGGATATCTGAACTGTGCCATTGTGTGCACGAGGCCCAAGACTGTGGATTAGCCCAGCATGTCGGGAAACAGCTGGATTTCACTTACCGGTTCCGAAATTTCAGGCTGATGCCGCTGGACATGATGGCGCTGGCTTTTGTTATCAGCAGTGCCCCTGATCCTGTGTCCTTGGATTTTGTGGGGTGCACCATGGATCTGGACTACTTGCATGTCTTTGGCAACTGTGGAAATATAAAGAACCTGAGGTAAGAAACATTGGGGACCTTATCGATATAGCTCTACAGTGGTGCATAGATGCAGAATAACATGTGTCCTCAGATGAGGAAAGATGCGAGGGAGGACCCTCCAACCTTCTACTTGGGAATATAGCCTTCAAGGGATGCCAAGATGCAGAAGAAGGTCTGGGGGGGAGGCAGTCAAGATGGAGAGCAGCCCCAGGGACCAGTGAGGAAAAGTGGAAGGAGTCAGGAGTCAAGAATGTTTACCTCAGAGAAGGAGGTGATAAGGGCTGATGCAAAGGCCATCTTTAAATACATGAAGGGCGTATTATATTTTTGCTGCCTGTCACACCACCATCATAAGAAAGCTTCTATCAACCATTTCTTCTGTCTCTTGTGTTGCTCCTGTTGTTCACTCAATAGCTCAGGATTTGCTTTTATTTTCAGCTTTAAGAGCAGGAAGTGTGGAAACGAGTTTGCTGCCGCCCTCAGCAAAAACCTGCCGTCAATGAACTGCCTGACGACATTTCAGTAAGCATTGCTCCTAAATCATGGGTGTCATTTGGGGACGGGCAGAGCCTGGCATTGCTTGTGAAGGCGGCTGCCGATCAAGCCAGCTGGGAAAGTCTGAGAGCTATACGGTTAATACTTTTTCTAGTACTAAAAAGTCATTGTCGCAAAATCTAGCAGCTTCAATGGGGAAGGATTCGGCAGTAGATCTGGGGGAAGCTGGTGGTTCTGCTGTGAGTGGGGAGGTCAATCGATGCCAAGTCTTTGTTCTGAACTCAACTGTTTTTGGGATAGGGTTCAACACTTTGAGTAGCTCCTGAAAAGTTTGGGCTAAAAACCTAAAGTGGATTCATTGGCCCAGTGACAGCAGTCCCCAGCATCCTTGTGGTAGAGCCTAGGCATTGTGCATGGACATTCCCAAATCCTTGATGCTGCCATTCTAAAGGACCTTGAGGGTGCTGAAATGAGAAGGACTTCTTCATGCGACCTTGGAGATTTTCAGCAGGAGAGTATAGTCAGCTTGGGCCCCAAATACCTGAAAGAAGGTTTCCTCCTGCAGTAGTGGAGCTGGGTGATCCTTATTATATGGCGGGGGCGGGGGGAGAGGGAGCAGCTCCACTCTGGATTTTAGCCTGAACTTTGCAGGACCTGTGCAAGAGGCCCGATTCTATTCCCAGAATAGGTTCAGCACCACGGACAGATCATGGAACTTTCAGGCTAAAACTCAGGGACACTATCCCACCTTCAGGAATTTGGAACCATCACCAGTCTCTCCTGCGTCTTTCCAAAAAGAGACAGCATTTACACCCATGCTGTGCTTCTTTTGTCCCGAGATTAAAATGTCCCCGTTGGTCTGTGAGCCTGGGCATTTTGAGCAGAACTAGGAAAGTTCAAAATATAATCTAAATTGACTCTTGATTTATTTATTTTTTAAAAATTGCTGCCTTGATGGTTTTTGTGGCTTTGGTGGCATCCTTATCTTCTTCTTATAATTTTGTTTATACCATCCTGATATTGCCTTTGATGACACAGAACATATTAAATCTAAATGGATGATGGAGTGATTCAATGAGGGAGTGGCTGGGGGAAATTCTTTGTGAAGTCTGTGATGCCTTACAGACTACAATTTAGGAAAAAGTTAAACATAATAGAAAGTCCTACTGATGACCTGAGAAAATCTGTAGTATTGATGTTGTTTATCATTTTTAATGTGATGCTTGTTTAATTATTTTTTAATGTTTGTATCCTTAACTGTTTTTAGCTTTTAAATATTGTCTTTTTAATTGATGCAAAAAAGCCTTAGGTCTTTTTAAGGAGAAGGGCAGGGTAAAAATAGTTTAAATGAATGAACGAACAAACTTTCTGCAAATCTTGTGAGATATCTTTCCTTCAAGTTGCGTCTTTGGTAGTCGTTCCAGTTATCTATAGATTGGAAGTTGGTTCCTTTCGATTGTCCAGAAATTTTAGATTAAAATCTTCATCATCTCTTAGTTTTGGCTGGGCTTTCTCTGAGCCAAGGGCCTAAAAACACATAGAGATTCTGCGTTCTTGCTATAGAATGAGGGCATAACTCTTTGCCACGAACAGAATGGCCTCAAGCTTCATTACAAAAATGCAATAACGTTATCATCATCATAATCAAGAACTTCTGGTTCTCAGGTTAGCAGGAGGAAATCTCACAATCCAAGGACTTGAACCTCTGATCCAAGCTTTTCTAAACTGCTCGCAGCTGGAAGATGTAAAGTAAGGGCATTTATTTTGTGGAGATGTGAGGGATGGAGATAGCCATTCAATTAATCTGATGGACGTTATGAAAGCCAATTAATCCGTCACTCTACTTTAGCTTGCAGGACAATAGAATGAAGGAGCAGGAAATGATCAAAGTCGCAGAAATCTTTTCTACTATGAAACGGCTAAAAAAGTTGGAGTAAGTAGAACTAAACTTGAATCGCACTAAGAAAGCATTTTGCAGTTCTAAAACATGTCGAGTCGGTGGGAATATCTGCCCGCTGATGAATCCATTTGTGTATGAAAAAGACATACCACCACACAGAAATGGCACAGAATGCCTATAAATGTGAAGGAAAAGATGACATTTTCCGTAATGGGCTGCACAGACTTTGCATATTAGATGCGTGCAGTTTGTGGTTCGGGATTCGTGAGCTGGATTTGAGGAGCCGAAGGTTTCTTTCCAGCTCCGCCGTTCTAAGATGATGAGGATGATCTTTAGATATTCGTAATTCGTTGTATTAGATTTTTTTTGTTGGTTGTAAGTTATGGCTCTAACTGAACTTTTGTATGTGAAGTGCTAGCTGCTCTGGCTTTTATGGGGAAAAGCAGGATATGGATTGAAGAAATAAGTGAATAAGCACCTGTAATGTGTTGGTTGTCTCTGAAATAGTTTGAGCCGCAATGAAATTTCTGAAAGGACGGTTCTCACTTTTGCTGAAGCTGCTGGAGTTTCTCCAAACGTTACACAGCTCCACATAAGGTATGGACAGCAAAAACAGGTGGCTTCATTTTTTTTTAAGTTCCCCTTTTAAAAACTGTAGCTTAATACATCGTTTTAAACCCATTTGTAATTTTTTTGGTCATTTTAGCGAGGATTTGGGAGGTCATTTGTAACTGTAATTACAAACAATTTTTGTACCTGTAATGGGGGGGAGTTGTCCTTTTTTGAAAAAAAATTATTTTTACTTTTGGATTTTATTGATTGATTGATTTGCAATCCACTTGTCTGTTCGTTTGCTCATTTCCAAACGAGGTTTCCCAGGGTGGATCAGCTCTGTTTTTATACTCCATTCAGCAGTTTGATTGGCTGATTTAATTTCCCACTTCTTACTTGCAGAAAGAAGAGTTTGATTGTATACTTCACCGGCTGCGGCAAAACAAATTCAAGGTGAGAAACTGCAGGTCCAGCGGATGTTGACTAATTAGTAAGAGAGGGCAGGATATTCAAAGGAACAAGAAAGGAGAAAAATATAAGGAATCCAGAAAGTGGTGGAAAGGAATTAAAGGCCAAAAATAATTAAGCTTATCTCTGCCATGAATGAGCAGTAATGTCGGTTTTAAAGTAAATTGCACCTGTTGGGGTGGTGCTCTTAATTATGGGTGTGATGGAAGTTATTATATTATCGAATTTAGCCCTTTTCCTTTCCTCTTATGGCCCTGAGGAAAACGCCACCTCTGAAGCGGGAATGTGCTTTGGGGTATTTATCATGGATGCCTGACTCATGGAGTCTGGCATCAATTCAGTTGGATCTGGTCACCAGGCCAAACTAGACCAGACGAGAAGCTTCGCATTTGGAAGCCAAACTTCCTTTGCCCTTAAAAGAGATCTAGCAGAGTTCTTCCTCATTCCTGGTATCTTTGTGCTGTTCTGTGATTGGCCCATGGGAGGTAAACATGAGTTTCATTTACAAGTCCATTTGCATAGGCCCTCTGGGATCCTGTCACTTGAGAACTGCAGGAGTCTAGTTTGACATGCCTGGTTCTACTTTAGACAGAAGATCTGTTGATCACAAGGGCTCCGAAACGGTTATAATTCATTCAGTCCCATTGATTCCAGTAGATCTCCTTGAGATATGCTTCCGTTTAGATGCCACCAACTGCTGCTCACATTGTTTTTCACATTTCTGATATGATGAGGATGAGGATTAAAAAACACAAACACCAATTTATGGGTTTCAGGTTGAATGATAAAGAAATCAAGGAAGAGGAAAGTGTTCCTGAGAGCAGACATTTAATATTACGGTAAATATATTTTCAATCTGTTTGTTAACATGTATCTCCTGGACCGCCAGCCAATCCTTCACTTCCAGAAATGTTGTACTGTAAACTTGATAATGAGCAAAAGGATCACAAATTTATGAAGAATAGTCTGATTATCTTAACATTTTATTTTGCTTTTAATTTTACCTATATTTCATATACATCCATAATTTTGTAATTGTGCAGTGCTCTGAGACGAATAAGGAAGGGGAAAAAAAGAAAGGTCATCTGCAATTTTAGGGCAAACTGCTTCCCTGTTCTTCAGAGTTGTCCTTTTTATAAATTCTTGTTTGCGTCCACTTGGAAATGGTCATCTTGACACCACTCTGTTCATACAGATTACAGGATTGCCAGTTAGATTCCCAAACAGCTGAGCAGTTAGCCAGGATCCTCCAGAGCTGTCCTCACCTTTCCGAAGTTGAGTAAGTATCGTATTCTTTCAGACTATTTGATAAGAGGTTGAGATATCTAAATCGACTGTGTTACTGATCTGGTGAAAAATTATGTCAGTTTGTCAGATAATCACCTTGATGACGAAGGGTGCAGCCGCCTAATGAAGACGGTCCCTCAAATGTCCATTTCTGGTCTTCTGAAGTATGTACTCTTCGACAACTTGCTTATTCTTTTATTCTTTTTATTTTACTCCTGCATTCCCAATTGATCAATTGGCATTGATAAATCTCTATTCAGTGTTTAGAGTGAATGTTGCATCTGGTCAGCTCAGACAAAGCTGCTTAAATCTTGCTCCCGTCTCCTTCTTTCTCACTTTCTTCTCAGTTGAGTGTTTGGATTTGCACCTTAGCTGGGTATCTTTGTTATTTAGAGTTTGAGGAAGTTAACGTTTTGGCCTACCTGGCTGGGGGATTCAGGAAGGTTATGACCCAAGAACTTTTCCAAGCTCAGCTATTTCGTTGCCTATAAGGAGCAACAGAAGAAGTCTGTGAAGTGCAACTGGTTGACATAATAAAGCAGCTTTACATTCCTTGACACCATTGATGCACTGAATAATAATCATTTACTGTCAAGTCAATTTTGACTTACAGCAGCCCTTTTCAAGATTTTTTTAAGGTAGAGAGTACTCAAAAGTGGCTTCGCATTCCCTTCATTTGGAGACAGTTCTGGGACTGTGTTCCACTTGCCCACAGGAGAGACCTTTCCTTCCCCTTCTGTCCCAAAGATCCGGTCCCCGAATTCTCTGGTTTCGTCACTGTCTTATCCATGGAGGACTATGAGTGAGCAGCAGAAGTCCTTCACTACCGGTGGACCGGCTTCTGGTGAGTCAGGACTTTGATTTGGCAGGGTCCTGATTCACTTGGAGAGCCTCCATGGACAGTGGGATTCTCTCTCTTCAGGCTTGGCCTACTCTATGAGTAGGAAGACCATGGAAGCCAAAGCAGAAGCAGCTTAATAGACATAACAGTCTTCTCTTCATACCTCTAAGATTAGCATGCAAACGTCTGGCGGCTTTCCCAGTTGGGATGGGGGAGCAGGGCTGATGTGCACAGTTGCCCCCCCCCGTTCACCTTTTCTGTGGTTTCAGCTGTAAGCCCTAAATAGGACTTCCGATTCTTGTATGTGAGTGCAAATCAGGAAAGAATTCAAGCGGGTTTTCACATACCTCTGAAGTAGCATACGGGGAAGGGGTACAGATCCATGGTGAGTGCCTATTCATGGAAAGAGGTAATGCCACAGTGTTGTCTCTAAAAGTTGTTGTTACTGTTATTACTTTTCCCTGATTTTTCTTGTTTGCAGTTTAAGCAACAACCGGCTGTCTATTAAGAGTATTTTCCGTCTCCTGCATTCCATGAGTGTGTGTCCAAACATTGTGAAGCTCGAAGCCAGGTAAGCAGGATTCAATGGCAAACATCTGTAGATGTTTCCTTGTTCCACTGTTGCTTGAAGTACTTGTCCAGTTTGTTAGATGGGGAGGAGGGGCACATAATGATGTTTTTATGTGCCAATACATTCATGGAAGGGTCGATACCTCCCGAAGTGGTTGGACTGCAACTGTCCTAATCCCTCACTCATGGTTATGTGGCCTTGGGTTGATGGGAATTGTAGTCCCAGAGCATCTAGAAGGTCCCACATTACTGACCAGTGCTGCATTGCTTCAAGAAAACATGGTTCTTTTGTTAAGCGGAGTTAAAATCTATACTGTAGGTGTGTGTCTAAGAGACCCATGGTCCTCAACATTTAAAAAGAGAAGGAACACAACACATTATATTAAGTCCATGGTGAGATGAATCTGTGGAAGCCCTGGTGTTCATTGATCCCTTTTTTTCATTTGAAAAGAGACTTCTAGGGGCTAGAACCCCCTTACTCATCCAGCCATCATGGTCACCGGCCATTGCATCTGGGGGATTCTGGGAGCTGCCGTCCAAAAAGAAACTTGCCATCGTCTCCCTATCATCCACTGCAGAGTTTTGACTTTTAAATTTCTCTAGCTGTGCAGCAGAAGTGCAGGGTTTCACAGAGCTGAATAGCTTCGAGTTCCCCATATTAGTCCCCTCCTTTTTTTCTCATCACCTGGCACTTATAGTCTCAATAACTCACTCTGAGACATGAGCTGGAGAAAGAATAAAAATGTTCCATTTGCTTGCAGAGGAATAGATCAGACAGCAACGGGCCTCAATGAACTGATGGACTTCCAACAAGCTAACTCCAACAGACAAAAGAGAGGGGAGGAAAGGCAGAGCAGAGAGGTGGAGCTCTCTTGGACTCCGAGGCAGGGAGAGGGATCCATGGGTTAATGCTGTTAGGGATTGACCATCATCCTAGCCCGGAAAGATCCCTCCCAGCCAAGCTGACCAGCATGCGAGGTTGCAATAACTCCAACATCTTTTGAAGTGACGTCTACACCGACCCTACAAGCTGGCGAGGTGACATGCTGCAACTGTATAATCAGTGCCTTGCATTTTTGTTAGACAGAGGTTTATCAGACAGTGTACACAACACATGGGATGTAGATATCCACAGATACCTCTTGGAATACTAATTCTTTACCTGGACATTCGTCTTAGCCCAATTATTTCCCTTCCAACCATGCTGAACGGGTGGACTTTTGAGTAATTGGCCCATGTTGCCAAATCTAACATTGTGGAATTCTGCATTTAATCTTCTTAGTATTCATCGTCAAACCGCAAGACTGACACTCATCGGCAACGAACTTACTGACACCACTTGTTCCAGGTATGATGGATTGATAAATAATAATTTTTCTTAACATTAAATAAGTGTTCTACTGGATCAGAGGAAAAGCCCGTCTGCTTAGCTACTTAAGATACGCTGAGGCCGAAAGCGAGACTGATTTCTTTTATTGGCCTTGCCAAAGCACTTGCTCCTCGCCTGTCTTCCCACGGGGTCTCCCAAAGCGATTTTCCTTAGATCAAGATTATTAAAGAGAAGTGAACAAAAAAACTCATTAAGGGCAGTATCCTGCTTGAGTCACTATTGGTCAGGGAAGGGCGATCACACAGGTGATTTCTCTCCCCTGTTCCAGGATCCTCATCACATGCCCAGTTGCACCATTGCACAATCAGTACACAGGTATCTTTAACTCTTCGTCTCCACCATGCCCAGCTCATGACTGTGTGATGCAGTGGTTGCCAGAAGACAGTCCGAGGCCCCCTCTCGGATCGCCAGAGGACATTTGAGGCTTGGCAGGGATGTCTTTGGACCTGAGTGTGGTTGGCGCATCTTGGAAGCACTAGGAGAAAACGTCACAGCACAAAAGCCTAGAGTTTGCCCTTCTAACCATTTCAAATTTGTTTTTGCTCTAGGACTTCCTCTTTCGCTCGTGACCAGTTAAGTGGCGAGGGGCAACAGCGGGCAGCCACGTCGAGGACCATATGGTACGGTCACACCGGTGGTTTTTCGGCTGACTCGTCCCTTCTTAAAAGACTCACAAAACAGGCACTCGGCAGCATAAATGAGAGAAACAAGCGGTGGGACACAGGAGCCTTCCTCTGTGGTGGCAAGGATGGACTACAAGTCCCATAATACACCCGACAACACTGCCGGTGTCTCCTTGGTGCTGGGCTATAGTCCAGCAAAAGAGAACTTTTCTCACCTCTGTGGGGCCAAGGTGGATTTTGAGGGCCCATTCATTGTCACAGAGCTTAGTGGGGCGGAAGAAGCAGGGATGAGGGGAGTGGGAGTTAGTGCCTGGGGTTCATGGGCTATGTGGTGCCACAATCTGGTTTAAATCCTGCCTGAAATGTAGCTTTGTTTTTCTTTCTTTCTTTCTTTCTTTCTTTCTTTCTTTCTTTCTTTCTTTCTTTCTTTCTTTCTTTCTTTCTTTCTTTCTTTCTTTCTTTCTTTCTTTCTTTCTTTCTTTCTTTCTTTCTTTTTTGCAGTGTGGCAGACAATAGTTTTCAAGCTGACAACCTGAACTGCTTGTGCATGGCTCTGCGATCGTGCAGTGGTGTAACGGAGTTAGAGTAAGTTTCCTTCCTTCCTTCCAGATAGATGTAGGAGGGGAGCATGGATGTCCTCATAGACAATTGCAGATTATTTGATGGACATCTGAAAATACATTTATTTGTATTTCCCAATTCTTTAAGTGAAACACAAGGAATTGCCATTCACATCCATTAATGTTGGTAGTCCCTCTCAGAACATCCAACTGGCCAAACTCCCATTGCTGACTCTAGTAACTTGCACTCGAGTAGACCTATTGAACCAGTGGGGATTTGGTGGGACAAACACCCCATCCCCCAAGCTCTGGTGGTTCAAATAGGCCTACTCTAACTTCCCAGGAATAGTAAGTGACTATTAGAGTAGGCCCATTGGAATCAGTGGAACTTATGGAGGAGATGACTCACTAAATCCCCACCGATCCATCGAGTCTACTCTAGTGGCAATGTGTTGCATGGATTTCGACCAATAAGTCAGTTGGCGAAAAAGAAGCTATAATACAAAACATAAATACAAAAGAGAGGTTTGTTTAAAACCATTGCTTATTCTCATTCTCGCTGCTAGGAATAAAAGCACTGGGGGGGGGGAATCTCTTTCTTGCTGGGGCAAATTTCAGAAGAGTTTTAGTGTTTTTATTTTTTATTTTTTTTTGCCTGTTCACACTTTTTGGGTGAAAAACTTGCTTGTATGGTTTAGATTTTTTGCTTTAAAAAAAACCCTTGCCTTTTGCCTGATTGCAAGGCTTTGCGTGCAAAAATTAGAAAATTTGCTTCTGCTAATATAGAAGCTCTGGGTTTTCAATTTTTGCAGGGGCAAAAAAAAAGCACAAAACTTCTGCGGCTGACTGTTTTTTTAATAGGATATCTTGATGTTACTGACGACGGGGGGTGGGGGGAGAGGGTAGTTGTTGCAGCCTTCTTTCTGTTTCCAAAATAATCTCTTCTTTTTTTTTTTCCAAAAAAAGCTTGTCCAGTAATTCTCTCGGAGACCCAGGAGTTTTGAAGATCCTGGGACTGGTCTCAGATCTTAAAGCATTACATTCCTTGATGTAAGTAAAGGTCATCCTTTCTATACATTTATCCGATGGCATTTTTATATAGCTGTGACACTGGGCTAGACCTCAGTGAGGCAGCTCATTTGCATCTGGACTGTACCGCTTCAAACTGGACATTGGAATAGTTCATTTTTAGACTGCAACTCCCAGATTCCCTTGGCCTACAATGGCCTACAAGGGTCTCCGGTTCAAACTGGCGATGGAGGGGGTTGTGCTGGTAAAAGCAATGAATAGACTAGGTATCTAATGTTTCTCCTTGAGCTGTTTTTCAAAAATTGGGTTTTTGCTCTGTGTGTCTGTGATGGTTATATTGATATGGAGGGCTATAAAAGGAGGGTGAAACTCTACTACTGCCAATCCTGGTATAGAGAGTTACAAAATGTGCCAGTTGACTTGGGTATATTGGGGCAAGCAAAATAATACCTTTAGCATGATATTTTGTAAAAGGGTTCCTTCAAATGGTGAAAGATGCCTCTTAGCCATGTTTTACCATTGCCCTCAACTGCTTGCCTTGTGTTTCAGGGTGTGACTACACAGGAAAGCTAAATCATAGCAATTCAGTTTTGCTGCAATTGGATTCCTAGCTTGTATTACATTGGAAATCACAATCAGTGCTCACACAGGGGCTGTGGATTGATTTGGGAGTTCATCCTTCATACTAGAAGTGATGCATTTTGCATTCCAGCCCATCACCACCCTACGGTTGAAGCTGCGTCAAGGAATTCCGAGCGACTGGGCCTAATTGCGTTCTTGTGCAAAAACGAATTATTCTTGCATTCTTAGTGACGGAAGCTTTCTTTCGGTTTTTTTCTTTTCTTTTCTTTTAATCTCCTTTTTCCTAGCCTGGATCATAATGACATATCCCTCAACGGTGCCTTCTGCTTGGTAGAATCCTTCTCTGCTTCAGAATGTATGGCCTCGATGCAATTAGGGTATGTTCACAAACCGACTTTCTTGCTTGCTATCTTATCCATCCAGTCTCTGTTTAAGGACTTTTCTTTTGAGAAATTCAGTAAGACAACCGAATTGCTGCACCTCCTTACCATTGTGCGTTTTCTCTCATTACAGTTTGGGAAATGCCCAGAAAGTTCATGTAACATTTGGGGAAACCACCAGGTAAAGAATGCTTTTGTCGGCACATTTTTACTTGCGGTGGAGGTCTGTAGCTCAGTGGGGAAGAGCAGATGTGTGGATGTCAAACATCCCAAGCAAAGCCTGTGGCATCTCCGAAGTCTAAAAATCCATCCAAACTTTGAAGAATGGGTTGTTGGCTTCTGTTGAGAATTGCTTCCACATTCACCTCTTTCCTCCTCCCAGTTCCTGAAGGAGTGCAGTAACAAACCCCCCCCAAAGAGAGTGCAATCTTATCCCCCATTCATGCATGTACAAGCCCCACCATAGCATCACTGACAGTTAAGATTGTGATGTTGATGATGCTGGCAACAATAAGAACACATAACAAACTGAGAACTCCAGCCCCTGTCAAGGAGGCACAGTCAGGAATCTCCCAACGTCTGGCTCCACAGTCAGAGACCTAATTCATTGAGCTGTCCGGCAACAATAAAATCAGGACTGTGTTTGTGTTGTATCCACGTACACATGGGACAAACACAGAGGAACTGCGAACAAAAATCCCAGAATCACCAATAGAATCATGAAGAGTCCATCGTTCACCAGCTTGACTTCAAAAACAGGGTTAGGTTATGCAGATCTCTGGTTTGTTTTTGGGGTGGGGTGGGGGAGGTGTTTGAAGGAGAATTTCAGAAGTATGATCAAGTATGTTAACTAACCAGGTGGGTTTCCTTTTCTGCCTTCAAAGTCACCGCCCCGTTTGGGAGCATCAGGAGGAACTACGGGAGCACGCAGTCCATGGCTGCTGCTTTTGGTAAAGTGTAATTTTTCTCCATCTTTGGGGGATGTCATAAGTGTGCCTACGGCAACGCCTCCCCCAGTGTAGGTCAATAAATCCAATTTTGTGGGCTTGGTGGGTCTCCCTCCTTTAATAAATCCTCTGTTTTAGTCTTGCAGATGGCACACTGACTCCGGAGGATGTTGACCGGCTCTTCAGTATTCTCATCAAGTGTCCTGGCTTGACAGAGATTAAGTAAGTCCTATATGCTTGAGTGATTGCTCATGCACTCTGTGTGTATTTAAGACACACACACAAACGGAATGAGTGAGCCCTGCTCATTTATAGCTGTTGGAGTAGGATGTGAGGCCTTGTTGTAATAAATGCATATGTACGTTAATAATGCACAGAAAACCAATCTCTGATGGACACCCACTTCTAGGTTATCCCTCCAAAATCAATAGTAATTGTTGTTGTTCTAGGTTATCCTACATTTTTTCCAGTGAGCTCAAGTGGTTGTACATGGCTCCTCCTTGATCCTCACAGCAACCTTGTGAGGTCAGTTGTGTGGAGAGAGAGAGAGAGAGAGAGAGAGAGAGAACCGCCTAAGGTCACTAGTGAAACCCATTGGGAAATCCAATATGCTAATGACTACACAACACTGAATCTGGTAGATCCCATCTTCCCCATGTATTCTAAGCTTCCCATCCTGGTATTTCAGCTTGTCTAGGAGCTTGGTGAATGAGCAAAGCCTGGAACAACTGCTGGTCTTCCTGCCCCGCCTCGACAGCCTGAAGCTTTTGAGGTGAGTCTTGACTTCCATGTCTTCAAAAGGGCTGTGAGCAGCAATGGAAGCTGGGAAATTGTGGGAGCTGTGGTTTCCCCCAAAATAACATTTCCAGACTTTAGGGGAAGAGAGGTCAGGGATTTAACTTAGTGGAAGGCTGCTTCCACAAGTTCATAGTCAAGATGTCCATTATGGCTTCCAAGATCGTTGACATGAAATTAATCATACTCTGTGAATTAAGTAAAGAGGTAGGAATCAGACATGCATTTTGTCATGGCTTATGAGTGGACCCACTTTAATATGCTGACTGCATTTTGAAGAGGGTGACTTTAAAAGGGGGGGGGTTGTAATAGATCATCACTTCAAATTGCTGCTTCTTGGCATAATGTCCATTTGAAAAAGGAGCTGGGATATGATGAGGGACCCTCTCACTTAGATGTGCCTTCACACATTCTCCAAATCCACAATCATACCTTTTTCTCCATCTGAAGAAGGACCTTTGTGCTGGCTTTGTTCAGAAATTATTATATTTGCTGTTGTATTCATGGTTTTTCCATCCCCATGCCTTCTGCTGAACCCAACCTTTGGATGTTTTTGCTTTCCTCCTCTTCCACCCCATCCTCCCTCTCTCCTGCAGCATCACAGAGAAATGCTTAACTCAAAACAGTGTTCTTTTGCTGGCCAACTCATTTAACCAGTGCAATAGAGTCTGCGACATGGAAGTCAGGTAAGACATTCAAGGCCCTTTAGGAAGCTAAGTGGGTGCAGATTTGGGTGGGCCCAGATAGATTGTGACATGGAGAACCTCTTCTCCTCCGTCCGTTACACAGAGGCACAAAGGAATGGAAATGTCAGAGAAGGCCACCTAGTTTTGTTGGCTAGAGGTTGCAAAAGAGAACACACAGTGAATCTTAGTAATGTAACAATAAACTGTACTGCTTCCGAGAGTGGAGAATTATTGACATACACAAAAAGTATATGTATACAACGAGTGTCACTGAATAGTAAAACAAGTTACTCTTTTATAGCTCCAAGTGGAAAGTCCCAAAGTAACAACTGAGCTTGAGCATTAGTACGTAAATAACACATGTACTGAGAAGCAACTATAACTGTTCATGTCAGATGACAAGGTCAATCCTCTGACCATTCAAGTGAAGCTTTTTCTTTCTGTCCATATCTAGATCGAGTAAAAAGGCTATTCTGCATTTTGTGGAAGGCGAAGGAAATCAAGAAATATACTGCAAGTATGTGCAAAGCAGATCATCCTTCCTTTGTTGTAATGTTGTTTGCTTCATATGTGCTGAAGAAGACCCGTGTGCTTTAAAAAATGCAGGAAGCATGGTGAGAAGTGTAGCTTAGATTGAGCCATCACCCTGTTGGTTAAATATATTCTATTAATAACCTTAGAACTGCAGAGCTGGAAGGGACCCTCTGGATCATCAAGTCCATCCCCTGTCAAGGAGGCCCCATGGGGGAATCGAACTCCCAACCTCTGGCTCCACAGTCGGAAACCTAAACCTCAGAGCTACCCAGCGGTCACAAGATTTTACTGTACTTTGGCTTCCTGAGCCTATGCAAAGTGTCCCCTGCCCTCTGCTCTTGTTGTTGGCGCACACTTTTTATAAGGGGATGCCCACGACTCAAGTGGGCAGTAGTGCCACCTTGGGTACCCACCCAAAGAATGCCCCCCCCCAACAGTAGTATACTGGATGTGACCGGCTCCTGCTGCTTGACCTCTCATTTATCTTCTGTCAACCAGGCTGGTAGGTTGCGGCATCGGCCAGGAGGGTATGGACAGGCTGTGTTCCATCCTTGAGACGGGCGCTCATCTTGCAGAAGTGGAGTAAGTGAGATTCCGGACTGCTA
Organism: Pogona vitticeps; assembly: GCF_051106095.1. Classification (NCBI taxonomy): domain Eukaryota; kingdom Metazoa; phylum Chordata; class Lepidosauria; order Squamata; family Agamidae; genus Pogona; species Pogona vitticeps. The sequence continues at coordinate 25,316,716 of NC_135792.1, forward strand.
TGGTTGCTGTCCTCAAACAGAACCTGGGATAGACTGTGTCACGTCAGAGGAGTTCCTCCTCTGGCTTGGCGATGCGTTCTTTGGTGGTGAAATGACAGCATGACTCAAGATGCCACTAGAGGGAGAAAGAGCTCGCCCTTTGAACCGCTCAGGGCATGATCCAGTGCCAGTGAGATCACACAATGCGCAGGAGATGGTGAACCAGCCTGAACTGTGCCCAAGCTGGACCTTTTTGCTCCAGCAGCAAGGGTAACTTTTTTTCCCTGGGAGCCAGGCAGGCGCAATATCCCTACAGATGGAAGGCTTACTTTAAGGGAGATAAAACATCACAGAGAGAGAGAGAGAGAGAAATGAAACATTAAAGACAGTGAGAGCAAATGAGCAAAGAACTATAAAAATTACTATAAAAACAGATGCCACCAATCAATAACTCACAGGACAAAAGCAGACGAAAAATGGGCGGTCCACTGGGGTCGGTGTGTAGAACCTCCTTGAAGAGCCACATCTTCTGTGGTCTCCTGAATGTCCACAGGGAGGGGGCCAGGCGGGGCTTCTCTGGAAGCTGCTTCCTCAAGGCTGGAGCCACCGCCAAGAAGGCTCTGCCTGTTGTAGAAGACTTACAGGCCTCCCTCATGGTGGCCACCCACTACTGCTTAGCCTATGGTGATCTAATAGCTTGGGCAGATGACACTGGGGAGAGATATTGCACCATGATTGCACCATGAAACCCCTTTTGATTGCACCATGAATCACACCATAAACTTGTGCTATGTAGGCTGCCAGGGTTTAAAGTCCTGCATGCTTTTGCAAGTATAACATCAAGTGACATTGACTTCAATATGTTTTCAGTCATTGATAGATATCTCTCTCTCTTTCCAATGGGAATTCACATTATATTCTCTTCCCCCCCCCCCCCCAGTCTTTCTGGCAACCATCTTGGCAATGAAGGATTGAGGTATCTCTTAGAACATTTGCCGAAGACCCAGGCCTCATGCCTCATAAAGTAAGTGAGCACAATCCTGGCTCAAGGAAGTGTTTGTGGGATTTTAGGTGCCCAAGACCCAAACCCACTGCTGGCTCAGGTTCTCCATCCACCACCTGTGTTCCATGGATCAGAGACTGGGAAAGTTACTTCTGGACTAGAGCTGAGGTCCTCAAAAGGCCGTCCTTCCCATCTCTACCACTTGTACCCACGTAGATGTCATCTCTTGGGCAGATTTTCCTCAAGTTCTCAGATCTTCTGCTAGGACCAGGATTTTGCTGCCCCTCCATGACACCCTGTACCTGACTGCCTAATCGGGTCAGTGGTTATAAATAAACGGTACGATCCGTTGTGAGAATAAGCCCTCAGATTCTTGAAAAGGGGTGCTTTGCAACCCGTTGATTGAATGTCAATTGGCCTGTAAGCCCTAAAAAGATCCAAAACAGAAAAATCACCCAAACGACAGGCAACATGTTTCCTCTCTTGTGTAGGATCAGCCGCAACGGGATCTCTCAAGATGCAGTTCCCCATCTTGTTAATGTCCTCACCGTGTATCCAAATATGGCAGAAGTTCATGTGAGGTATAATTGCTTGGTGGCGGTTGATTGTATGCATCCTGGAACCCATTTGGACCTGGGGGGGGGGAAGCATAGAATTAGAGAGAGACGCTTCACGTGTCTTGGTTTTTATTGAGGGATTTAGTGGAGAAAAGTATTCACTATTTATCAAAGGGAACAAGCGTCCCGTATGAAGCAAGGGGGTAGAGTGTCAAAGTGTTTGGGGTGAGGGGAAGCATGCCATAAGCATGAAAAAAAAATGAGTTGGAAATGTGGAGAGTGGATGGCTTAAGAAAGAAAGCTCCCAGCAAGCACCAGGGTGGGAACAGGAAGTTTGGGTAGAACTAGGCCTAGCTCGGCCTCAGTTTAGGCCTTTCCCCCCAGGTGAGCCACACTTGGGTATCTTTAAAATGTGTGCCACTCTCAGAATTGAGAGAATTGTGGGATTTGTAGTCAAAGAAATTCAAAAGTCCCATTCCTTTGTAAACTCTCAAGAGTGAGGTGAAGAGCAGCTAGGACACGTTGTAGAAACACTCACAGTGAGTTCAGAGCTTGGAAAAGCTTCTTCCCAGTCAGCATGCTGGGGAGTTCTGGAAATTTTATCTCCCTAAAACGACTTCTCCAAGTTCTGATCAATGTAGGAGTAACCTGATCCTTGGTAAGAAGGGGAGTGAGTGTCTAATTGGATCGTGAAACAGCAAAGCACAGATTTTTGACGGGACAGAATTAAGAGCTTCCCTTCATTTCCAGTTATATATTTCAGAATTTGGGTATGTGCCATTTGAATCTCAGAAGTGGAAGGCTGGAAGCTGAGTCGTTTAGTCTGGAATGCAAAAGTAAAACAACGACCATACTAACATGGCAGACTGTTGCCTGTTTGGGGTTTCTCTCTGCCTAAATATTTTAGCTGGCTTTGTTTATTTGTTTGTACTTTCAGATGCCACTGTTTTTGCTATGTTTTGTATGCCCTTTTTGTTTTGCGTTTTTTTGTGTGTGTTTTGGAAACTTGCAAACTCGCCCTCAGAATGCTGCTGGAGGTCAGGCTCTAAATCTCCAATATATATATATATTTTTAAAGTACAGAATGCAGGTCTGTTCTAGGTTCATCTGACTAAACCATAAACGGAAAGAAAGAAAGAAAGAAGGAAGGAAGGGGAATATCCACCCAAATAAGCCAGAGTCATCTTTCATGTTTCTTACCTTGCCTTTATTTTCCCCTGAAGCTGTGTTTATTTTCTTTCAAGTCTGGGGTCCGAGGAAATGCTGTTCTTCACCTTACGGAGAGAAGTTAACTTTCAGAAGATCGTGAGGTAATGGACAGTGGACCGTCTTAATAAGATGCCCAGACAGATGTTGTATATACAGTCGCCATTGTCAACGGGGGCCCACCTGGAACATCTGAAGGGAGCCCCATGAGAAGTTTCAGAAATAAATTTGTCCATGTTCTAGCCTTGTTTGACAAGGAGCCCTGGAACCTGAGAGGAGCTCCTTAAAGGAAAAAAAAAGGTTGAGGAAGGCTCATCCACAGAAAGAGGAGAGATTGTCAACTGTTACTTATGGCAAATCAGCAAACTCCCTCTTGCTTTGCTAAGCGTCCGGCTTCAAGAAATGTGCCCCATCTGGATTGACATAAGACAATGGGTTCCCAGCCTTGGGTCCCCCAGATGTTCTTGGACTACAACTCCCAGAAATCCTGGCCAGCACAGCTAGTACTGAAGGCTTCTGGGAGTTGGAGTCCAGGAACACCTGGGGACACCAGGTTGGGAACCCCTGCTCTACGTGTCTTCTTCCTTGCCCAGTGCCATCCATATTATGAAGACTGTGATTGTTTATACCTTTTTGGGAATTACTTAAGCCAGCGTTTGGCTCAAATGCCTACTTTATTGCATTTAGTGATTAAACACCAGTCTGTTCTATTCACCCCTATTTTATTTCCTTCATTCTTCCAGGCTAAATCACTGCAGCTTTCACGGAGAACAGCGGGCGCGGCTGATTGCTGAGCTGGAGAAATGTACGACCTTGAGCGATGTCACGTATGTTTTCCTGTTTCTATGCTAACCGCTCTCCTGCCCTTATGGATGGTGAAACTTCACTGCGATTACTTAGGAACTATCTATTATAGGTTACAAGATTGTTGTTGTTGTTGTTGTTGTTGTTGTTGTTGTTGTTGTTGTTGTTGTTGTTGTTGTTGTTCTTCTTCTTCTTCTTCTTCTTCTTCTTCTTCTTCTTCTTCTTCTTCTTCTTCTTCTTCTTCTTCTTCTTCTTCTTCTTCTTATTATTATTATTATTATTATTATTATTATTATTATTATTATTATTATTATTATGCTTTTAGGTCAACCAACAATGGCATGACACTCAGCAATATCGAAGATCTGTTTCGGGCCATGAGGAAACCAACAGGAACACTAAGAATAAGGTAAGAATGTCTATTCCATCATTTAACTGAGTTTGATCTGCTGGAGAATATACAAGATTTGGAATTTCCTTCGAGTCCTTTGTTCCGTACAGGGGTCGGGAACCTTCGGCCCTTAGTGCCTTCCTGCCTCATCTACTGGGCTTCTTCAAGGCCCCCCTCTCTGGCTGTAAAAGAGGGAATGGCTGGTGTATTGCGGCTAATATAAATGTTGCATTCATATCCGAAAATCACAGGGAATATTTTTATATCTCTTCCAAAACAAAACTGCTTTAAGATGATTTGCAAGATAAAAATTGAGAGCAGGGGTGGGCAACTTGGGTGTCTCTCCAGGCCCATTTTTTTCTCTTTCTCCTAGAACCAGCCACAGAGCACACAAACCTTGGAAAGGGCTAAAAAAATATGCCCCCCAAATTTAGAAAAATAACAACCAAACATCTCTGGGTTGAGATATTAGCAGCTGGAGTGAGTACGACTCCCACCCTCCTTAAAACAAAAACTGCAAAAGAGAACCTATTTTTATAGATATTGATACAAACATAATAATCTTTGCACTGGGCATGAGGGATCTTGAGCTGGAATGCAGAAATGTCTTCATTGGAAGCATGTCTCCTGCGGGTTGAACTTTGTTGAAACTATTTTAAAGCAATTAAAAAGCAAAACAAAATGCAGTCGACTCATACAGCAATCAAAAAGACATAGCAACATGACGGCAGGGTTACAAAACATGAAATACAAATGGGCACCCATTTGTTCAAGAACACTGGTTCAGGAATATTTACTTCCCCCTAAACAGGAGTGGGCTTGTGTTGTGATTTAAGGGGGTGGGTGGGAAACTGTTGAAAAACTCAGGAGAGAAAATGCTCCAGACTAAAGGGAGAAATGTGTTCATGTTCTTCTTCTTTTCAGCATAAAAGAAGCATGGGTGGAAAATGAAAGTATCGCCGTCCTTCTGAAGTTGGCTGCCGAAGGCCAGGGGAACATCACAAGCATCACGTAATTTAGTTCTCCATATTTAAGATAATCATCCATAATCTCAGGAATGCAGAGCTGGAAGGGACTCTATTGGATCATACATTCTCTCCAGTTATCTTGTAGTCCAGAGGTTCTTGGACTACATCTCCCAGAAATCCTGCCTGAAACATCGAGGGGCGAAGGATTCTCGGAGCTGCAGTCCAAGAACACTTGGATTATTCTAAACTGGAAATCACTCTAAGAGTTATATATAAGATGGGCAGACCGGGGCTGGAAAGAACACTGTGAAAAGCAGCCGAGGATAATTTTTCCCTCCCAAGAATGCATTCTCATTTCTGAAGAGCAGATTTGGGCAAGGAAGTAGTAAGAAATCTATTTGCTTCAGTTTTTTTTTTTTTTAAATGCAGAAGTCCCAAATATTTGTTTCTCAAATCTAGGCACAAACTGGGGGGGGGGGGAACCTCACACAGCAAATTTTCAGACTTTTTAAAATTTTGTAGTACCGTTTGCAAATCACGAAAAGGTGGGGGAAAAATACAGAACTTGTAAATGCGACTTAAAAACAGGACAAAATTCTTAATCCCAGACAAACTCTGTCAGCATGTCCCTCATGGATTTGTAGTGCAAAAAAAATAAATTTAAAGTGTATGAAAGCACATTATACGGGAGAAAATATAGACTGGATGAAAATATCGGGGAAACTTTGTAGGAAAATGTGGAATGGGGAGAGGCACACACACAGAGACACACAACGCATATTGTCCTTGGAAACAACATGAACTCCCTTATAGCTTCATTTTTATTTTATTTTTTTGCTGAGGAGCTGTATTTCATTCTGCCTGACTTTGTGTTTTGCCTCCATAGGAGAAACCACACTCTGTGGGTTGTGGATCAGGAATTCCCTCCTATGGTGGAGCAAGCAGAATCTGTGGTTTGCAGGTGAGAAAGTGGTTGTTTGCTTTACTTCTTTAATTCACCCCCACACCCCTTTCCCCTATTCTTTGCTTGTATAGTGATTGCTCATTGCATAAAATCATTGGACGCCATGTTCCTTTTTCCTATTCCTGCTATAATTCTTGGATTTGTACTGTTTTTCTCATGTGGTGATGCTTTTCAGGACGTGAGATAATAATAAACTCTGCATCACCAGGCAATGTCACCCTTAAAGGCAGAGTTACAGAGCTTGGTTGCATCATTGGCAACCTTTGCGGCATCTTTTTTCTGCTTAATTTTCAGTTGTCCACATGGAGGGGGGTCTTCACAGGTTGCTGCTTGCGATGCAGCTTTTCCTCTCTGTTGTGTTGTCCTTTAATCCTGTGTTATGTGTATGTCTGAGGCCTGCAGGTTGCGTCCAAATGACCTAGAAGCCAGAGGAGTTCACTTCCGGACGAAGCTCATAGAAAAATGCAGACAGCTCCAGGCTTTGAAGTGAGTCTGTGCTTCTTCACCCTTCCTTCTCCAGTATTTAAATCATCATCATCACCGGAAAAAGAAACAATTCATTCAGCTGAATTCATCTTCCTTGGTGGGAGGAGAGGAACTGCATCTCTAAAGGGTTGCTATCATGATCTCTCATTTTTTCCTGGCGGAGCGCCTGTATCTTTCATGCACCGTGTGAAACTCCCAAATAGGAACCCTTCTCCTATCCCTGCTTGTTGCAAACAAAATCCCTGGAACCCAGGGTTAAAAAAACAGAGCAGCTCTTCCATTAAAAAAAGTTGTTCACAACCCTGTTCCCCTGAGCCCAGACGGTAGGAGAAATGAACACAGACACACACCAGATTTTAGTGGACAATGCCATGCAGGGAGAACGGAAGGGTTTTCTGGGCGCTCTGTTTTCTTTCCCCCTTTCTTTGTTCGGTCACCAGGGAAAGCACTGATCTTACAGTGAGTAGAGAGGCTTCTTGTGACAGTCATAGAGAAGGGAGTGAGTGAGGGACTTTAAATGGGCAATGCAAGGGGCCCCACTCTTCCCATCACATTGCCTGGGGGGCGGTTCATTTCATCCTCTTTTCTCAGCCCTCTCTTTTCTAGTCCATTGGAACAGCACACAGGTTTATGCAAGGAGGGGGACTGTTTATTTCTGCAGACTTTGATGATTTAATACATGACTTTGAAACAGGCAAGGGCAAGGAAGGTTCATTTCTAAGTTTTAAGGGCATTCTGCAAAACACTCTCCTCCATTGGTGAAAGTTGAGCCTTCCTTATCAGGAATTGATCGCTTCTGTTCCCCTTTCCCTGCTTTTAACAGCATTGAGTCGTTTAACATGTACAATCTATTGGGTACAGTGTCACTCCTTCCTCTGAAAGCCCTAGCCTCTTTGCTTCACCTTATTTTTGTCCTAGAAATCCAAATGTAACCCAGATTCGGCTACTAATTTAGTACTGGGTCAAATATAGTTCACGTCCCTAGTGTAGACATTTTTCCAGGAAGTAGAATAAGCGCACAGTCAGCAATGCGCATAGCTGGATTTCATGTAGCATTTTGCAAAATGCCTGCAAAACACATAGCTTCGGTCCCAGCAGGTTTATGTAGACAAGACATGTTTTTAGAAGCCCGTTATCTCTGACAGCGGGCCAGGCTTAACAGCTACAGCCAAATGGGGAAAGCCCTGCCAACGTATCCAGAGCTTCCTCATCGTTCAGGTTTTTCAATCAGCACATTTTATTTTGATCCTATATTCATTTTAATTGAAAACCCTGTCTTCATGGGGGAGTTGGTACTGTGGTAGATGAGCATATCTACATAATATGGAGATTGTTGCTTTTTAATTGTGTATATCAGCAACATGGAGGTCTGTGTCTATCTGTTGCTTATCAGGACTGGAGGAAAAGGCTACAATTGTCCTATCCTGCTGTGATTCTGCCACCTTACCCCCCCCCCCGGCATATTTATTCGGGAGATGAATTTCCCTCCACAGGGGATGAAAGAGTTAAATCTTCCTTCCTTGCCTGCTGGAATACCGATGATTAATTTTCACCAGCCTCCACACAAACAGGTTGCTCTTTGCATTTCCGACATCCTGTGTCTTAATGACAAATACATACAATTTATGCATAACATGAACAAGTTACTTTTTATGGACTATAACCCCCAGATTCCCCCTAGTGACACTGGCTGGGCGATTCATCTAGAGGAGGGCAGGATTTTGGAATCCAGAAAAGTAACTTATCTGTGCTCTGATTAATGTCATGACATGGTCCTCTGGGAGGCTCTGTGCTGTCTGAAGACAAAGGGTAGGACCTCTTTAGATGCTGCTCACTTTCAGCCACTTTGTCCTCTTCCAAATGAATACCTGGCATGCATGCTTTTTTTATCATTGCAGCTGTTCCCAGGTAGAGTTTACAGATGCTGAAGCAGAAATAGTCTCGGATGCCCTGTTGGATTTTCCAGCATTGAAGAAGCTTGAGTATGCTTTCTCTGGACTGTTCTGTGGTTAAGATTCTGGTGGAGGATGGCCATTCAAACCTCATGGGGATAGTGGCTTTGCTGCAGATTTTAATCAGAACTCGCTGGATGGCCACCTTAGTGGTTGAGGTCTCTGGCTGTGGAGCACAACAGAGCATCCTTTTATAAGCTGTCATCTCCCTGTCCTCCATTTGAGCTCTTCGTTTTGGGGGGGTCCTGTCGCATGGCTCATAGAACGCACAGACCGATGTGCTTTTTCCCTGTTTGGTGTTGGTGAGCAGAACATGATGGTCCTTTGCTGACCTCCTTTATTCTTTCTTTTTTAAAAAATTCCAGGTTAACTTGTTGCAGATTCTCTTCTGCTGGATTCAAGCGGCTGGCTGCAGCGTTGCATCGGTGTCATGCCGTTGAAGACATTGAGTAGGTCACAAGGGTTGATGGTAGGACGTAAAGCTTGGTCTTTGAGACCCTAACATCTAGCATCTCCCACCCAGTAGCCAGGCATTCTAGAGCAGTGGCCACCACCACAGAAAAGGCTCCAGTTTTTGTAAAAGAAAGAGATTTTGTTTTGTTTTGGGGTGGGTTTTTTTTTTACATTCACGTATAGTACATACTGGAATGACACCTGTCCACTCCCTCAACAAAATCTGTTGTCCGATTCTTCTCTACATCACAGGCTCAACTTATTGTTTCTACATCTTGGCAAACCCTTGTAATTTTTTTTTGCCAGTTAGAATTTGGGGATCAATTGCAGGTTTGTTCCCCCCCCCCCCCGGTCTCCTTTTCATGGATCTACGTACAATGTCTATCATTGGGGGGGGGTGGCAATTCCTCGTTAGGGATCTGTTGCAGAGTTAAACTCTGACCTCACTTTTTCCTACTAGAGAAGGGAGGGAAAAGAGTGAGCAAGGCAAACCATTCCTCTTGGTTTGGTGCAAAACCAGCGATGATCATAATTCTCTGCTGTGCAGGAATTACTGCCTCATTTTAAAAGGAAGAAAGAGGGGGTGGAAATATGCCACTTCAGGTTCCCGTTCGCACCCCCTTGTGGGCAGCCCATTGGCAACCTGAATACATAACTGTGGTGCTTTCTCTTTAGCTTTTCCAAAAGTGAACTCAGTGTGGACGGAGCCAGGGTGTTGCTCACAGCACTAGAAGGCAAGCATCACTTGACGAGCTTAAGGTAAGTTGCCTTTCAGTCATCAAAGGGTGCCCTTCAATAAGGTCATTCCGGGTTACATTGCTCGACCTCTAACACCCCAATTGTCTCTGTTTCTCAGCCTTGGACCTCTGAATCTTGGCAATGCAGATATCCTGATCCTGATTTCAGCGCTTTCCATGTTATCTTCCCTGAGACGACTTAGGTGAGTGGGTCCACCCTTTCAACCCGACGGCGGGATTTTTAATCAGGCTAGTTTGTAAAGCTGGGCGGATAGTTCTGTGAGTTAGGTCTCTGTCTACAGAGCCAGAGGTTGGGAGTTCAATCGCCCCCGCTGAACCTCCTGGGAGAAGAGCCAGCCTGTGTAGCCTTGGGCCAGCTGCACAGTCTCAGGATGGTTTGAGAAGGAGGGAATGGTGAACCACTTTTGAGTATTCTCTACCTGGAAAACCCTAAAAGGGGCTGCTGTAAGTCAGAACTGACCTGATGGCACAGAATTATTAGTGTTATAAACCCCCAACTTGGGAGAGAAAAATATTACTCATTCAAATTCAAAATTTTGAAAATTATCCAGCCGGCTCTCTTTAAACCTCTGGCTTCTGGGATAGGGTTGTGTGAAATTCACCCCCAAATCTTTGACTCACCTAAGCTGGCCACTCAGATTGCATGATGCTACAAATCTTCTACAGAATAATGTTTGGTATTCCGTTACTGTTTTCCAGTTTGACCAATAGCCATCTCAACAGTGAAGCCTGCTATTGCCTTGCAGAGGCTCTGAGGAAGGCTGTTCACATGGAAGAAATAAAGTAGGTCCATATTTTTCCCGCGAGTTTTCCCACCAGGCTGGCTCTGGTCACAGAATTGAGCCACATGGCGAAAATGTTTTCATGCAGATAATCTCTCCTTCAGCACCCCAAGGTCATCGCCATGGCCTGCCTAATGGGAGGGCCGGCCCTGATGTTGCTTTACTCGTCTGCATCTGTCAGGCGGCCCCTATTGAGACCTTTCAGGGCTACAGAGGAGAGGAAATGCCCGCCTGAGCTGCCTCATCAGTTTTATCCACATTGAAATGGGTGCAGAAAGTGTATCAGGCCATCAGAATTGCGTGTTGTATAGTTGTGATTAGATTCTCTGTTCACATTCCTACTGGCTCCTGTCTTTAATGGGAGAAGATAAGAGATAGCCAGGTGAAAAAAAATGAATGCACATCAATGATAATGTGAATGTTTTCTTTGCTCTTAACAAGCTATGGGGGTTTCTTTTCAAGTTTAAGCTACAACAAGATCGACGACGCTGGGATGACAGAAATAGCAAGAGCCGTTCGGGAAATGCCGAAGGTGAAGCAAATCATGTGAGTCTCTTGGGTCTGTTTCGAGCCAGTCAAGGATCTACAGACTAGAGATCTGGTTTATGGGAAAGATTGTGGGAGTTGGAAAGATCCCAGCTGTTGTCCCCCCCCCAAAAAAAGCCCTCAAAAGTCACAGAGCAGGTGCCTCACTGTGGGAGAGGAAGGAGTTATGGAGGGTTTATGTAGGTGTCAGGATTCACTGAGAAGGTAAATGTTAAAGTCCCTACATGATGGTGTCCAAGGTCCAAAGGGGGTGAGCAAGCGAGGATTATTAGGTGAATGGGAGGGGTGATGCTAGATGACATTATTCAATGCCTTCTCACAGCGACCGTTTGTTCATATACAGCCATGGTTCCCAATCTTGGGTCCCCAGATGTCCTTAGACTAAAACTCCCAGAAGCCTTCACCCCTAGTTGTGCCAGCCAGGATTTCTAGGAGCTACAGTCCAAGAACATCTGGAGGGGGGGACCCAAGGTGGAGAACCACTGATATGGAGGAACCAAGACGGGCCTGGAGGAACAGTGAGATAGGTCTGGGCAAGCTTTGATCGGTTCCTTAGGTCACAAGATCTGGGTTGGCAGCAAAAACTGGACATGGTTAGGGTTGAGTGTGAGCACACAGGAGCTAAACTGTGCCTCATTTGCAGCTGACTATTAACACCCGATCATCTTGCACATTGTTTTAGCCTCACATGCAACAGCATTGGCTGTGTGGGAGGACAGCATTTTATGGAAGCTTTGGCCAGTAGCAAGAATCTGGAAGTGCTCCGGTAAGCCAGAATGTCCACCCCAAAATTTTCAGCAAGCCTATAGAGCATGCTTCTATGCTTGGCCTCCCAAGTTCTGTCTCTTTCTCTCATCATCTCCATCAGCCTTCCACCGTTCTCTGCTATTTATGATTCAGGTTGTCAATTTTGGTTTGTGCTGTTAACATGGTGCATGCTCGGATATCCTAAGGGAGAGGTTTTGATTAATCAGAACAAACTATACACACCAAAGTGTGCTGTTACAACGTCAAGTTAGTGGGGCAAAGAAGAGGTACGTACTGCTGTCGGAAAGGGCAGATCCAGCCTAGCAGTCTGAAAACATGTAAAAATGCGAGTAGATAAAGAGGGACCACTTCAGTGGGAAGGTAACGGTGTTCTGTGTCTAGTTGTGCTGGCCATGTGACCAGGGAAATGGTCTTCGGACAAATGCTGGCTCTATGGCTTAGAAATGAGGATGAGCACCGAGCCCTAGAGTCGGACACAACTGGACAAATTGTCAAGGGGAACCTTTACCTTTACCTAAGCAAAAACCCATGCAACAAACCATCCCACTAGAGCCTAAGAAACTTAGGGACATGTACTAAGAGTATGGCATGCATTCTGAACCTGCTCCTTTCGCTGGCATTTGGGGAGATGCTGGCATTCCACATTCTACTTTCTTTCAGTTTGTCGAGAAACAGGATCGGAAATGAGTGTTTGGAAAAACTGGCTCCTATTCTGGCTTCTATGCACCACTTGAAGGTCCTATGGTAAGCATTGTCCTGTCCTGTCATTGTGTCCTGTTTGACCAGTACTTGGAGGGGCTCTGTGCATCACTGCCAGTAGCTGATCCTGCCAGCCTGATCTGTGCTGTGCTTCCGCACTACCCCTAGAAATCGTCAGAGGGCGCTGTCGCAGGTCAGCTGTCCTGAGGAGCCAATGAGGATCCATCTGGTCTTATAAAAGGAGTGACTCCAGTTCAGCTCTCTCAGTCTCTAGGATGACCGGCTCAGGGAGAGACAGGAACCCACTCTCAGCAGGGGAACAACAGAGCTTGGAAATGGGGTCTTTTTTGTTGTTGTTGTTGTTGTTGTTGTTGGATGAGCTATCCCATAATTACTCAACCACTATGGTCAGTGTGGGTTGGAGACACTGGGAAAAGTAGTTCAACTTGGCCAACCCCTGAAGGACAGGGAGGAAGTGGAAGTCCCGTGTGTCTCTTCAGATCCATTTTTGATGCTTCACAAGATCCCACTGAAATTTCCTCTTGTTCTTCTCTCAGCCTGTCTTCCTGCAATATCGACTTTGAGGGAGTGGCTCATCTGGCCGGAGTTTTCTCGAAATGTCAACAGATAGAGGAAATCAGGTAAATGCAAGTTCGGAGAGAAAAGAAGCCAAAGCTTCATTTTGCAGTAACAAAAATATGATGATACAATCATATAGACTCTTGACTTATAGCTCAGTGGTTTAGCTCTCTGGCTGCAAAGCAAGCGGTTGGGAGTTCGATTCCCCCCCCCCCAGCCTCCTTGTCAAGGACTGGACTCCAGCTGTGCAATTCGATGATGATGATGATGATGATGACTAACAAAATCAGGAAAAGTCCCCCAAACCGGGGAAAACAGGAAAAACTGAAAACAAGGATTGCCTCCAAATTGTGTCAGGGCAGGATCTGACACTCAAAAGACAGCGTGCAGCTTTCCCCCTTTAACGGATGTATTTTAGGAAATAAAAAGGTAGAAGGAGGCGGGAGGGCGACAGACAGAAGAGGATGATGCTTAACCCTTTGCACAGTACAATTCGAAGAACGAGGCTAGAGGGTTGAATATTTAAAAGACTCATCCTATGGCTGAAAGTTGTTTGCCACTTATAAATAATTGCGAGCACATTATATTCTTCCAGTGATCAGTATATTTATTTTTTTAAAACTGCAATGCTTCGGCCTCATTGCCCTATTTCACTTTGCAGTCTATCATCAAACAGCCTTGGGGACCGAGGCGTTACAGTCCTGGCAGAGCAACTGCCCCAGTCCTCCCGACTCAGGAAAATGAAGTAAGTCTTCTCCTGCTTTGATTTGTTGGTTTAAATCCAACGAAGGCAAGGCGCATCCTTAAAAAGCTGGGAGGGATTCCATAGAGCTTGATTCCTGACCTACCAGACTTGCAAAAGAAGTGTGTGTTGACCATCCAATGACCAATCAGAGAAGCAGAGCCATCTTATTGGCAAGATACATCAGCAAGGAAGGTTCTGCTGTGACAAAGCAGGTCTTTAAAGTGTGGTTATGAACTTCAAACAAAATATCATTGTGATGGATATTGATTATATCCTCAGTGTACTGTTGGACTTTCTAAAGGAGAGGCCAAGGTTCCTTGGTTGAAGTCCCCTGTTTATGAATGCAGACTAGGATTCAATATAGATTAAGGAGCAGCCGATTCATCTTATGTGATAGGGAAGGTGAGCCCAAAGAGAAGTGTCCACCTCTATAAAATTACCATTCCCTGGGTTTCTACCCAGGGCTAGCAGTTGGCAGTAAAACCAGGGTGAAACTTGCTAAAGTTCTGCAAAACTTGTTTCTTTATTTCCTGCTTTATTTAGACTGAAGGCCTGTGGGATCAGTGATTCTGCCTCTGAGTCTCTGGCCCAGGGAATTAGCCGTTGCCTCCTCCTTGAAGAGGTTGAGTGAGTATGAATGGGAGGGTCCTTGTATTCTTTCGTCTATGAGTAGTGGGTGTCTGATGGTTTAGGTCTCTGGCTGCAGAGCCAGAGGTTGGGGGCTCAACTTCCCGCTGTGCCTCTTTGATAGGAGCCGGACTCAGTGATCCAGAGGGTCCTTTCCTGCTCTGCCATTCTAATGATGGGGATGTCAATTCTGACTTCTAGTGACTCTTTCCAAAGTTTTCTAAGTAGAGAATGCACAGAAGTGGTTGACCCTCCCTTTCTTCTGGGGGGGGGGGAGCCCTGGGACTGTGTAGCTTATGCCCAAGGCCACCAGGGTTGGCTCTTCTGGGTTGCCCAGTGGGGGAATCAAACTCCTAATCTCTGGCACCACAGAGGCATAACACAGCCAGATTAACGGTTCTGGCTCTCTTTAGCCTGTCCTGGAACCAACTGGGGGATGAGACGGCGCTGCAATTAGCCAAGGTTCTCCCAAGGATGGTGACACTGAGACTCTTGAAGTGAGTACCGGTTCTGCTAACCCAAAGCCTTGGTGGGAAGAAACAACACTTAGTGAACTTGCTGGGCCTCACTAGAGGTTGAGCGAGCGTACTCTGATTTAGAGCAGAAGGAAGACCGGTATCTAGCAATATCCACAGCAAGCGTGTTTTGTATTTTATTCATTAGCTGTTTCTTTAGTTAACTTTAATGGTTACGTTATTCGTTCATTTTTATTGCATTCAGTTTCTAACTACTCCTAGAACGGCATACACATGAAAGAGACTGGAGAATATACTATATAAATACTCTATCTATCCATCCATCCAAAAACCCTTCCTTCCTTCCTTCCTTCCTTCCTTCCTTCCTTCCTTTCTTTCTTTCTTTCTTTCTTTCTTTCTTTCTTTCTTTCTTTCTTTCTTTCTTTCTTTCTTTCTTTCTTTCTCTCTCTTTCTCTCTTTCTTTCTCTCTTTCTTTCTCTCTTTCTCTCTCTCTCTCTCTCTCTCTTTCTTTCTTTCTTTCTTTCTTGGGCTATACATTCAAAAATTCTCTAGACAGACTCACACCCACTGACCCATAAATTTGGCTCACCTGGAGAAAAGGCCAAGCTGAGAAGGATGGCAACTTCCTTTCTGAACAGGAAGCTAGGATGGAGCCAAGCCCACATTGAGCAACAAAGCCTTCTCAGCTCGGCCTTGTCTCCAGGTGAGCCAAACCTAGGTGTCAGTAGGTGTGAGTCCGTCAGGTGGAACTCCTGGGATGGAGACATGAGATTTGTAGTCTTAAGAAATCTTGAAATTCCTGTGGCTTTTTGTTACGCACTTTCTATGCTAGACAGTTACAGCAATTTGTTAACCCTGCCATGATCATGGCTCTGACCCTAACAAATCCTGGTACGTTATAGTTTGGTGAGAGACCTTGAATGTTCCCGGTTATTCTGGGAAAGACTGTAGAGTTCTCCAGCACCGAATCCTAAGTCCGTCACCAAATGACACTAACCAGATTCCATGGGAAGATGCCAAGGTAGCGAAAGTGGGTTCAAGTTGTTAAAACAGTGTAGTGCAGATAGGCCTGGTCTGATAAAAGCATTCATACCCTTGTTATGCTTCTCCCTCCCTTCCTTCCAACAGTCTGGAGAACAACGGTATCACAGCCTGTGGTGCGGAGCAGCTAGCTGAGAAGCTTGCTCAGTGTCGAGGAGCCCAGTGTGTACGGTAAGTGCTCTGCGAAAGAGATTAGCTACTCACCCCAAGAGATACTTTTTTTTAAGTCCACTTCTTAATTTGGGGGCATACAGTGACCCAATGGGAGGACAGCTGGGTTAACCCATCCTGCCACATGGGAGGTGAGATTGTTTCAGGTGGGAATAAGGAGGCTCCCTCTTCTCTTCTCTTTTGTAAGGCTGCAGCTCTTTCTGAAAAAAGATCTAACTTTGCATTTCTTTTTCCCCACCTGCCTTCCTAGGCTGTGGCACAATCAGATCCCTAAGGAAGTTGAGCAGAAGCTAAGAGCCCAAGAGGCCCGCCTGCATTTCTCTTTCTCCTGAGAAAGCGGGAAAAACTGCAGGGAAAAAAACACATCTGTCTGGAGTGGCGGTCGTGTTCATTGCACAAAAGCAGTCTTGAGACAGAAAAAAAAGTGTTAAGGTCATCGGATCTCCTAGAGAGAAACAAAAACTTTTATTTTCTTAACCTCAAAGTGGAAGAAAATGAGAAGAGATTGGTGGAATCTTGAAGACCACCATTTTTTTAATATTTTGGCTTGGGGTTTCGTGAATGTCTTTCAAAGATCCTGCAATTTCAGTTTTGCAAGTATTATCCCTGCTTATGCAGGATATCAAAGTTTAGTTCAGGCTGCATGTACAGTAGGACCCCTCTATCCACGGGATCAGTATCCACTGATTCACTTTTCTGCTGCCTGAAAATACTACATAACCCCCTCCCCATATTTATGTGGATTTCCAGGTTGTATTTATCACAACTGGCCACCAGAGAGACCCAGACAATGTACTGTACAATGTATAGTGTTTGATAGGTCCGTGTTATTTGGTATCTGCGTGTGTGTGTGTGTTTGTTCTTAGAACCATTCCCTTGTGGATACCGTCATCCTGCTGTACTCTGAAGTTGAAATTTTCAGCAGTCTTTGCCAAGTTTAACAAGCATAAACAACGGGGGAAAGCTGGGTATTGCAGTGTGTACAGACTAACATGCTATTTTGTACAATTAATTTATTTTTGCAAGCTGTCAGGAGAGCAGAAGATATGGAGAACAAACTCTCGGGCTTGTGCGGATTGATCAGGCTGGGCCTGTGGAAATCTCTTTTTAAGTTGCCATACAGGAGCGAAACTTCAAGATTCGTGATTGTTTAACAGAAACAGGAAAACTGACTGCTGTGCCAAGTACAGTATTATATTCTGCTTTTTTCCTGAACTTCCACGGAGTAAATGCAGTTGTGTTTTTAAGGTATAATTAGGTTTCTCACCCGTTCATTCCCGGAGAGGGAGGCTTGGTGGCTTTCTACAGTGGATCTAAAACCACCAAGGCACTTTGAAAACTAACACGTGGCATTTAGAGTAAGCATCTTCTCTTTTTTTTCCAACAAACCCCTTCCTCGTTTTTTGCTGTCACTGAGAAACACAGCTTCCATGTCCGCTCCCAGGACATTTCCGCACTGATTCTCATATCTAGCTGTACCGTCAGGAAGGGCTGCTAGCGTGGTGGATATCGGGGACAAGGCCTTTTCGAGGGCAGCCCCAACGCCCTCTGGAATTCGTTTCCCGACAACTACTGTTTGGTTTTTAAGAGAACACTGAAAACATTTTTTATACTGGTCTTGAGTTTGTTCATGTGTGATGTGGTTTGGAACTATTTTAACTGTTGCTGTTTCCATCCCAGTTTCTAAATTGTGTATTATTATTATTTTTTTTTTGCAGTTCTTTTATTTATTGTTTGCGTGTGGTTGGTTGTTTTGCAAATGTTTCTGGGAGGGCAACGTTCCCCTCAAAAGAAAATAGGAAAACCTTTAAATAAATGTGTGCTTCCGGTGCCAAATTTGGGATCAGCATTTGATGGCGAAGAAAAATCTGTACAATGGGGGTGGGTGGAGGGATGGAGCTCCTTGCTGCACAATCTTGTACTACAAAACCCATCAACCCTGGCAACTAAAAGGGTAGAAAGGAGCTGTAGCTGAAAATCTGGAAGGCTTCAGGTTTTCTATCCCCACTAGCAAGAATCCTTGAGCAATTCCCGCTATAGGGCGCTTTGTCTTCCCCTGTGCCTTTCCAGTGTGTTGGACTACAATATCCATAAGGCTGTTGGCTGTGGCGATTGTGGGAGCTGGAGCCCAGCATAAGGAGGAATTTTCTTTAAAAGAAATGTCATTGTTCTGATCTGCCTGATGTGACTGGAAGAGAATTTGAAGAGAGATGGGAGGGAGGGGAGTAGCAGCAGGAGGGTGAGATAAAAGTAAAATCACTGTCATTAAAGTTCCTGGAAATCAGGACCCAAGGCCCTCCCGTCCACTGAGTTGTGTTCATCACTGCTAATTAAAAAATCAATAATGCAGTCAAATGTAAGTCCCTTTAAAGCCTCTTGGTGGTAGCCTGTCATCTCCTAGCAGACTTTCGTTGAACTGTCTAGGGTGTCTATATCTGATAGCTGGGTGTTTGTGGAATTAGGAAGATTTGTTTCTTGGGTTAAGGGAAATCGGTCTTCTCCGAGTTTGCTGTGCATTGGGCGATTTTCGCAGAGGTACGAACCCGAACAATCAGACTTGCCGCTGTGCGGCCTGTTTCCTTCCAAGCTGGCTGGACACGAAATCATTGGGCTCAAGCGACAGGAAGTCAGATTTGGGCTGAATATCAGGAGAAATTTCTTCACTGTTAGAGCCGTATGACGATTGAACCCATGACCTCGAAGGGAGGTAGTCAGCGCTCCTGCGCTGGAGGAAATCGAGAGACAATGGGGCCACCCTCTGCCAGATAGACTTTGATTTGAATCCCTGCCTTGAGGAGGGGGTTGGACTCGATGGTCTTAGAGGGCCCCCTTCCAACTCAATCATTCTCTGATTCTAGTCCCCCGGATTCCATTTCAGTGCAGAAATTTGTGAGGAGACATAACTGAGTCTTGCCAATGTGGCTTTCTAGCCGACCTTCTCCTGCAGTTGCCAGCCACCAATTGCTGTGGAATTCCGGAAATGCTCGTCCAAACAAACAAAAAGAACTTTTCCAAGGTCATGCTTATTATTGTCAAGCTGCTGCATAAACTCAAGAGTTAGCATGAATCAGAGCAGAAGCCAATACGCGAGCTTTTCTCAGATCGCCCAGTCAAATCCAATTAGTTTTTCTCCGTGTGGTTTTAACCTTTCCAGCAGCCTGACTTCACTTTGCATCTCGTCCAAAAGCTTTGACTGGACTCGTTGTTGTTCTGACATGATCCACCCTCTGCAGGTTATCTAACGTGGAGCGGGAAGCGGGAGCCGAATTCGGATCCCTTAAGGGCCAAGTTGTACATTACACAAAGCATGTGTAATTAGGGAGGGGCTTCCTAGAATAATAAGAGTTGGAAGGGGGGCCTCAAAGGCCATCAGGTCCAACCCCCCCCCCCCCCCCGCTTAAGGCAGGAACCTAAATCAAAGTCTATCTGACAGAGGGTGGTCCCATTTTCTCTAGAAGGCCTCCAGCGCCGGAGCGCTCACCACCTCCCTCTGAGGTCATGAGTTCCACTGTCGTATTGCTCTAGCAGTTAAGAAGTTTTTTCTGATATTCAGCCTAAAATCTGATTTCCTACTATAACTTGAACCCACTATGAGGTGTCCAGCACTCCGGGATAATCAAGAACAGGTCCTGTCCCTCTTCTGTAGGATGACCTTTGAAGTCTTTGAAAAGTGCTCTCCTATCTTGAGGTGACATTTAGCTGTCATTGCAGGAGCTCTCGACAACCCCTGTTGTTTACCAATTTGCTTGCTTTGTTTTGCAATAGGTCTTCTGGATGTAAACACAGGCTTTCATTTGCACATCTCATTTCCCAGATACTGCTGAACCCAGGCCTCTGAAACAGTAAAGTGACCCCAAGCAGAATGTCTTATCGATAGTTTGCCAAAATGTGTATCTTTGTTTATGATGTTTTATATGCATGCACACACATGATAGTATAGCGTGCATGCCTATAAAATGGAGACTTACCAGCTGGAATTGCATTTGCCATAGTTGTGCCATGGCTTTGGGTAGCAATTGGAAAAATGCATCTGTCCAGATGTTTCTGGATGGCATGTCTCATCTGCCTCATCTGCAAGTGGTACGGAAGTCCAATAGCTGGGAGGTCCCAGGCTGTTGCTCTTCAGTCTCTGGGAAGTGGGGAGACCTCCGATCACATTTCATGTCAACCATGCAGCTCCCTGCGTTGACCAATCCATTAACTCTTAACCTACTCTACTTCCAAGGGTTCTGATGGGAGTAAAATGGCTAGTTAGGGTATTATGGAAGTTGTAGTTTAGAAAATTAACATCCCCCAAGCCCTGGGAGTCTCCCCTTCTAATGACTACTGATGTGTAATGTGTAGTTTGGCCTTTCCCATCTCATCCAAGGCCATGCATAGATATAAATCAAGGAGAGGATTTAACCAAAGGGAAGCATTTGAAAGACTTCAACACTATTTTCTCAGGAGTAAATCAAACTGGATCCAATTGAAACTACTTCTGTGCAATACGTATATCCCACCCAAGGCCATGCATGTATATATGCATGGCCTTGGGTGGGATATATTGCACGGAAGTAGGTTCAATTGGCTTCCCTTTGGCTAAATCCTCTCTTCAGTTATTAGCAAATGGAGCGTGTAGTCCTGGTGGAACAGAGAAGGAACAGTGTGTCCATGACAAGCTGGAAGACTCAAAATACTGGAAAACACACAGAGCAATTTTGTTCTGTTTTGTTTTCTTGATTTGGGCAGGTAAATTCCTGTTTTCCATTGTCATTCTTTAACCCGGCTGGAGGAATGTGTACAGACAAGATGTGGCAAAGTGTAATTCGGTGTGTATTATGGCATTGACACACCCAAACCTGGGCGAGCCTATAAATGCCATTTCAATCAAATGGGTGGAGCAGGAAGTTGCCATGTGGACCCAATGAGTGTGAAGAAATACAGTACAAGCGTGGATAGGCAAATTCTGGCAGACTGGGAAGAACAGAGGCCACGGATTCTTTGAAGGACAGAACATCCTCCACGGAGGCCTCCGATCTCTGCTGGTTTGCAATCCAAATGAGCAAACGGGAATAAACATCCGCCTGTTGAGTAAACAGGAAAGGGACCGCCCAATGGTTACAACCATTACACACTTACAACCATTCTTGACAGCTGTTTAAAGGACTTGCCTTCGTCCTATGGAATCCTGTATGATGGCAGGTCATGTGCTCTCAAAATGCAGCTAAAGAGTGCAATGTAG
Source organism: Pogona vitticeps (assembly GCF_051106095.1). NCBI lineage: Eukaryota > Metazoa > Chordata > Lepidosauria > Squamata > Agamidae > Pogona > Pogona vitticeps. The sequence goes on from NC_135792.1 coordinate 25,337,895, forward strand.
AGTCTGTTTAGCAGGAATAACTTGGGATCTGTAGCATCAGGAGTAGCCCCTCTGGAAAAGTTACTTTTCTAAACTGAAATTCCCAGCATCCTGCAATGGTCAGGCCGGCTGGGGGATTATGGTGGCTGTCATCCAAGAAAGTCACTTTTTGAAACTCTGCTAACGACTCATTTCTTGCTTTTCAAGCTTGATGGAACCACTGAATATTGCGTTTAGCTCCAACACAGGAAATACAAGCTTTTGCCATACGGGGGCGCTTTCCCACAGTCTATTTTCCACTGGCAATTGACTAGCAAAAAAATGAAGAGGAGGATTCTTGCCATCTGCGGCCGGGTGGATGTCTTCTGTTGACAGGATCAAGCGTTGCTTGGGTTGAGGGGCCTGAAGCTCTTTCCCTCCCATATGTGTTATGTTTGCTAAGACTGGCGGTCATTGCAGGTAACAAGCCTGGGAGGCTCACAGCAGCCCACCCCTGATGGGAGCTAACCCATGGCATGTTGGTTTCACATGCAATAGCAAGGAACACTGGGCCACTATTTCTGCCTCCACCCTGACTGAACTGCCTGATGAACAGGATCTTCTAAATATTAACAGCTTTACCTTGGGGAATTCCCTACCATTGGCCATGCTGGGGAACCAATGGGAGCTAAACGCCGAAACATCTCGATGGCCAAAGTTCCCTGTCCTTGACTTAAAGGATCTGGTGAAGTGCCAAGTTTTAAAAATCCACACCGAACAACCTCCTGGTGCCTCTACCTTCTCAAACTCTATGCCTCTGGATTTATTCAAAGAGTTGGATTAAGGGAAGACTCCGAGAGGCTGGTTGGAGTCTGCAAAAAGTTTCTTTTCTGGACTTCTTCTCCTTCCTGTGCTCCCGGATAATGAACGTCCCCATGGCTGTCTGAAAGCGCATGCAGCCCTTCTAAACAGAGGGGTTGTTTCCCATTCAATCCAGTCTCTGGGGATAATTAGCTAAGAAGTTCTAACTCTTCCTGCAAATATTTCCCTGTTTATCTTCCCTTGAATGATCAGATGCAATGACCCGGACTTGTCATTTCTCCTTCTGTGTCAGAAGGATTCTAGTTTTCTGCACTGAATGTGTTTGGTGGTTTCTTGATCTTTATTCATTTGCTTCAGTATTTCTTGATCGGCCTGCCTCTCAGACACTCCTCAACTCCTTCTGCGAGCAGGGAGCAGCTGTACCTTTTCCAGTGGCTGAGTCTCATACAGTTTCCGTTATTTGGCGGTGTTTCTGCTGGTCTCATTGGGTCCCAGACATTTCTTAGCATCCGGCCTGACCCCAAGATAGCCTGTACTGAATCGCGAGGTTCTACACCATACAGTAGAACCGAGAATACATCGCAGGGCAATACGTAACGTGCAGTTTCCGGGCCAGTTTCAAGTTCTTGCCTCTTTTTCCGTTCCTCCTCCTCGACAAGGGTTACTCCGGGGTATCTCGAGGCTTACTTTTAACGCGTGGCTCTTACTCCACCGTTCCCCCCCCGGGACTCCGGGGTGGGCCTTACTTCGGCGCAAACGCGGCGCCTGGCACAGCGCTCCCTGGGCGGCGATGGAGAGGGGGGACCCGGAGGCGCACCGAAGCGAAAGTGTCGGTCGGGAAGGGAGGGAGGGAAGCCGAGGGGCGGGACGGGGAAAGCGAGTCGGCAGCCTCGCCTTTTTTCCGGGCGGTTCCTCGCCTGCGCTGCGCCCTCGTCTCCTCGCTCGCGCGGAGCCAGAGGCCGCCCAGCCGTGGAGCGCGCTTGGAGAGGCGGAAGTCTCCGCGCGGCTGCTGGCACCGGGCGCGCAACGGGCGGCTCTCCCCGGCACTTCTCCGGGACTTTGCCCGGCGCCAAGGAGCGGGGCAGGAGCCCTCCGGAGTAGCCCCGGAGGAACGGCGGATCGGGGCGAGACGGCGGCGATGAGCTCCGCTCGAGGGCTCCTCTGAACCGCGGAGAGCTGGGCGCGCCTCCCTCGGAGCCTCCGGGCATGCCTGCGGCGGCGGTGGCCGGGCGGTGGTGAGAAGCCTCCGGCGGACGAGTCCGGACCCCCCCCCCCCGGGGCTGGAAGTAAGGAGGAAGCGGGGGGGGGAGGCTGGCGGGGACTGAAAGCGCCTCTGCTGAGGTTGGGCCCCAGGGATGGTCCCTTTCCACCCACTCCCGGGACCCGGGTTCCTCTCCAGCAGCTGCGAGGCGCGCCGTGCGCCCAGGGCGCAAACCTCAGGCCGGGGCGATCCGGGGCCGGTGGGGGCTCGGAGGGAGACTTGGGGTTCCTTCTGAACTGCCTCTTTTGTCGGGGAAGGGGGACGGGAGACCCTGGTGGGGCTTCACACGTTACACAGGGCCGGACTCGGGTCTGCTCCTGCAAGGAAGTTGGGGCAATGGCGGTCTGACCCAGCCCCGCGGTTTGGCGAGCCCCGGTGGGTCATCGCGTTCCGGCTGCTGTTAAAAACAGCTGTGCTGCACCTCTGAGGCACGGAGGACGTGCGGATCGCCGTGGCCGAGAGGAGAACGCGGGTCTTGCCAAGGCATTCTCTCCTACCTCGAAGATTCAACCTGTTGCTGTTACGTTTCTGTTCCACTGTCGGTACCTAAGCCCTGAAAAGCGCCTTCTGGGTTTTATATAATTTTTAGAAAGGCTTAAAACGATGCAAGCTTTTGGAGCAGGAATATAGAAAAGAGTGTCTCTGAGCAAGTGCGAAGTTCCCAAGGCATCTAGATTAATCTGGGGATACCTTAGGGGCTTACCTTCCTTTGCAGCTGGACATGTCAGGCGTCCCCCATGCCCATCCTTGCTCCCAAACCTTGTTGCTTTCTTTTCTACATCTGCACACACCCTATGTGTGTGCACACCCACCCACACCCCCTTCTTATCTTGACGTTTTCTCCTTTTTTCAGCCTTGCTCAAGTAGTTGCTTGATGGATGGGAATGATGGGAGTTGTAATACAACCCACAAGGTATGGTGCGTTTCTCAAGAAGGTGGTGTCCTTTCTCCTTCGGAAAGCACAATAAACTTCCCAGGGATGTTGGCCGGTCTTCGGTACCAAATTCCAAGTCCCTACTAAAAGCAAGGCTTTCTTTCCCCCAGAAAAAAAGGGAGTGGGTGCCTGCATTCTGAGTCAGAGTCCGACCTCACAGCGAGTCCAGAGACTCCAGTTCCCATCCCTGGAATTTCCCGTTTGTTCCGGTTCTCCCTGCAAGAAAGACGGCATCAGCCATTCTGGTGCCTTAAATATAGTAATCCTCATAGCTAAAGAAGATCGCTGAGAAGCAGTACAGCGATGTCTTAGCTCAGTAATTCCTAAACTTGAGACCTCAGACGTTCTCAGAATGGAGCTCCCAAAAGCTCTCGCGACCACAGCCAGTGGTTAGGATTTCCGGCAGTTGTGGTCCTTGAACACCGGGATTCCCAAGCTTGGACGTGCGTGTTACTGTTTTGCTAGGGTTCTCTGCCTTCTTAAGGGCCTCTCCCATCAATATCATGGTCGCTCAGCTGAGATGCCAGACTGGGCAGAATCTTACAGGGCTTTGTACAGAATCCTGGAGCCACTGCAAGACACACAGGAGTTTGAAGAGTTGAGACCAAGCCCATCCACGCTCATGTATTTCTAATCATCGTATATGGGTGTGAAAGCTGGACAGTTAAGAAAGCTGACCGGGGGGGCGGGATCACAGATCCGTCTGAACTGTGGTGCTGGTGGAGAGCTTTGCGGAAACCCCGGACGGCCAGAAGAAAGAACAAGGGGGTCCGAGATCAAATCAAGCCTAAACAATCTGTAGAGGTGGAAAATGCTAAAGTTGAGGCTGTCCTGTTTTGGGCAGATCAAGCTTGGGAAAGTTGGGCTGAACGCTTGTTTGGAGTGGTTCTCTAGAGCAGTGGTCCTCAACCTTGGGCCTCCAGATGTTCTTGGACTACAACTCCCAGAAGCCTTCACCATCACTTCTGCTGGCCAGGATTTCTGGGAGTTGAAGTCCAAGAACATCTGGAAGCCCAAGGTTGGGGACCACTGCTCTACAGATGTTGTTGGACTAAAACTCCTAGAAGCTTTCAGCCCTGACTGTGCAGGCTGGGGTTTCTGGGAGTTGTAGTCCATCTGGGGACCCAAGCTTGGGAGCCATTGCTTTAGCAGTGGTCCCCAACCTTGGGCCTCCAGACGTTCTTGGACTTCAACTCCCAGAAATCCTGACCAGAAGAGGTGGTGGTGAAGGCTTCTGGGAGTTGTAGTTCAAGAACATCTGGAGGCCCAAGGTTGGGGACCCACTGCTTTAGAGGACCCAGGTTGCAACCTAGATTTGGCTTCGGTGGAATCCAGCTGGCTGGTGAACCGTGTGTGCTCCCGCTACCTCGTTTCCGGTATCCTCCTCTCTGAAAGGGCTTCTGTTCCTTGTTTACCTCCACCTTGCATGACTTCGGCTGTGCTTCTGATTCTCTCTTCGGATCCCGTGCTCAGGACAGGACTCCTTTTCCAGATTCATACTGGGTTTTCCCCCAGCCACCCGTCTGCCACCTCTCAGGTTTAGCAGGGTGCCAGTACGAGGTCTCTGACACGCACCCCCTTCCTGAGCTCCAAAACAGAGCTTGGCTTCCCAGACATTTCTTTGGCTTTAAATACCTTCTTCTTATCTTGGATCACCAGCGAGAGAGAAGGACAAAAGAAGGTGCCGGCCAGGTGGGAGAACTTGGCAAAACCAACCCAGTCCATAGGCAAGGGGTTCCCCAGGCCTTCGAGAGAACCACATGAGCTGTCATTTGGGGCTACTGTTTAGTTTTTAAATCTGATTTTAGGTGGACTTTGTACTGAAGGTCAGTTTTGCTGGATCCTGGGTTCGATAAGGCAGGATGGGTCTTCCTGTAGAAAATTGCATTCAGGGGCTGATTCCCATGTTCTTAAAAATTCCAGTGGTTTCTGCTTAGGATCATACTCAGAATCACAGAATTTTAGAATTAGAAAGGATGCCAGGGGTTTTGCAGTTCAGCCCCATGTCCGTACAGTATACGGCATCCACAGCGAAGCATCTCTGACAACCAGCCCTCCTGTCAGAATTTTGTTTGCAGCCTTACATGCTGCCTGTGGTTTGAATGACTGGGGGGGGGGGGACTCTTCTGGGCTGAGGTGGTGATCTAGCAAGCACTAACCAATCCTTCCTTCTATCCTCTGAATGAAAAGAGAGCCCTGCCTCTCTGTTGAGCTTTCTTTCCCTTCTCTTTAGTCTGTTGGTGGCTGTGGTTTGTTTGCTGTTGATCTGTTTGGTTGGTTGTCAGTATGAGTGCAGTAAAGAAAGCAGCCTACACAAGTCTGTAATTTCAGGCCTCTGTAAGTAAAGAAATGTTCTTTATTCTTCCAAAGGTCTCGGGCTGAGCGTTCGAGCCTTTAAGTTCAAGAGAAAAGTTTAGACTCTGAGGGCACTTGTCGCTGTTCTCCTCTTTGATTCTCTAAATGTCTACTGAATAGCAAAAAAAGGAATTTTACCAGAAATCCAAAACTCAGCAACATATCCAACCTCTTTTTAAAGACCTCCAAGGAAATCACCATCTTCCGAGGCAGCCCATTGCATTGATGAGCTCTTACTACCGGACATTTTTTCTAAGGTTGAGTTGGTATCTCTTCTCTTGTAACTTGTACCCATTTGTTGTGGGCTGGGAGAGGGAAAAAGTCCACTCCCCCTTTCTCTGTGACAGCCCTTCTGCCGTTGGAAGAAGGCTCTCATGTCACTGCCCAGTCTTCTCTAGGCTAAACATGTGCAACCCCGTGCCTTATAGGAATTGAGTCCCTCTTGCTTATCTCCCTCTGGACACATGATTTCCTGTTGTGGGTGGGGTGGGGGGGACATGAGGGATGCTGCCACCGTGCAGTGGGGAAGACAGGCCCTTCTCCAGGTGAGCAAAACATAGGTATCTACAGGTGTGTGTGTGTACATAATTCTGGGAGCTGGAGTTTTTTTTTAACCCCACAAATCTTTTCTACCCAGGTTCCACCTGTCTACCTGTGCAAAGATACTGAAAATCAAATATCACAGGAAGTGGAATGCCTCTTTCCTGCTATTGTGTTTTCCTTTCAGGCGAGCCTGGAGATTTGCAAAGGAAACCCTTGTTTGCCCCCTAAAGGCCAATCACAAAACAAGAGCAAGCTACAGTGGACCCTCTACTTAAGGATTTAATCCGTATTGGAATGGTGGCTGCAAGTCGAAAAGTCTGTAGGTCGAATCTCCATTGACCTACAATGCATTGAAAACTGATTAATCCCACAACTGGCAGTTTTTATTCTATTTTTGTTCCATTTTTTTTTCTGGTCTATAGGTCGATTCTCCGGCTGCAAGTCGAATCTAAATTTTGCAGCCAGAGAAGTCTGTAACTCGAAAAGTCTGTAAGTTGAGCCGTCTGTAAGTCGAGGGCCCACTGTAATTCAGAAAGAATGTATAGAGTCAGGCGTGTCTGTGCTAGGATATGTGGCTTTTATGTCTTAAGAGGAGCCCCCTTCGAACAGTGCGCTGGGTTGTGCCCTCTGACCCGTGTGGCTGGGTAGCAAGGTGGAAACTGACAGGCGTCTTGCCTTATTGAATCTGAGAGCAGAGGGGTTAATTCGAGTGCGCTGACACTACCCAATCGGCTGTGAGATATGAGCCCTCACATCTCTATTACTACAACAAGACTTTTTCATTTGATGTTGGAAAATTGCTGTAATTAACGTGTTCTGCTTGCTTCATTCTTCCTTTTCTCCTTCCTCTCCTTCTGCTAAATAAATTGGGGCTTGCTTCTCCTGGTTCTCTTAACAACATATAACAACCCCTTACCTTGGTCAGTTAACTGAAATAAATGGTTGGCTTTTTGGAAGTGTAGGCTATCATCACCATTTTAGAACGGCTGAGCTGGAAGGGACCCTCTGGATCATCGAGTCCAGCCCCCATCAAGGAGGCCCAGGGAAGACTTGAACTCCCAACCCTCTGGCTCTATAGCCGGAGGCCTAAACCACTGAGCTATCAAGCAGTTCCAGGCTGTGTGGCCATCTGGACGCAATTTATGGTGTATCATCGAAGACATGGATGCATCTCTCTTTTTCTAAGATCCTCAGTTAAAACCATTCCATGCTACTTCAGTACACCTGCTCTGTAGCTTCTCAGTTTCTGTAGTTTCTCTAGTCTGAACCAGCGCAGATGCGCTACCCCGTGGTGCTTAAAGGGTTTGGCATGGTGTCTGAATCAGAGATGGAGATGGCAGCAGGGTGGTGCATGGGCTCCACATTGTAGTCTGGACTTTCAAAAGCGCTGTCCAGGGTGCTGGACCCATTTTAGGGAAGGGGGCCAAGCACGTTTGAGATCTCCTGGAAAGTTCGGACTAAAACCCTCTGGGGAGACATGGCCTCGCTGACCTTGGAGCCATCAGGCGGCAAAGGCCAAACAGCCTCTTTGCAATGGAGAGCGGAAACCCCTTTCTGACCCCTCCCCCAAGCTGAGATTGTGGGGAGAGGAGGAGGGTGCAGAAGGTACGTGGAGGTGGTCCGGTCACAAAGATGACACAGCTGTGCCTTCACAACAATAAGGAAGATGGAAAGCTCAGGGGGAATGGCTCAAGGACTTCTACAGCCCCCCCCAGGATCCCTCAGTTGGCCTAATAGCCAGGTTGGCCCTTCTTGTGTTAAGACATGTGGAGTGTGTGTAAGCACAATGATTCTCAGCTTGTGGCCCTCCAGAGGTTGGAGGTTCCAACAGGATTGCTTGAGGCCTGTTGACATGGAGGGAGGTGCATGGTTTCCAAACACCCAAATAAGTTGCAAGCATTGTGTGTTATAGACACAGGTCTCTGAAACCGCACAAACTCTCCAAACTGCTGATGGTATTTGTTGCGGGCTCTCTGTTTTCACATCTTGCTCTTCCTGTTGTAATGATGCTGTTTACCAGCTGCCATGGGGAGAGGGGTGTGCTTGCGTGCCTGCACGTTGAATTCACTAATGCATAGCCAGCCTTTGGCACACAGAGAGAGGTGTGTTGTGTTTCCTAAGAGCCAAGTGGAAGCTCAGATCTCTGCGGCTGGACAGACGTGATTTGATCTGATCTTATTGATCCCATTCCTGGTCTCCCTTTCCTTCAGCGATTGGCCGAGTTTGCTCTTCTCCTCCCTGCTATATCTTCACTGTGAACCTTGTGAGGTTGATCAAACGGAGACCTCAGGATCCACTGATTCCACATCTCCCGGTGACTTTCTCTTTTTCGCCACGGATTGGATCTCAGGTCTCCTGAGCCCAGCGCTCTGACCATTGCACCGTTCTCAAACTTGTGCCACATGGCTCAGGGTGGGCTTCTGTGAAAGGGGCAAGCTTCATCCTTGCCCCGTGTTCTACCCCCTTGAGCTTTACCTGCACCTCCCTCTTGTTTTGGACGGCAGAAAAGGATGCAGAGAGGGCTTTGTGGGTTTCCCCGAATTGCCGTGTGGAGCCTCTTGAGCTGCCCGAGAGGGACATTCCTCAGAGGTGCGGTTTTTCCACTTGGGTCTAGAAATCGACTCCTTTGGGCCTGGAAAGAGCGGACAGTTCCACAGAGTTCCCATCCTTGGCATGGATGGATTCAATTGGGTGCCTTCGTCAGAATGGCAGGCCCGTGGAGTCCGCTCCGAGTGAGGTCCATGCAGCTTTGTAACCCTTCTGAGATGTACAAGCATATTTCTTATCATCCCCCTATTCTTTAACCCAAGGGAGTTGTTCTGGATTAGTTTTGCTGAATAGCTTTCCTTGGCTCGATGCCCTGGGTAATGGAGGAAAACGAGAGAGCGCGATGAAAAGGAGAGATACCAGAAACAGTGCCAGGGAAGCGATCCTTGTTTGCTCTCTGATGTGAACATCTTGTCATGTCTTATTAGTTATTAGTTGATTTAAGGTCCCAGTCTCTTTCCCCTGCTGCTGTTCTGAATGCCTTCTAGCCTCTCTCCTGGGCCCCAATTCTACACAGCTGTCCAAGAACTGTTTGAACACATTCCATGTCTTTCATCCCGTCTGTGGCAGAGTTTTGAATTTCTTTAGCTATACAGGAAAAGTGTAGGGATTCACAGAGCAGAATAGCTTCAAGTACTCCAGAGTAGTCCACCCCTTTTTTTCTCATAAACTGGCACTTACAGGCTCACTCTGAGATATTTGTAGAAGAAAGAATACTGTAAAAGGTTTCGTTTCTTACAGTTGAACAGATCAAACAGCAAAGCTGACAAAACGTGACTGCTTTCAACAATGACAGACTCTGACGAGGGAAAGGAGCTCAGAGCAGAGAAGCCGGGCTCTCCTTGAAATCAGAGACAGGAGGGAACTATTAGTTAGTGCTGAATAAATTGACCATCATCCCAGCCCAGAAAAGCATGTGAGGTTGTAGAAACTCCAATACTGTCCTGGTGCAACATGGCGCAGTGACATTGACCGTGGACTGTGCTTTGAACAACTGGCTTTGTGGTGCATGTCATCAATAATGGGGCACACAGGTAGCCCAAGTGGGACAAAGGGGCTAAGAAAATTCTGTTGCCGATTTACACGTGTAGGTGAAAATTGTATGTGAATGGCTGCTTTAATGGCTGCTTTAATGAGGTGCTGGTCATTTAGAAATGGGATGCTGGGCAGAATTGAATTTTTGGCCCAGCTTTTTGACTTTCTGTTTACATTGGGGAGATTCAAAGGTGTATTTTGGTGAAAGATGGATTTCCGTTTCCCGTCACTTCAATGTGGTTGCAAAAAATCTCGGCTTTTAATTGACCTTTTGAACAGCATTCTCACTTACGAAGTCAGTAGTTGGACTTAATGAGTGTTGAGGAGAGAGAGAGAAAGAACCAACCAACGAACAAAAACCCTCCAGGATGTAATATATTGAATTTAGCGAGTCAACACCTTGTATTGTTATCTTAACATTTATCGGCAAGACGTGACATTTACAGCAGCACCCCTGTGTGTTCTCTTGCTCATACGTTGCATTGAGGTCTATGGGATTTATTTTCAGATTTTCCCCTTCCGAAGACAGAGGTTTGTCAAGGACTAGAGGAAGGGTGATCCACTCCTTATGGCCCGTGGCAGTAAAGGACTCCTTTAGAGAAAGACTGAAAGGAAGACGCTGTTGGGATTGTTGAGCGTCTCCTCCTTTCTCAGGTGGAAAGGAGGCATCTCAAGACAGAAAGCGTTATGTGATACCATTGCATTAAGCATTCTTTAATTGCCCTAAACTCCCCACCCCACATGATCGGCTCCTGTTTTGAGGGGAATGGAGGTTCTCACAAACCCTCTCACACTCTGGAAGAATATATAGGTGAGTACTTGGGTCTGACCCCTAGCAAAGAATCTTGCTCATTTTTGTACACACACACACACACACACCCGGGCTGGGAAAGAGCTCATGAGACACACAGTCCTTCCCTCCAAAGTCTTGGTGCCGCTTCTCAACATCTGCCGCCTGAGGCGATTTCTCCCTCTGCCTCATGGCTAGGAATGTGCAGCCCTGACCCACTGAGGGACCATTTTTCAGGGGCAGTAAACCCTCTTTGGGTTGCCCTCTGAGCTGTCCGGGGTGCTGAATTCTAGCCCCAAATACTCCAGCACTTGGGGGAGCGCCTTTGAAGTTCAGGCTGAAAACCAGAGCGCCATTTACCGCCCCACCTCCAACGGACTTCAGAGTCAGCAGCTTCTGCTCCAGGTCTGTTCTGTGGCCTAGGGGAATGGTCAGGAGGAGGACGAAGGCGAGGGGAATGGCCGAGCGCAGGAGGAAGAGTCGGAAGCCTGCGGTGGTTGCCTCAGGCTGTGCACTGCTTTGGTAGTCACTGACAAATCTCTTCAGTTTTACGGTGACACAACATGGCTTTCCCCACCACCACCACCACAACACCTTTCTGCCATGGGTTTATTTTTTTAAAAAAAAATGCCTACACTCTACTCTCTGGGAAGCATCTTTTGCAGGTGAATGAGCACATGAGACGCTGATTCACTTCACTTGGTTGAACAAGTGCTTTGTTCCCTGGCGTAAATTGAGCCTAGAGCGGCAGAATCCGATTTAGCAACCGAGCAATTGGCTGGGTTGGAATCCATGCGCTGGCAAGAGAAAAGCGAGGAGCAGCGTGGTGACTCGCTGCGGCTCATTGCTAAGGAGACCGTCTTAACACCCTCGCGGGATCTGGAACAGCAGGAGAGGATGTTCTTACAGAAGAGCTTTAGCACCTCTCCACTTGATGTGCGGACGGTGGGAGGGCCAGTGACCAGCGTTTCCCCCTCTGTCTTTCCCTTTCCTAATTCCCTTCTTTGGAGAGGTGGCAGACTACAACTCCCATTGGCCATGTTGACTGGAAAGGATAGGAGTTGTTGTCCAATCTCTTTGGAATAAGGTGAGACAGGGAGAGGCGGCACCGTGGGAATGAGGTGTTGTTTGGTGGAACATGGCCTCATGCTCAGTCCTTTTCCATCCCACATCCTTTCTCTCTTGCACATGACGGGAAATTGAGACCTGCTCTGTGGGTCGCCAAGTTGCTGTTGTTTCATCCCCTCTAAGTCTTGGTAAACATCTTTTAAATCCTTGTCTCATTCTAGTTAGTTCAGTGGTGAGCAGCTTCCAAGAGTCCAGGGTTGTGTGTTTGTGTTTCCCTCCCCTTTGGTTCTTGGAGAGTTATATACCTTTTTTGACTCCCGCACCCTCCAAAAGCATCCTTGGGGGGGGGGATGAGAGGAGGGAGAAGTGTGAGTCATGCGCCCCAGAGAGAACTAGTCTTCTGCTTTTAGGGTGGGTCACCTTTAATTTTTTTTAAAGCCTTTAAAGGATAAAAACAACCCTAGGAAGAGAGAAAACTCAGTCTCTACCTTGTGCCCCCTTGGTGTTGCTGAGATTCTTCATTTTTGAAGAATTCTAGGAGATGAAGTGAGAAAATGGGATCTCACTTCTCGAGCGAGTCGGGAACTGTGCGTACTCAAGAGAAACTATGATTTAACCCAGCCGCCTGAGCCTGTGGGGTGGGCAGAGTTGTTCTGGGTATGGATCATTGGAGCCAGAATGCTTACCGGTGCCCCTCCAAATGCCCTGTTTCGTTGGCACGGCCCCCTCCTCCCTTGACCGACCCCCCAGGGACAACCCCTAAGATTTCCACCAGGCAGCCCTTCCGCCCAACAGCCTAAAAGGGTGCAGTTGGAAACCAAACCTCCCACTTTGACCCTGTTCTTTATGAGGAGCAGAGCCCAATTAGGTAGCGCCTGGCACCTCTTTTTGCTCCTCTGCCAGATGAGCCAGCTGGAGGATGATTTCTGAAACAAAACAAAACAAAAAAAATCTGTATTTAACCCTGTGGTGTGTGATTACTATCGCCGAGAGCTCCGTGTTGCCCGTCTGTAAGGGGTGATTATCCACTCACAACTCTGCAACTCAGCGGTTTCCACTGAGTGAGGCTTACTTTTCCTTAATTACATCTTTCCTTTCTTCCTGCCCCTCTGCTCGTCTTTTTTTCCCTTCCAGCCCAGTCACGGCTGCCTGGTCGGCCGCCTCCTTCCACGTACGTCCTTGTGTGTGGAAACCGGCCTGGAACCTCCACTGTTGTTCCTTTTGCCTCCCCCCCCCACCCCTCCCGGAGAAGCCAGGATGTGTTCCATCTTTAGCTTGCAGAAATCCATCGAGATTGAAGGTAAGAAGCACCTTCTGGGGGCGCGTTTGGCCTTTGGTACTCCCCCCCCCACTTTCTCCTTCTTTTCCAAATCCTCTCATTTCTGCGAGAGCTCAGACTCTTTAATAACTCGTATCTTCAATCCGGGAGCAAACTCACAAGACTCTTTTCTAATCCCCAGTTAAGTCTCCCGGCTCGCATTTCTCCACAAAAGGAGCGTTAGGGAGCTCTTTCTGTTCGTCTGGCGTGTGATGTGTTTGGTGTTCAGAGATGTGCTGTCAGTGCTGGAAAAAATGGGCCCAGGATCTTCTTTTGAAAGCTGTTCTGAGCTCCGCCTTCACTTCTTTTTCAGAAGAGCCACTAAAGCGGTTTCTTACCGCCTTCAAAATACCTTCCCTGGAAGGTATTAAATACTCCATTGTATAGAGCAGAGGTTTGCTTTCCTACTCGAGCAAGTGTGAGAATTTCATTTGGTTCTTCCTGGCTTTGTTGTTGTTTAGCCGTTAAGTCGTGTCTGACTCTTCATGACCCCATGGACCAAAGTACACCAGGCCCTCCTATCTTCTATGGCCTCCCGGAGTTGGGTCAAATTCACGTTGGTCGCTTCGATGACACTGTCCATCCATCTTGTCCTCTGTCGTCCCCTTCTCCTCCTGCCTTCACACTTTCCTAACATCAGGGTCTTTTCCAGGGAGTCTTCTCTTCTCATGAGATGGCCAAAGTATTGGAGCCTCAGCTCCAGGATCTGTCCTTCCAGTGAGAACTCAGGGTTGATTTCCTTCAGAACGGATAGATTTGTTCTCCTTGCAGTCCAGGGGACTCTCGAGAGTCTCCTCCAGCACTACAATTCAAAAGCATCATTTCTTCAGCGGTCAGCCTTCTTTATGGTCCAGCTCTTCCTGGCTAAGAATGGACAAGTTTGCATTTTCCCCCCTCTTATTCTTATGACACAAAAGTACTTGAGTTTTAAAACATTCTGAGATGGGAAAATGTGAAACGGACAAGTCTTGATTCTTATTTGTCCCTTTCCTTTGTAGTGCACCTTAACAAAGCCAACAGAATGTAGCAGTTGTTTTTTTGGATATTGCAAACTTTTGAATTTCTGGTTACAATTCTCCTTTTGAGACACAACAGAAGTACCAAGACTCACAGAGGCAAGTAGCCTCAAATTCCCAGATAGTCCACTCCCCTTTCTAATTAACTGGCACTTATAGTCTCTGTAACACATGCTGAGACCTTAGTAGTAAAATTCAGATCCCTGAATCACTGCTGGAAGGGTGGGTGTGAATCGGCTCTCCGGTCTGCACGGGGTCGTGCATCGAACTGGGGAAAAAGATTCGGCCCAAAATTCAGTAAAGGCGGTGTAACATGGTAAAGCCTCTCTCTCTCTCTCTCTCTCTCTCTCTCTGTCTGAGTGGCTCTAAATAACAGTATTTTCTTGGATTCCTAGCCAAAGTTGCTGTTCATAATGGGCAAGGCATTTCTCTGCTCACCGGGTCAAGCTTTTCTCTAGCCACGAAATCTGATGAAAAGCCTTAACCAGAGTCGCCCATGTCATCGGCAGGACATACTCAAGGCAAAAGGGGTGCCTTCCATTGACTTGGATAAGGTGCCCAATAAACACCACCACCACCATCATCATAGGCCATGAATTCTGACCCTTTCCAGGGTTTTCCAGGGAGAGAGAGAGGACTCAAAAGTGGTTGGTCGTTCCCTTCTTCTAGGGATGTCGTTGGCCTGGGCAGCTGGCCCAAGGCCACCCAGGCTGGCTCTACTTGCAGAAGGCATAACCGTGGGGGAATCGAACCCCCAACCTCTAACTCTGCAGCTGGAGACCTAAACCACCGAGCTGTCCAGCCAGCTGCAGTAATCACCCTGCCCCTCTATTCATATGTTAGGGCGTAGAGTGCACCTTTTGACGGATCAGACTTTCCTCTTGGTTTCATTCATGCGTTCTTCCAGGGCAGCCCTTTTGCATTTGATTTTGGTGTGGAAAAAAAAAGAGACAATGTGATATAAATAGAACCCGCTTGCTTATTTTAAGGCTCGCTGGCATGGAAAGGGTAATTAAAATACACACATTAGTGTTAGGTGAAAATGTTCCCTGCTAGTCTGTAATTTGTTTAAAACAGACCTGTAGAAACAGAGGCCTGAAGCTTTCTTTCGATTGGAGGCCAGTGGATGATTGATAACTTTGCAGCCAATGATATCAGACTTTCTCCCCGTTGGGCAGACCCTTCTCTGCTCAACTGCCATTAACGGTATAGCCCAAGGCACAACTTTTATTAACAAAACTGAAATTTTCTGCTGCCCAGGGAGGAAGAAAGGGATTCTGGGACTGAGGATCAGCATCAGGTATGGGTGTAATCTGGCTCACTCTGCATGAAACTCCATTTTTGTGCCTTTCAGCTCAGTGGTTTAAATCTCTGGCTGCGGAATCACAGGTTAGGAGTTCGATTCCTGCTTATACCTTCCAGAGAAGAGCCAGCCTGGGTAGCCTCGGGCAAGCTGCACAGTCTCAGAATTGCCTCCAGAAGAAGGGAAGGAGAAGCCACTTCCTAATGTTCTCTCCCTGGAAAGCATCACCATAATTCAGAACTGTGTTGATGACACATGATTATTATTCTTATTCATACACATATGGACCAGAACGGAGACAGCAATAAGGAGGAAACAGACACAGATCAGCCAAACAGAGAGCAGGCATTAAAAAAAATAGTTACAGAAAGAATGTTCAAACAAAAAGCAAACCCACACACTTACTTATGCTAAGGCATCTGTCCTGATTCAAACTTAGAAATGCCTTTTAATGATCCTTGGTGCAGATAGGTGACCTCAAGGTCTCTGCTCTCCCTCTTTTCCCTTCTTTTGTCTTTAATTCCCTTATAGAGATGAAGGGATCACTCCTTCCAAAGGAGGGTTATCCATTCAAATAGATGACTGCCCTCCCTAAAAGAGGATGTTGGGCCACCCTACCCACCCCGGGGGAAGGTTTGCCTAAATGTGGAAAGACTAAAACTAAATTCCAACTCGCTTCTGGGCCTCTCTCTCTCTCTCTCTCTCTCTCTCTCACACACACACACACACACACACACACACACACACGAGAGAATATAAATAACTGGTGCCCCTACCTCACTGGTAAGATGGATGCAGTGACAAAACATTTGGCCATCCAAGTGAAATCCAAACACTTGACACAGCTATTGCCAGCTGGAGGGGTAAGCTGAGCACTAGCCATTTATGAATATTATTAATAATATTTAGCACTGATGGTTTGAATCGCTCAGCCTCCAGAGTGAGTCATGCCGATGTTTACAGTTTTCAGTCCCAAACGCAGGAGTGTGCATTGGCAAGGAAGTCCTACTGAAGATGGTAGGGGTAAACACACTGGCTGTCTTTGTGAGAGAGCCCTGTGAGGTGGGATGATGTTATCATCAAACTGTGGTTTGGAACGAAGCTGGCGGTATAATTACGTGCCTTAAGACTGGTAGTGAGTCAAGGGCTGGATTTTCCAAAGTTGGGCACAGTTAGCCTTCTGGATGGCAACTCTGAGAAGCTTTTAGCTAGCAGGTTTGGAGTAAATGTCCGAAAGAAGGCAAGCCTTCCAAGTTCTGACTAGGAGCTGATCTCTCACCTCAAGGGGATCAAATTTCCTCAAGGGAGGAGATTCCACAGTTGATGAAATGATTTCATAAAGGTCCTGTTTCGATTCTTGACCACCGTAGCCTCTTGAGAGGGTGGGACACATCCCAGTGCCCCTTGATAAGCAAGCCAAATACTGAGAAGTCCTCAAACAGGTTGTGCTTCAGAAGTTGGTACGTGCTGTTAGCTTTTGGGGTCCGTCTCTTTGCACCTGAGAGCAGCTAGGAGTAAAGGCTTCCCCTGAGAATGTGCAGAGCACAATCAGTTGAGAAGGATTCTTCTCAGACAGCTGTTATGGGGCCTTTGCATTAATGAGCAGGACTCTCCAAAGCAAGTTGTCTTTCTGGAAATGAAGGCCTGTTGATCTTCACAGTTCTTTGCGGCTGGCTGTCTTCTGCTCAGGAGGTGCCTAAACCATGAGAACAATTCCCAGGTGGCAGAAAGATGAAGATCTAATCAAAAAGAAAGAGGGGGAGTGGTCATCAGTTATTGATCTGTAATAGTATGGAGTAGAGATAGACACGAACCACCAGTTTGTTAAAAGGAGATCCATCCATCCATCCATCCATCCATCCATCCATCCATCCATCCATCCATCCATCCATCCATCCATCCATCCATCCATCCATCCATCCATCCATCCATCCATCCATCCATCCATCCATGTGGTTTCCAACAATAACATAAACATAACCACCACCAACAGCACCCAACTGATGAATACAGTATAAACATAGAAAAGGACAACACATCTAAAAACCCAAGATGGCAGCAGTGGGGAAGATACAAACTACAGTGGTGCATCGCTTAATGATTACCTCGTTAAACGACGAAACCACTTGACGATGAGGTTTTTGCAATCGGTTTTGTGATCACAAAATGATGTTTTAATGGGCAAAATTCGATTCCCGACGATTAGTTCCCTGCTTTGGGAACTGAGTCTTCGCATTATGACGATCAAAACAGCTGATCGTCAGGTTTCAAAATGGCCACCCGCTGTGTAAAATGGCTCCCCACTGTGCTTTAGGACAGATTTTTCACTGCATGGGCATCAGAAAATGGCCACCCTATGGAGGATCTTCGCTG
Organism: Pogona vitticeps; assembly: GCF_051106095.1. Lineage (NCBI taxonomy): Eukaryota > Metazoa > Chordata > Lepidosauria > Squamata > Agamidae > Pogona > Pogona vitticeps. Next base: position 25,355,218 of record NC_135792.1, read on the forward strand.
GACGTTGAGGTGTTTAGCCCATTGGAACGCATTGAGCGGTTTTCAATGCATTTCAATGGGCTTTTTTATTTCACTTGACGAGGATTTCACTCTACAGCGATTTCATTGGAACGGATTATCCTCGTCAAGCGAGGCACCACTGTACAAAATGTAATGGCCAAAAATCAGAATAAATAACAAACAGTTATAGAGGGAGGGTATCCTGAAATGCCTTCCTGAAACATGATGTTTTAGGTGCTTCCTGAATATTAGGAGGGAAGGGTCCTGGTGGACCTCCACAGGTAGAGCTTTCCACAGGGAGGTGGCCACCACCAAGAAGCTCCACTTCGTAGTCATGGCCTCCCTTGGGGTGGCCAAACTGCAGCATCAACCTGAGAGGTGTGAGTGGCCTGGAAGGTTGATCTTAAGGATATTCTGATAGGTTGCAACCCTATTCATGTATGCATTTTTTTTTCTCATACTGTTCCCGTCTATTCAGAAACACATGCTAAAGAGACAGGTAGCTGTGGTTGTCTGTTTGGGGGGGGGGATCCAAAACTTGCACTAAAACAGAACATGTTTCAGAACAAACTGAAATGTCACAAAGCATTGAGTGAGCTTGCTTATTTGCTTGCCTTCTTTCCCAAATCCCTTTTATTGACTTTGTGTGTGTGTGTATCTTACAGATTGCCAGGAACCGTTGCTGCCTGAACCAATGGCGTATACAATAAGCTCTACACCTTCCATGCCGGTAGGGCCACAGTATTGCGTCTGCAAAGTCGAACTCTCTGTGTGTGGCCAAAATCTTCTGGACAGAGATGTGACCTCTAAATCTGACCCCTTCTGTGTCTTATTTATGGAAGTCAATGGGAAATGGACAGAGGTAAGGCTCGGAATTGTTCTGCTTTTCTTAATTCTGGCACACAGCAAATCCCCTCCTCTAATCAGTAAGATAAACGAGTCAGTCAGTTTCCAAACTCTCTTAGAGCTAAGGTTGAATATACGGAAAAGAAAGCACGTATAAGAGTCAGACTAGACCAAGATATGGAGGCAGAAGAATTATAGAAATCAGGTAGAGGAAAAAAGAGCGGGAGAGAGAGAGAGAGAATGAAAAGAGGGAACAAGAGAGGAAATCATCACTCTGCCCTTGTTTACAGCTTATTAAGTAGTTATTCTCTAGCATTGCCTCCTGCAGGGCAGCAGAAGAACTACGTTAACAAGCTACAAACAAGGCTGTTTAGCCCACTTCCTCCTCTCCCCATGTGGCTATTTAATTCAAACAGACCTGGGGAAACCCAAATTTCCTGATGCAGATTTACAGCGAGTGAACTACAGTTTTTCTCCTTGTGCAGTCGTGCCCTAAGCTGAGTGAATGAACCAGTTATTCAGATCTGATCTTCTTCCCCATTCCCTGTTCTTCAAATATTTGAGAAAAACCAGCATCAAAATGGTTCACCCATGTGTTTCTCTTCACATTCTGTACTAGCTGAAGCCTTTGAGTGTAATGTCCAGCAACTGGTTCTTCTTAGCACAGAAACTCCCCTAATATGCTGGTCATGTTGGCCGTGCGTTTCTCTTATCGCGTCTTTTCAGGCTTATGTTTTGGTTCAATCTGGGTGGCTAATTGTGATCTTTTACTTTCGCCGCACAGGGATTTTTCTCAAACGCTTTGAAAAGTTCTGTAAGAAAGTCTTGGGGGGGGGCAACATATGGAAATGCTGTGGAAGTCTTAGCCAGCGAAACAACTGTTGGTATTTGAGGAAAATCTGTCAGTTTTGTGTTCGTTGTGTTTCTCAAAATGTCAGTGTGAGTGCCTTACTGGGTTGTGAGATTTCCCCCCCCTTCCTCTGTGAATGTTTTCTTAACCTACTTAGTTGAGATATGTACATTTACTTGTATATAACTGGAAAGGGCCTCTTATACTAACTTCTTGTGGGAAGGGAATTTGGTATTCACTGTTTCTTCCCGGGGGAGGGAAAATGGAAACCTGGGCTTGCTACTGTGAATTTGAATGGATGGATCAGAGATACTGCCTTAGAACATGGAGGTTCATCAGAGCGTGCGGGCAGTTTCACAGGCTGGTAACAATCTGCATAATTGAAGAACCATCCTATGTGCAGATCTGACGTTGGCCTTCATGCTTTAATAATCAGGGTTTTTTTTTGGAAGATAGCTGCACTTAATGTGGTCTAATAGTATCACAAGCCATGATGAAATGGATAAGTTTGTTAACAAACAACAACAACAACAACTGTGATTGGCTGCCACTGAACATGGGGTTTCATCTCACCATGATGTCAAACCCCAGATAGTCCTCTTCATTCTTCTTTAAAAACACGCAAAGCTTTGGTGATTCCTTTGTGGCAGGGAATTGTGGAAGTTCATGTTTACTGTCTTTGTGAAGTTTGGCTTTCCTAGACAGTTTGATAATTTTCAAATGGATATTACGTGTGTATGTGTGTGTGTGTGTGTGTGTGTGTGTGTGTGTGTGAGAGAGAGAGAGAGAGAGAGAGTGGCACAAGGATCTTCACTGTCCGGGGAGACCTCCCCCTCCACTGCTGTTATATAGATACTCAATGTTGTTGTTGTTGTTGTTGTTGTTGTTGTTGTTGTTGTTGTTGTTGTTGTTGTTGTTGTTGTTGTTGTTGTTGTTGTTGTTGTTGTTGTTGTTGTTGTTGTTTATATCCCACCTATCTAGTCGATTAAGACCACTCTAGGCGGCTTACAACAAAATAGTTAAAAGCAATTCTATATAAAAAAGGGAAATCTTTAGACAAGGTGGGAGAAACACTAGGAAGAGGGAAGAGAGGGAATGTATATATATATCCCACAAGAAATGAACGGTCTCTGGTTTCCAAATACCCAAATGCATCATCACTGCTTCTAAGAAGATTGAGAATCCGATAGCCACTGTTTGAATGTGATGAGATGGATGGAGGTGTCTCAGGGGTGTGGGAAAATAGAATTGAGTCATAGAATTGTGCTGGAAAGGAATGGAGGAAGGTGAGTTTTGTTAACCCAATACTTTGTACAGGATCCACCACCAAAGTGTCTGCTCAGCCTGCTGTAGGCCGGCCGATTTACTCTGCACTCATGTCCTCTGTAATAAGCCCTCCTGCTCTGTTTGAAAAGGCAAGACATGGTAAAAGGGAAAAACAGAAGTAGCTCATGGGCGAAGTTGGCGTACCAACTCAACTATTTATTTATGTGAAATATTTTCTCCTTAAAGAGGACCCAAGGTGGCTTACATAATGAAAAAACAGTGTTTAAAAGCTAAAACAGTAACCTATTTTTAAAGGGTCAAACAAATGCCACACTAACACAGCCAGCAAAATCAACTTCAAAAACACAAAGCAACAAGAAATCACACTCCTTTAAAATAAAATCCCACTTGGATAACCAATCACTAAGGGAAATCCTGAGTGAAGAGAAAGGTCTTTGCCTGCTTCTGGAAAGACAGCAAAGATGGGGCCAGGCTGACCTCCGGTGGGAGGGAGTTCCAGAGTCTCTGGGAGCAGCCACAGAGAAGGCCCTCTCCCATGTCCCCACCAAGCACACCTGTAAGGGGGGGGACTGAAAGACCTCCCCTGATGATCTGAACACCAGGGCAGCTTCATAAAGTGAACATCTCCTTCCAGGGTTTAATTTTCCTCTGACGCCCTTCTCCATTTTTAAATATATGTGTTTACAGTCGTGTTTCTATTGTTTCTTGATTTCAGTCTTAGCCATTTTACAGAAAGGCAGAATAAAAGATTGCAGAAGGATTAAACACACGAATAAGTCCTTTTGTTGTGTTCTAGACAGCCAGATTCATTATTGCCAATGTGCAAAGATTGTGTAGGAGTGTTCACTTGTATTTTGGAAGCTATGAACTGGAGGATTCAGATACCTGCCGGAGCGTTTGTGGGTGATCAGATTTGGCCTGCTAGTGTGTCTTAGACCTGGAGTGGCTGAGTGGGGGGAAGCATCATAGGATGGCGAACAAGTTATTAACGTCCTTCTTGTCTCATCCCATAGCTGCTTCCTTGACTTAATTTGGTTTCTTCCTGATCGGCTCTGACTTCACAGTATGTGTGTTGAGGGTGTCTGTGTGTGTGTAGGTGTGATTTCTGTTTGGATTTCAATCTGAACTTTATAGGAGCTGTCTAAGGTACTGAACCCTATCACACACATACACACCCCAACAGGTTCAGCATTTTGGATCGTGCTTGCAAAGTTTGAGTTAAAATCCGGCGTGGATTCACTGCTCCCATGAAGCCGGACACATCAGCTTCCGTGTGTCATCAACCTGATCCTCGTATTCTAGTAATGACATTTGGACGCCATCAGAGTATGGTGCACACACTGCTCCTGAATGAAAAGCATGTGCTTTCCCCATGATCCACGGAGTCAGTTTTCATAGCCCTGTTGCCCTATAAGCTCCCTCACTATTAAACGTTCCAGTCTAATGGCATTGGTGTCTGACAGTGTCTGTAGTGCAGCTTTTTAAAAGAGTGTGTGCATGTTTTTTAAAAATCAGGCTATATTTAGGTTGCTGATTCCCAAACAGTGTGGCTTGGCAGGAAAAGAGGGAGGCGCCTTGAATGGACAGTCTGTGAGACGCAGCTGCTGGCGTGATTTTGAAGGGAGGTAGAAAAATCCTTCTCCGAGCGGGGCCAAGGAGAAGGCGGATGGTGGACGTGTCTTCACAATTGTGTGTGTGGAGGGTGGAGCCCGCCGAAGAAGGGCCTCGGTGGGAAGGGCTGTCAGCACCAGAGAGTCTTCTGAAAATGTCTCATACTTTGGTCTTGCCTTTTTGAGAAGCTTCCTGGGCTCACAGGCTGCATCCCGTTGTAAAATAAAATGAAAGCCGCCTCTGCTAGGGAGTGCAATGAGCGCTGGCAAAATGGAGAAACCTGAAAGACAAGCGGTCTTGGGGAAAGGGAGCGTCGGAGAAATTGAAAGGTGGTGGGAGGCTATTTCTAAAACTGGCACCTCTCAGGGAGCCCTGCGCCACAGGAAACGCACACACACACAAAATAGTTCAATGGGCCGAGTGCCTACAGGAGCCTTGGAGGGCTGAATGTCAGGCGGAGAAGATGATCAGGGAACTGTGAGAAGGAAGAAGGGATGGAGGAACTTGGAGCAAAGGAAAGCAGAGTGTGCTGCTTATGTGCCGCCCGCAGTGTTTAGGCAGCTGACTGCTGAGCCAGAGGCTGCGAGTTCGATTCCCCCACTGGGCCTCCAGGGAGAAGAGCCAGCCTGGGTGGCCTTGGGCAAGCTGCACAGTCCCAGGGCAACCCCGGAAGAAGGGAATGATAAATCACTTCTGAATATTCTCTACCTGGAAAACCCTGGAAAGAGTTAAGTCAGAATTGACTTGCTGGCACATGATTATTTATTCTCAATACTTAAAGTGCTCTCTGGATGATTTATAATTTAAGTATGAAGACTATACAGTTGCCCCTCTCCCCAGGAGCTAGGTACTCAGTTTAGTGACCTCAGAAGGATTGAAGGCTCAGTCAACATCGAGCAAGCTACCTGATCTTGTCAGGACTGAACTCAGAGCAGAATCTTCACTACCGTACTGCAGTTTAGTTACTGCACCATGGGGACTCCTAAGGAAGAGCTGGAAATCTGACCAGGAACACCCTTGTTTCAAGGTGGCGATGTTGAGCTGGTCCCCTTTGAGTTGGGGCCTCACCCCCAAACTTTGGAATGTGCCCCCTTTTCAGGTCATGCACCATCTATGGATGTGGCTGTTTATTTCATTGAATATCTCTTCCTTTAGCTGAAACCCTTTGTCCCAAGATAGTGGCCATGATCCTGTTGCATAGCTCTGCCTAGGTTATGGGAACAACATCTCCAGAGGCAGCAGACGGTCACACATGAAAGGCCGCCTTTTTAAGTTTAAAGGTGGAGGTGCCCAATTTGGGCACACCTCAGAACAGAAAAAGGAACTCTTTAATTAGCAGCAGTTTGCTACAGCCAAACATTATTCACATTGTGCAGGCAGAACTCCACAACAGGATACCAGTTCTTATTTAAAACAATTCAGTTGTTTTAACTGACACCTTCTCTCACACACATACCCTCCCTGCTATTGAACATGGCATGCTCTAGGGATGATTCTGTGAATCTGTAAACAAATCAACTATTTGTGTGCATATGAGAAAGCAAGAGAGAGTGTGAAAGCTAATAATTGTTCTGTGGATGTTCACAAAGCTACCTGATGTGTGGGCAGGATATACCATTTCTTTAAATGGGAACTTGCACAAAAGGCAAATGCCAAGGGGACTGTAAACAGAACCATCCTAGTATTAAGCCTTTGAATAACTCTAAGGTGTGCCTGCACTTGAAGTACTGTGTCTTCTTCCACCTTATCTCCACAGAAGGGATAAGGTGGAGCAGGAAAAAAGTGCAGAAAGGGATACTCAAAATGGTCAGGAAGCTGGAGCAACTTTGATCATCAAGAAATACTTCCAAATTTTGCCATTTTTATTAATAATAATAGTTGTGTGCTATCAATTCTGACTTACAGCAAACCTTTTCAGAGTTTTCCAGGTAGGGAATACCCAGAAGCGGCGTCCGATTCCCTTCTTCTGCTGGTGCTCTTTGGGACGGTGCAGCTGGCCCAAGGCCACCCAGGCTGGCTCTTCTCCTCCCGGGAGGCACAGCAGTGGGGAATCAAACTCTCATAAAGGGGTTGTGAGATAAATGTATAGAATTGCAAAAAGGGGACAGGAAGAAAGTTTACCTCATTTTGTATGGAACTAGATAATGTGATGAATGGTGGGAGACTGAGGATAGACAAAAGGAAAACCTTTACACAGAGCATAGTTAGACTGTGGAACTCACTGCCCCAAGACACAGTCATTGTCATCGACCTGCGGCATTTATCTCTATTGTTCGTTTCTGCTTCTGTTACTTGGTGATGGAAGTTGGAAGGATTTACTGTTGCTGATGGTCTAGCACTAAATTGATTATCTGTGTGAGCACTCTACTAGCACTCTACTTGTGCTTTGTAGTGTGTATTAAGCATTCACTGTTGTTCGCTATAGCACCTGAGATAGATCTTGGGTCTGATCCAGAAAAGGTCTTCTTGTTCTCTGAAAGATTTGCTGCCCTATGGTCTGATCTGTTACTTCCCCTGGGAGCCGTGCGTTGAGCGGGAGCTGACAACTCTGCTTTCCCAAGGGTGCTGAATTTCAAAGGAGCTGTCCAAGGTCCTGAATATATTGTGAGGCTGAAGTTCAGCACTTTGGATAGCGATTCCAAAATCAAGAAAGAAATCTGGTGTGGATTCCTTGCCCACGTGAAACTGGAGTCACTGTTCTTCACTGGCAGAACACCTGGAGATCTGGGGGCTTCCTACCCCTGATATAAATGTTACAGAAATAAAAATAGGTCTACAAATAAAGTAAAAATAAACACGGGGATTCAATGTGCGTGTAGTGCTGCAGCTTTATACCATCATTCATTTCAGAGAGAAACTACAAGTAACAATCAATTCTGAGTCCCAAAGTTGTGCTATGTAATTACTACTACTGCGGAGCTCTGCTCTCTAGTTATCTGATTGCGCTCCTCCCAAATGATTGTGCAGAAATCTGTTTTGAGAAGATAACATTATTTTTTTTCCTGCCTTTTTTCCCCTTCCCGACAGCTGGTCTGCAGTCACTTACTGTTCCATTTCCCTATCAACCTTCCCTGTATTTTTAGCAAAATTAACATAATGTTGTTGTGCATTTCCAAACCTTTTCCCTGTGCTTTTTAAAAAATGAAAAACAAAACTCAGCAGATCATCTCTCCCCCCCCCCTTTTTCAATCCCCACCCCTCTCACGACATGCACATATCTTTAGCTTTCGGATAGGGGCCGGCTTTGCTATAGCCTTTTTTATTATTCTGCTAAGGCTGATAGATTCCAGAGTCAATGCGGAATGGCACATTGTCAGACTCGTCGTACATAGCTGAGCTGTGGGACTCTCTGCCACCAGAGGTGGTGCTGGCTGCTGGCAAGAAGCAGTTTTAAAGGCAGAACAGGGCCTGGAGACTCCAGTTTCATAAGGGCAGAGAGTCTGCTCCGGGTTTTAGTCTGAACTGTAGAAATAAATCCATTGTGTGTTTCTCCTGTTTGTCTTTGGATGACTGTATGCTTGTGCAGTAAAGAAGCAGCCATAGTTTAGGTATATGTATTGGGTTACCATCATCCACACTCTTGTATTTCTGATCACTGTGTGAAACCTGGACTTCCAGAAAGATGAATAGATAGATCCGAGATCAAATCAAGCCAGGGAGGGAACTCTGGGCCACAATGGATAGGTTGCAGTTAAGGACAGACGTACTGCTAGTGGTATTTTCTAAAAACCCAATAAAAACTTTGAACAAATACACAAACTAGGATCTCCAAGCAGACTAAATTATCATCTTCGGGACTGCTTATGTTTCCATGAGGTCCTTTCCTCAGCACAGTTTTACTTCTAGAAACTATTTGGCTTCCATGGAAAAGTTTATGGAGCGAAGAAGGCACCTGAGGTGAATATATACATTTGGCTGAAAATTGAACCACCCACCTCACGTCCTTTCAGCTTTCTAAACCAACACTCTGCTCGCTCCCTCACTCGCTCGCTCACTTACTGCAGCTAGAAGCAAACTGGCAGCTACAGATGGCAGAGAATGGGAGCCGGTCTTGATCGGGCAGCCTTAAAATGTAGTGGGGGGGGGACGTTGCAAGCACTCCACATGTTAGCTTTCAGCCCGAATGGACCCTGGTTTTGCTGGGAAGCAGAAAGGCCATCGATGTGGAATCTCCATTTTTAAAAAAAAAATTGGCGGAGGGGAGTATAAACAAATCAACAATCACATGTATTATTCTGTGTTTGACTTGTGTTTTAATCTCGCTCTTATGAGTTTTCATATAATATTGGCTTAATACTTTTTAATAGTGTAATAATTTACTATTTGGTTTTCAATTGTGTTAGTATCATAGAATCATGGCGTTGGAAGGGGGGCCTCGAAGGCCATCCAGCCCAACCCCCTGCTCAAGGCAGGAATCCCAGTCAAAGCAGATTTGACCAAGGGTGGTTCAGTATTCTTTTGAATCCTCCAGTGTTCGCCCCCTCTTGAGGCAATGGGTTCCATTGCTGTACTGCTCTAACAGTTAGGAAGTTTTCCCTGAAAATCAACTGAAATCTGGCTTCCTATACCTTAAGCCCATGGCTGCGTGTCCTGCACTCAGGGATGATGTGAGAACAGATCCTAGCTGCCTAGAGTGGTCCTGACCCGACCAGATAGGCGGGATATAAATAAATAAATAAATAAATAAATAAATAAATAAATAAATAAATAAATAAATAAATAAATAAATAAATAAATACCCTTTTTCTGTACAACTCCCTATCAAGTCTTTGAAAAGTGCTACCCTGTCTCTCTTCAGTATTTGAATCATATGGTATGCTGGCTTGGATCCTCTAGGAAAAAGATGGCATATAAATGTTTTAAATAAACAAAAATAAATAGACAAATACTATGCTGCTCTAACTCCTTTTCCTGTCGCATCATAAAGTAATTTTTAAATCTCAAAAGCTTGCACACAAATCTGTATGCCATTTTTTAAAACTGGCTTATTAAAAGTATCATCACACCGTGGATTTTCGATACAGGAGGGGGATTGTACCGGAGTTGCATTCCTTGGCAGCGAGAGGTGTATTTAATAAGTCTTTCTCCCTTTCTGGCGGCTTTGCAATTTTTGCAGGAATGTGGCGGAAGACGTTGCTAGAGCCACGAGTCGCTCGACCTCATGCCAACCCGGTTTTAGCAGCGCCAAACAGAGCTCCTTTTGAGAGTTAAGGTGGCTTTGGTACAGTAAATGCTCATTTCCAGTTCAAGTGGGACTCAGAAAAGTCACCGTTTTCCACAGCCTGGAGCCAAGAAAAGCATGTCAAGACTGGAGCTTTTGTGTTGGGGTGTGTGTGTGTGTTCGCGCCAATGATGCTGACTTGTTTATCCGAGAGCAGGGGATGGAACACCACGCCGCAGCTGGCCGTGAATTCTCCCGGGGCATACAGTTTCTATTCGAGTTGCTTCTCCTATTTTGATAACATCGCTCCTGCAATTTTGTGGCTTTTTTATCTTCGGATAATTGAAGCTCTCTGGAAACGGGGCCATGGCATCATTTTTTCCCTTGCAGCCCTTTTAGAAACGCATCCCTCCTCCTCCTCCTCTTTCCCCCCTTCCCATACCATCCAGCAAAATCATCCTACCAAGTAACCCTGTGCTGATGATGCTCTGTAGTACAAATGGCAAGCTTTAGATTGCCACCCACAACAGGTAACTGATATAGTCGGTGTGAAAACCCTGAAAACCAATATTGTCTTTTCCACTCAAAATCTACGCCAACATTTTAGGGTGGTTTTAAAGAGTTTGCTCGTGCAAAGCCTGAGTTTTCGTTTCAGTGCCGTACCCTCTCTAGGAAGCTGAGTGTGATATTGCGGTGGCATCATCCTATAGAAACAACGACAAACGTAACTCTGAAATGAAACAGGCGACCAGTGATGGAGAGGGGTTCACCAGGAACCCCCATCTGATCTATTCAGTTACTCAGTTGTAGCTGCCATCACAAAACTCAAGAAAAATGCTGTAAAACCTTGGCATGATTTTTCGTGAGGGATCTCAAATTTGGAGGGTTGCCGTTTACAAAGCGAGAGTTTTGGGGAAATATATGTGGGCTAAACCGCAGAAACCTGTGCTGCAGGGTCAGAAGATCCGGCAGTCGTAAGATCGAATCCACGTGATGGAGTGAGCTCCCACCAACCTAGCGGTTCGAAAGCATGCAAATGCGAGTAGATAAATAGGTACCATCTCGGTGGGAAGGTAAACAGTGTTCCGTGTCTAAATCACACTGGCCATGTGACCACGGAAGAATGTCTTCGGACAAACGCTGGCTCTATGGCTTGAAGAGCGGGATGAGCGCCGCCCCCTAGAGTCGGACACGACTGGACAAAAATTGTCAAGGGGAACCTTTACCTTTTTATATATATATTTTTCCCAGCTTCCATCTCAATCAGTGGGGCCTATGCTGTCTTGGTTGACTCTCTGCTCTTGATGGGATCCTTTATCAGCAGCTTCCTGTGCAATTCCCCCTGTCCTTTGATGGTTTTAGCTAAGATAAGCTAAGAAATACGTATGTAGGTTGGATTTATTTATTTATTTATTTATTTATTTAATTTATACCCCGCCTATCTGGCCCACCGGACCACTCTAGGCGGCTTCCAAATATAAAATCAAATAATAAAACATAGACAAATACATAATAATCAAACAAGAACAGCAGTAAAGATAAAAAGGAAAAGTAAGAAAAAATCAAGAGTTGACTGGAGGGAAGGCCTGAATAAACAGCCATGTTTTTAATTGGGTTTTAAAGGTGCCCAGCGTGGGGGCCGCGCGAATCGCCGGAGGGAGATTGTTCCAGAGGCGAGGAGCCACCGCCGAGAAGGCCCGGTTTCGTGTCTTCTCCTTCCGGGCCTCTCTCAGCATCAGGCTCCTCAGCCTCACCTCCTGACTCGCGCGGGTGATCCGGGTAGACCTTGGTGGGAGGAGGCGTTCCGCCAAATATCGAGGTCCTAAACCGTTTAGGGCCTTATACGTAAGCATTAAAACTTTGAAGTTGACACGGAAACAGATGGGCAGCCCATGCAATGGATGGTTGAAAAAGTGCTGAAGATGTTAGCCTTCTCCTTAATGCACTGGTTTTCGGTAGGCTGGGGATGTCTTCATATGGAAGAGCATCTTAAAATACAACCCTTTGTCTCTAACGGTACATTTCCATGAGCTCCATAGCCTGTAATTTTGACACCTAGTTGTGGCAGTTCCGATTGGTACTTTAGTATCTAGAAAGAGCCAGGAATCCAACTTCCTGACAATGAAACATTTTCTCTTGCTTAGTACTTCATTGGCTCGCTTAGCTCTCTGTTCCCCTCCCCAAATTCTCGTCCAAACTAGAAGAGAGTTCTTAAATTTTAATTCCAGATTCGGAATGCGCTACCTGACTCGCCTAACTGTATTTCTTGTGGATTTGGGTTTCCTGCAACAAAATTGTGTTTCTGGACGTGTGTGCTCAAAACACGTTCAAAATTGAGACCAGTGGGATTTAGACCTCAGTAACTGAGTGGATTCAAAATGCTTTCAAATTGTGGTGCTGGAGGAGACTCTGGAGAGTCCCCTGGACTGCAAGGAGAACAAACCTATCCATTCTAAAGGAAATCAACCCTGAGTGCTCCCTGGATGGACAGATCCTGAAGATGAGGCTCCAATACTTTGGCCATCTCATGAGAAGAGAAGACTCCCTGGAAAAGACCCTGATGCTGGGAAAGTGTGAAGGCAAGAAGAGAAGGGGACGACGGAGGACGAGATGGATGGACAGTGTCACCGAAGCTACTAACGTGAATTTGACCCAACTCCGGGAGGCAGTGGAAGACAGGAGAGCCTGGCATGCTCTGGTCCATGGGGTCACGAAGAGTTGGACACGACTTAATGACTAAACAACAACAACAACAACAACAACAACAACAACAACAACAGCAAACTGAGTGGAACCAAGAAAACCATCTTTAAATACCTCTGTTACCTTGAGAATACCCAAATGCTGTAGGGCTGGGTAACTTACCATCCTGTTACTTTTGGAACTTTTCCCCTTTGAATAGGCCAACACATCTAATTAAAATCTGTGTATTTTGGAGAAACTGCATGGTTATCTGTTTTGCGCCTTATCCCATGGCCCACATCTCTGGTTTTCCTTCTTTTCCTTATTACTATGGCTTGGAGTATGTTTGAGAGGCAAAACGCAGAAAAGCCCAGCTTGGGGGCGGGGGGAGCTCTTGCCACCCTCATCATTTGCCTTCCTTTCCCCTTAGAGAGCAAACTGGGCTAGCCAGGGAAATCCAGTTACAGGGAAGTGGAATTTTGCGATCCCTCCCTCCATACCAAACCCTGCAGTGGAACGGCCGTCTGCCAGTGAGGCAGATGGAGCCCTTATACGAGCGCCAATGTCATCTTGCTACATGATCCCTGCTAAATAGTGCCATTTCGACAGCGGCAAGAGGTGGGAGGTGGGAGGAATTTTTGCTCCTTCCCTTTCCAAAAAGTGGGGGGAAAAGTCAGCAGGCAAACAAGAGGAAGACTTAAGTCTTTTTCTTTGCCTTAAGTGAAAGAAACAGAACTGGGTTAAAAGCCACTCGGGCCTCTTGTGGGTCAATCCTGACCCATTGTGGGTCCTGAATTTGGAGTTGTGACCTGCTTGGTTGGACAACAGAAATATTTGTATTGAGGCACATTCAGGGACTGCAAGAAGGGAGAGGATAATGGCTCAGTGGGCTGTTTGTTAAGCTGGCCAGAGAGCTCAGTGGCTTAACAGAGACTTGGGAGTTGGATGCCCCCACTGTGCCTCCTGCAAGAACCTCCAGCCTTGGGCGAGCCGCACAGTCCCAGGGCATCCCCAGAAGAAGGGCATGGAGTATTCTCTACCTGCAAAGCCCTGAAAAGAGTCGCCATAAATCCATGGTCCATCTAACAAGCCTATTCCATTCCTTCTTTCAGGGATGCCTAACCAAATAAGAAAGGGGTCTGGTTGCCAGAACTCAACTTCCAGATCCTCAAGGGAAGTGGCTAGCTTTCTGGGTTAGTTGGGAAATACCGTATTCAAGAGAGCAAGAGGTCAAAAGATTTTAATTGAATGGGGACTTGTGAAAGAACAGGCAGACCTAGGAGGTGGAGCCTCTTTGGGGAAAAGATGTAATTTCTGGATTTCCGACAACAGAACACACAAGCTGACTGCACTCATTTTATGGCTGGACCGCCCTGTGTCTGTTCCTCGATGATGAGTGGTGTGAATAGATAGAAATTTGCCTTCCCCATAATGCTCGATTCCGGGGTCATCCATTAGCATTGACTGGCTGATGCGTCTAGACAGACAAAGATTCAACACCTTGAGCTGTTAACAAATAATTTGAGGTGTGAAATTTCCTGCCAAAGATATGATGGGTTTAGTGCTTGGAAATGTTACTTGAGCAGAATTAACCTCCTCTACCCACACCTACCGTCTGCAGTGGGAGGAGAGCTTTGGTGGGTAATGCTAAGTCTAATTAGGGACAGCTTGGGATTCAGGGGCTAGAACAGGGATTTTATTTTTTTACTTTTTTGGGCTACATTTCCCAGCACCTTCACTCACTCTGTCCCTGGAATCCGAGGCAGCGTGTCTCCAAATGCTTAGTGATTGCAGGGAGAGAAGGATTGGGCCTCATTGTGCACTTCTCATCTGAATCTTATTTGTTCTGCTGTAATACAGGGAGCAGGACCGTAGGGCCCTTTGGTCTGATCCAAAAGGGCCATTGGATTAGAAATACACATGATTCTCTTTTGCTCTTTTCTGTCTATCTAGTATATTTGTTCATGTGTCTTTACAAAGGAAATGTAGTTTTAGAGATTGGAGACCAAATTGTTTGCTGACTTCCCTGGCGCAAGCCAATCAGTGCTGGTTTATGCTGTAAACTTGCAAAACTCTGGCTTAAACTTAATTTTTGGCACTCAGCCCTGTAGAGGAAAGACGTGTCTTGACTGAGCATAGTGAGTCCAGAATCGGCCCACTGTCCAAATCAACCTTTTAAAAAATCGTATTGTTTTTCCTGCACCTGGACACTGTGCAGAAGGATGTGTTCCGTATTTCCAAGAGGCTTCTTGTTCTGTGCATTGGCTCACCTGCATTCTCTTTTTGCAGATCGACAGGACAGAGACAGCGGTAAACAACCTCAACCCTGCCTTCTCCAAGAAGTTCATCATAGATTATCGCTTCGAGGAGGTCCAGAAGCTGAAATTCGCCTTGTTTGATCAAGACAAATCGAGCATGCAGCTGTACGAACATGACTTCCTGGGGGAGTTTTCCTGCACATTAGGAACGGTGAGCCTTTGCTGCACATACTGGGAACTGTCACTCATTGTCTTCCTAGATGTCACCCATGTAACCAGACAAACTGGTACTGTTTCTTTGGGCAGTGGCAGGGAGACAATGTCAGGGTACTGGTGAGGTCAGAGTCAACGCATGCCTGGTTGATTTGTACACATTAGGAGTCAGCATCTTGTGTCTTATACATCAGCCAGGGTTCGGGTCACCCCTAGTGGAAGCAGTTGTGGTGTTTTGGCTTTCGTCATCATCATCAGTAGACTCTAAAGTGAAAGAATTAAATACTCCTACTCCGACTCCTCCCCCACTGAAAAATCACAGTCTCAGCAGCTGCTGATTGCTTTTGTGGGTGTGGAGGGACGAATAGCAAATATTCACAGATTTTCATGCCCTTGATGGGAAGGGGTATCTCAGCACAACAATACGCCCCATCAAAAATTGGCCAGCCACTGCGTAACAGAGTTTAAAAGCTTGCACTTTTTTTCCCCATCCGCACCATCATTAGCAAAAATTGGGTCTTGTTACCACCATCCCTATGCTTTGCACAAAATATGAAGTTTTGGGGGCAGAACGTGAATTTTTGTGTGTGCAGAATACAAGGTTCCAGACAAAAAGACTTCTGTCTACTTTTATCCTGAAAAAAGGGATGAGATCCAAAGAAGGCACACAAACTCTCTTATTTGAACCAGAAAGGAGAGACCCTAAAGGATTGTTTCCTCACCTGCCAGAGCAGAACAAGGGAAGGTTGATCAGATAGCTGTTGAAGCAGGCCTGGGATATTTTGACCCTGTGAAATTTAACCATTTCAGATTTGGCAAGCCCTTTTTGTTTGGCTTTATTCTTACTAAAATTTTTTTTCTCCAGCTGGTCTTTTTTCAGCTGAGAGGCCTGGGCTGAGCAGCCGGTGAGGAGATTCGGAAAGTGCTGTCTGAATTGTGGATAATTTGGGCACTGGAGTGAAGATTGTCTGACTTGGCCCCTTCGTTTCACTTTTGTGTCAGGCGGCTGTCAGCTTATTCAGACTCTTGCAACGCACCTGATTAACTCTGTGGGTGTATTTAAAAAAGCAAGCCTTACTCTTCCAGTGACTCTTTACGACTTCAGGGGAGCAAGCAAACTAGAAAACCAGGGAAGTAATAGCTGGGGAATAATTTCCTTGATGTTAAACACACGCTGGCTAAATACAGCAATTGCAAAGGGAAGCTTGTTCCTCAACGGAGCTGTTCCAGGTTCCATGTCTATTCCTGTTGCCATTTGGAGGGGGAAAGGGTTGTGTTGGCCTCTTTCTCTCTCTTCTCTGCAGAAGATCCTGCAGAAGCTGTGTGTTTCCCACAGCTGCAAAACAGACATGAGCAAGTATGACATTCCATGTCAGTCAAAAGGCCGGCAGACCAATTTCCGCTTAAACGGTGGTGCCTGGCCCCGTCACAAATCCACTGGAAGATGGGTGTTGCATTTCCTTCCCATAACCATTGCCCACCTCCCTGTTTTCTCTTCTTTTTATTTCTTTTATTTCTTTTTTTGTCTTCAGATTGTCTCAAGCAAGAAGATAACGCGGGCGCTCCTCCTGGGAAATGGGAAACCAGCCGGAAAAGGAATGATAACGGTACGGCCTCCTCGTAAAGTCACGGCCTGAAGGAAGCCTTGAATTCTGCAGTTCCGCTCCAATGCGGTCACCTCAGGGAAGTTTCTCCTTCCCTCCTGATGTGTTAAATCACAGCTCCCAGCATCCATGAACTGATTGAGGCAGAAGGCACCAAGTTAAGGGAGATGGAGAAGGCACCAATATCTTAGGATATCCCGCCTTTAATTTAACAGTCTGCTGTATTTTGGCTACAGCCAGTGTGGTGTAATGAATATAGACTAGACCTGGGTTTGAATCCTTACTTGGCTATGGATACGTATAGAAGTGGAGGCTGGAATTGGTAAAACTTCTCTTTAAATATCACCTTGGGTTTATTAGAGTCACTGTAAGTTGATGGCACTTGATATAAAATTTATTTTATCTGCAAGATTCCTTAATTTATTCCTTCCTTCCTCTTGATGTGGGGTGTAAGTCCTGGATTCGTAGTAGAGAGCCATGCAATACATTTGGAAGGAGCCTTGAGTGAGGAGGATCATCCTGCTTAGAGCACAGTATTGGAGTTCATGAATTTCTGAATTTGGATTTCTGCAGCCGAGTGTTCCCAGATCCAGGTTTTTTGCCATTGATGTTTTGTAGACTTGTCTTTTATCTTCTGTATCTTACAAGAAAGAAGCCTTGGGAAATGGTTCTGGGTCAGAGTGACATTTCTCAGTTGTAAGGAAAAGTCGCTGGCTGGATAGCTCGGTGGCTTAGATATCTGGCTGTGGACCCAGAGGTGGGGGCTTCCAGTTCCCCCACTGCTGTGCCTGCTGGGAGGAGAGCCAGCCTGGGTGGTCTTGGGCCAGCTGTACATAGTCCCAGAACTGCCCCCCTAGAGGAAAGGAATGATAAGCTACTTCTGTGTATTCTGTACTTGGAAAACCCTGGAAAGGTTTGTCATACGTCCGAAATGACTTGACGGCACACAGTCATTAGGGCAAAGTGCCGGCTGACATCTCTTCTACTGGAAATGTTGCTTTCCTGCAACAGGCTAGCATCCAGAATGTTTTATGTATTTATTTAAAGAATCTAGATCCCTTTCCGCTGCCAGAGTTGTTCCTCCAACCACCTACAGATCCATCGAAAGGAGAGCCCGTGCTGTCGGCCGCACAGCTCAAAAGGAAGCAACACAAGAGGCACAATGGCTAGAGAAGGGGAAGCCGTAGATATTTATTGCAGCAGGAAAACATGGGTAATAAAAATAACAGGCACAGATGTAAACCTAGTGCAAAGGCCTGTGTGTGCTACAGATTTGCAAAGGGCAACATGAGATGAAATCAGGACCAGAAGCTCGGTTTTTAGGGATGATGGCATGCCGTGTCTGTGCTAAAAGGATGGGACTTATGGCTTAGCAACAGGTATCTTAGCAACCGTTCTTCTCTTGTACACTCATACACACAGTCATGCTTTTTCCATTGCAGACCTACGTGTCTCATTTTGTAAGTCAAAAGAGGCAGTACGTCTTCTTTTTCCTTCTTTGGTGTCATCTTCTTCTGCTCTCTGTCCACCTGTCTTGTCGACATGACCCACAAAGAGGTGGGTGTCCAGCCTAAAGAAGTGAGATTTGACTCACGAAAGCTTGCAGTTTTGTGATTTTTTTTTTAGTGGTTCCATAGAGGCATCACCCTGCTCCTGCATGTGTGTAATTCTAAACCACACGTCCTTTTCCTAACTCTGTCTCTTTGTCATCTTTAATTTTAAACTAAGATGGACAAATGATTCTGTGCTTGACAGCTTTCTGGCAGAAGAAGACATTAGCCAGAGAGCTTGCAGGCATGCCGCGTATATGAGATCCGTGGTCTTTAGCCTGCACCATCACATCCTCCAGGCTTCTTGTTGTCGTTTCAACTTATGTACATCCCCACAGTGCTAGAGCATTCTCTGGGTGATTTACAACATAATCATGCAAACAATTACTTGCTTCGTGATAGACTTTGGAGCAGTTGGACATTCTAACCGTATTAAAAATAACAGGGAAATGGTGAGCAAACGCAGCATCTCTTAACTGTATCCCAAAGAGGTAAGCCTCTTTTAAGCATAAATATCGTGACCTAACCTGAAAAATGGCTTCCCTCTTCAGCAGGGAAAACTGTACTAAAAGAAGCTTTTAGAAAAATCCCATCCTGGGTACATGTGTCTTCCCTTATGGAAGCCTGTGTTTTTCTTGGTCGAAGGAAACCAGTGGCCATGACATCTACGGGGGTGCTGGGAGTTGTAATCAAAAAGGAAACTCTTGCAAACTGTGCTGATTACAGGTTAGGCATCAAAAGACGAGGTGTGGACTTAGAGGCAACCTTCAGCTGCAGGAGAAAGCTTGGGTCAGGGACCCTCTCTCCCTTTTGCAACATTTTGAAATGATCTACTGTATTTGTTTTACATGTTTTCTTACCTTGTTTCTGCAGCGAGTGGCCTTACTGGCAGTACGAATCTGAAAGTTGTAATTGCTGAAGGTGCTTTTCCAAGCTTGGGAAAAGCTTGCAGATGTGCACTTGAGAATTTCCAGAGCATACAGGAGATTTGGTCACAGATTCCCAACATAACTGTCTAGCCTTTCTAAAGTGAACTGAAATGCCACCGTGGATAATTAATCAGTTGCAATGCTATGATGTATGTCATTATCTGAACTGATCTGAAGCTGTATGGTTTGCTCTGGTTGCAAATGCGAATCCAGATGTTTCTGGAAGGCTTTGCTCCTTCCTTGTGACTAAACTGGATTTACAGAGGCCTGATCATGTTACCATGTGGTGCGTCTTTGAGTGATGTTCAGCTAAATGACAGGATTAGTGTTAAGGCCGTGTTTTCAGCCTGGGTCTAGAGGTAATAGATACAGATGGACACACAGATATAGAGGCAGTAATAGATATAAATATAGATCCATGCATATTGAAAACCAACTTGTAAGCCAAGAAACTAGGTTAAAAACCTTTCTCTCCGGCATGTTAGTGTTTTGCATGTACAGGCAACTTATCCTGTGCTATTATATGGAAAAATGCCCTCTACTTTTCCCCCTCCAGCTTCTTTCAAAGGCAGGTGATCCAAATCCCATTGTCTGGCATAAAGGGGATTTTTAACAAATGTTCTCACTGCATTATTTTTCTAGGTCTCCTAACCTGGGATCAGCCCACCCAAGAAGCTATTTGCCCGTTTAGTAGAGAAAACTTTGGTCAGTACGCATCGTTTCCTTTATAGGACAAGCAGTGTGTAGGAAAGGGGACATTTGCGTTGGTAAAATAGGACGTGGGGAAGGATAGAAGCGTAGCGTGCAAAAGGTTGGGAGTTTGAATCCTCGCCGTGTCTCCTTGACGGGGGCTCAAGTTGATGATCCATTGGGCCCCTTCCAGCTCTGCAATTCTAAGTTTCTAAGAAAAGTGACTTTTTAAAGCGTTCATGCAGCAAGAACAGCAGAATCCTGTGCCACTTAAGAGTCTAATAAGCTTTCGTTTGGCATAAGCTTTTGCAGAGTGTGGCCCTTTTTTGTATGCACACTCCAGAAATTGACATCAAATGAACCTCCTTGGTCTTTAAGCTCCTACGTGGCTCCTGGTTCTTCTTTCTGGGACCGACAGCAGGCAGGAAACTATTTGGGCTCCGACTCTCGGAATCTCGAGTTTGTAGTGGAATCCAAGTAACTTTTTTCCCAGCTTAGCCCAGAGGTGAGAGCCCATCATTCTAGCTAGCTTTGTCTTGCACTATGAAGGATGGGAACCCCCACGCGAACAGAGTCAGACCTGGGGGAAGCCGTGAGAAGACCAGGTTCTGTCCGATTGATTTTGAGAGTCACAACACCCTGAGTCGCACGGCTGTTTTGCTCTCTGTTTTCCAGTCTCTGGGATGTGTGTTGCACTGGGGGGGGGGGGGGGGAGCTGGCAGGAAATAGGCAGTGACTCTCTTTTCTTGGGTCATCTCCACCAGCAAATGCTGCTCTGTGACTCACTGCTTTTTTTCAAAAATTCAAATTGTTGTGGAAAGCAAACATTGGCTAAGAGGGAAAAGCTATTTTCAGCTGCTGTTCAGTATCATTTTTCCCCCCTCCGGGGGCTGCATAGGGGAATTGTGGGGAGGAGAAGGGGATGCGATTGCACACCACCGAGGACACTGAGACGAAAAGAAACTCAAAACAAAACAACCCCTCCAGGAATATCTTTGAAGACTCAAAAGAAAAGTCACTCAAAACTTGGCTCAGGCTTGGGTGGGCTCGCTCTTCAAATGCTATTATTTGGACAGAAGCTATCATGGGGTGGACTCACAGAATCGTAAAATAAGCCACCCAGAGTAGTGAAGTGCCCACTAAATGGATGGAGTACGAGTTTAAACAATCCATCAATCAAATAATGGAACTGGAAGGGGACCATGAGGCCATCAAGACCAACCCCCTGCTCAAGGCAAGAATCCAAATCAAAGCAGATCGGAGAGTCCTTTTATTTTCTCTTGCATGCCTCCAGCCTTGGAGCGCTCACCACCTCCTCCTGGAGGAATGGGCTCCATTGTCATACTGCTCTAACAGTTAAGAGGTTTTTCCTGATACTCAGCCGAAATCTGGCTTCCTGTAACTTGAGCCCATTATTATGTGTCCTGGGCTCCGGATTGATTGAGGCAGGTCCTTCTTTTCTCAGATTCAGGTGGGTTGGAAGAACGGTCCTTCTCCCCCCCACCCAATAGATCTGGAGCTGCTCAATCCAGTCTTCCATCCTTGCTATAATTTTTTTCCTGAATGTAATCTAGATTCTTTTGATTTGAATTTCCACATAAGACATCTCCTTTCTTTCTTTCTTTCTTTCTTTCTTTCTTTCTTTCTTTCTTTCTTTCTTTCTTTCTTTCTGCCTGCCTGCCTGCCTGCCTGCCTGCCTGCCTGCCTGCCTACCTACCTACCTACCTACCTACCTAATTGTGAATCTAAATAAAAATTGTGCAAAATAATTCTGTCATCTAGAGGTCCCCAACCTTGGTTAACCCAGATGTTCTTGGACTGCAACTCCCAGAAACCCCAGTCAGCACAGCTGGTGGCGAAGGCTTCTGGCAATGGCATTCCAGGAACCCTCTGGATTAACTAAGGTTGAGAACCACTTGTGTAGTAGAAAGGAAAAGGAAGGGATCAGTTCGAGTTTCCAGTAACATCACGTAGACCTGTTAAACTAGTCCAAATCACTGACCGATGGAATCGTAGTTCTAGCTTGCTCAAACAGAAACAGGGGTTGTGGTGGCATCTTAAAGACTTAAGCCACTTTATTTAGGTCTGAGCTTTCCTAGGCTTGGAAAGTAGTCCATGAAAGCTTATGCCATATTAATTTTATAATCCTCATGGTTTAACCATCGTAACGCTGCGTGTTGTTTCCCTATAGTCTTATTGACTTAACGTTCCCATACCCGTCGTATTTGCATTTCACCCGAAAGTCCTCTGACAAGCCATCAAGTGAGCAAATAGTGGGAAGAGAAAGCAGGGATGGAAAAACTTAACATGAAATGTCTCAGAAACATGCCAAGAAAAGGCACGATGCTTAAATTGAAGGCAGCATGCAAATTAAGGACTTTTGTAAGCTGAACAAAGCGTGCAAATTAAGTCGGTTTTCTCAGTAAGTTTCTTATTCTGCTTGACTGATTTTATATCTGACAACTGTGCATGAGATGCATGATTCATTTCTTACGTTTCTATCTCACCTTGCTTCCAAAGGCGGCATATGTAGTTCTTCTTTCTTCCATTTTATCTACTCCCTAGACCTGTGGAATAAGTTGCATCGAAATTCCCATTGACTTTCTTGGCTGAATATATGTTTGAAATCGGGTCTTCTGAGCATGAGAGTCTGCACTGCTGATAGCCTGTCACTTGAAAAGCAAGTTCCTTAAGCAATAAAAACATCTGTCACAGCAGGAATTTTTGGCACCTCTTCTAGTTGACGAATATCTTTAGTTTGGTCATGGGGAAGTAACTACGAGTGTTTTTTGCATGTGTAGTTCCTCAGTCACAGAGAACGTCTTGAATTGTGTTTGGGCAATGTTAGTGGGTTTTAGCTTCTAATGATGGGCTATCATAACCCACAGTTTGGCCTCCCATCTTCTAATCCATGCACTATATGGCTCCGTTTAATAAATCTTTCTGCAGGTTTATGAAGCTCTGTTGTGCACCAGGGTTGCTGTGACTTCCGGAATTTCCCAGATGAATGCCAGGGCATGTGATATTGATTCCAGCTTTTGATGGACTTTAGGGATCGTGGTTGGGGGTGATTTGCCTAGATCGCTTTGGGGGGGTTGCAAAAGAGAACACCGAGAAA
The DNA here is from genome assembly GCF_051106095.1 of Pogona vitticeps. Lineage (NCBI taxonomy): Eukaryota > Metazoa > Chordata > Lepidosauria > Squamata > Agamidae > Pogona > Pogona vitticeps. The sequence continues at coordinate 25,378,017 of NC_135792.1, forward strand.
TCTTAGTAACAAAACCACAAAACCTTAAGACTTTTGAAAGCAGCAGGGGCATCAAAACACACACTGTATGTGTGTAAATAGTGCCTCGCTGAAAATGAAGCAGTGGCTCTTTTTATACTTCTGAATGGAATTTTCCAAAGTGCAAGCTGAGTATCCTCAACAGGAATGTAGTAATTTATAGACAACCATATATAACTATAAGGAGTGTTTCTCTGTCTTTATTTATCATAGCGCCTTTGTCTGACCTGACCCAACACCACCACTTTCCTGGATTCCTTCTTGTGCTCCACTAGGGCGTGATTCCCACACAGCTGCCATTCCCCCATTCACTCACGTCTCCCTCTGGGCCCAACCTGGACCACCTTTCCCCATGGGAGGCTGAACCATAGAACAAACGTGTTGCTCCTTCGCCTTGGAGAGGGCAGGTGACTAGAGAGCAGTGAGGAGAAGCGAGAAGAGCAGAGGAGATTGGCTGAGGCCACCTCTGACTCTTGTTGGCTGCCCTGATGCTGCTGCATCCTGGCATAGCCCCTGGGGACCCTGCCTGCTTCCCGTATCACCAACCTTGTCCATGCTTTGCTGGGTAATAGACCAGAAAATGGGAGGCCAGATGTCCTCCTCTGTTTTTCCCAGGCTTTTTGTCATGGTGGTAATGTGATTTCTCCTTTATCATCTAGACCTCAAACAGGAGTATATATTCTCTTCCTTTCACATGCTTTTGCAGGTGGTACATAGATAGACCAACATATTGGAAAGATAAGTATGTTCTCAGATATATCGACATACTGCAAAGGATATGGTTTGGAAACCCTATTTGGCCTTATTTTCATTGCTACTGCAGCAACCTTGGCATGTTTTAGACCACAAACAGACATCATTTCTGTTGAGGCTTCCTAAGAAAGACTGACATTTCCCCTTGTTTTTTCCAGATAGCAGCTCAAGAGCTTTCAGACAACCGGGTCATCACGCTGAGCATGGCTGGGAGGAAACTGGATAAGAAGGTCTGTGTTCGAGTTCTGTTTTCCCTTTCCCTGGTCTTCTTCTTATTATGTGCCATAAGGTAGCTTCTGGCTCTCGGTGAGCCTAGCAGTGAACAATCTCCAAAATGTCCCACCATCGATAGCCCTGTGCAGCTCTTGTAAATTCAACCCAGTGGTTTCCTTTAGGGCATTGATCCATCCCATGTTTGGGCTTCCTCTTTTCCCGCTGCCTTCCGCCTTTCCAGAATGACATTTCAAACAAATTCATTTTCCTTCCTGTCAACCTTCTTCGCTGTCCTACCAGTTGAAATGGTACCAGAAAGGGGTGGTGTACTCCTTTTTTCGGGCTGCAACCTCAATGATTATTTAAGAGTATTCATTCATAGTGGTCTCATCCTAAAGCAACACACAAAACATGCATTTATAAAATTGTGCCCGGCCAATGCGGTCAAGTGGGGGGTGCCACCCCCACCTTAAGGCTCAGGCGGCACTCACCTAGACCGCCCCTGCCTCCCTCTTTAGCTGATGCCGGGGGTGGGATGGGAACCCTAATGTGGGTGAGAGGAAAAGAGGGAGAAAGAAAATAGAAAATGGACAAGGCTTTAGGACAAGACGCAGAGGAAAGCAGCCATGGGGGGGGGGACAGTTATAATTTGGGAACAACGCGTGTTTTCCCACTCCTTAGCCCTGTGGGGGAGCAAATAAGTGGCTTGAGAGGTGGTGGAAATAAGACAGTGTCTGAATGAACGAATGCTTTATTTCTCTGGGTTCATGCGCTAAACCTGACCGGCCTATAGTTTGCCTGCACAAATATGTGCGTGTGTGAATGCCCACTCCGCCACCTCCAGTTCCGACTCTCGTTCCTGGTTCCCCCTCCTTTGGTGGCGGCGATGTCCACCCTGTCAAACGCGGAAGGGTACAGGGTGGCACTGACTTCAAAACACTGAGGAAAAGCCAGTGTAAACTCTGTGTTCGTCTGCAAACAAATCAAGAGCAATAAGGACTACCTTTGAATCCTGTCTTAAACACGGAGAGCCAGAAGAAGCAGTTAAGGCTTGGCTGCCTGCAGGACGGGAGCCACCCTGCCTTCCCTTTGGGAGGAAGTGCCATGACTGAGCCATTGCTAGAAAAGAAAACGCATGCACTATGCATGCACCCATCTAGTATTTTGGGGCACCACCCCTTGCCTGCCGGTGATGGCGTCCTGAAAGTCGTAGTCTGAGAAAAAGTGACTTTTTTTCCCTGTCACTTTTCCCATCTTTGATTTGTACGTATGCAGTACCTAATCAAACGATGCAGTACCCTTTATGTCTCCTACGAAATTAAGAGCTCCTGATTCATGTTGTTGCCCTAAAATCCGCCCGCTCTCCCATAAGCCAGCTTCCCTTTGGATTTTCAGCTTCAAAGAACTGGCTGTTAAAAAGTACCTTATTCACCAAGGAAACTCAGATTCGACACAGAAGAAACAACAAGCCGTGGTGAGCGGGGCCGGGAGGGCGGGAGGGAAGGCAGGCTCTTAACGTGCAAAAATATTTTAATTCAGAATATTAATATACGGTTCCCTGTTGCCCTTGGGGGGGGGGTTGTCTGTCTGTCTCTCCGATTCGGTCTCTTTCCAGCCAGAAATCCACGAGGCTTGTTCAAATTGTTCAATTGTTGGTCGCTCCCACAAGATCTGTGGCAATGGCGAGCTAATTTGACGGAAAGATTTCAAATCAATCGTTGGTTCGTTCATGCAGAAATGCACCACATGGTGTAGTTTGGGGGTAGATTTTGGGTGGATCTCTGAGCAAGCCCCCGGCTCTTTTATGGACGCTTCGGACAACCTGCCCTTTTCTGAGAAGCTCCGTCTTTGTTCATGCAAAGGGGGGGGGGAACTTGAGTCATGGGATTTGAGGTCAAGTTGGACTTAAACTACACTGGCAACTCAACGCAGATTCAACTTGGTTGCTTCCCATCCCCCACCCCCACCCCCAAATGACTGCCGGGGGTGGATGGGAACTCGGACATGACCCGCGACTTGGAAGTAGATCTGGGAACTTCGTCTTCGTATCCTGGGGGATTTCAAATACGAAATTTGGAACCAGAGAGGCCATTCCCGCCCCCCGCAGAACCGGTCCGGTCTACTCTCTTGGGTCCTCGTTGTCCGCTTGCCCAACGCGGCATGGCACCCATCAGGGACATAGCCAGTGCCGACGCCTCCCCGTCCTGTTTCCACCGCCGACCGTTGCACAGTGGAGCAGGGAGACGCCTCTTGCCACCTCTTGGCCGGAGGAGTCATCAGTGGGGAGAGGCGGGTCAGGGCAGACGCGGCAGCATCCACGATGGGCGCCACGTTGTCGCTGTTGGATGTGTACGGTGAGGAGTGGACTGGAGGGGGTTTGGGGGCAGGAATGAGTGCATGAGATGCTGAGCTTCGTATTCGTATCCCAAGGGATACGTCTGCTCGGAACCCACCCACACCTCCCCTTTTTTTCTGGGGTGAAAAGCTTACTTTTAATAGGGCCTCCACCAAAGACTCAGGAGTCAGACTCAAAGACTCGCCAGCGTCCAAGGGTACCAGCTTCACAGCGAGAGTATTCATATGAGTCTGGGGAAAAAGAAGCGAGGCCTGAATTCCTACCACTCAACTCTTACTCATGTTTGACCAGATTTTATAGACCTTCACTTCTTCTTCATTGGAGTCCCAGCCAAGAGGGAGCACATCCAGCGTCATTATTTGCCTCTGATTTCCACTTACAGGGCGATGCTGTTTCTTCTCCTAATGATCCATTGTGTGGCTGTGTGAGACCACTAAGGATACATCATATTATAACCAATGCTTGCATCTCTCTCTTTTCTTTCTTTCCTCTCTGCTTTGCAGGACCTGTTTGGAAAATCAGATCCGTTTTTGGAGTTTTACAAACCAGGGGATGATGGAAAGTGGATGCTGGTCCATAGGACAGAGGTAAGCAGAGTGCTTGGTGAGCGTCGGTTATTCCTTCATGCAAATGATGTTTTATTAAATGTTTGTGGCAAGAAAACCCACTTATACTTCTCTTTGATTTTAAATAACCTAAGTTTTCCTACTTCCATTTTAAATTGCAAATGGGTGGTTTCTGTTTGTTAAAAAGAGGCTGGGTGATGGTAAATGAGGGAGAGGAAGGGTGTGTGTGTGTGTTTGAAAAATCAGAAAGTGGACAGGGGGATGGTGCTGAAACTTTTGGGAACCCACCATTCTCTCATGCTCAGGCCAGTCTGCCTGAGGAGAAAGGTCTTGGCCTGCTTGCGGAAGGACAGCAAAGAGGGGGCCAAGACTGGCCCCCAGTAGGAGGGAGTTCCAGAGTCTCTGGGAGCAGCCACAGAGAAGGCCCTCTCCCATGTTTCCCCACCAAACATGGCTGTGAGGGGGGGGACTAAGAGGAAGGCTTCTCCTGGGGCTCTCAACACCGGAGTTAGGCTCATAATGGGAGACACAGCCTTTGGATAGCGGTTCCATTCAGCTTTGCACACTGGGCTGCTGAGGTCCCCTGTCTTACATCTGAATCTGTCACCCATCTAGTAGTTTTCCCCCTGAAAAACTTGAAAAACGGTAAAGCCTGAAAAGATTGGGATGGCCAAGCAGCTTTATGGAAATTGGAGGAGATGCCTGCCACCAGGATGTGGCCCACGGATGAGGGGTCTGAGTATTAAGCTGTGCACAACTGTTGTCACTCTGAGCTGTGCCTTAAGATCCAGTGCCTTGGTTGTTCATGAGTGTACACCCAAGGTGGGCTTGAAATGCCGGCTGGTTCATGGCTTGGAAGGCCCTCGTCCTTCATCCTGTGACACCACAAAGGAGAATCACCCCCGCCTTCTTCATATAGGTTGGTGTGAGTGCTGGCACATCCGGAAAGTGTGAAATTTTCAATGCAGGCTTGAAAGTGTGTGTCCTCCAGACACCCACAGATGGTTCCAGCGTCTGGCGGTTCTTGACAGTCTCATTGTTACACAGTTCCTACAATTTGTGTGTGTGTGTGTGTGTGTGTTTCTCCTTGATCTGTCCAACCCCATGTAGGAAGTGTTTCTAGTCATTTTAATAAACACTCCACGCTCTGACTCTAGGCTTATGGGAACAATGTTGTGCGTGTTTTCCTAAAAGAGGCTGGAAATGCACCATATTGGAGGATGACAGCCGGAATTTTACAGCTAGCGCTGACACCAGCCATGATGGCTGGAGCACTTGTTTTAAAAAAGGAAGTTTTCTGCACTTTTTTTTTTAAAAAAAATCTGCCTATCACAGAGTTGCAAAAGGGACTGGGGGAAAAAAATAGGAAAAATGAAAGCAAATTCATGTTCCACTTTGAGGACTAATGAACAGGTTTATTTCGGTGCAAATTCTTGTGAACTGCAATCCACTTCCTCAGATAAAGCATTGCAATCAGCTCTTGGAATTATTATTTTTTTAAAGAAGATTTATTTATCCATTCAAAAATATTTCTTTCAAAAGAAAACTGTCCCTGAGGGATTGATGTTCGTTACTGTTGCCTGTTGCTTTGTTCTAGAACAATTAGGGGAGCAACTACAGTATAAGAAAAGTACATGCAGTTCTATCCCCAGTTGGTAGATCATCATCTTTGGAAGGCTTTCTTGTGTGGTTTTCAGTTTTCATGGGAGAGATGATGAGCTTATATTTCGCAAGGCTGTCTTGACTTGGCGTAGAAGGTAAAACTTAAATCCATATTAGAAAGTAGTATGCTTTTCTTAAGTGTTGGTTTTAGTCGGATGCCTGTCCGATTTCTGCTCAGAGGAGAAGGATTCTGATTTTTACCTCAAGGGTCCCACAAGGATGAAGGACGCTGAGAGTTGTGCTTACTGCCTCATGAGGGCAGGGGGGAATTCTTGCCCCATCTTGCACCCTGTTTTTGACCGGGGTGGCTTTTTTCCAAGACAGGAGTTGGAATGAGTCTATTTTTCTCTGAAACTGGAGGTCCCAGGAAACCATTTCCAGTTTTGAACCAAGACGTCCCCCAGGCTTAACACAGGGAAGAGGTTGTCTGAAAGCACAGGAAATTGTCCCTAAAATGAGTGAAGGGGGCTTTTTTGGTGGTATTTTGGTGAGAACCAGTGGAGTGGATGATGGGATGTTGAGGGGACCTCGAGGGTCACATTATCCGACTCACTTCCTGCCCTTTCCCCATATCCCATCGTCCCCAGCACCTTTCTCCTCAGCTTGCCTTGCTTCCAGTGACCAAGAGAGAGTGGGAGAAAAGTGTTTGAGGTGAAAAGATTCAAGGGGGTTTGTCTAAGAGAGATTCAAGGTCCGTTGACTTTGGTGTCCATTCGGATGCAAAAAAAAAGGCAAAATACCGCTCACGTGGTCCCTCTCTCACATGCCTACGTGTCCTCCTTCGTATGTGGGCAGAGGGGCCAAGCGACTGGAAAGCATGGCTACCCGTGTTATGCCTCGTTTGGTCTCTGGCGCGTGGGCTGGTTGTTGAAAGGAATGCCTTCAAGGCTTCTCCCTCTCTTGCTTTCTCTGTCTCTTGAAACCGCAGGTGATCAAATACACCCTGGACCCTGTGTGGAAGCCGTTCACGGTGCCTTTAATATCTCTTTGCGATGGGGACGTTGAAAAGCAGGTCAAGGTAGGCATAGCCACGGCTTTCCCCCTGTTGGGTTCCCTTGTCCTCCGGGGATTTTAAAAAGGAGAGAGAATGAGAGGAGAAAGAGATTTGAACTAGCACATCTAATCTTGAGAGCTATTCCATGGCATTTTTCTTCCGTTGCCTGGAAGCCGCGACACATGTGATCAAACATCCTTCCAAACTCTCTCCCCCTCTCTCAGTATGATGCCAGAAAAAACCCATAGTCTCCGATTTAAAGTGGTTTAAGTGGATCTACCGAAGAAGTCAATCACGAACTACTTTGGGGGGGGGCAAATATTTCATCAGAACATTTTCTGAGAATGGGTATCTGTGCAAAGATTATGACGAATGCCTGTTAAACTGCTCATCCTCTTTGATTTTTGTCAATCTCAATGCGAGGCTTTCGAAAACCCTCTGAAATTCCTTGGCCCCAGCCAAAACGGAGGCAAACAGCTGTGTTTTCTTCTCCATTAAACTGGCCAACGTTTGCACAAAATGTGTGCCAAATTAGTGCCTTTCGCCCTTGGGAAGAAACCACCCCCCCCTCGCCAAGCACAAAAGAGCTGATTGATTGTAAAAAAAAGAAGCAAAAAACCCATCCGCGATTTGTTCCCTTTCCACCCGTCTAATAAGCGCTAGTCCCCGTTTTTCTTACGTTTTGTGAAGTTCGTTAATCTAAGGGCAGAATTAAGAGCTGCAGAGAATCTCACAGCATCCTCATAGGTAGGGAGGACAATGCTGCAACATGAGGACAAACCATCATTTATATTCCTAGTTTATAAAGGTGAACGTAAAATAAGAATTGCTGGCTGGAAAGCTCAGAGAATTAGGCCTTTGAGTTGGGAGTTCGATTCCCCCCACTGTACCTCCTGTGAGTAAAACCACCCTGGGCCTTTTTGGGGGGGGGCAGTCATTTCAAGGCTGTGGAACTCCCTTCCACTTGATGCCAAATTGCCCCCCCCCTCCCTCCTGACTTCTACCTGCTGCCAACTTCTCTCCAGGCACCTTTTCCACCACTAAACAGGTTACAGGAAAGAGATGTTTACAGGAGATGCTGGACTTCTTTAAAAATAATTTTTAAAAAATCATATGCATGTTTTTTGCTTTTCCTTTTCAACCTTTTAAGTGCTTCAATATAGGTTTTAATACTTTGGGTTTAATTAAATTTTTGATATTGCCATGTAAGAACCTGCCTCCCTGTCAGCTCCCTTGAGCCTCTGAACTAGTATAAACATAAGATATAAATTGTGGGGACGCGGGGGGGGGGGGGGGAGAAAAAAAATAGGAACTCTCCCGAGGGTGGAATAAGAGAAACGGTGTAGTTCAGAAGACTGACTGATTGTGCATCTCTTCCAATTTCTATCAGATTGTCTGCTACGATTACGATAATGATGGGGGCCACGACTTCATTGGGGAATTCCAAACCTCAGCCGCCAAAATGTGTGAGTCTCGAGACGGCTTGGCGGTAAGCGCTGTTGAGCATCCTTGGGTCTGAAGAGGAAGGGGGTTGCAGAGCTGTAACGGGTGCATTGGGGGGGGGGGGCTTTGACCTCGTATGCCGCATGGAGAAGGTGCCAGATTTCGCCACTGGAAAGGCACAAACCAATCCTTGGGTGTTTCCTGCCAGAAGGGTACAAAACCCATCGACAGGGAATCTCTAGGCGCCAAAACGGCTAGTTAAGACTCTCTGAAAGACACCCAGATACCCCCCCCCCATGTGCCCTGCACTAAAATGTATTAAAAGGGCTCTTTGGCCCATTTGGAGCAGGAGAGAGAGAGAGAGAGAGAGATGCAATTTGGGCCTTAAAAAAAACATTTGAGAAGCTGAGGTGGGCTTAGAGGATTTCCAACTCTCCTGATCGATTCCATGGATTTGCCCATCCCTGCCCTAAGGAGGGAGCAACAGGATGTCCCTGATCACGTCCTTGGCCCAGGAAGTAGCGCTTAGTGCTAATTTGAGGCCCTTCAAAATTGTGGTGGTGGTGGGAGCTTGATAAGGCTGAGGTCTCACGGATTGCCTGTGTAGTGACACGAGACACGATGTGATTGATGAAGAGGCGGGAAGAGGGGAATGACCAGATTCAGGCACCCATCTCTTACGTGTTTTTCATCATCATTGTCTTAGAACTTCAGAGCCAGGAAGGGACTCTCTGGATCATCCAAGTCCAGCCCCATGGGGGAATTGAACTCCCAACCTCTGGCTCCATGGCCGGAAGGATAAACCGCTTTGCATAACAAAATTTGACAGGAGCCTGATGGGACGTGGGAGGCTGTTGCTGGAGAAGAGGGCTGGGGGTCCCAGCTTGGCCGGTCCAGAGAGGGCCTCAGGGTCTCGCTCCTTTTGCGCAGGTGGCCAGGTGGGCTCGCTGGCGATGGAGGCTGTTCCAGAAAGAGAATGCCAGTCACAGCCTTTGGCCCCAGCCAGTCTCAGGGCAGGAAGAACTGGAAGCTGGTTCTGGTTTTGTAAACGAGGAACATGGAGAGGGCATGTCTTACTTTAAAAAAACAATGTGGTCCCTTTTCCCTTTAGATTGCCGTCACAGCACACTTTATGGGACCAGCAGCTGCTGTGTGTGGTCCCTCTTCTCCTTCTGATGAATCATAGTTCATTACCATTACTTAGAAAAGTTACTTTTCAGATTAGATCATCCAGGACCCACCCTGGAGGTTTTCTGTTTACGAGTTAGGTCTTTAAGAAAATGCTAATGTGCCTTTAACAAGGACTTTTGCTGCCATGTGGCCACCCTTCCCTGCTTTATCCCTGTCCTCTTGTTATTTTCATTTAGGCCAGAGACTTGATTGTTATCAAATGTTTCCACTGACCCTCGTTATCCAGGGTGACTTGGGCTGCCAAGTGAAAATGGGAATTAGTCCAATTAAGGCTCTCGTCTAATCTTGTTTTTTTGAAGTCTGTTTCTTGAGAAACAGTGCTTAGTGATCTGCTTTGGTGGCTGACGTGATGGACTCTGGAGGTTTGATCGGGGCTCTTCATGGCTTGCTCTGTTTTCATCAATAAAAATAATTGCATGCCGTTTGAAAAACCTGGAGTGGGTTAAAGTGCCCCCCTGACACTGGAGTCACCCATCTCCACATAGCTTGAATGAAATGAACAGCATGGATTGATCTGTGAACTGTTCAAAGTTTTTACAACCACCATTCATAATGGTTATGTGCCGAATTCAAAGCTCTTTGGAGCTACAAATACAATGGTTCTCTTTTCTCTAACAAATGGATGCTTTTTGAGTTGTTCCTCCCATCCCTGATGTTCTCTTGCTGGCAAGGGAAGAGTCTTTGAGAGAGACGATCAGGGTTTTTCTACATAAAAGCCGTGAAAATAAAATGTGTGCACGCCTCTGTTTATCTAAGGAGTAATCAACATCTGTCTGTCTGTCTCCACCCCAACCAAGCCCAGCTGTGTTTATCTTCTGTTTCCATTATTCTTTTCTATCCGGTATTCAGAGTTTTTAAATGTAGTTACCTGCAACAGCTCCATTAGGCACAGAAGATGGAAAAGGGAATGCTTCCGTGTTTTCCTGCCACTCCCAGTTCTGTTGTCTGGATCAAGGTGGGGGGAAAATCAATGATTTTTTTAAAAATTCCTTTAAAACAGGTAGAGTTTGAATGCATAAACCCCAAAAAGCAGAAGAAGAAACGGAATTACAAGAACTCTGGCATTATCATTGTGAAGTCCTGCAAAGTGAGTGTCTTACATACTAATAAAGTTCAATACTTCCTGGCCCTCTTCACTCCTCATCTTTTTTGCAAAAACATAAACTTCCTTTTTCTTTCATTTTTTTGGGTGGGGTAGGGTGGGCGAGTGCGATATCAAATGCTCCCTCCTCCTTTTTCTTGAGGAGGCTCAAACTCACACCTCAGGACAGAGTGACCAGAATTGGCCTCACTTGTCAAAAGAGAACTTGATTTTTTTTTTAAAAAGTAAAAGCCCAGTTTTAATACAAACATTGTTAAACCCACCGGCTGGAATCCTGTGGCCTTAAGCCTGGCCTTAAGTGCAGTGGAGTTAATTGCAGTGGCAAAACTCAGCACCAGTTGCATTCCTTATGGTGCATCAATTGCTGATGCCATTATGGGTCATTACTGTAGTTTTGAAAAGTAACTCTTTTGTGCCTTAGTTACAAAAAGTAACTTGTGACAAGTAACTGCTTTACCTTTAAATCAATACTTCCCATCTAATCCATAAGGCTAAATCAAAACGTTGGTCCAGGTCTTCTTGTTTCATTAGCTGTGACATATGATAGACAACAGAAGATTTGGTTTATCAAGGAGGCAGAAAACTAAAAGTAGCTTCTAACGTCGAGTGTTGGGTTCTGCCACTTGCCCAGATTCTGGAATTCATGTAGAATCGGTCTTGTGTTAGAAAGTAATTGTTTCCTCTCTTTTGCCTCCCTTCCTCCCCCCAACCCTTTACATTTCTTTTTAAGATCACCAGAGATTTCTCCTTCCTTGATTATATCCTCGGAGGTTGCCAGTTAATGTTTACGGTAAGCATTTTAAAAAAAAGCAAAACTGCACTAAATACAAACATGCCGTCCCCATGGTCTCAGCCTTATTGAACAGCATCAAGATGCTTGCTTAGGTCAACCCGGCAGAAATAAGCTCCCTTTACCCACTCAACCCGGGAAACGTGGTCCAGGGGTCTGTCTTGGTGAATATTTTGTGGTGGGAGGAGACCTGAGACAAAATACAGCACCCCAGTTCACTGGCCATGTGCCGGGCAGGTGGCTGAAGCTGTACGCAAGGTGTTGAGGGAGCAAGGGGTCATGGGTGGAGGTGGGGACGTCCCCTGAATCGCCCCCATGCCCCTGGCGTCTTTGAAGATCATTGCAGATTTACCTGAGTATCTATGTACCCTATTTAGACGTCCATGCATCATGTGTGAAGTCTAATATGTTGCCAGCGATGGGGATGTTTCTCAGATGGATTCCTACGAAAGCAGATGAGTGCCTGTCCAGGTGCCTCTGATATTTGATGGGTGCCTTGCCCATTGGCATGACACTGTATTCATTTCAGTAAGATTAAATTGAGGAATTGCAGTTACATTTTAAGTCGTCTTCTTGTTGTTACGTGCTCTCAAGCCACCTCTGACTCATGGCGGCCCCTAGGAATGAGCCATCTCCAACAGGCATGGTCCTCAACAGCTCTGCTCAGATCTTGTAAACCCAAGCCTGTGGCTTCCTTTAGGGGAGTCGATCCGTCTCACGTTGGGTCTTCCTCTTTCCCTGCTTGCCTTCCACCTTTCCCAGCAGGTTTGTCTTTTCTAAAGAATCCTTTGTTCTCATGATGTACCCAAAGTATGAAAGTACGGTGATAAAAAAATACAGGAGTGTAGATGTTCTTGGCCTTGACCTCTAGTGACACATCCTTACACTTGAAGATCTTTTCTAACTCCCTCATTGCTGCATTTCCTAGTCTACCATCAGGTTAAAACTTGGGTGTCTGTGTCTTAGATGCCATAAGAGAGGTTATTTTTCATTTATGCTGGTGTATCTGTGGGTTTCATGTTTCAGAACCTTTAGACCCAGTTGCCCTGCAACCCCCCTTCCACCATCATCCACTCACTTGTTGTTTTTTAAGCAGTCTATTGCGCAGGATTTCTGTGGCAGAGAACACAAATGGAGTACTTCTAAATATTTTCGTTTCTTGTTTGGGTCTAAAGTAGCAGGGGAGAGGAAAGGAGGAAGAGTCGCCATAGAAACAGGAATGAGTATCGCATGCTTTAGATGCAACTGGATGATTGCCTCAATCAGACAAGCAGGAGATGGTAAATCTGTCAGCCAAATCATGAAGTACTAAGAGTTGGAGTTGTCTATCCAAGTCAACTCAACTTGGGGGACCTGGAGAAAATTGAGGCTTTTTTCTTCTTCTTCTTCTTCAAAAAACAGCCCTACCTCTCTGGTGTGGGAGAAAATGTCCAGTCAGGAGAGCTTTCCTCTTTCTTTGCAGGTCGGGATTGACTTCACAGCATCCAACGGGAATCCTCGGGACCCCACGTCCTTGCACTACATCAACCCCATGGGAACCAACGAGTACCTTTCAGCTCTCTGGGCGGTGGGGCAAATCATTCAAGACTATGACACGTGAGTGCGGCTTCTCTGACGGGGAACCAGACCCTTCCCCGAGTGCTGGACGAAAAGCTCATTAATCATCCCCTTGAAGAAGATGGGATCCGTAAGGCCAGTGGTCTCCAACCTTGGGCCTCCAGATGTTCTTGGACTACAGCTCCCAGAAGCCTTCGCCATCACCTCTGCTGACCAGGATTTCTGGGAGTTGAAGTCCAAGAACACCTGGAGGCCCAAGGTTGGGGACCACTGCGTAAGGCAACTAAGACGAGGCAGCTTCAGTGGGGCTGCCTCCCTTAGGATCTTTTCCAAATGTCTGGCTGGCCACTCTTTAAGAAATTTGACTGGAATGCCTTTTAATTTGAAATGGCAGGCTTCTGCTTAATCTTCTCCTGGTATTCTTCCAACTTCCTCCACCAGATCAGGGGAAATGGTCAATGTAGAGCATAATGCTGTTTACGGAACAGTGCTTCCTTATTTACTTATAATTATGTCATCGTCGTCGTCTTTACTTTATCTTAGAACAATTGCAATTTACTTTATCTTGGAATAATTACTTTATCTTAGTACACTGTTGTCTTTTAATGATGTAAGCCACCCTGGATCCTTTTTAAGGACACACACACACAAGCTAGCAATAAACATGGATATGTATATTCTGTGTGGAATTTGAGTTGACAACTCAACTTTCAGAGATTCTTTTTAATTTTGTAAAAAAAAAAAGTTTTAAAAATCTCACAAGAGTGGAAAAGTAACTGGAGAGTTACAATTCCTTCCTGATCAGGTCTCAGAGGAGATGTGGGGGGGGGGTAGCATATTCTCCTGAACCTTCTCTGATGATAAACAGAAGCCTATCTATTGAAACTTTATTTGACTGTGATTCCATAGTTTGTCTCTCAGGCTGCATTATTGGGAAAAGGGAAGTAAAATTCTGGCTAAGTGCATATTTGATTCCTTGTTCATCTTCTTCTTTTTTCTTACTCCCACCTGTTCTTTTGTAGAGATAAAATGTTTCCTGCCTTGGGTTTTGGAGCCCAGCTGCCTCCAGACTGGAAGGTAAACACCACCTCATTGCTCTGTATTCTCTCCCACTTTCAACAGGCTCGTCCTGTTATGAAGTCAAACTTTTGGGTGCTCTTCCTTGATTTCCACTCATGTCCGTTGCCTTGCAGGCATTATGTGCCTCCTGGGAAAAAATACTGCAGTTTGAGTACCAGGAAGAAGGACTGAAAAGTAAGGAGGTGTCTTGGTATAAGGAACTGCTGGATAGCTCAATGCTTGATTTCCCCCACTGGGCCTCCTTGACAAGGACTGGACTCAGCGCTCTATAGATCAGTGGTCTCCAACCTTGGGCCTCCAGATGTTGTTGGACTTCAACTCCCAGAAATTCTGGCCAACAGAGTTTGATGGTGAAAGCTTCTGGGAGTTGTAGTCCAAAAACATCTGGAGGCCCAAGGTTGGGGACCACTGCTCTATAGGGTCCCTTCCAGCTCTGCAGTTCTAACCTGATGAGATGATGATAAGATGATGGGGTGAAAAGGAGTACAGACTGATGGCCCTGATATCAGTGGATCTGGTCTGAGTTTTAGTCTGTCCTGTAAAGCAGTGGTCCCCAACCTTGGGCCTCCAGATGTTCTTGGACTTCAACTCCCAGAAATCCTGGTCAGCAGAGGTGGTGGTGAAGGCTTCTGGGAATTGTAGTCCAAGAACATCTGGAGGCCCAAGGTTGGGGACCATTGCTGTGAAGGAGGTCTCTGAAGTACTGATCCTATTTTGGGGAGGGGTTTCAGTACCATGGACAGCTCATGTAAACACGTGCATACCAAATACTCCATGCTAAGTCCAGGACCTTACAGAGGATCAGTGGCCAAGGTTTGTTGGGTGAAAGCCCAGGCATTTTCTGAGCAGCAAGGGGCCACAACATCATCAACCTTCCTTTCCCCCTCTTGAGTACAGGTGCCGTCCTAGGAAAGAAAAGAGTTTTCTCATGGACACTGTAGCATGGCAAGCTGTCATCATATAGAGCATTTATTTATTTATTGTTTACTCTACACCAGCCAGAGATGGTTAGTTTTGGACCTGGCACAGGTTGGGCATGAGTCATCTCCTGAATACAAGCAGGCAGCATTACATCTGCCTGTCATACTCCTCCTTTGCCAGGCGCTCTGTAAACATCGTTCCCTTCTAGAAGGTGGCCAATTTCTTGTTCCAAGGAGTGGAAAAAATCAGATGCTGACATTTGAGTGAAATTTAAAAATAAAATCAGGAAGGAAACCTGTGTGAGGTTTCTGCCTGTTTGCTTCTGAACACTGAAGATCAGAAATGTTTTTCTTTTGAACCAAGTGAATTAAAAAGGTGAACGGAGGCCAGGGGTTTCTTTTCAGACTGAGAGAGGTGGATGGCGGCTCGAGGACTACATAATCTTCAACATTCACAATGATTGATTAGTTAATCATTCATCATTTGCTGCCTTGTTATCTGGTGAGGCTGAAAGCCTGCCAAAATGCCAGAACTTTGGACATTCCATGGGGACAACGGCTGTGTTGAAGACAGAAAACTGGTAGAAAGCAAGGAGGCTAAGGTGGGGCAGTGTCTAAACAAGGACGCATTGCGGATGAAGTATTGCAGATATGTTTCAACAGCTTGGTTTTAGAAAAGGAGTTAACCTCGTTAAAGCACTCTTTGGGTGGTTTGCAAGTTTTTTTAATTATGCAGGCTACACATTGCTTCCCCCCCCCCCCCCCACGGCGAGCTGGGTACTCATTTTACTGAGTTTGGAAGGCTGGAAGGCTGAGTGAACCTTGAGCTGTCTGGGATTGAACCCGGGTCGTGAGCAGAGTTTTGGCTGCAGTGCTGCAGTTGAACGCTATGTCATGAGGCTATGTATAAACATTTGGCAGTGTGTGAACTGATCCAAACCTTAGGATTTGGCATCAGTACAGCATTTTTAATGTTGTAGTTCCAACTCCACAGCCACTTCCCCCCCCCCCCAAAAAAAGAACCCCTCAGAATGATTATCTCCTTGGTATTTTTTTTTCCTGAGAATATTTGCTCAGACCCATAACCTCATAACATGTTCCCCTGAAAATAAGTCTGGGTCATATAATAATTTTTGCTCCAAAAAACTCAATAGGGCTTATTTTCAGGAGATGCTTTATTTTTTTTTCATGTACAACAATCTACATTTATTCAAATACAGTCGTGTCATCTTCTGGTTGCTGCCCAAGGGTGGAGGGCAGGGTTTCACTGAACTGGGGCTTATTTTGGGGGGTAGGGCTTATATGACGAGCATCCTGAAAAATCCTAGGTAAAGGTAAAGGTTCCCCTTGACATTCTTAGTCCAGCCGTGTCCGACTCTAGGGTGCAGTGCTCATCCCCGTCTCCAAGCCGTAGAGCCAGCGTTTGTCCGAGGATAGTTTCCATTGTTGTGTGGCCAACGCGGCTATACACGGAATGCTGTTTACCTTCCCACCGAGGTGGTCCCTATTTATCTACGCACATTTACATGCTTTCGAACCGCTAGGTTGGCAAGGAGCTGGGACAAAGCGACAGGAGCTCCCTCCGTCGCGTGGATTCGATCTTACGACTGCTGGTCTTCTGACCTTTGCAGCACAGAGGCTTCTGCGGTTTAGCCCGCAGCGCCACCACGTCCCTCCTGAAAAATCCTACTAGGGCTTATTTTCATGTTAGGTCTTATTTTCGGGGGAACAGGGTAGGAATCCCTCTTAGGTTTCCAGTGGCCAGCCTGGAACAAAGCCCAGCAGGCTTCTTGTATAGTTAAGCCCAGAATAGAAATGGAAATGGGATCATTAGAGATAAAGAGACATATAAATCATGCTTTTGTTCCTCTGGTGTCCTTGTTGCCATGGTGCCGGAGAATGCTTTCAAAGAGCTGAGATGAATAAGATCTTCGGCACACAAAGACTCTCATGGTGGAAAGATTAGGGAACATCTCAAAAGACACATGGCAGCACCAAGAGAACACCAGGAAGATTGCTCAGTCAACGTCAGGGCAAAAAAACCTTCAAAATCCTGTACGATGTGCCCACATCGTCCCCATGTGCCAGCTATGGGAGCATCTCTGTCCAGGTAGAAGTGTAAGGATCCTTCCTTCAGCCTTGACCTGCCTTTGGTGTATCCCACTTAAAAGACACGTGCAAAGTCCCACCCACAGCCGTGGTAGAACAGAACTCTCCAGCAGATTAGAATTAGAATTAGAATTAGAATTATTTATTTACTGGCGAGGTATGTAAACCATACCCAGAATTTAATATGGCTACCGGCCACACTTAAAAACATTACACACACACACATACACCATAAACAGAAAATTCACAAGACAATTAAGAGCAAATTCTACAAAAACCGATTGCCTCAACTCCCAGTTGCGTCAGATGGTTACAAATTCAGCAGTTTGATGGCACAGGGAAAAAAGCTATTTTTGTGCCTCGATGTTTTAGTATACAGCGTCTTGTATCGCCGACCAGAGGGGAGAAGATTGAACAAGTTGTGACCAGGATGCCGTGGGTCTGCCGCGATCTTTTCCGCTCTCTTTTTAACCCGTGCAATGTAGAACTCTTCCAGTGATGGCAAATCAGCTCTGATTATTTTTCCAGCAGTTCTGACAGTCCTCTGAAGCCTGTTCTTGTCCAGTTTGGTTGCTGAACCGAACCAAACAGTTATGGAAGAGCAGAGGACAGATTCAATAATGCCTCTGTAAAATTGGACAAGCAGCTCCCGAGGCAGATTGAATTTCCGAAGTTGTCGTAGGAAATACAGACGCTGGTGAGCTTTTTTAATGATGCCATCGATGTTAATTGACCATTTCAGGTCCCGAGAGAGTACAGAGCCCAGATCTACTAAAATTGGGAGCAGACAGAGTGGGATGAGCAATGGCGTCCCTCGGCCTGGAGTTCAAGGGAAAGGACATGTAGACTTAACAAAAAGATCTGAGATTATTAATATTTTGACATCTCAGGACCTGTCATTAGATCACAGCAGAATCCTGTTGCTTGGAGAGTTAGCAAATGGTCAAGAACACCCTTGCAGCATTGACTAGAAAGCAAGCGCTAGCAGGAAAGACTGAAAGAACTGGGCATGTTTTAGCCTTGAGAAAAGAAGAACAAGAGGGGAGAGAGGAAGGCACTTTTCAAAGACTTGAAAGGCTGTCGTCCAGAAGAAGGGGGAGGATCTGTTCTTCATCATCCCAGAGTGCAGGACACACAACCCATGGGCTCAAGTGATAAGCAGCCAGATTTAGGCTGAATATCAGGGAAAACGTCTTAACTGTGAGAGCGGTATGATGATGGAACCCATTCTCTCAAGAAGTGGTGAGCGCTCGGGGTCTTTCATTTCAGTTCCTGGGGCTGGAACACAAATTAAGACTTTACTGAAAACACAAACCATTCCAAAACCATTCCTCCTCATCATTTTGAATTATAATTTGAGCCAACTTGGGCTGTTGATTTGGAGGAAAAGGCGGGACAGTGATCAAATCCATCAGCCAAATACATTTGAAACAGGACTGCGTTTAACGCCTGCCTTTTCTTTATGCCCCACTTCCAGGTTTCTCATGAGTTCGCCATCAACTTCAACCCGACCAACCCATTTTGCCTCGGTAAGTGGATGTTTGTTGTGATGATGGTGGGAGGCTCCAGAGATGCCCAGTCTTTTGAGAGATACAGGAAGAGTTACTTGAACCAGCGACCACAAACCCTATCCATGCTGCTAAAGAGAAGTAACTCAAAGAAAGGGCCCAATCATCGCCATAGATTCACAAGGTTTATAAAATAAACTCCCTTATCTTGCAAACACTAAAATGCCACATAAGTCCCAGTGGCATGTGATTAAGACAAAGGTGACCTTGGTTTACCTAAGAAAAATTTCTACCAATGAAAAAGTAGAATTTTGTTGATTTAAACCAGCTTACGGGCATGAACCTACCCAGGTATTAAGATCCTCGGGAGAGATCTTCCTCTCGGCCCCACCACCTTCGCAGGTGTGTTTGGTGAGGACACGGGAGAGGGCCTTCTCTGTGGCTGCCTACAAGGGAAAGGCACTCTTTGAGATAAGCTGGAACCCAAGCCATTTAGGGCCTTATCCGGTAGAACGAACACTTTGAGTTTTAGGGGAGGAGGGAATTTCAGAAGGACTGTGCTGTCCAATCAAAACAGGCTCACCGTGGGACAGAAGAGGGGACCCCCCCACCCCACCCCACCCGGATTTCTGTACCATGGGGAGCCTGCCACTAAGCCCCCCCCCATGTTGTCTTCTTCTGCTTTAAAGGTGTAGACGGCATCGTCCAAGCGTACTCTGCCTGCCTGCCCCACATACGCTTCTACGGGCCCACCAACTTCTCCCCCATCATTAACCACGTGGCGCGGTTTGCAGCACAAGCCACCCAGCAGGAATGTGCCACCGTAAGTGTCCGGCGGGGGGTTCTCTTTTTGTTGGCTCTCTCGGGACAGGGAGCAAAAGCGCTTGGTGTCTTGCAACTGGCTGGGAGCAGAGGCTCGTGGAAAGAGATGCCATCCACCTCCTCCTCCTCCTCCTCCTCCTCCTCCTGGGGGATCCACCCTTGTTGTGGCCCGACAGGACGGCCCCGTGCTGGGCTTGGAGGACGGGTCGTGCTAGATTAAAGGCTTCCAAAACCAGCTGATAGAAAGAGAAAAGGGTCATTGCTAAATCAACGCAACAAGCAGGAGAGAATTTATCTGCGAGTATGGTCTCTGGCTACGGAGCCAGAGGTTGGAGAGGTTCAATTCCCCACTCCTGTGTCTCCCGGGAGAAGAACCAGCCTGGGTGGCCTTGGACCAGCTGCACACAGTCCCAGGTTTTCCCCAGAAGAAGGGAACAGGGAAACTACCTCTGTGAATTCTTTAAAAACTCTGAAAACTGACTTGGTGGCACATAGTTATTAGCTGGCTGGATAGTTCCGTGAATTAGGTATCTGGCTGCAAAGCCAAAGGTTCAATTCCCCCCCTGGGCCTCCGGGGAGGAGAGCCAACCTGGGTAGCCTTGGGCAAAAGCTGCACAGTCCCAAAGCTGCCCCCAAAAGGGAAGGGGAAACCATTTCTGAGTTCTCTGTAGCTGGAAAACCCCTGAAAAGGGCTGCCATGGATCAGAATTAACAGAATGGAATACAAAGGTCATTATCGTTCTATTAGGGACCTGGAGGGACTAGCCTTAGATCAATATCTGTGTTGACCCACACCACATCTATTATCCCACACTATTGGCCCTCTTGATGGGGCTGATGGCAACTGAAGGCCAACATCCGTTTGGGCACTGTACCTCCCTGTCTTAGGCCATGATTCTTTTTGTGAGACCCGGGAAGCTGCAAAGATGTTCTCTCTTAAATCTGTGGAATAATGAAAGGCACAAGTGAGGGTTTGTTGGTTTGTTTTGGTTTTGAGTTTATATTTAGACATCAGCTGTGGGCTATTGCATGACCCACAAGGAGGCAACTGCAACCCAGGCGCCCCCCCCTCCCCTCTCACCGCAGGGAGGAAGCAACCTCAGAGGCAGGCTGAGCTGCCTTCATTTGAACCGCCTGTCCGTGATTGGGCGCCATCATGGCCACACCATGCTTAATGCATCCGTACAAATCATATCTGTGTGCAACAATGCATCTATTAGGGAAGGTTTTGTACAAAAAAAAAAAATGACAGGATCAGAGCAATTTGCAGACAAAGAGGAACATGAATGTGGTACTGTAAAAAATAATTAACAGCCCATAGAAGGAACGAGAGATGCGAAAACAGACAGATCCGTTTTCCCTTTGTGTGGAGAAGCCCTCCCTGAGCAAATCGCCGGGAGCTCAGAAGGGGGGCTTTGCCCCAATGTCTTCATTTTTGCTCCGTACCCTCTTCTGAGGGGCAGCTAATGGACTACGCAGGGGTTTACCCCAAATTAGAGGGAGGCTGACCCCCTGCTCTGATCACAGCCCCTCCTCTCTGGGCTTGCCAAGTTCCAACCGTGGAGTAATGGTGTGGCTCAGGAAGGATCCATGCTCAAGATGCTTTCTAGGCGAGAGACATCCCAGGTTCGGCCCCTACTATTTATTATTTATTTATTGGATTTATACCCCACACCCTCTGGCAACCAGGCCACTCTGGGCGGCTACCAGATCAACTTCCTCCACCACCCCCCTTTTCTTTGCCCCGGGCCTGACGGCTTCCCCTCCCTGGCTTCCTCCCTCCAGCAATACTTCATCCTCTTGATCCTCACCGACGGCGTCATCAGCGACATGGACGAGACGCGCCACGCCGTCGTCCAAGCCTCCAAGCTGCCCATGTCCATCATCATCGTCGGGGTGGGGAACGCAGACTTCGCCGCCATGGAGTTTCTCGACGGGGACAACCGCGTGCTCCGGTCGTACACGGGAGAGGAGGCCGTGCGAGATATTGTCCAGTTTGTGCCATTTCGTGAATTCCGCAGCGTGAGTACGGAAAGTTTGGGTTCGGACGGCAGGGTGGGAGGCGGTCCTGGCCCGTCTCCAGGAAAAGGAGCCTGGCTAAGCTGCTTCTCTCTAGGAGGCCAAGTACAAGCACCCAGCTGCTGTCCTGCAAAACATACCCTCCCGTTATTTCCTAGTTTTATTCTTCCCATAGGAGAGCTGGAATGCACACAGCATCCTTTAGGGATAACCGCGTGAACCCGCTACTTGAGTTTCCAGCCTTTAGAGGTACACAGCCCTAAGGAGGCCCAACCGTGTGCTATTTACAAGAAAGGGTTGTTTACTTTGTCCATCGGACAAAATGCCCAGATTTCTAGTGCTTCTTGCAAGGCCAGAGGACTCTGTGCCTCTCACACTCCTTCATTCGGAGAGGCAGTCAGATGACACGGGCTGAGGTCCTCTCCCCAACCCGGTTGCATGGAGCTTGCTGGATTGGGCTGAGGTCTACCATGCGCAGGAGCTGGTCTTTCAAGTCCAGTGGGCCTCTCGGGGACCCCTTCCCAGTCGCTCGTTATCTGGGCAAGACGAATGCTTTCAGGGGTGGAAAGCGGGAAAGGTGCCAGCTAAAAAGGAGGAATGGGACGGGGCACCAACAGGGCAGAGGCCGCACATGGACGGCAGGACACCGGTCCCACAAAAAGCATGCCGTTGCGCATGGCCTTCGCACCTCGGCACTCAATTTGCAGCTAGACGGGTGAAGCCAATTTCCCTAGAGAAGTTTTGGGCCATGATCCTATTGCTAATGTCCAACTTGAGCAGACTCATTCCTAATGAACTACTGAAAGGCACATCAATTGCGGTGTAGATTCGACCCCATCAATGGGTCAACTGCCCAACTAGGACCAGCAATAGGATCCCTATCCAGGCTCCCCAACACCCCATGTCCATCCGTTTGTGGGGAGCTGCCTTACCCCTGTAGTGGCTTCTTTGGTCAGAGCCATTCTGCTAAAAAAAAAAACAGCCATCATATGACAGGCGTGGGAATGTACAGCACAGCCTTTCCTCACCTTTGGCGTTCTTGCGTTTCAGGCGCCGAAAGAGACGTTGGCCAAAGCCGTGCTGGCCGAGCTCCCTCAACAAGTGACCCAGTACTTCAAGCATCAGAACCTGCCGCCCATAAACTCTGAGCCTGCCTAGCGAAGGACCCGGTGCTTTACCTGCACGTACCCTGCCCGCATACACACACACACCTGTCAATGACCGGTTTGCATGTCTCATGTGATTTCAGACAGTTTGTACCTTCTATTTATATCATTTATTTTAAAAACAATACAATCCAGACCTCCCCCAAAGATGCAACTTGGAACACCAGAAACCTCTAGTCTATGCTTAAAATTAATCCCCCCCAAAAAAAACCCCACCCAGATGGCCATGCTGAACATTTCTCCTCCTTAAAACTTCAAGAAGCAACATTTAAGTATGTGAATGTACTTTGTATTTTTGTGAAATGAAAACATTTTTACAACCAGGATTCCCCCCCCCAAGCCATGTGACGCTCTTTCTCGCTCCATGCCCAAAGAAAAGTGGACAGTTCATGGATGTATCGTATCCGTATTTCTCATGTTCTACGTTCATTTTTATACTGTGTACTTGTTTAACATTTGTTATACTCAGGTTAATAAACAAACATGGACTCTTTGCAGCTTTATGGACCCCCCCTCCTGTCTCTTCAACCCTCTGTTGTCCAAAGTTTAATATGTGATGTAGGGGATACTGTCTGATACAAGAGTCTACTGCAAAAAAATGTTTGCAGATCTCCCCTTCCCTCTTCATTCCTGCTATCTCCCCCTTTGGGCACTTTGAACGGGAGAGGCATTCCAACCAACACCAGTTCCACACTTAGAGAACAAATTTCCTACCAGCCTTCTCCGATCTGGTACTCTCCGTGTTCTGGCGAACCATTTCTAGCACCCCTGCTGATCTCCACCAACCATTACTTTTAAGTAACAGCATCTTGCACCATGATTAGTAGCCGCCGATTACCTTACGCATGGCTTAGAAGTAACACACCAGCATTAGCAATAAAAACATTATTTCTTGCATTAACAAGAGAAGCAAACTGATATACCTGATCTTAAAACAATGTTTTGAAACCAATGCATTATTATTATATTCAAATAATTAGAGAATTAGCCGGGCCAACTTGTTTGTGCTGCTATAAACATAAACGCTATGAATTCAATGTTAACCTCTTAATGCTTAACACATTATCTCCAAATTCTGGCTCTCTTCTTCAAATCTGTTTAACCCCCTTTAAAGAGCCAGTGGAGAGGTCAGAACATGGATTGCTTAAATCCAAGAAGGTATACCGGCTTGACTATGCAGAAAAAGCATATATTTGATTCTGAGTGCAGGATATTGAACCCCTAAGCCTTCTAAACTCATTATTTTAAACCTGCAATCTACTCCTGCCTGTCCTGTGTAGCCAACATGACTGCCAAAGCCACAATGTTAAAATTTGGATGTTAAAAATAATAGCACTCTGGATAAAGGTTCTTCACTCTTGAGCTAAAGATAAAAATTGCTGGGATAGGTATGTGATACACAGTTCTCAGGAATACAGTCCCATTTGATACAAGTTGAGATGCCAGGAATTTTTGCTTCCAGTTATGAAGCCGTGGTTGCAGGTTTCCGGACCAATCTGCTAAATGGGACCAAAAGACCATTGAAGAAAACGGGCTCAGCGTTAAATATTTGACTACGGACTGGATAAGGAGTGCCATGTACAGATCGGTAAGTCATGGCTTTTTATAAACCATGCTGACTTAGAAGTTCTAGACACCAGTGGTTCCCAACCTTGGGACACCCAGATATTCTTGGACTACAACTCCCAGAAGCCTTCTCCACCAGCTGTGCTGGCCAAGATTTCTGGGAGTTGTAATCCAAGAACATCTGGGGACCCGAGGTTGGGAACCACCACTGCTCTAGACACTAGTCTTAAAAGGTAACTTCTCCAAGCTTGGAAAATATCTTATAGATACACCTGTGTTCTGTTAATATATTCAATAGCTCCAAAAGTACAAACAACTATTCATTTTTAGAAAGCTATGTAGGAACTGTGGGCTTATTGCTGCTTTTTACCACTAAATCTCCACTGTCAGTGTCCACAGAGTTCCTCAAAACACCCGCAGGAACCCGGGCCCTTCAGATAAGATCCATCAAAGGCATCTCAGTCGGAGAGAAAAATCACTAAGGGCAGCAGGAAGACTGAATGAACAATTATGAATGACAAGACTGAAGATATATTTTTTTAAAAAAATGCATTCAGGATTTCTTTAATCATATACAACACTAAAACTCTGTTAACAGTATCATGACAATCTGCATCTCGCCATCTGCTTGATTTTTTTACTTCCTCTCAATTAGACATGAAAAATGGTAATTGAAACTAAAAAGAGCACCGGGCCATGTGCTCACACTTGGCAGACATCTACTTCCCCCCCCCTCTCAAAAAAAGAAGGCTCTTCTGTAAAACCAAAGCACAGCAACCCCCACAAAATCTTTTAAAAACATGACAGCTCAACCATCTTTATTGTGGACTCTCAACGATTCATGCTTCCCTTTAAACAGCTAGATTTCCGGAGGAAAATTCACTGATCAATGATCCAAAGTCTGTCTCCTAAGGAGGATGCTGTTTTAGAGGGGGGGTTGGCAGGGAGGAGGAAAGAGAGGGGAAACTCACAAAGAGAGATTCAGGACATTTTGTTGGTATTCTCTGGGGGTGCGGTGGAAACAGACAGGTGAAAACTTGTGAGGTTGGAGTATGCCCAGTATGATGAAAACCATGTGGTTTTTTTCCTTTTAAAAGTTCCACCCGAGCCTCTGACTAGCTGGGGAGAATCCTACAGCGGGGCATCAAAGAAATTGCTGCCCCGAAAAACAGATGAGACGATTTTGCCGGTGGAGTTGATGGTCCCTTCACTGTCCGAGCTAGACTCAGAGTCGCTGCTTCCCGAGTAGGCCCCCAGGCCGGGCAGGATCCCGATGCACACAGCCGCGGAGGGGCAGTGGAGGGTCGAGCCGCTCACGGAGCCACTGCCCAGCGGCATGCAGGATGGCTGCTCTGAAAGAGGGAAGCGGGGGAGAAAAGGAGAGGCTATCACTCAAGACAAAGAGGAGCAGCTATTAGAAGGCACATATCTGGTTTTTCATTACATGAACTATCTTGATGGGAGTAGCAGCAGAAGAGCTGCAAAGACTCAACAGCTTGGAGCCCTGCTGGCAGTCCTCGACAAATCCCTTCGCCCAAGCAAAGCGAAAATGACATGGCATGTTGAAAATGACATAGATGGGAGAAGCTTCAACAAACCCCAGCGAGCACTTGAGTGACAAACCCTGCAAGGGAATGTGGACAGCCCAGCTTCCGCAGTTAATTAACTTGGCTAACGTTGGAAGAGGGGGATTAACGGAGCAGATGGAGAGCCAAGATGCGCCTGGGACTGGAGCGGTACAACTGCTCGGTTAACAGCGCTTCCTCTCTGGAAGTGAAGACTGAAAATTTGGCTCCAGTACAGTCACAATGAAGGATATCTATTCCAAATGCACCCTTTCTTCTGCCACTTTCCCCGCAAGTTCACCTGGAGAGGAAGCCTTCCCACCGAGGCACAGAAAGGGTCACCACCCCCCACCACTCCCTCGCTTATAACTTGGAAGAGGAAGGCGAAAGAGGGAGAAGCTGCCTTCCCGGAGCCCCTCGGCCTTCTCCACCCCATCTGACGCACCTGGAGCCTTGTCGAGGTCAGGGTCCGCATCGAGCTTCAGCCTCTTCACGCTGTTGGCGCCGTCGGAACTGCAAGGAAAGGCAACAGCAAAAAAAGATGGCAGCTTCAGGGGCCATGCTTTGGGAGAAGGTTCCCCGCCTGCCCTTCCCCGTCGTCCCTGCTTTACACAAGGCTGGAGGGTCCCCACCTCCTTTCGTCGGCCTTGGTAACCGGCCAAAATTTTATGCCCTCCCAGCTCCATCTGGGCTGAAGCTTGGAAACTCTTGGAAACTGCTGAAGCTCCCAGGGGTTATGATGATGGGGGGGGGGGGGCGCACATTGGACAGGAACCAAGGCAGTTTCCAGCCACACTGAATTCCCTACTGAGGACAGGAGGGAACCTTGCCATGGCAAACGAACTTGATGCCCATAAGCGTGATGGGCCTTTGGCAGGTGAGGATCCACCACATTTGCGTTTAATAGCATCACAGATTCAGTGAGCCAGAGGTTCCCAAACTTGTTTTATTTCCCTTCCTTTTCCTACTTGAATAATTTTTTGGTTTGTTTAGGGCTGCCTTCTGTTTAAAGTGACACCGAACCAGCCAGGATCATATGCAGAACATGAGGAAAGAGAGAAAATGTTTCTATTGAGCCAATCGTGTGTACAACTCTTAAGATACTATCTTGAACACTAAAGCTTTCTGGATGGGTCGCCACTGGAGACAGGGGCCATTCCAATCGGAGGCAGCCCTGACTCAAAACAGACAGATGCATTCACCCCTTTTCCAATGAATTACGACAGAAGGTGTTGACATCTTCAGCTCCCCATCACCCCTTACTCCCTTCCCAGATCAAGCTCTGCTACTGCCTGCCTTCTCCTTAGAGGAGAAGAGGGACATCTCATCATTGCTTAAATTGGAAACCAGCAAGAGTGTTGGGAAAGCCGCCGATTGCCTGCTCCCTTTAGCAGCTTCTGAAATCACCAGCTATCCCCATCACCCAGAAACTATCGTCCTGGCAAGGAGCACTGTCAGCTCCAAGGCCAGAGAAATGGCAACAGGCTTGACGTTCTAGATTCCAATCAAAGGTCACGGGATTTTCCATTCGGGAGAGTTCAAGCCGCAAACCTTACCTCGCTCAGAACCCCAGGAAGCAGCTTTAGAACTCTGCTCCCAAATTCGCGTGGGAATGGGTGGAACTATCAGGTTACCTTCTGTGTTTCACAGCTCCCGCCAACAGCTTTGCCTGAGAGAACTTGCTCTTGTTTTCTGTTGGTTTCGCCGGCAATTTCTTCTCTGCTTCCTTCTTCAGGTCAGCCTTTGCCAAAGTGCTGTGAATTCAACGTTAAGGATCGGAGGAAACTCACGTTAGACAGCAACGTAGAGATTAGGGATTTGAGGGGGGAGCTCTATGGTGCCATCTTATGGACAACTTCACCACCAGAATCAGTCGTATCATCACACAGAAAACTTGTTAAGTGTTTTGCATGTACTTTTAAACAGTTAACTTCTCTTCAGACTACTGTCATTCGTTCTAAATGACCTGCAACCATCAGAACAAGGCAAACAAGTTTATACTCTTCGTCAGCAAAAAGGAAAACCCGTCTGAATTTGCAGGCTGTTGCTGAGGCTGAGAGGTTTCACAGCAAGGACTCCAATACAGCCAGAACAGAAAATCTGAAGAGTGGTTTAGAAACACCAGGGTTGTAGGGTAATTTTACATGGGAAACACGTGGAGACCAGGGTGATAAAAAAGAAGTGATGGAGACAGGAGAGAGGAAGAAGCAAGGCCAGGGCAAAACTGGGCAGACAGGTCAATGTATAACTTGGCCAATTATGAGAGATTCTTGTGGAAGGGAAAGCTACGGACGCATTTCCTTCTGAGTTCACCATCCCTGTTGTGTGCCGAGAACAGAATGCTTACTAATCTGAAATACTGTTGTATGCACGCAGAAACAGAAAATATGATTTGGCCACAGTGACATTTAGTTACATCCCAACTGGATTACTGTAACCCACTGCATGTGGTGGTGCCTATGGAAAGCATTAGGAAAATTCAGTGGGTCCAAAATGGAACAGCCAGATTACTAACTGGGGCTGTTCACAGGGATCACGAACTCCCCCCACCCCTCAACCGTTACAGCAGCTCCACTGGCTGCCAGTCTGTTTCCAGACACAATTCAAAGTGCTGGTTCTAACCTATAAAGCTAAAAAAAAAAAAAAAAAAAAAAAAAAAAAGAAAAAAGAAAAAAACAGTCTGGGTCCAAGCTATCTCAGGGACCGCAAGTCCCTTTATGAGCCTGCTCAAGTGTTAAAATAATCAGGAGAGGTCTTTCTCTTGATCCCACCACCTATAGAGGTGCATTTTATGGGGAGACGGGAGACGGCCTTCTCTGTTGCCGCTCACAGACCGTGGAACTTCCTCCCACTGGAAGTCAGCCTGGCCCCATCTTTGCTCTCCTTCCGCAAGCATTCAAAGACCTTCCTCTTCAGGAAGGGTTCTCCTTAGTGACTGGCTGCTGAATGAGGTTTTCAAGATGGACTGTTGTACCTTACTGCTTTGAATGTGTTTTGGTATTGCTTGTGTTTTTGGTATTAGATTGGCTGAACCTTTTAGTATTATATACACACCATTATTAGCTTAAATACTGTCTTTTAATTGCTGTAAGCTGCCCTGTGTCCTTTTTGGACAACCGCCCTGGTCCCCTTTCCCTCTCAAACTGGAACCAGGACAAACTACATCAGTGCCAAGGATATTCTGTATTCTTTGAGTTCTTTGAGCTCCTCCTCACGATGCTGCTTTTCTATTAACACTTGCTGCCGGGAAACCTCATCAAGGAACTTCGACTCATCTTCGTCTAGGCCTCGGACCATGTTTTCTGCAAAAGACCAGAGTGCAGGCCTTGAGGAAAGGACAAGCGAAGAAGCCAATTCCACTCCATGGTATTTCCCTTCTGACCAGGTTGATGTTTCAGGGCAGAAAAGACGAGGTCTAGAAAAAGCTTAACTACAGTTACCCAAAGTCACAATATACTGCCCTGAAAGACGTGTGGCTTGGTGGTGAAGTGCGAATGCCATCTGCTTTCACGATTCACACTTTTGAAAGAAATCATGTGGGCATCAAAGCCTAAAGGCACTTCCCACAGTTCTAATATTAAAGCTAAGCCAACTTCGTCTTGAAGAGAGGTTGGCAGGGGTCCCCATCCTCAGGGAGATGTTGGGACTGAACCACTTTATATGGAAGGAAGGAGAAACCACATGATCTGAACACTCTTCTGGACAAGGTAGCCCTTCTTTATACATAGAACATTAAAACTCAGGGGAAAGGATACTACAGTGGTGCCCCGCATGATGATGATAATCCATTCCATAGAAATCACTGTTTGGCGAAATCATCGTCATGCGAAATCCGTTTCCCCATTGAAATGCATTGAAAACCGCTTAATGCGTTCCAATGGGGAAACGCATGACGTCCTGTGAAGATCGCCCATAGGGAAGCCATTTTGCGAGCACCGATCAGCTGTTAAAATGGCTATCTTGCGAAGCATGGGTCCCGAAAATACAGGGAAGCCATCTTGCGGAGCCGCCGATCAGCTGTAAAAATCGTCATCTTGCGAACAAACGGTTCGCGAAGCACGGACCAAATCATCGTCCAGCAAAAATCCCCCATTGGAATGACTGTTTTGCAAATCACTATAGCGATCACAAAACCTCATTGTCGTGCGGATTCGTCGTTTTACAAGGTCGTCGTCTAGCAAGGTACCACTGTAGTTCTTCTGCCCCAATATGCTTGTTTTCTATAGACCTGGGAAGTAACTGTGCAGGCCAAGGTACAGCTCTATGAAGGAATCAAGCATTTTCCATTATGCCAGTCCCTTCGGAAGCATGAGCTTATTCCTGCCCCTTTCCCAGACACTGCTAGGTTCTCATTTTAGAACAAAATTCTGCAGGAATCTGACGGATGTAAGAGAAGCAAAGACCAGAAGGCACAACTTCCCTGCATCAAGATCTACTTACTGAACTTGAACTGCTCTTCAAACTCCTGCTGCTTCTTGTCCTTCTGCTCCTGAAGTCTTTCATAGAGTGAGCGGTGATCATATTCTTCCTCCGGACATTCTGGAAAGGAAATAATTCCATTTTATGTAGATTTATTTTGAAAAAGAACCATTCTGGCAGAGAACTTTCTCCCTGATGCCCTTTGGGAACCATAGCAATATGCTTAGAGAACTGGCAAGCCTCTGACTGTCTAAATGCTTACCTGGGAGTCAAGCAAGCATCGGATATCTGCACAGATCTCTTATATCGATTACCTAGAGGAGAGCTTTACCCCAGATGATCAGGCAAGCGGTCATTTTCAGGGCTGCCACCTTAGCCTCTCCTTTTAATTTTTCACAGATTGAACCAGACAACTCCTCTGTGGATTCGGAAATGCTTGGTTCAGCCTATGACTTCAAACAAACCACTCTCAGACAGCCTCACTGCTCACCAACCTGCAGTCTTGAGACAACCGTGCTGGACTATCACACAGGAAATGTACCCCAGATCATCATGCAGCCTTTTTAGGTCTATCTGTGGCAAAGGGAAGTAAGGAGCAGATACAAAGTCTCGTGCAGGGAAGAACTGGTAGCAGAGGCTAGTGCCGGAGAAAATGTTTGGTGGTCTATAAAAGGGAGCAACTTTTCTTGACAAATAGCAATGCCCCAGCAACACCCATATTCTAAGACTTTAAACAGAAAAGGATGTTCACACCATTCTTAGGACTACACGCAAATAGCTTAAGTTTAACAGAGAAGGTATACTTTAAATAACAAACGATCATCAATTATAGACATCATTCAGCAATTCCCAGGATAACTGTGAATCTCTGTTCTTTGGAAGGTTTTTTTTAATTTAGAAAGCAGGAGCGTTATATTTCAGAGATGCGTGGCAAGAGCCCCTACAGGTTTCACCTGGGTTTAGTTAACAAGATGTTACTTTGGGTTACCAATGACCAACGTTTTCTCTTGTTTTCAGCACAGCTGGGCCGGATTCTGTGCCAGGTTCTGTCATGACTGGAAAGAAAGGGGCTGGAAACTATTGCTGTCAGTGCATGGAGGAGAAGGAAGGCTGCACGGAGGGGGGGCAGAGCCACGCAGGTGCAAACCTTAGCGGGAATTTGGTCAGGTGATCTTCTGAACCCAGGCTCATGTCAGGATCTCATAAGATTCGTTGGTATCCTATTGCGTCATCTCTGCAGTTCCCAGCTAAGAGTCAAATACCTTCAGGGTCTTCTGGTTTCCGAACTTTCTCCCATTCTTCCTGCCTTCGCTTGCGACGCTCTTCGATCTCCGCTTCAGACACAAACCTTTTGTTAATCACAAGGTCAGCACTACCTTCTCCGCCATCCATTGTGATGCAGCCTGTGCAAAAAAAAAAAAAGGTTTCAAACTGAGACTGTTCCTGCCTCCGGTATGGACGCGGCACTCAATTACAGCATTTTAAAGTCTAATCATTGCTGAAAGAGCCCTAAAAAGGACTACAATATCTAATCCAGGGTGGGCAGAGGGCTTTTAGTACAGCTAGAGATGACCTGTAAGGATTTCTCACTCTCACGTTTGTTTAACAACAACTAAAGGGGTCTTTTTTGCCTTTATACACCAGGCTGTTCTACTTAAGAAACCCTGGGAGAGAAAAGCAGGATTTTTGTGTGGAAGAACATTAAACCAAGTTCTAAAGCTGAAAAGAAACCCTGTTCTGCCCGTGTGTTCAGAGGCACCTTTAACTATTACTCTGAAGTGATTTCTGTTGCTGCCTCAGCCACTGCTTGGCCCCTGGTTCTAGCGGCTTCAGTTTGCTTCAGGAGAATTTCAGGATAGAGACTGGATCTAACTCATTAATGTAACTCATTAATCCGCCTAAACAATCTAATAAAGCTACTTTGGCCTGGCTGGTAAGGAACCTTTAATCCACCAGACAGCAAATTTTTAAAGCACAGTACCATTTCCAGCATAGTATCATTTCCATTAAAACTGCTTGTAAAATCTTAGGGTCAGAAAGCACAGTCTAAAGAATCCAAGAAGTGTCCTGATGGATCAGACCAAAGACTAGTCTAGCATGCTCTTTAGACACTGGGCATCCAGTTGCCTCTGAGAAGTCCCTGGCACATGAGATGTGCTTAGGCACGACATGTGCACACAGCTACTGATGCTCACAGGGACTCTCCCTTCGGCCTCAATCACAATGGAGCGTCTCTCTTCAAAGAGGCTGGCTGGAGTGGAACACCAAACCCACCCTTCCCCAGCTTTCACCTTAAAATAGTCATTTGTACAGTACTACAAATGAATATTTAATCAAAAGGCTGACTAAAACACCTAGGACTAATCAGCCAAGACCTCTTTGACTAGTTGAGAGTCTTACTTTAAAAGGTGCAAGCGGGATCCCCCTTCCAAATGGATGGAGGCGAAGATGCTGTAGTAAGGTTGCCCAACCTTAACAGTCAGAACATGCGTGACACCACAGATGGTCAACCAGCAACGCATGCTAAAAGAGGGACAAACCGGATGTCTGGATGGCCTCCTGCTCCTTGAAAGCTTAACTTGTAAAGGCTGTGCCAATTGAGACCATAGGACAAAACTGTGTAAAGTCAAGCCAATTCTGACTTATGGTGATCTTTTCCAGGATTTTCCAGGTAAAGAATGCTCAGAAGTGGTTGACCCTACCCTTCTTCTTGGGTTTGCTCTAGGATTGTGTGCAGCTTGCCCAAGGCCACCCAGGCTGGCTCTTCTCCCAGCCTCTGGCTCTGCAACCGGATGCCTAAACCACTGAGCTCTCCAGCCAGCAAGACTGTAGGACAGGGGTTCATATTATTAAAATACCTTTGTAAGCAAAGCCAACAGAAAACCAAGAAGATGCCAATCGAGTCTCCCCTGGGAGTTTAAAAATTTTTTAAATTTAAAACATGATTTAAATTGTGATTTAAAGAAAGCCTTCCTTCCTTGCAAGGGTGGATAAACATCAATGACTTTAAAACAACAACAACAACAATAATAATTTAAATTGTGATTTAAATTGTGAACATTAAATCAATGTTCTTTTTTAAATATTGATTTTTATCTACCCTGGAAGGAAGGAAGAATGGTTTACCTATCATTTTGGCAGCAGCAAAACAGAAGCATAAATCCTTTACTGGAGTCACCATTTGCTTATTTCCAATGGACAACATATAGCAATTGTTGAGGGAAATTTTCCTTTCTTAAGTCACACACACACAAAAACAACAACCCACCTCCATGAACTGCCAGGGATGATGGCTGGCCATGGAAGCTGGACTAAACGAAGCCCATTCAGGGGATTATGGGAGGTGGAGTCCAACCCCATAGGAGGGCACCAGCTTGGGGGAAATTACCACGCAGGGCTGCTGTGAGCATTTTAATGACTTTCAGTTACTGAACTTTCAATTCCTGAAGGCGCTGGGCAAAAGTAACGTAACTACGAAACTCGTTACATTCCCTACCGTTCCTACCAAGGTGATTTAACTGCAGAGGATGAGTAGTTCCAGAAGGACTGTTTCCCCTCCTTATGACCTCAGCCGCTCAAAGGCCTACAATCACCCTCACAAGCCGGGAGGCGTGACGGGACACCCCCCCTCCGCCATGCCCCCCCCCTCCTCAGCAGGGACGCCCGTTCCTCCCAAACCCACCTTTGTGGTCGGGGCCTCCGCTTCCCCGAAGGCCCGCCTCCCGGACCCTGGCCACCACTTCCGGCCGACCTCTTCCGTTCCGGGCCGACCCAATGGTAGAGCTTCATCCTTTCCGGACAGCCCCTCCTCCTCCTCCTATTGCGTCTGCCGTTGCACATAAAAAAGAGATCCGCCCAACTATCGGGAGACAGGATTGGTTGGTTTGGGGAAGATAAAGCCCCCGAGGAGAGAGAGAGGTAGGGAGCTTCACGGCCTAAGAGAACCGCTC
The DNA here is from genome assembly GCF_051106095.1 of Pogona vitticeps. Classification (NCBI taxonomy): domain Eukaryota; kingdom Metazoa; phylum Chordata; class Lepidosauria; order Squamata; family Agamidae; genus Pogona; species Pogona vitticeps. Next base: position 25,411,786 of record NC_135792.1, read on the forward strand.
CAGGATTGGCCGAGCCGTGCTCGGGGAGGCGGGCAGAAGGGCGTGGTCGGTTTGAGTTGGAGAAAGAGAGAGGGGAGGGCCGGGGGAAGGGGCGTGGCTAGTTGCCCGGGGAGACGGGGCGGGGCGCGGAGGGGGCGGAGCCGCCGCGTGCTCGGCCGTCGGGAGTCGGCGCGCTGGGGCCCTCGCCCCGCTTCTTCTTTTTTTTTTCCCCCGCCCCGCCTCGCCTCGGCGCCGCCCCCTGAGGACGAGGGATGGCCGCCCGAGGCGGCCCCACGAGCGCCTTCCCCCGCGGGTCTTCCGGCCCGGCGCTCTGAGGGGGAAGGCGGCCGAAGAGCCAGGCGGCCCCCGCGCGGGAGGGGTCGTGGTGAGCCTTTGGGCCGAGGGCGGCGGCTGACAGGAATGGGAGGGGGGCCCGATCCTGAGGAGATGGAAGGGAGGCGGGAAAGCCCTGAGGGGGGAGAGAGAGAGAGAGAGAGAGAGAGCGCCTTCCCTCCCTGGGTGAAAAGACGGGGTGTGGAAAAGGAGGGCCGGGTGGGGGTGGGGAGGAGGGAGGGAGGGAGGGAGGGTGTGTTTGTGGGGGGGGGGGGAAGAAATGCCTTCGTTTGTACAGCGCCTGGCACACGCCGTGAGGTAATGAGGGGAACGCGCATGCGCGCGCTGGCGGCAGCCCGGCTGACACGCGTCTTCGGGGCGCACGGATGTGAGGGAAGGGACGTGGACCTCCCCTGCCGGGGTGCCCGGCGACCTACGTGCCCCTCTTCTCTGCTCCCACACCGCCTAGGGAGCCCTGACACGTAGGGACGGGTGTGGACACGTGTATATGGTGGGAGGGGGCGTGACCAGGTGGGCTTGAAAAGAAAAGCATGGTTCCCGTTCACACACGTGTTTTCAGTCGCCTCAAAGGGGTGCCAGTGAGGAACAGGAGAGAAACCAGAAGCCAGGGTGGGAAGGGGTTGTTGCCTCAAAGGGGTCTGGGGTGGGGGTGAATGGAGACAGGGAGGCACCAGGAGGCAGAAGACCTGGGTTCAAATCCCTGCTTGGTTGTGGAAATTCACTGGGAAACGGTAACATTGCCCCCAAAACCTCCCCCCCAAACGTTGGTAACATTTCCCCACAAACTTCACCATAGAATAAAAACTCAAGAGGAAACAAATTGATGGCACATCACAATGGGACATCACAAGATTTGTGCAATATTGCAACCCTTGTATATCATGTTTACCCAGGGTGGCGTAGTGGATAATGTGACGGATTAGAACCCAGGAGGCCTGGGTTCAAATTTCTGCCATGGAAACTCTATGAGGATATAGGATTGGTAAAATCTCTCTTTTTTTAAAATATCTCACTTAGGGTTGCTATAAGTTGGTTCTGACTTGATGGCACCTAACAACATGATCATGTTTACTTGCCCACTTAGGCATATTATTCATGCATGTTCCTGTGTGCATTATTTACATGTATATTGGTAGATGAGTCATTTTAGAAGTCTCAGACAATTCATACATTCCCATATAATTGCTTAAAACATGTTTTTGGTAGAGTGAGTGGCAAAATAGAAAAACTGAAATATTATGGGGGGAAATTTTATTTTCTTGTTGTTGTTTCAACTTGTGTATAACCCTGTAGTGCTTGCAGCATTCTCTGGGCATAACATAATTATGTGAACAACCACTTGCCCCCTAGCAAGCTAGGTACTTATTTTACCAACTAAGGATAGAAGGCGAAATCAATCTTGACCCAGCTACCTGTGTTTATTCAGAACAATTAAAAAGGCAGGAGCTGAATTTTCTTGCTATAAAACTTTAACATTCCTGTTTCTTTAGTCACTATACTAAATAAGCACGTACATCATATTTACGTGCGGACTCACTTATATTGTTAACTCAGACAGGTGAATATTTAATGCTCATGTGTTTGTATATGTTTGTGTTATATTATTGTTCATGTAGTAACAATTGTGGCATCTGTGTTGCTAGTACCTTTGCTAATAGTACTACCAATGGGAAATTACTATTTTCATTTAGGGAAAGGACTGCACATAGTTTGAAGTAGGTATACCTGGTTAAGGATAAAATATTGTTCCTAAAGCAATGCACCAGGAAAAAAACGACTGCAGTGTTTTTACTGCTCTTTAATAACACCCAGTTAATGGTGCTGGAGTGGAAAAAGGAAGGGAGAACCATGTTTTAGACATGCTTATGTAGAAAATAAGGAAGTATGAGCTATATTTCCCAAATGAGTAAAAGTATCGTCTTCTGGATTTTTGAAGCTGCACATATTCTGTATCAGTTTTTGTTAGGGGAAAAGTACCAATTTGATTCCTTCCATTTGTTAGCCATCATGTTAAGAGCAGCCATGTTTCATCTGATTTATAGTGTTCTAATAGGGTTTTCATGGTCCATGAGGTACCAAAAGATTGGTTTTAACAGTGCCACTCCCCCCCCCCCCGGTGAGTTTCCCTGGCAGAGCCAGGGGATCGAATCCAGGTTTCCTGAACCCTAGTCTGTCACTCTATCCATTTCACCCCACTGACTCTTTCAAATACTTCAACATGCCTAGCATATGCCTTCCTTCTCAGATATTGCTGCTGCTCCTCCACTATCTTGTGCTTGCAGCCTGTAGGCATACTTTAAAGATGCATTCTCAAGATGTCTACACTGATAGGACTTCTTCTCCCATTCTCTTCAGCCCTACCCAGTTCACTCATCCTTTGTAGGAGGAGATTCATACTTTCACTTTTCCTTCTGTCCTTGTGATGATGAAGTGAAGTACTGTACGAGAAGGCTGGGTGCTGCTCTTTGGACAGTAATTGTTCCTTTTCTTTCTGGTGATGGACAAGAAAACCATGTGTGTTGAGTATGACCGTGGCTTTTATCAGTTCTCTTGAACATCTTTTGTCCAAGGTAAAACTGTGGCTGATGCTTCTGTGTACAAAGTGTAATCTTGAATATATGCGTCAGTGAGATGAGGCGTCAGAGCTGAAAGTTATAGAATGAGACCATTGTAGTGGTCATTACGTTTCATAAGAGGCAAAGGCAAAACTGAAATGATATGAGGCACACCATATTGGGGAGAGCCCGAGGGGAGAACTCTTGCAGAGATAAGATGATAGTGAGAAAATTTATTAAATTAGTTAGCAGTATAGTGGATGGAGTAGAGTCATATCAAATGGACAGCTGGCCAGGGAGAATTAAACACGTTCTCTTCAAATGTTACCAGCCCATTTCTAAGAGAGATCGGCTGCTGAAGTTGTCCGTCTGGAAACTAATATCCTTATATATTTTCAGGTTCTCTTTGAACTTTTTGTGATGCCAAATAGGTCCCTCTTTTTTTATGTCTTCCATCTTTTTTTCTTGTTGGAATTGTTTACTGTTAGGCCTTTAGAATTTCCTTTCTAAGAAATCCCACCCATCTTGGATTCTTTTTCTTGTTAGGATCTCCTATCATGGTACTTTACTTATCATTGTTCTGGGTTTATTACTTTCTTATGTCTGTCTGTGAATTCCCTTTGTCTTGTCTGCCTTGAAGGATGTTGAGAATGTCCTCCAATACGCATCTGTATCCAGAAACCAAAAATATTAAGGGCCTTCCCTGTCAAATTCCTCTTAGCTCACCCTGGTCACCCGCTCCCAGGGGTCTGCACCAGTTTTATTCCTCTGCTGTGCTCTGCTAGGAGTCAGCAACCAAAACACTTGGAAGTAGTTTACCATTCCCTTCTCTGGGTGTAAGCACACATTTTATTTTATGTATTTTTAAAAAAAATATCTTTATCTCACCTTTCTCCTTAAGAAGGACCCAAGATGATTTGCATGAGAAAAAAATCCCCAATAGTATCTGAATTAGTTGTTGCAAGTTTTTCAGGCTGTTTTGGCCGTGTTCTGGAGGTTTTTCTCCCTAACATTTCGTCAGTCTCTGTGCTGGCATCTTCAACATAACTGGCGAAACGTTAGGAAGAAAAACCTCCAGAACATGGTCAAACAGTCCAAAAAACCTACAACAATCATTGGATCCCAGCCATGAAAGCCTTCAAGAATACGTTAATATTTGAATTGTTCTCCACTGTGTCACATGACAAGCCTGGGCTATAAAGATCCATACTCAAGTTATATCCTAGGTGAGCTTTTTTACTCTCCTTTCACCTGTTTAAATGTATCATTTCTGGGGGGGGGGGGAATTAAGTGTGCTCTTGGTGACACTCCTCATGCTGTGTGTCTTGAACTGTACCTGGTGGGGATGCTTCAATGGAGTGAAACAGATTTTACTGCTTCTCAGGGAACTTTATAGTGTTTAGGCACTTCAGCCAACATTTCTGCCTGTCATTTTCACAAGATATTTAGAAGTAGTCCTCAATTTGGGGAATTCCATTTGGGATGCTTTGCTGATCAAAGTAATGCTCTTCCTTTTTTAATTATTATTATTATTGTTGTTATTTATTTATTTAATGGAGGCTGGAATCCAATTCTTTAGCATAAATAATTGTATTAGAGTGGGCCGGCTAAATCATTGGGGATTTGGTGAGTCCATTAATTCAATTGGGCCCACACTAGTTGTACAATGCTCTGATATGAATAAAGAAATACAATTTAAAATTATGGACATATATGAAATACAGGTAAAATTAAACCCAAACTAAAATTTTAAAATAATTAGACTGATTTTGACCAGAAACAAGTTACTTCAATAGAATTATCTCAACCATTTGCTGCATTGATTGAATTTCTTTAGTCATATTTTTTGCTTTCCTTTTCCCCTGTCGTCCTCACTTTTAAATCTCCCCCAGTGAAGAAATGATATTGTTGAAAGCTTCCCCATTTTTTTAGAAGAATCTATGCAAGCATATCAGGCAAAATCCATTTTTACATGTCTACTGATGTCTTCATGTTCTTTTGATTAGCCTCCAGAGGTCTCGCTGAAGAGATAGACTGTCAGACTTTCACTGAAGTTTTTAAACTCGAGTAGAATTATGGTTGAAAGGTTAGGTGAGGAAAGATTTACCAAGAAACTGGCCACCAGGAAATTACAGGGAAATACATGTATGTTTAAACTCTGGTTTGCTAAAACTTCTAGGAATTAGTTATCTCATAAACTGTTTTGTGTCTCTAAATAAACTGGTATTTAAAAATTTTTAATGAGGGGAAAAGACAGTTAACCCAATGTGGTTTCATTTGTTGCAGTACAAATAACATGGCTGTAATTACTTTCAAGAGCTGGTTCTCAGAAGGTTGTGGGCTTTATTTAGCTATGACAGATTACTCAGCTAAGAGTGGAAACAGAAGAAAGAAATAGCTCTGTGCTTGAAATCATCATTTTATTCAGCTTTGACTTCCTGGCAATCATTCAGGGCAGCCAGATCGTTATTTTTTCCATGAATAAGTGATTTTGTTGAATGTAAGAAATTGTGTGAGGCTGTGAATCATTGATTCCCTCACCACCTCTTGCAGAGACCGTGAGGCTGAAGCAATTTTCAGCTGGTGTCTTTGCTGGTCCACATCTTCTCTGGTGGGTTGTTTTTGGACTATAAAACTCTGTGTATGTGTGCGGTTGAGACTGACTTTCTGAAAGGATGGATGTGTATACTATTGAAAAAATAAAATTTCTCATGGAAATAGTATGTGAATATGTTTATGAAAAGAGCCGAAATCCCTTTATATATTCCTTGAAGTTCATGACAGTTCAAAAGGGGGAAAGTGCATTCTGCAATTAGAATTACTCTGCAAATTAAATAATGAAATCTTCTTGTTTTTTCTACCACCAGTCATGTGTACTAATAGATGCTGAAGTATTGTGCTTTCAGATAGACACTGGGATTACATATTTAAATGGGGGGTGGGGGACAAAGCAGAGGAACAGAAGTTACGTGAATTAATTAGTAGAGTAGTCTTACCTGAAGCTGTTGCCAGCAAAAGATAATTCCAAAAAAATTTTTCACTGAGATTTTCACTATAATGATGTTTAGAGAAATGCATTATTCTGGATGAAGCTAGGACTTCTTGAGGTTGATTCATCTTTGTAGTTTTGGAAGCAACCAGATGGAAACTCTAACCCCACCCCCATTATCTTTTTTTGGACGGCTTGTGTTAGTAACTTCACAGTTTTTAAAAGTCTTTACAATTGATTAAGCTGACTCATAGTAGGTACTTTGTGTATCTTTTATGCTGGAGAAAGGAAAGTACTGCACGCCAAAATGTCCAGGACTATATTCTTAGCGTTGTGCCTGGGGCCCACAAAAATAGAACTTTTGCTCTATGAATTTGTGTCTGATGCAATCAGTTGGCAAACGTGTTTCTAAAAATATATGCAGCAGTTAAGGGACAGCTACTGCTGAAAGCAGCTTGGTATTTGAAGTCTTCGGGGTTCTTTGAATTGCAGTGCTATGCTAGGAGCTACAGGACTAGTGTCATCCTAACCATTTCAAAAGGTTTATTTTCCTCTAGTAAATAGTGGCAATTGAAGACCCACTCAGGTTTTCATAGTCCAACAGGCAGACAGGGCTGGTTCAGGTGATGTTCTTTCCTGCAAACCTTGGCTTCTGTCTGAAATCAGACAAGTCAGATAAGGTTTGCAGAACCTAATTTGTATTTGGGAAATTCCTCACTATGTGTCAATTTGAGCTGGAGTTTATTTATTTATTTTCTCCTTAAATTGGGTGGTACACATCTTTTCTACTTTTTTTCACTTGATTGAAATGTAGAAAGCTGTTATTGATGCAGGAGATAGATGTGGAGAAATAGGGTGCAGGAGAAATGTAACAGCAAGGTTACATGGTTCACTGTTCATGCTTTGTGTCAGAGCTTGTAATGAGTTTCCAGATTTGCATCTGTACCAAATGTTTAGCTGACCACATAGATGTAGCTACAGCATCCTGAGCTCCAGAATTGTCTCTTACAGGTTCTTTTTGCAGACCTTGCAAATAATCAGTTTGTTGAAGATCTGATGGGAGTTGCAGTAACTAAACATGTGGAGAGTCACTCTGAGTTAGACATTGTGCTTTCTGTGGTGGAATGCTAGCTCTTTATCTTCCTTTTTGCCTCTTACACAGCTTTCCTCCCGGTATGCAAGTGTGGAATGCAATCTGAGGAGGCTGACTGGTTCCCTTTCTGTAGCTGGAAGTCTTCCTCCCTCTGGAAGAACCCGATCATACGCATCATGATTTCTCCTCCTGTTCATAAGAAAAACTTTGAAAGGACTTGACCCCCTATGTGGTGTTCAGCTGTGTAGCCATCCGTTTGAAGCAGTAAGAGAGTAGGCAGAGGGGTAGGTCGCCTTTCACATCAGTCCTCAGGCAGAACAAACCTAACTCTTTCAAAGACTAGACTGAAGGGGGGTGTTGGGTAGGACAGAAGAGACCCCCCCACAGCCGACAAAGAGGTGCTCTCTGGGAAGGTCTGTAGGGAGCTTGACCTGCAGCTTTTGGGGTCTGATGGTACTTTGCCTAGTTTCACTATAGCGATTAATTTTGTCTTCCACCATATTTTTGGAATTTGTTTGATTATTGAGCAATTATTAAAAAGAAGTCATTTATGTTTCATCCAAAATGTTTCATTTGCTGTATTACAAATGCATGTTGTAAGCCGCCTAGAGTGGTCACAATTGACTAGATAGGCGGGGTATAAATGAAATAAATAAATAAATAAATAAAAATAAATATTTGGATATCGGCAATTCCTACCACCTTGCCATTCCTACATCTTAAGGTTTCCTCTAGTTCTGCCGATATGAAGGCAGTAGAAGGTTCATTTGATTCACTCTGGATATCCCTTTGATTTATTTCTATTATGCACTGGTTGGTTTTCCCTGACAGGAGCAGTCGGTGTGCTCTTTGAGCACCACACTGTAAACTTCTGAGAAATGACTGGACAGTTTTGGCTGGAATCCTACTGAACTTTTTGTGTGAACAAAACAATTCCACTAGCATGAAAACATAGGATCAAGCTGTCGGTTTTCTTCATGCTGAGCATCACAGCTATGGTGACAGTGTGTTTACAACCAATGCAGTCCCACATGACTACACTGGCGTAACTTTCCACTCAGTGGAAGTTCAATAGGATACTGAGGTTTTCTTTTCTTAGAATTTTTCTTTTTCCCTTAGAAAAACAGTCATTCTTCAGTATGTGGACCATTAAAATTTTTTGATGGTTTTCAAATTCTAATTAATTAATTACTTTTTAATCTGTCTGTGTATTTGGTAAGCAATGTAGGATGGCAGGAGACAGAGTATGTACTGTATATTTTTCAGATATAAAAAAACCAGGTTGTTCTGGCAGGAATATTCTGAGAATTGTCATTCAAAACATCCTAACTCTGATGTTTTGAAATAAAAAGCAAAGTGTGCTGCTTATATACAGCCCCACAGCTCTTAAAGTGCTTTCTGAACAGTTTACAGTTTAATTATCCAGACTACACATAAACAAACAATGGTAAAGTAATTGTTGGTCATGTGGAATGGAGTAGCTCTTCCAAGTCTATGTGGTAACATTTAGTTACCTAGTTGCCTGGGAAACTTCCACCGTCCTTAGTTAACTTTAAACTAACCTGTTTTCCATCATCAGGAAGACATTTAGAATAACAAATACATTGTTTTGTAGCTTAGGACTGGTGAAACTTCTGGCCATTTCTAGTTTTGGTTCTGAGGTGCGTTGCAATTCAAAGCAGGTTGTGGTGGGTTAACCCTCCTGGAGTCTCAGAGCTTGCCCAGCCAACTTTAATAAATAGATCTTTTAAAATAGATACTTGGAAGAAAGCATGCTTGCAAGCTGTATGATATTAAAGTTTAAAATCTAAACTGATGGGATGGTTTTCTTTCTCTTTAGGCCTCCTCTTGGACAACCAATGTTTATCTCCAGTGATGATGTCAGAAATTAAAGCCGCCATTCCCTGCCTAGTCCAGTTATTACAAACTTGTATGATGCAAAGACTGCAGTTCAGCATCCAAAAAACATTGCTTTTAAAACTGTCTAGATGATTGTCGTTGCTTTTGTCGTGTTCTACGTGAGCAGAAGCCTTCTCCAAGGTTTACGGTGCCGGCTGACTCTTGGGCAGAACCTTCCCTGTTGGTTGCAGATCCTGGGGGACAGCATCATGGGCAACTCCTGCGTTTGTCGGGAAGACAGCGGGGCAGAAGACAATGCAGATTCCAGGAGTCGTCAGGCGGAGAGCAGCAGAGCACCTGCACCTGAAACAAGGAGCCATCCGAGGGACCCAGTACGGCCGCCCCGGCGGGGGCGGGGGCCACATGAACCAAGGAGGAAGAAACATAACGTGGATGGGTTAGTGCTTGACACGCTAGCGGTGATTCGGACACTTGTAGACAAGTAAGTACTTCTTGAAGAGTAGAGTTGGCTGCAAATGACTCCTCATTTTCTTTTGAATAACTCTGATGGAATTAGAGGAAGTTCAGGTGTTTTGCCCCCTCTCTTGGTACACCATGATGATGATGGCTAGGAATCCATATAAGTGTGCTGCTTATATACCTCCGTAGCTCTTAAATCACTCTCTGGGTGATTTACAATTTAATTATTCATATTAGAACCCCACCCTCAGCAAACAGGGTACTCAATTTACCAACCTCAGAAGGCTGACAAAAGATTCCCAGTTACTCTCTGATTGCCTCTGCACATGTGTGCATACACAGGTATGCACACATATTGCGTGCTTTGAAACTGAAGATTCTTTTTTGGCTATGGTGGGGGGAAACAGCACAAAGACATAGCAGCCCCTCTAACACACTTTAGGGGTTATAATGTGGTTTATTGACCAAGTAGGAATAGCCAGTTGTGCCAAATCAGTCAAAATAGCATGTTTACTTTATTTATTTATTTAATTTATATGCCGCCCACACTACCCAAAGGTCTGTGGGCGGCTTACAACATTTAAAATACAATAAAAATTCAGAACAATTCAAATACTATTAAAATATATATAAAAATTGCCATTGGACCCACAGCTAATATTATTTCAATTAAAAGTCTTCTGGAATAGGAAGGTTTTGACCTGGCGCCGAAATGTCATCAGCGTCGGCGCCAGACGAATCTCAGTTGGGAGGACCTTCCATAGTCTGGTGCTTTAAAACTTGGTGAACATAAGGAGATATTTCTTCAGTTTGTAGTCATCTCTGGCTGAGGTGACTCCAGGTGATTGAGAGTCCCCTTTGTCTTGGTAGTGGTGCTGTTTGTGGCTATTAATGGTATCTGTTATAATCCAGAAAGAAAGGTCTGTCTGGTCCCCAAAATTATACAAATGTAAGAGTGAGTGATATATTTTATTGGACCAGTGAAGAATCAAAGAAATTGCAAGCTTCTGGGGGAGAAAAAATTACTTTGTTTTCATAGAGTCTATGTGTTAAGACTCCGTTATGGCATTGAGTTAAAACGTTATACAGAAGAAAGAAGTAGGCTATTGAGGAGAAAAAATATATATATTTTATTTAAAAGATGAGTGTATGGCTCATAGTGCTCTCACTTCCCTATGCTACTTCCAGGGTATGAGGCAGCTTGCTTCTGGATACTCATTGGTGGGAGACAATAGCAGGAAAAACCTGTTGCCACAGTTGGGCTACACTATGAAATGGGATGCTGGCCAAGAAAGGCCCTTGCTCTGTCTCAAGAGGGATGCTAGTACGAATAGGTGGAAAACCCACTGGGAAGGCCTGTTCTGACTGCGGAGAAGCAGAGTGGTGGTGTGCAAGCACTGTCAATAGAGTTCCATAAGACCACTTTGGAAGGAGCTGCCTCTGTGCACATTCTGTGGGGATAGGACTGAGCTATCAAATCGCTTCCATGTTGCAGCTGGACCTCAGTATTTCTGTTCAACGGCCTAGTATTTGTTTTATCTCAGCAGTTCAAAAGTGCTTCAGTTATTAGTTTAGGAAAGTCCTTGGCCTCCTTTTAGAAAATCCCTTCTGCATGAATTTTTTTGCCCATCAAAATAAAAAAAAAATCTACTTGCAAGGAATTTAAAATCATAGTGGCTTGTTATTGGTTGTTTTTAGAGGAGAAAGCAAACACATTGGGAAGACCACCTTGAAAGTCACTTCTGCTCACGGCGGTGGCCTTAAAATCCTGAGTGCTGCTTTTCTTGATTAAAATCTTTGTTCTTCGGATGCCAGTTTTTATTATCTTTTGTATCTTAATTTCAACAAGAGTGATGACAGTTTCCTTCCTGCTTCATTATCTAGGCACTCACTGGTGGTGTCGAAATGCTGTTTCATAACTCCTTAGGTGATTGTTCCATTTTTTGCTGTCTGCAAGCTCTGTATCTCTCATGTCTTTTCTGGCAAGGAGGAAAGAACTTACGTTAGACCCAGGGAATGGTCTGAAGGCAGATGCTGCAGCAGCATGTAAATCAAATGTTTATCCATGGGGAATATACAACACCCGTTTTACAACCATTTTACTGGTTACCAGTTTTCTTCCAGGCACAATTCATACCTATCTTCCAAATAGACAAATAGAGAGTTGGAAGCCTTTGGCTGGAAGGCAGCCTAAAAATCTAGAAATAAGACAAATGAAACATTTGGATCACTGAATTCTAATTGTATGGGTTGGTTATGGCAGTAATAAGAGTGTGGAATAAGAGATTTTTATATGCCAAGCTAGGTTCTTTGTTTTCACTTTCATTCCAGCATGTTGCACCAGAAGAAACCTGCTGTTTTGTGATGTATAAAACTCAGTTTGTTCTTAGTTAGAGGACTGGGAAACATCCTTAAGGGCACATCAGTAGCTGCAGGTCCCTGGATTTCAGTAACTCAGGCCATTCTGTGTTCTTCCCCATCCTGGTTTCCTTCTGGTCTGCTGGACTACAGATCCCTTGCTTTCCCTGGCAGTGCCTGTCTTGAAGGCTAAGCAAGAGAACATACCTTGGTGCTGCTGATTTAAATAATATGTGTGTTTAACTCTCGGGGGTGCCTTGGATGTAGCTTAAACTTAAAATTATAGTGATCTAAAACACTACCTCCTTGCCTTTGTTATATAGTAGGTACAGCGTTTGGTGTGGAGTTGTGGCTTTTAACTATGCAAGACAGACGGATTTAAAATGTGGCTTTATCCATTTATTGGTTCAAGCAGGTGACCAAAAAGGAAAAACAAAACACTACAACAAATGAATAGAAACAAAACAGAACCGTAAAACTCCTAAAAATGCAAACACTTTGGCCATAGGATGAAATATGAAAAATAGAGATAGTTACTCTTCATCCTTCAAGATGAAATGAATGGGAAAATAAATGCCAGAAAGAGAATAATGTATTAGCTGGAAAACCCTGGGGATTCGTTTGGTTGCTGCGCAGAACTGTTGCTTGTATCTAAAGTCAAAATAGTTGTGATGATGTTCACCCTTTGAGGGGAAGAAATTGTGTTAATTTGAATGTCAAACCAAAGAACAGAGTGCCCCTGGTCATATCACAAAACATTCTAGGTAATAGTAGGTCAATTGCTCACTTTCTCTCTAACTGACTGCCAACATGAGATTATTGTAAGAATAAATGTGAGTTCATGCTACTCTGAGTTACTTAGAGAAGAGGTGAGTTAAAAAACTGATTTGACAGGTAAGTGCTGTAGATGATGAATGCTCTCTGTTATGGAGAAGTGTGTTGTTAGGCAATAAAAAAACCTCATGCAACAGTCATGTATCTGCATGCTGTGTTTCTTGTTCACTTTGTGTTGACAAAGGTGTGTCATCCCTGATAAAAATTAATGTGATCCTTTTTCTTTTTCTTTCAGTGATCAAGAACCTCCTTATTCAATGATGACTCTGCATGAAATGGCTGAAACAGGTATCTCCAATACTCTAATGCGGTTGTGATCTGCTGGGAAGTCCCTGAGCACTGAAAAGAAGCTTAAAGTTCTGCTGCATGTGTATTTCCTGGGGTTGAGGCAATTTACAGTAATTATCTAAATAATACTGCTGCTCAACAATGAGCTCAGTAAAATTGTAATTAGCTTAATACGTGTAGCTGTCTAATCTGCCTCAATTTATGAGCTGTGTTGTTGCAAAACCATCCAGCCAGCTGCCACGAGTGAGGCTCAAGCTAACAGACTCTCTTTGCTCTTACAGGCAACTAGGGCTTGAGACTGGTAGCCAAACAGCTGTACTATTTGTTTCCAACATAAGATAATTTAGATGACTAGGCTGCTTTGCAAGAGAAAGGAGGAGTATCCTGGAATGTGTGCCAATAACTTCCAGACTGTCTCTTAAGTCGTTACATGTTTTAATTGTTTCCTTGCCGAGAGCACTTGCCAAGGTGTGAATTCCCCTGCTCTGGGCAGGGTGGGCCACACAACTGACTTGGATGGCAAGATTTGGGTGTCTTGAAAGGGCAGGAAATCGTTAATTGCTTACTTGGTTGTTATTTCTCCCACTGGGGACATTCTGTGAGAAGCAAACATTTGCTTTTTTGTTTTGTTTAATTTTTGTTTTTTGTCTTGGCTTTGGGTACTACGTACCTTGTCTTGGGTGAGTGAGGGTCTCCCCTTTGCTGCTTTTGTCTCAGGCAGCAAAATGACGGATGCTGGTGACCTCAAAGTGCCAGAACCTAGGAGGCGGTACTACTAAGGAGGTTCTGCTTTTTAGCTGCATAGGTTCAAAGAACTTAACTCCAGAGTAAAGAGCACCTCTTTAGAAAAGTTAGAGGGATATCCATTTCCTATCTTTTTCACATCTTATGGTGGTGGGTTTCTGTGAAACCTTTGCAGCCTTTTCAGTCTTCAAAGGCCGGCAAGGAGGCTTGTATCCTCATCATCTCTTAACACAGTGTATGTCCAAAGACCATTGTGATCCCATCTGTTTCCTCTGAAGTGATGCTGTTTTTAAAATGTGAGAAAGAAATAAACAACTAAAATGTCAGCTGTAGCCCTGATTATGTCTTGATCTGGGGTAGAGCCTCTAAGCCTCTGTCACTCTGACTTTCGCCCTCTTTTTCTGGGTGAATGATTAGGAAAAAGGGATCAAACTAAGACATCATCTGGTGATCCGAAGAGGTTTCCAAGAGGAGAACAGCCTGAGCATTCAGATTTTTGTACTTGACTGAGAAGCCTATCCTGAGTTGCTTTGTATAGAAATAATACAGAGTGTGGAAAAGTGGCCATGGTGGCCAGGATTTGTAGTCTAAAAATATAATTCAGTGGCCAGTGCACTCCTCTCTCTCATGCTCAAGACTTATTTAAAAGAAAGGGTGCTAGAAATCAGTTTGAAGAATATAGGGCATTTTAAATGTTTTGCCTCTTTTCTGTGCCTTCCTTGATGAGCATCACCTTGATGAGAAGGAGGGGCAGTTTTGTTTGTTCTCTGTGTCCTCATATTGCAAAACACAGGATCTGGCATCTGGAGTGAGGATGGTGGAGGCAATGCATTGGAGCTTTCTGCTGACCTCCTCTTTCCAGGGTTAGCTCCAGAATATTAGAAGTGGGCCAATCCTTTTCATCCTAATGGTGAAATACATAGGTAGACTGTCTACTCACACATTTCACCGGTCACTGTATCTTTAGCAGCCAGTTCCTAGGTTCTGTCATTTGGCAATTGGAATTCTTGAAGAAGTTGTGAAGACGATGGGGTGGATCTGTTCTTGAGAAGCCATACTGAGTTGTTTTGCAGGATAAATTAAGAGTTTTGATTGAAACACAGTGGAACCAGAGCAAACTTTTTATTTCTTGTGTCAACTGTGGTAATGCCCAATGGTGAATTTTTCACACATCACATTACCAATTACAAAATAAATTCAGGTAGTACAGGGGCCTCAGACCCTTGGGATGGTTCCTCTGGGCTTCTCCGCATCATCTTCTGTAACTTTGTTTTTTAAATCTCCCAATGTTTAAAAAAAAACAGGTGTGTGTGTGTGTCCCCAGCTCATTTTAAAAGAAAAAAATTAATCTCCCCAGGCCTTCACTGCTGGCAAGAAGAATTTTAAGATATAATATGCTGCCATTTTGGTCCTGCCGTTGTGTGGGCCTTGCCTTGCCACACCTGAGCCATCTCTGCCTCTCCCATAGATCGTCTCTGAAGTAGCATTTGACCCTTGGGTTAAAAGAGATCTCCCGCTCTTTACCAGGGGGTGGACAAAGTGTAGCCATCTGTTGGGTTGCAACATCAGTTCTAGCCCCCATAGCCAGTGGCAAGGAATGCTGCCGCTGGTGTTCCAGCAGCATCTGGAGGGCTGTACGTTTCCCACAACTGAAGTAGAGTGTACTTGTTTTACATCTAGGCACCATCAATTAAAAGGTTATCTGGAAGCAGGATCCAATTAGCACTTGGATCCTCCTGAACCAGATAGTAAACATAAAATGTGCAGACTTTCTTAATGCTTAAGTGAATGGAGCTAAGAATGTTTGCACTGTTTCAGGGAACTACTAACTTTGTCCTACTCTTTCAGTCTGGGTTGGCAGCTAATTGTTAACTACTTACCGGGTGGCTGAGATAAGTCTTGCAAATGAATCGTTAAAGTGCTACTTAAGAGACACTTGTGACTATTTCTGCGCGGACTGTCTCTTTCTGCCATTGTCAGTCTAAGATGGTTGCCTCTCTTCTCTGGTTAACAGATGAAGGCTGGCTGGAAGTTGTCCAGTCCTTAATTAGAGTTATTCCATTAGAAGATCCTCTGGGACCAGCTGTGATAACTTTACTATTGGATGAGTGTCCATTGCCAACAAAAGTAAGTGAAATAAATATGTGTGACTCATAGCCTGGTTTCAAACACACGTAGCAAACAAGGCTTTAGAGTGGCATCTTTTAAAAGTAGCAAGGTCTGTATGGGGGTTGTGTTGGGAAACGAGATGTAACTATATATCTGCTTCACTTCCATGTGAATACACTGGACAGAAGTCATCACAGTGAAGTGAATGCAAAGTGAATTGGTATATGCTTTATCTTCCTATAATGGATCGCAGTAGCAATACAGATAAGACAGTTTATTTGGTTTAGGTAGTGTTCATTATTTAATCCTGCCATTGCACTTAGGGAAGCAGCATCAGCAAGAACAATAGGGAGCAGAGCTCTGCCGATATGTGTTGTAATGATTTTTACTATTTTCTTGTTCTGAAGATGGGCTTGCTTAAAATTGTGATTACCATTTAAGTGTTTTGTGTCATCATAGTTCAGTAGATATGTGTTGCCAATATTCCCTCTAAGCTGTGTGGTTGTGCAGTGCTGCATTGGTGTTGCACACCCAAGCCAGTGTAGCCGCCCATTTGCGTCCAATCACAGCCAGAACCCTGCTATCGCTGGGTGGAGCCCCTACTCAGTGCTGGTGGAAAATTAGAAGGAACATTGTGTGTTGGTATTCATTATAAAGCAAAATATTAAACAAAGATATACAAAAAGGAAACTTGCTTAATTTTTCCAAAGCCTATTGTTTAATTCAGTGGATTGCTTACATTTTAATCAGCCTGCATTGGCAGTGAGTGATTTGCTGAGATCAGATTAGCAGAAAGGAATGTGTGCCTTGGTATTGATCCGTTTGACTCTTCTTAACTTCCTTACATAGGATGCACTGCAAAAGCTGACGGAAATACTTAGTTTAAGTGGAGCCGTTGCTCGCCAGGATGCCTGTCATCCCGCCAAACACCGGAACACAACGGCAGTACTGGGCTGTTTAGCAGAAAAACTTGCAGGTACATGGAGTTTTATTGTCTGCTTATAGGTAGCTAGGATGGCTATATGACTCCCATTCTTTCTCTCTCTTCTTCCTCCCCATTTTCCCCTCTAACTTTTCTTCAACTTGCACTTTAACTGCAGAAAGTACATTGCATGTAATTAGACATTGTCTTCACAGCCCATCCTTTAAAGCCTTGGTTGCTGCTTAGAGCTTTAACTTTTCCAGTGAAATCAATCAGTCTTAAAAGTGCAGAGTTTAGTGTGTGTGTGCTCTCAGGAACTTATAAATATGGTCTTTTGTTAATGAGTGTTGAGCAGGAATTCAAATTTGGCACTTTCCTGGAGAATGCCTTTAATGTACTACTGGATTTTTCTGCACTAATTATTGCAGTGATAATCTAACAGAAGCAACTTTTAAAAAGAAAAGGCCAAAGTAGTGGAGAAGACAGGATACCACAGATAGCTCTTTAACAGCCATGTACTGTATTAAAATAAAGTAATGCAACTGTTTAGATGCACATGTTTCATTTTTAGTCTTGTTGCAGGCCCTGCAAGTGTAAGTTTACTCAGCCAGGGGATTTTGGAGTACTTACTGCAGAGCTTGGTGAGTAAAATAAATAAGCTTCCTTTTAAAAATTGTTGTGTTTTGTGGTGCATGCCAGAGGATTTAGTTTTATGCGCTTTAGCAAATGCAAGTCGAAACTAAGATGTGTTGTAGTGTAACAAGCATGCTTTTGTCTTGACAATGAAAATGATTTTCCCCATGTTGGTCAAATCCCTAAAGATTTTCTGCTTGCAGAGGCCAGGGAAGCTTAAAGGAGGACTGTAGGCCAGTAATTCTCTTCTTTGTCGTAGGAGTTCCAGTCTCATCCGACAGTAATGCTTTTTGCACTAATAGCCCTGGAAAAATTTGCACAAACAAGTAAGTGTGATTATTCAAAATGGGGTCAAAAAGCTCAACTCAAAATGGCTGCCTGTAGTTACAACGAGGAATTGTATCTTCTTAATTGTTTATAAGGGTCTGCCTGAGAGGGCCCTGGCTCGCTGTTTGTTTGTTTATTTATTAGTTTTATTTATATGCCGCATTTCTCCCAACAAGGGACCCAAAGCGGCTCACAACATTAAAATTCACACCATTTAAAAACACAATAAGTTAAATATTAAAAGATAAATCAAACTGTTTAGTCCATATCCTAGAGCAGACATCAACAGCCTGTGAACCACAGTGGTGCCTGAGTAACTCCCTTGCCACTGTCTTCCCCACCACCAGTGGAAGGAAGGAGGCTGGGTCACACCCACAACCACCTCCAGCCGTAGCCATAAAGTGCTTGAGCCTTCTTCACTCATGGCTTCCTGCGGTATCCAGAGGCACAAAAGTTTACCATTCTTGTATTCTTGTTAGATGGCCCTGATTGTTACGGGGGAGCTGTCCCGATTAATTCTCAGTCAAAGAAAGTTAAGTCCTCAAACTGAGCCTTTGGTGCTAATGCTATCTTACACTGTGGGGCGAAGGGATTTCCTGAATATAGCAAGCAAAAAATAATTTTAAAAGGACGTCCCAGCTTCTGTTTTATTGCAGGATCATACTTATTAGATGCTGATCCTGCTAACTGATTGCCAGTTTTTCAATGCCTCAATCCTTGATTGTTGCATGATTTCTTCCTCGAGAAACAGGAGAGATAAATCCTTTTCCTTTTTTTTTTACACCAAGTTTTAAAACACGGTGTCTGTCCTTGCAGAAGCTTCTTTCAGTATTGTTTCTCTATAGCTTCTCCTGCATAGTCTTTTTCACAGTTTTCTTCCTGTGTTTTCCAATTCTAGGTGAAAATAAAATGACTGTTTCTGAAACGTGCATCAGTGACCAGCTTGTCTTGTTAGAGAAATGGGCAGATAATCCAGACTACTTAAAACGCCAAGTTGGATTCTGTGCCCAGTGGAGTTTAGACAATCTCTGTAAGTACGAATATAAGCAAAGTAATCTGGTTCAAAATGCCATTACCTTTTGTTTTGTTTCTAATTAAACAGATATTTGACCTGATATAATGGTGACAGATTAG
The DNA here is from genome assembly GCF_051106095.1 of Pogona vitticeps. Taxonomy (NCBI): domain Eukaryota; kingdom Metazoa; phylum Chordata; class Lepidosauria; order Squamata; family Agamidae; genus Pogona; species Pogona vitticeps. The sequence goes on from NC_135792.1 coordinate 25,430,424, forward strand.
CTTTCAAAATCATGATATATGGGGTTTTGGATAAAGCCAAGACCTTGCCATGGGCCCTATCCCATGCCAAATACTTAAATTAGTCACAAATTGCATATCCTTGTTCTAGCTTTCTGAACAGTTAAAAAAAACCCTGGCGGTGGGAAGGGGGGCACTGGGAGCTTTAAAAATGTGGGAGGGGGCTTATGAAAGCAAATGTAGGCCACATTTTACATATTCCTGCCTCTACCACCGATTACAGCACTAGTCACCTATGATTAGATGTCAGGTCTGTCCCTTTAAAATTTATTCATAGGTTGGATGGAGAGAAGTGATTGTTTGGAAATTACCTGCACTACATTGGTTAATCCCCTATATAGACAGTAGCATTAAAACAGCTGCATCTTACTGCTAGATCTGAGTTATGTATTACTGGCACTGCTGCAGAAAAAGTCCTGACTTCTCAATATATCCTCTTCCATAGTTCTGAAAGAAGGCAGACAGTTTACATATGAAAAGGTTGACTTGACCCACATTAAGGCCATGTTGAATAGTAATGATGTCAGTGAATACCTTAAGATCTCCCCACATGGGCTGGAGGTAAGTCTTTTGTTACAGTCTTCCTTCTAAGAGGTTTTTACTCATTCTTTCTCTTACTCATCAGCACAACAAGGTTTCAGGAGCATCACCGGCTGGGTTTGTTTTCCTTTGGAAGAAAAGGCACTAATCTGGCGACTTTTGTAATTTTTATGCTCTTAACTCAAACTAAGGAGGATTTTTTTTATATAAAAGCAGGATTGTAGGTGAAAATATTGACAAGCCAATTAAGGGTGTTTAATATGTTCATTCTAGGTTTTGTTTTGTTTTTCAGTTTAAAGCTGGGGTCCTATTTAATTACAGTGTTAAGTAACACAGAAAAACATAACAGATACAAGCAAAGATTAGTTAAAAACCATTTAATGTCAAAGTAGTGCTGAAGACTTCCATATAGGGATAAAATTCTGCCTGCTGGGCCAGGCTGGCATTTTCTTTGGAGGCCAATTAATTGATTGATTATTTGTTTCTATTTGCCAGGCTCGGTGTGATGCCTCATCTTTTGAAAGTGTCCGATGTACCTTCTGTGTAGATTCTGGAGTCTGGTATTATGAAGTCACAGTCATTACATCTGGAGTGATGCAGATAGGATGGGCTACCAAAGACAGCAAATTTCTCAACCATGTAAGTGCTGCCTTCTCCCACGGGGTTAGGCTCATCAAGCAGCATGGACACTGCAGGCCCACCTCTGTATTTTCGTTATCCCACTCCTTTAGGTTAGAGGCAGTTTAAAATCAGATGGAAGGTCTTCTCTGTGACACCACATTTTTGGAATCACCCACTCTCAGTATCATTGCCTATTCTTCTAGTTTCTGTGCAGAGGCTGTGTGGATTCTGCCATTTTCCTGCATTTTTGGTTTAAGTGTCCTAAAGTCCATGAATGACATACTTGGGAAAGTAGGATGTAATTGCCTCTTAAACCTAAGGCCACTCATCCAAATCTGTAGTCTTTATTGTGTGTATTGCTGTATCTTACTCATTAGATTAATAAGTTCTTCACACTGGTGCAAACCTGATGAAGTGACATTTTAATCTACAAAAGCTCATTTATTGTATTGTGATTTTTAGTGATCTATAAAGATATTGCCTGGTTTTGCATTTGGATTTTATATTGTTTGGACCGCACGGCTACCCTTTATTTCACACATGAAGTTACCTACAGTCAAATACGGGCATTCATTTCAGTTTTTACTCTTATGAACATGGCTGTAATAATCTGTCTAATGTTCGCTGAACCATGGCTGCAAGTTCTGGCTTCAAGTTCTAGGCATTCGGTTTCTGTTTCTCAGCTGCCTAAAGCCACTTGAGAGACGGAGACCAAGCGAGATGGTCCTTAGGTGGGTGAAGCTCAGCCTAGGCAAGAAGTACAGTTTGACTGATAGACCGTATAGGAAGGGCAGAAGGAAGGATCCAAAAGTGTTTGCTGATAGTTTGTCATGGGCTCTTCTAGTTTTGAGAGAGACCCTATCTTGAAATGTTTTGGTGACATGCCTTCCCTGGAATAAAAAGAGGAAACAAGTTACTGATAAACAAGAAAAGTGAAAAAGAAGATGCAGAACTTGTCAGCAGAAATGAAATATCATAATAAATTGATTTTGGGGAGAAAATGCAGATGAGGTTCTGTCCGTGGATTTCTCCCAAAGGACATGAATTGTTCCTATGAGTTGTAAATTTAAATATTTTAATGATCAGTTTGCACCAGGGTGGGTCGATATCATTTGGACTCAATTTAAATAAAACATTATATTTTTAAAATAAATATATCATTTATTTTTATCCGGCCCAGTTTGTGACATTCTTTGAAAAATACGTGAAAAATTATTGAGGGGGGGGGGAATATGATTTAAATTACTGGTTTGCAACTCTGTCACTTGGGAACTTTGATCATTGATTTAAATTGCCTTGATTTAAACTTACCCGTCTTAAGTTAAACAAAGCTAGGAGCCTCAAGAGGATGTTTTCGGTCCGGTTGACTGAACAATGAATCAGATGTTCAGACTTCCACTCAGAGGATACGCTTGAGCTGACGGTTCTCTGGCCAGGCTTCCCCTCTGCCGTGAAGGAGCAGGCGGATACCTTGTGTATGCCTGTTGTTACGCAAAAGAGTTGTCTGCCTTTTTATAGAAAGATCTCTGCCAGTTCTGGCATACCCCAAGGAAGCTAAGTGGTGTCTTCTGTGTTCCTTGAAGGAAGGTTACGGTATCGGGGATGACGAGTACTCCTGTGCATATGACGGCTGCCGGCAGCTGATCTGGTATAATGCCAGAAGTAAACCACATTCTCATCCATGTTGGAAGGAAGGTACGCCAGCCCCCTCTCTTCTTGCCGCCTTCTAGAATTCTTCTGGTTAAATCTCTGGAAAGGGTTTAAATGTGTCAGTTTGGTATTTTCTGTCAGTCTCGTACGGTCTTTCCCGACCTGTTTCCTTTCATTGTAGATATTTCCTCTTGAAGATGCATTGTGCACGTTCTAGTAAGAATGCAGTGGTAAAGCTTGCCAAGGGAATGAGGGGGCTGTGCCCCTTTTGGTTAGGGAGAGTATCACTTTGGAATGCCCCCCACCCACCCAAGGGATGGTGCTTTCCCCAGCACATACAGAAATACTGTTCTTTCTCCCATTTATTTAAAACATTTCTACCTTGCCTTTCTCCTTAAAGAGGACCCAAAGCCACAAATTGTTAGAAGACAATATTTAAAACTAAGAACAATGAGTATACAAAACCAGCTTGCATCATTAAGATATAATATTAAAGCAAAAAAAAAACAAAAACCCACCAACAGTCTGAGAAACGATAAACACAAGCAGTACTGTGGAAATGTTGCCGTTTCAGCATGTTGGATTGGGTAAAAACCGGGGATGTGGTTCCTGTTTCATAGCAGCAACACATGATGCTGAGACATTTGTGTAGTTTTGGCCGTGAATGTACATTTGGGAGGGGATGGATGCATATTCCATGTTTTCAATCGCTTCTGTAAGGATCTTTGTTGTTTTTTTTTTCTCGCATTTGACTTAAGGTGACACCATTGGATTTTTACTCGACCTGCAAGACAAGAAAATGATTTTTTATTTAAACGGGAACCAGCTTCCTGCTGAGAAGCAAGTCTTTTCTTCTGCTGTGTGAGTAGCATCGTTCTCTTGAGGGCAGCAAACATTTCATAGCACATTAACAGTTAGTCCTCATGGTATTTGAAAGGAGGCCATCAAGGATTGCAAATGTGTAGTGACCATCTTGCTGTGCTAGCAGTAAGGAGCCACGTCGTCGTACACATATGGCTTTGCCCCAGGGTCACTTGGTTTACAGCAGCCATCTCTCCCCCTCCCCTTTTATGCACCCAGGATAGCAATCAGCATCTCAGTAACAAGCAAGAGTCTTCTGCCATGGTAAACTTTTTTTTTCCTTTACACAAGCAAAAACCAGCAACAGGATCCTTGGGCTTTTTATTTGGAGGGGGTTGATGTTTAGTGATGAGGGTTCTCCTGCAATCTACTTGAATGATTCCGCCACTTGTGAATTTTTCCAAGTGCATTAATACTCTCCTTTATTTTGCAGGTCTGGCTTCTTTGCTGCAGCTAGTTTCATGTCTTACCAACAGTGCGAGTTCAACTTTGGAGCAAAACCTTTCAGATATCCACCAACAACTAAATTTAGCACCTTTAATGATCATGCCTTCCTATCAGCAGAAGAGAAAATAATTTTGCCAAGGTAATCCTCTTTTTTTAAACTTCTCAGTGCATGAAACTGAAGAGCTACGATAGAATCATGCCTTATAGGATTTGTTGCACTCTAATGTGGTAAATACAGGATGCTATGAAATCTTAATAGTCTGAAGTCCATATCATGCCTTCAGCCTGTTACAGAGGATGAACTGATTCATCTCATGACTGCTTGAAGTTTGGGAGTGGGGGGCAGAAAGTCCCCTAGAGATGGCAGATATCTGTAGCTCTAAGAAATGTTTGGGTGGGAGCAAAATCTGAGGCTAGCAGAATAAATCATGTATATGAAGAAACCCAGCGTGTTTTTAATTAAAGACTGTGATCAATTACGTACCCACAGCTGGGGATATTTATTTGCAGGTATTAGAGATTTATCATTGTACACGGTAGTTGTGCCATCGTATCCATTTCGTGTGAGCATGATACCCTGACGCTCTTTTAAATGCCAAAGCAAGTAATCAGTTGTGCTTGGTTTTCCTCCTCCTTAGGCACAGACGCTTGGCCTTGTTGAAACAAGTGAGCATCCGAGAAAATTGTTGCACTCTTTGCTGTGACGAAATAGCAGACACAGAGCTGAGGCCGTGTGGACACAGGTAATAGGAATCCTGTTTTTAATGGCAATACATATCTATATATATTCACAATAAAACGTAGTGAGTTCAATTCTTTAAAAAGATAGGGTGGGCTGGGGGGGGGGTCATCTTTCTGTTCTGAGGAAGATTTCTGAGTGACTTAGAAGCTTGCATTCTCTGGGGCAATCCAGGCCTTTCGTTAACTGACCTGACGTGCCTCGTTGTCCTTCCAGTGACCTGTGCATGGAGTGTGCCTTGCAACTAGAGACCTGCCCTTTGTGTCGGCAAGAAATACAGACTCGGGTCCGACAGATCGCTCACATCTCATGACACGTAGAGGACAGTGTCTCATCGACGTGCCTCTCATCCATTCCATCTGATGCCAGAAGAGAGAAGGGCAACTCAAGCCCCCACCACCCATGTGCTGAAAACCCAGCTGTGGGCGTTTTTTATATTGAACGATACAGGGAAGCCTGTGAAGTCACCCCGTTGCCTCAGAGCTGTGGAGTGTTTCTTTTCACAGTAATGAAAGTTGGTGGTGAAACTTGAGTTACCTGTTGGTTTGTGTCCAGCTAAGGCTGCTACAGAGTCTCTTCCTTCATCGCCTCCCCCTCAGTCCATCTTTTCCTCTCTTTTTTTCCTCCTTTTTCTGCGCCTTCCATGTACCACATAAGATTTTGCACTGGAAACATAGAATTCAAAATCTCATAGACTGGAGGGCATACCTGTCCCCTGACACCTTTATTTTTATCAGTTGTCATGCATCTGAAACAAATATCAATATTTCTTGATCAATGTAGCTTCCTGCTGGTCAGAAATCTTCTGTATTTTTTGGACTGCTGATATGAAAATGTTCAAAGACTTGAAACTTACATGAAGAAACTGATTTGTACAGAAGGTGTGAAGATTATAGAGGATTCCAAATTTTTTGATATCTTGGAGATTCCAAAGAATGTTGATTATCTTTTCTTTTTTTTTTAACTGCAGAGAATTCATGGTATTTTCATTCATAGTGTTTCTAACTCCAATTTCAGTACCATTTCTGTGAGAAGTAAACTAATTTTCAGGATGAATTCTTCAAACGGCAATGCCAGACTGGAGAAAGTTTGATATTCATGGTATTTTAAGGTACCATTGGTTATTGTGCTTTTTTTTTTTAAATTCAGCATCTATTGTTGCAAATTCTGTACATTTGGAAAATATTGAGCTGTAGATCTCCAGATTTGGAAAGAACGTGGAGCGAATGTGTTAATATGGTTTTTGCAAGAAATACATGTTTGAATAGCAATTAAGCCCAGGTTGGTCATACTGCTCTTTTTGTTTAAGGGAGGTCTAACAAATTTACAGTTATATTTTGCTAAGTGTATACCAGTAGGGTTGAAGGCAGGTGTGTTGAAGCCACCAAGCACAATATTACTGCAATTCCTTGTGGGCTCTTGAAACAGACGAAATTTTCATGACAATGCAACCAGTATCCAGCGTTACATATTTCTTAATACAGTAGGACCCCCATATCCACGGGGGGATCAGTTTTAAGCCCCTCAACAGTTGCTTAAAAATGCAGATTATATTTATTTATTTATTCAATTTATATGCCGCTCACTCTACCCAAAAGTCTCTGGGCGGCTCACAATTATAGCAGATGCTATTTTAATAGCAAACACTGTACATAACATGGCTTCCTTTAGTGGTCAGTTTTGGTAACTTCATCTTTAGAAATTTGTTTTTCTGGGATTTTTCTTTTAATATTTCCAGACTATGGATATATTTTCCATGAACCAGCGGAAAATTATCCTGTGGATACAGGGGTTCTGCTGTACTGTGCTTCCATAGAAGTGTAAAGATAACACACACAGAATCGACCTGTATGAAAACCTTGGTTTAAAAAGAAAGGGTAAAGAGGTGTGTTTGATGAAAGCATATGGATAATCCCTATTGAAGCCTAAGAAGACAGAAGTGTGCCTGCAAAACGTTCCAACTCCTTATCGGTCTTCCTCATTCTGCGAATGAAGGGAAATTTATGCACGCTTAATTCATCTGGATATCGAGCTTTGCTTAAAAACCATAATTTATCAGAAAGCATAGAGCCTGCCAACGTTCAATTGATAATTGAAAAATCGGTCCTGAATACATTGGTCTATAAAAGAGTCTTCCATTTTCCACCTTGTTGGCTAGGATCCCTGACACCGATTGATTTTAGTGTTTCTCTCCCACTGCCACCCTGTATCTTTTGAAACAGGAATCCTTCATCAAAGTTATCCAAGCCTTCTGTTCTTCTAAGCTTATAGTGCCATTCCTGCTACAAAGAGGGTTTGGGGACAGGAGCGAAGGTGCAGCAGCGGCTGTCCAAAGACAGCTAAAAGTCCCAGTGTGGTTTTCCTGAAGCAGTTTTCCTGCTTACATGTGACTGTGTGTGCTGCTTTATTGTTTGAAACGGGCATTGCAAAAGCCAGCCAGACAGATTTTTCTAGAGGTTACACTTTTTGACGGTTCTGGCCCTCCTTCAGCCTTGACACTTCATAACCTGTAAAAAAGATTGGAGAGCTCCATTTCCATTTCTTTCCTTGTGACCGGACCTGAATTAGCTTTTTTTTTAAAAAAATACAATTTAATGGGACTTTGCTTTTTAAAATGTATTTATGTGAAGCATTTTTAGGCTGCCGGAACCAAGAAAGCTTGGGGAAAACACACAAGTAGCTTTGTGTGAAAGGTTTGGGTATGTTTCCCAGTTCTGGTACTAAACATTCAAGAGTGACCCAGATATGTTTTTCAGTGGAATGTGAGCAGCTCATTTTCAAGATACGTAAGGGAATACCGTATGTAGCTTTCCGGTTTGTTGTGCTCCAGTTCCATCACCCAGAATAAACAGTGGCAAGAGGTGTTTCCATAGTATCTGGAAGGGGCCACACAAGTCTGCCATCCCACCTTTAAAGGTTAAGCATTTAAAAAATCTTGAGAGAAGGATAGGCGGATTAACATCTCTTGACCTAGGAATGGAGCTTCCACGGTGAAAGGCAGTGTATCTGAAGTTTATGAGGTTGGGCAAAAAGACCTGTTGCTTTTTTATTATTATTACTCTGCATGTGACCTGTATGCTTGCTACTGAAAGAGGAGCCTTTCCCGAGGAGGCGCCTCCCAGGTGTGTGGGTCAGCAGTTCATAATGATGGGATATGTAGTTCAACAATAGGAAAAGCTACCCCGCTGTATTTCGTGGCTGGTTTCCTTTTGAACCTAGAGAAGCGGTCGAGGCCGCGCCCCCTAGAGAAGGCCGCGCTCCCTCTCCACGCCCCTTTTGGAGAGGGTTGTCTTTCTGCGCTTCTGATTGGCTGGGCGAGACGCTCGTTCCTCCCAAGCCGCCCGATTGGCTTCCTTTCCTGCCCGCCATTGGCCGGAGCTGACCCCGCTACCGGAAGTGGCTGCTGCCTAGGCAACGGGAGGGAAAAAAAAAAAGGAGGCCGCGGCCCTTTCAACGGAGTGTATGGAGGAGTTGGAGGGCTTCGCTTTCGTCTTCCTCCGGGCGGTGAGAGGGGCTGGAGGGCGAGGGCTGGAGGAGCACGACCCGGACCCTTGGGGAGGGGCGGCCCGGTAGTTAGAGGTAGACTGCCTCTGAACGAGGAGGCTCCATCATAGCGGCGGCGGCGCCCTGTTGGGTCTCCCCAAGGCAAGGCAGGGGCCCCGTTTTCCAGAGTGGTCTCCCGACCCAAGGCGCCCAGAACCCCTTCCTTTCCCCCCCCCAAAGCATCTCCTACTTTGGGGGGAGGGGTAGAGTGCCCCTGACTGTGGAGGCTCTGCTTCCCCTGGAAAGCTTCTCGAACCCTCCGCCACGATAGAGGAAAAGCGCTGCGGTGCCTTCCTCGCCCGGTGGCGGCCACTTGCCTGCAGGTTGCGTTTTTACACACACACACACACACACAACACACGCACCCCTACCCAAGTGTGGAAAATATAGAGAGTAATGGAAGGTGAGAGCAGGGGGACACCAAAGGCCATCTAGTCCAGCCCCCCTCCGGAGGTAAGGGTTCAAAAGTCTCTCTGACAGATGGCCGCCTTTATCTGTCTTACATCTATTTGGAATTAAAAGAAGAGTGGCAAGAATGCGAGAAGAAGGGATCGTCACCGCACTTCCACCTTTACATGCATCCTTCCTGGCCTTCCGGCTTCCATCCCAGGCTGTTTTCCTTTCGGCTGCATAAAGGAGAGAGAGAGAGTTGGTCTAATTTTGGCATTATTACACGACTGGAGGGAAAACAAATCTACTTCAAAAGGGCCAGAACGGTGTGATTGCATCTCAGTCTGCCTTTTTGGCTGTCCACCTCTGAATGGAAACAAGTTATGGGTAGCTTTCTCTTTAAGAAAATGCCTGGCCCTGTTTATCCAAGCCAGCTTTATTTTTCTGGAAAAGCCCTCCTGATCAGCAACAGGCTCTTGAAATCCAGAGCATAGCATGGAGGTCTTCCTTTGGGTATTAGATATTTGTATTCTTAGGAACCTATTTTCCTGTAATTCAGCCGTTTCCCTCTGTGCATGATGAAGGGTGTGAATTAATCTTAGGCAATTTTTATTTATTTACTTGTAGTCTAAACTTCCTGGATTGCTCAGTGGTTTAAAGCTCTGACTGCAGAGTCTAAGGTTGGGAGTTCAATTCCCCGCTTTGCATTCCAGGAAAAGAGCCAGACGGGGTGACCTTGGTCCCAGGGCACCCCCAGAAGAAGGGCAGGGTGAACCACTTCTGAATACAGTGGTGCTTCGCTAAACGATGATAATCCATTCCACTGAAATCGCTGTTTAGCGAAATCATTGTCTAGCAAAAAAGCATTTCCCCATTGGAATGCATTGAAACCTGTTTAATGTGTTCCAATGGGAAAGAATCGTCGTTGTCTAGTAAAGATCAGCCATAGGAAAGCCGCTTTGTGAACTGCCGATCAGCTGTTTAAATAGCTGTCTTGCGAAGCTTAGGTCCCAAAAACACCCATTTTGTGACCGCGGAGGAAGCTGTCAAAATCATCGTCTAGCGAAAATCGGTTTGTGAAGCAGGGACCAAACATTGTGCAGCAAAATTCCCCCATAGGAATCACTGTTTTGCGAATTGCTATAGCCATTGCAAAAACTCAATGTCTAGCAAAAAAAAAAAAAAACTATCATGCAGAGTAACTGTCTAGCGAGGCACCACTGTACTTGCTACCTAGCAAACTCTAGAAAGGGTCCCCATAAGTTCTAATTGACTGGGCAGCACTCAATTGTTATTGTAGTACATCGATTGCAAAATGAATTCCATTTGATGACCCAAAGGGCTCGCCTCTGTCAGAACTAGCATTCCCCAGTTGCTGGGAAATCATTTATGGAGGGTTCTGTTGTGCTCACACGTTGCTTCTGAGCTTTCTTTAAGTACTCGGTTGGCCACTGTGGAGCAGAACCTTGGACTCAATGGCCCCTATTAAAAATTGACCGGACAATATCCCGCACCTTGGTGCTGAGGCCAAATTTAAGTGTTTAAATCTGTGCTCCTTAAAACAGGTGGCGAAGCAGCAATGGAGACGTTAGAAGAAGAAAACTTTGGTGTGTCTATGTAAGTATCTTTCTATTTCCGTATCACTATAAACTGTAAACAGTTCAGTCCACAGAGTAGCATCTGAAACATAAAAATCAATGCAGTGTGAGATTTTAGCGCAGTAACAGTATCAACTCCTGTAAGGATGTTTTGGTGCAGCTGTTGAAAAAACAACATAATTCCTAAAACAGAAGGACATTAATCTTGCAACCACAACCTTAGAGAGTCCTCTGCAGTGGTAAACATAAATGTATTCATTGTAGCACGTACACTTGGCTGGAGCAGAGTCTCAGAGGAAGGACGTGTTCTCCTCAAGAGAAAGATTGTATCTGTATATATTTATGGGTAAGAGATCAGAAACCGAACATAGCAGGGCCCGAAAAGCCACAGAGTCTTAGAGGTACAATATGAGAGTTTTATGTAAAGCTCAGGTATAACCAAAGCAAAACATATCCAGCAGTGGCTGTAACCCTGGTCTTTGTGCCGTAATATTTATGGTAACGCTTTAGGTGGGAACAGGAGCTATTCATAAAGTGTTAAGTGAAATCTTATGAACTTTTCTGTTACCATAGAGAGGAGTCACTGGGAATTTTAAAGTTAAAATTCATAATGTTAAGGATTTCTTTCTTTCCTTATCTAGCTACCATATCCTGTCCTATTCTCTATCTGCTCTTCCAGTATCCTTGTCTTTCAAAAGTCCACATCACTGTGTCTTGATTGCATTAGTTAAATATCCAAGCAAATCAAATATTGTGTGAAAGTCGCAGGGCACTGTTATTATGTTTGACTCAGCTTAGATCACCTGAGTTTTCAGTTGCAGCAATAAAGATACTCTGAGCTAGAGAGGCTGTTGTTATCCTCCTCCTACATGGCTAGATGGCAGTAAGTCACACAATAAGGACTTCAACTATTCTGTGTCCATCTTGTACGAATCAGGTTAGGAGCAACATTTCCTCCTTTTTGTCCATGACATTGTTTATTATTGTACATTTCAGTCCTGTTCCCACATAATGCCAGCGGAGCAGAAACGGAAGAACAGTATCTTTCCCAAAATCTTACGTGGTGCCTTCATGTTTAAAATTTGGAATCCAGGCTCAGCTCTAAAATGAGACAGGATGGAGGTGGACGTAGAGAACTACTTCTCATTTCTGATTGCCTGTTATGTTTATTCTGAAATATAGAAAATGGCTTAGAAGACATGCTTATAAACATAGGTGACTGGAACACAAAAGCAGGGAACAAGGCAAAAGCAAATTTTATGAAGACGTTTGACCTAGGAGGGAGAAATGAAGCAAGAACTGCAAAGCCAGCAATCTGTTTATTGCAAAGACATGTTTCAAGCAACTGAACAGACAGCTGCACATTTGGATATCACCAGATGCTCAATGTGGAAACCAAGCAGACTATGTAACTGGAAGCAGAAGATGGAGAAGCTGTATTCTCTTAGGCAAAACAAGACCAGGAGCAGATTGTGAGACTGCTCATGAACTGTTAATATTCAACATGAGAGCAAAACTGAAAAAGAACACTAAAAGAGTTGTAGTGCCAAAATGTTTAAACAGTATTCCTGATGAATTTCAAATCCACAAAAGGAAGAGATTTGCATTACTAAACTCAGTTACTGTGAACCGGAAGAACTGTGGTTTGAAACCAGAGATATTATTAGGGAAGAATGCAAAAATACAAATTCTGTAGTAAAAATAGAAAAACCTAGATAGATAACAGGAAACACTTAAAATTGTAAAGGACAAGGTGAGAAACAAAATTAAAAGGTGGCAGAAATAGGGTCAGAAACCTGAATGCAGGTTTTCAGCGACTGTCATATAAAGTCAAACTATTACAATAATCAATGCAAAGAGATAGAGAAGAACAAGAAAATAGGGGAAACAAAAGATGTCTTCCAGAAGATCCAAGAAATCAGAGGGGAATTTAAGCCTAGATTAGAAATGCTGAATGACCAACAAGGAAGCATGCTATCTGACCAGGAGAAAATAAAGAAAAGGTGGAAACAGTATACTGGAGACCTATAGAGAAGAGATAAAAGGATCAGAGACTCCTTTGAAGAAGAATCGTATGAGATAAAGAACCTGCAGTTGTAGAAAGTGATGTAAAAGCTGCTCTGAAAGCACTAGGAAGAAATAAATCATCAGGGGTAGATGAACTACCAATAGAACTATTTCATACTCATATATTAACCTGCATTTCTGATTTCTACTGTAGTAAGTAACCAACATCTTGTTTGCTCTTATCTTTTTTTTAGCTCTTCGCCTTCTGATGCTGAATTTGATGCTGTTGTCGGATATTTGGAAGACATCATAATGGGTAAGCTATCATTTACACAGTGCTGCTTTCAACAGATAATCGTTGTATCATGTTCACAGCTGCTTGGCCGCAACTGGGTTCGGTTGGTTGGTTGGCTGGTCACACTTCTGTGCCCATTTCTTCCTATGTGTATATATTAAAGAGGTATCTTAACTCTCTTGCCTTTTTCATCGACTCTCCAGGCTTTATCTGTTTGTGCATATATACGTACACATGTTTGTGTGTGTTATCTTGATCATTTTACTGGTTATATGGCTTGTAAAGTTCCTGAGCAGTTCCTTTAGTGACACAGGAGAAAAAGAAAGTAACGTTGCTGATAATTAATGAGTTGCTTGCTCACGTTCCTGGTAGTGTGCCAGTCAAGGGAATGCAGATGGCAGTCTGTTAAGTAGTGGCAATTCTCTGCCATGATCTGCACAATTAATCTTATGCCAGGGTAAATCTCCAATAGGATTATGGCCGATGCTGGAGAGAGAAGGTGGTGTTGGATGTCCCTCTATAGCTGGGGGAGTGTAATGCTGAGGCAGCTGTCTCTAGCCGAGGCTGGGATTTGGAAGCCTTCCTTACCTTTCACATAGGAATGGAATTCTTTGGTCAAATTCCTCCCCATCTTTTCCGAGTCTGGCTCCTGTTTTAGGAGAGGTGGAGCTCAGAAGGAAAACCACTCCTTGCTTTTCAACTGAGCCTATTTTATGAGCCACAGGGTGAAAGACCGCTCTCAATGAGTGTGTAGTATGTGGAGTCTCAGGCAATAGGCATCAGAGGTAATTAAGCACTCCCGTTATCGCACAACTGCTCAGTAGGCAAGGCTGTATGTGAATCGACCAGGGCAGTTGAGCTAACCTAGTTTAGTTAAAGGGCTACAGTTTGTGTACATGTTGAATTTTCTAAGGAATTGTTACATCACCTGTTGCTCACCCAGCTCCGTTCTCTGGGTGCAACTTGCAGGCTCCGCTTTGTTTATGCCCATGCCAAGAAGTCCTTACACTCCAAGGAGGGAGAGGGAGGGGGCTCTGCTAGCTAGCAAGAAATGCCGCCTGCTGCATAGACCGGCTGCTGTTGAACTACAGCTGCGCTGTTGTCATAGCCGAGGCAGGGCACAATGTACTAGACTCGAAGTTGGGGACAGCACCCGAATGAATGCAGCTACTGTCTGCCAGTTCTGTGGTCACACTGGCGGTGACTGTTGTGTGATTTCAGATGATGACTTCCAGCTGATACAGAGAAACTTCATGGAGAAGTACTACCAAGAGTTTGACGACACAGAGGAGAATAAGCTAATTTACACACCTATTTTTAATGAATATGTAAGTGCATGTGTTTTATTTGCATCCTCTTTTCTGCACATATTGATGAGCTTGGTCTTTTGAAAGAGGCTGGATTCTAGTGAGTTTTAGCAGGGCCTGTAAGATAGGCAGAGAGCCAGCATGTTGAGGGCATTCAGGCTTAAGTCACCTACTTGGGTGGAAATGAGACTTAAGTACTGTGGCTGCAGACAAGATAGGCACAGGTTAGGACTGTAATTTTATCCCCCGAATGGACTTCCCACACCTTGGCATTGCCCCCAAACTGTGCCCTGCAGCTGATTCAGGGAACACGGCAGAAGGTGGAAAGGAGGTGAATTATATCAAACATCTGTGGTCCGTCCAGCCCTCCATCGTTAGCTGTGATGGCTTTCTTAAGTTTCCAGCCAGGAATCTTTCCTTAGTCCTCTCTCATCTCCTATTCAACTCCTAACCAGGCAGAAAGGATCAGGTGTGTTGAAGGTGATATGTGGCCATGTGCACGTGCAGCCCCAAATCCCACCTTGCATGCCTGCAGGGAAGGAGGAGTGCTCAAGCCCCAGCTCCCTGGGCCATCCCTCCCTTCCTACTCCTATCCCAGTGATTCCAGTTTGTTTGGAGTGCCTGATTAGAGCTTCTCTTACCTATGGATCCTACATGTACTCCAGCCATTCCAAGTCAAGTTAGTGTTGGCCAGTCTTTGCGAACCTTTTTTTTCCCCAAGCAAACAGTGAGGGTTTTTTTTTTTCCCTTCTGTTGTTTTCAGATATCAATAATAATATAATGCTCCCCCTTTTCTAGATCTGCTTAGTTGAGAAATACATTGAAGAGAAGCTCTTGGATAGGATTCCCGGCTTCAGCATGTCTGCATTCACCTTGTCGTTACAGTAAGCGGGGTGCTTTCGCTGTCAGTGTTCACTGTATTCTTTCTGTTTTAAGGGACTTAATGGCCTGCAGACTTAGGGCCATTTGGTGTACTTCTGAGTTCCTTCAGTGGATCTTATTCACCCAAGCTTACCTCGAATGTTTCATTTTAAGTCGTCTAAATAAAGGGAATCGCTTCTTGTACTCCTGGACTGTATGAAGGGCCACACGGCTAACCCTGTTGTTGTTTTTTGGAAATATGGTTCAGTTGTTTCCGTGTTAGACTGCAGAATGACGTCTGGTGTCCAGTGAGTAATTCAATGATCAGATCTATTTGATTTTGTCCCAGATGGCAATTCTAAGCTAACAGATCCTCAATGCACTCGGCTGGAATCTAAAGCCCGAGTGTACAGTTTTCCCCCTGTGTCCACTCTCAGGCACACGTTGCCCACGTAAACTGGACACCCATGAATAGAGCTGAAGGAAAGGTCTCTGCTTCCTGCAGCACGTCTCCCCTGCTAGCTTCTGCAGCCACAGAAATCACCGATGGCTGCTATCGGTATATCTGTGGAAAGCGGGGGTGAGGTGGGGGAATCCCCAGGTGTAAGAGAAGAAATGTGTGAAAGCCCCATGTGGGTTTGTTTGTTTCTTTCTTTCTTTCTTCGGAAATGCTTGTATAATTTTTAAAATATTGTAGTCATGTGTGTTTGTGGATTTCTGTGTCCTCTCCCTGCTTTGTCTTTTTGGTGGATGTGGCCTTTATTCTTCCTCTTGACAAACACATGATCAGTTTGTATTTTACCTCATGCCAACAGATGATTGCTGAGGGATGATTATGTAAGGCTGCCCTTAGCAGGCCTGTTGCTTTCCTTTTCTGTAAAGGCCTTATATGGAGTACATAAAATGTAAAAGTGAAAATGTGTGTGTTGAGGGGGGGGAGGTGTCTTCCTAGTAAGCTTTTTTCCCCCGAGTTTAGATTTTGTAACCTCATGGCCTTTAATGTCCGGTATGTCTTTCTCTGTTAATAACACATCTTAATCTCTCTCTCTTTTTTTAAGGCAACACAAGGATGAAATAGCTGGGGATATTTTTGACATGCTCCTCACGTTTACTGACTTTCTGGCCTTTAAAGAAATGTTCCTGGATTACAGAGCTGTGAGTAGCCCAAAGCCTAGATGATACGCTGACCATGCAGTCCAATTAAATCAGCTAGCCGAGGGTGAACCAGCGGGAGATTCCTGGGATTGAATTTGTAACGCAGGTGCTTTCTAACCTTCAGCTGCAGTGATTTCCCCTCCCTTTGCATTTGGAGAGTCAGGGGCAAGAGAGATTTCAGAATGTTTATACCGGAGAAAGGCACTTGCCGCGGTTTGGCAGATCGGGCTGACCGGTGTTGCGTGGGCTCTAGCTTCAGTTACCAAGAGAGAGCCCTGCGCATGGGTGATTGAGGGAGGCATTGAGCAAGCCTGCTGGGTAGGACATGGGTCCCGGAGGCCAGCTGGCCTACAGCGAGGCTGGGAAACATGGAATAGCAGCCCCTAAAAGACACCAGGCTGTGGAATCGGGCCCTATCCCTTGCCTTCTCCTCTCCGGCTTCATCCTTAGCAGCTGACAACCGGTGAGCTCTTTGCTAATCTTTTGGTCATCCAGGGTTTCCACAGTAGGTGCCCGATCCCATGTGGAATATCTGGCCCCCAGCACTGCAGAAAATAAAAGCCCAAATGTTCTTCTGAGAACCATTCACTTCCTGATTGAAAGCCCGCTATTTAGAAAGGCCACGGAGCTGAGATTGGTTTTTGTGTCTCTGTCTAGGAGAAAGAAGGTCGAGGTCTGGACTTAAGCAGCGGATTGGTGGTGACACCCTTAAGCAAGTCTGCCACGTCGCCTTCCCACAACATCCTGCGACACTAGCTTTGGCCTCCGAAAGACAGCTGCCTCCGCGGGGGTGGGCAGGCCAGGAGAGGCAGAAAAGCACCCTATGGCAAGCAAACATTTTCAGCTAGTTTTCAGCTTGTACTCATATGAATGAAGTGTTTCCCCTAATCAGTGACTAGTGTTGCCTCTGGGCTTGGTAGAATAATGATCCCTTAGGCACCTGGCCTCATTCGGTGCCTGCTCCACGTCCATTTTATGTCATGGAAATGAAGAAGTGCAACAATCTATTTAAAATAATAATAAAAACCCACAAAGTCCTGCCACATCTCTTTTGTGAGATAGTTGTCATGGAACACACACCTCGTGTGAAGTGGTTCTAATTGTGCAGCCTCTACAAAGCATCAGAACCACAAAATACCTATCAAAATGGTTTTTATGGTTTCAAATGACACATATTGAGCTTTAGCAGGTTCTGTATGTTTGTGTGTTTGATATGAATATATATATATTATATATAGAGAGAGAGGAATTGTGAATGTGTATGTTTTCCTCTATCCCAGGCTTGACTGTTTTAACTCTCTTGACTCAAACTTAAATCCTTCCACTTGAACTTCAGAAGGGACTTTGCTCCCCTGGAAAACCAAAATTTTGTTCTTCTGGAAAGCATTACAACCATGTATTGTTACTACCAAGAGTATATATTTTAGCATAAACAGGGACCTCCGTACGTTCTGTGTTTGGTATATTTGTGCTTAAGCTTAACTCTTTAACAGCTCCAAGGGCCCTTGAGGGCTATAATTTGGGGAGACCAGATGAAAATGTCATACCTTTTCCCCACATAGTATTATCGTTGGACAAGTTCCTTTGTGATAGCTAAGCTGGCTTTAAGTTTGCCATGTGGGGTGTTTGCCCGTGTAAAAAAATTAAACTGAGTTCCCCCACAAGGATCCTCAGCGACTGCTCTCTGAGAACTAAGTTTCTTGGCTTTCTTTCAGGAAAGTGACAGCTAAAACTGGTTTTTGATTACAAAGATCTCCCTGGAATGACAAAATTGCTTAGGAGAGTCCGAGATCCATTGGGGTTAGATTTAAAACAGACACAAAAAGGAAACATTTCCTTCTGCAGAAGTGTCTTTCTACCCTCATGAAATGATAAATGTATGTGTGAGAAACCTTTTGGATGGTGCAATACTTCTACGTCAGCTTCTGCCGCCCTCGTATGAAAATAGCCTGGAGACGATCCTGTGTCTTCTTGCATCCTGGCTATGCCAGATGCGTGGATCAGATGTTCTGGCAGGGCTACTCAATGCTCACAACCACATCACACGTTGCTGCATGCCCTCAGCTGGGAAAGTTGGGATGACCATTTCAACCTTGAGTGATGCTGTGCAGCAGGAATGTTGGAAACTCAAGCTTGTCCTTGTAGCCCGCCTTCACATCTGGATCAGCAACACAGTGGGGAAGTTCCCCCCCTCCAAATCATACCCACAGGTGTTTAAAGAACTCCTACTGCAACCAGGTGGCCTCTATCCATATTAGGTTAAACGCCCTTTCGCTAGAGATGATGAGGTTGTGGGTATAGAGTTGCAAAAGGCTGGTTGGCGTCCCTTGGATTAATTGATGCTGAAACTGAACAGGTTGTTCAGAAGATGTTCTATTTGCATTGGACCTACCTAAGACAATGTGTGCATGTGTTGGGGGGGGCAAACTGCATAGGAAGCGTTATGTGTGCCCTGTGAAGAATACACTTGCAGTCTAGATTCCCTTGGTGAATACGCTGTTACTTCTTTCATTGGTTTGTTAATGTATGTCTTGTAATGAAGCTCAACGCTAAGAATCATCCCGCTAGCAAAAGAAACCTTCTGGAGATACTTTTTTTTAAAAAAACTGTCATGTTTTTGTGTTGAATTAAACAACAGAAGTTAAAATATTTATTTATTTATATACTTCTATACTGCTTTTCAAAGATAATCCCTTCGGGCTATCTAAATACAGAACCCTGGAGAGGGCCAGACATATGTATTCATTTGCACTTGTTAAGTGGAGTTAAAGAAATCTGTCCTTTAATGTTTCATTTCTCTTTATATCCTTACCAAACCAGCGCAACCTACCCTTTGGTGCATGTATGCTTTTATTACAGAGTAGCTGTTATTTTTAGATTCTGTGGCGCTTCATAAGAAAGGAGCAAGCTGTGGATGCCAGCACCCTCCCCTGATAAGTCAGATTCCAGAAGGCCCTTGGTGGACAAAGGTGAGAGTTTTAGGGGTGGTTTTCCGTTCAAACGAAATGATTTTATTTTTAGAAATAATAAAATACTGGCAGGGTTCGCTTGCAGGCGAAGCACCTCTACTGCTAAGTTAACCATCACATATTATTTACACAGAAGCTGCAAGTGGCTGACGGAAAGGGAGGAGACGGGGCTCGCTGTTTGTGTTTTAGTCGATTTAGTTGTGGTGAGATGTGCCGCAGGCTTGACCACCCCAGAGACAGGCCCCCTCTGGGCCAGTGCAGACGGCACCCATGGCCACCGGAGAAGGTGGGTCGTCGTCTTCACCCCACGCCACCAACCGTTTCCCGCAGCTTTCGGCCATCGCTCGGCGAGAACATCTGCTCTGCATGCCAGGGGTCCCTAGCCTGGATCCATCTTGGCTGTCTCCAGAGGGGAAAAGGGGAAACCCCGGCCTGACATGCAGCGGTATTTTGGGCACCGTGTTATTTTTAACGGCCAGCTTGCGCTGACGTGGTTCCCAAACCCAGGAATCATGGGAAGTGTAAACCGGCCAGCGCCGAGGCGTCTCTTGCCAGCCTTACGAAGCATTCGGTCCCTGTGGCTCAACCAGGTCTCGAGCCAGTCCAGCAAGGATGCTGGTTAGTGGGAGGAAGGGGTCAGGCACTTCACCTGCGACAGGTGGGGTTAGAAGAGCGTCTTGATGTGGGCCATGCTGAAGGGAAGGAAACGGGGGGCCGGGGAGAGAACTGAGCACCGAAAAGTCCCCACAGTCTCTGCCATACTACAGTACCACCGAGCTGAGCCACGTTGATTCAGAATGGCCCCCTCCGTTCTTAGGCGTGATTGGGAACCGTCGCTTGGCTGCTGGCGGCGTTGCTGCCGTACCCTTTCCAGGCTCGGATGCTGAGGCAGGCGCTGACTCCGTAGCCTATCATCACCAGGCAGGCAAAGAACTGCAAAGAGAGGGAGAGAGGAGGACGTGAGCACAGCAGGGGCCGGGGGGGGGGGGGGAGAAGCTCACCCTGATGATTAAATGGAAGTGCTCGTCCCAACTGGAGTGGTCCCTATTGAATCGGGGGGGGGGGGCGCAGTAAGCTGCCCAAGAGACAAGAATGCCCAGCTCTGACAGTCTGTTTTGTCAACTCCATCTTGTCCAGCCCACGGCTCTCAACTCGGACAGCTTTCCAGAGCAGCTTTTGGCATGTATTCCCCCCCCCCTCCCCAGTGTAGTGAAGGTGAGCAATAAAGCTAGTATTGTGATTTGGATTCCGCATATCCCTCTCGCAGGTCTTCACTGAGAGTGCCAGAGGTCCCCCTGAATAGGGCCAGCCTGCCGGCTACCAGAGAACGCCGTGGCTATTTCTCATCATCCTGTTTCACCAAAAAAAAGGTCCCTCCTCCTCCTCCTCCTCTCTCCCTTTCTTGCATGCAGCCGTGAGACCGCCTGCACCCCCGACACCCACAATCATTACAGCACGGGGTGCACCACAGACAGCCAGGCGGAGAAGAGCTGACGCTACCACGACCCATCTAGCCGTGATGTGACGGCACAAGTGAAACTAGGATCTGGGCCTGAGTCATTCCTAGAGAGAGACAGACCATCATCTGAAATCCTGCCCTGATTTCCTCTGAGTCATGCCCGTGGCCTCATGCTCTGTGGATTTTTTTTAATTCCCAAGCGGGCAGCCGGGCAGCCTGCGATGGGGAGCTTAGGCGGTGCTGCTCTGGCCGGCACAGGTGGAGGCAGCTTCGAGGGTGGCGGAGGAGCCCGGCAGAAGGCTTCTCGCGCTGGCGGCTGGTACTGGACTCCTTGGGAGAGAGGAGAGACAGAGAGAGCGAGAGAGGAAGGCTGGGTGCATGATGTAGCCCCAGCTGTTCATCCAGTTACTGAATCTTAGCTCATTGCTGGTACTCGAAGCTCTGATGATGATGGCCTAGAAAGCCATTCCCCTCCCCTGAGTATTTATATAAGTACAGATGGTCGTGGGGGTGGGAATTCCAGGAGGATCATCCCCATGGGGGCAACTAGGGTCATCGATGGGGTTGGTTTAAAAGCAGAAACCAAAGATGTAGCGTCTTATTTAGGTTTCAGTTACATGGATGTGCCACCACTCGCCCAATGAGCTCAACATGGTGAACGTGAGGCCTTTTTCCCCCAGCTGTATTTTCATGACAGCCCCACGAGGTAGGCCAGGCTGAGGAAAGGGGACCGGCCCAAGACCAACCAGTGACTTTAATGGGAGGAACTGTGAGGCAACGTCTCTCAAGCGCCAGTTCAACGTTCTAATTGAAGGGCAAGTAAAGAACCCACCCACCCCTCTTCCAGGTGCTATTGGGACCATGAGACCCATCATCCCCACCTAGCTGAGTCAGTGGCGATGAGTGATGGGAACTGTAGTTGAACTGCATTCGTAACCAAAACCCCGCATGTACTCTGGCTCTTAACAGTCTTTGCCAGGAAAGCCCATCAGCTATGAAATAAATATTGCAACTGCAACGGCGTATATGTGCACCATCTTATGAATAAGCAGGCTGGCCGGCAGCCCCGCCTTAGCAAAGGAACCATTTATCTTCGCAGCGATCTCCTCGGAGAAAATGAGCTCAAGCCGTTACCCTACCGAGGCGGAGGCTCTTCGGTTGTAGTCTGGCGAATGGGGCCAGGAGAAGGGCTCCACCGAGGCGGCGCTGGCGATGAAGGCTGTGGCGTACAAGACGGCGGCCGAAACGTTAAAGACCACCAGCTGAGGAGGAGAGAAAAAGAGAGAGAGAGGGAGACGGAGAGGCTCGGAGGCCGTTCTGCAAGACCTGCCCAGGACCTTGCATGACTCTCTGGCCACAGCGGCCACCGCGGGATTTCTGCCCCCAAAGTAGGAACCCTGCCATCACAATTTGCTAGAGAGGGAGGGAGGCAAAGGGTAAATTTGCCTATCCCATCGTCCCCAGTCAAAACAGACAAGGGCCCATGGGAACCGCAGCTCTACAGCATCTGGAGAGTGACATTTTCCGCATCCCTCTGACGTCGGGACCTTCTGGGTACAAAGCATCCACTTAGCTGCTTCGGCTCCTCAAACAGACATCCTCACCCCTCCCTGGAGCAGAAATTGTGTGGTGGCAGTACCGAGTATCTGCACATGCAAGTTTTGGGGTTATGCCCTGTGACAGTTACATTCACAGCTTATAAATGTCACCAGAACAGAATGTTCTCTGCGCAAAGGGGGGTGGGGAACGAGATGCATTTGCCCATTCAGTTCTGGAACGTTTGCCACAGTTTATGCTTAGATGGCTGCACGGATTCTGGTCATACTGGTTATGAAAGTGTCACAATAAAAGCACTGTTGCATTCCAGTATCTGCTCTTTGGCCGGGCACAAAACAAGCAGAAATCAGCCAGCACGGCAGAAGAGAAAAGGACCTGCCGAACAGCTCCGAAATGGGACCATTTTAATTATTCATTTGTGCGTCTGGCTCTCAGCTCCCTTTAACAGACACAAAGCTTTGAGTGCCTTCTAAGAGTGTCACTTTGCAAATTTTCAGTAACGTAAAATAATGGCTAATTTGCATCTTTAAAAGGTTTAGGTAAAGGTAAAGGTTCCCCTTGACATTGAGTCCGGTCGTGTCTGACTCTAGGGTGCGGTGCTGATCCCCGTCTCCAAGCCACAGAGCCAGCATTTGTCCGAAGACAGTTTCCGTTGTCACGTGGCCAGCGCGACTAGACACGGAACGCCGTGACCTTCCCACCAAGGTGGTACCTACGTATTTATCTACTCGCATTTTGCATTTTGCATGCTTTCGAACCGCTAGGTTGGCAGGAGCTGGCACAAGCAACGGGAGCTCCCTCCATCGCATGGATTCGATATTATGACGGCTGGTCTTCCAACCTTGCAGCACAGAGGCTTCTGTGGTTTAACCCACAGTGCCACCACATCCCATTCAAAAGGTTTAACACAAGGTTATTTTTAAATGCACGTCAATGTAGTAGCTTAAAATATGGAGTGGTTTCCAGAGACCTAAAGAGGACATAAAGCAATTTACAGGACAGATGGAGGTGCACAATCCTACACGGGTTTAATTAGAAGTAAAGTTCCACAGAGCTGACTCAAAAGTAAATGAGTGCACTGTTTGCAGTCTAAAACCACATTATTTTATCTGTGGAAACGGCCCTGCTCTTTTACTTGCAGATATAGCATCACCCTTTAAGATTAGCTTTCCTTTAGATAAGTAGGGTGTGTGAATTTCCTAAAGTAAGTTTTAAAAGCGATTATACACTTTCAGGATGGTTGGAATCGAAATCATATTTTTAAAAAGCAGATCTTCACTGTATTTCATTGGACAGCCCTTCCTCAAGCATTACAAGGGTGTAAAAACATTTTTAAAAATCAAGCATAGATAAGAATCTCATTTAAAACTGTGAAATACAGTCTGAGAAATAAAATAGTGATTGTTTAGGAAGACATAAAGCTGTTTTATGGCATGTTTGACTATTCTTCCCTCTACCTCATGACTACTCACTTTTCCCTGAGTCTTCACAGAGCATATGCCCCAAATAAAATAATGTGATAAATATAAATTAACACAAATTTTAACCTCCTGAAATCAAATTGAGGTTGCCATCGTAGACAAGGGAGAAATAACCTTGACAGACTGACTTCTAAGTAGATGTGCATAGAAACTGTCAACCCAACTGTCCCCAAAATGGTACTGTCTAATTGTGTCGAGCATTGGAGCCCCCCGGTCTGCAAATTGCCCCTTCATTGCTCTGTGAGGGACACCTTCTGACTCCTCAAAGCATCTCCTGCTGGAGAACACTTATAATGTGAACACGCAACCTATGCTGGGCAGCGCATTGATTTGCGTTACAAATGCCTCCGCCCATTTGCTTTCTCTTTTCTGAGTATTAAAAGCAGACCTTGGTTGCAAATAGCCCAATACAAGAGTCGTGCCTTCTTGAGTCTTGAGTCTGGACCACGGGTGTTGACCAAAGACACAGCCAGGGTGGTTTCAAAGCTCAAAGAAGACTCTGGCTCTCCCCAGCCTTCACATGTACTCACCACGATTGGCCACGGGATCATGTACAGCTTCATCTGGAGACGAAGGAGGTACATCCCGAAGAGGATTACGGTCACCAGCCAGAAGAAGATGGCGACGAACATCACCCAGCCGTAGGAAGGGTAAGGCTGGTAGTACGTGTCCGCAATGAGGGCCCACACAAGACAACCCAGCACCTGTGCAACACAGAAGCAGAAGGAAAAGAGGGTGTTAATCCTGATCCCCTTCTCAGGTAAACCCAACCATTTGTGCCCGAAGGATGTCATTCTTCTCCATGTCATTCTTCTCTCTTCCATGGGCTGTACTGTAAGGTATAGACTGCAAATCTATGGAGCAAGGATTTCTCTTTCCATGTTATATCATCATGCAGCCCTTGAGCATCCTTGCCTATTCGCTGGCTGCACAACTAGGGGATGTTCCCCTTCCAGAGCTGCAGTGCCACATCTAGACTGAACCGTTCACGCGGAGGCCACTTCCATGGGGAGACGAACAGGGGGGCCACTCTGATGCCAAGAGAGGTAACGACTCTATTTCAGGTTTTAGTCCATGCTGTAAAAGAGCTCTCCAGGGTACTGAATGTATGGGGCGGGGCAGGATGGAGCAGCTTGGATCCTCCTGTAAAGTTAGGATTAAAACCCCGACCGGAGCTGCTGAATCACTGACAACAGAGGCACTACATTTACAGGCACCTTTGGCAACAAGACAGGGCTTTCTTGGTGGCTGCTCCCAAGTTCTGCAGCCCTCCCTGTTCTCCTTCCAGTAGGAAGTAAAAACATTTTAATTCAGGAAGATTTGGGTCAAATGAGGCCTGATGAAGAATGGGATTATGAATGGAGGAAGAGATATTCCGCCCCCCAATCTACTTTTAAATGGATTTTAATGCATTTATTTATTTTTTTCCAAAGGATAATTGGTTTAATGGTGTTTTAAGCATTTGGTCCTTCTAAATAAAATAAGTTCAGAAAAGAAAGGTGGGAAAGAAAAGGACTCATTGACTAAAGAACCTGAGAAACCAGTTTGGATGCAAAGGCATCATCATTGCGTACCATGGCCTGCGTCCAAAATAAAAAAATTTAGCTACTCTGGTTACCAACCTCTAGAAGGAGTGGAACAAGAAGAAATGTATTTACTTATTGCATTTTGATTTATATCTCTGTGTTGTTGTTGTTTAAGTCTCATGAGCCCTGTGGTCCTAATATTACAAGACAAGTGAGATCTAGTAATCTTAGAACTGCAGAGGTTGGAGAGATCCTATAGATCATGGAATCCAGTCCTTGTCAAGGAAGCCCGGTGGGGGAATCAAACTCCCAACCTCTGACGAGGCAGCCAGAGACCTCAACCATGTTGCTGTCCAGCAGTGGCACAAATTAAACAGATAAATACATGTCAAACCTCAGGTATGAAACCAATTAAGCAATGCAAACTGGAGAATTCTGGAAGCTGTAGTGTAAAAATGTGACTTTTCTCATCACTGGTCACACAGCATGCAGTCAATAACTTAAATTCTTACATTCCCCCCATGACCCAGGAGTTTAGTTTTTGAAGGCAGAATGTAGACACACAGGTATTATCTAACAATATAACTCCCGGCTTTTGTTGTCTCTGAATTTTCATGCCTATAAGCGAGATCGCAAGCTTCTAGTTTCCAAACAAATGTATATAACAGTAGCCCGACTTTAAAATAATAATAATCCAGAAATGCAGCTTTGGGAGGGAGCAGTGAAACTGGGTGGTGGGGTCAAAAATCATTTCCCCCACCTCTTTCCTCAATCATCTCTTCCTGGACTGGCTTTTCCATGCTGGCTTAACCGAAAGACACTTGGATGCAACCATACACCAAATAAGGATAGTTGGCTGATACGCTCCACTGGAAAAAGGTCTTGCCATCATTCGGCAGCTGGCGCTACAGGTTCCTGGGATTTGCGGCTGCCAGGCAACCCAGCCCTTTAGCAACCTTGCCCACATCCTCCTGGCTTCCTCTCGAGCCCCTGCATGCGTCGGTGTCGGCGTCAGGAACCTATGAAGTGCTATTGGTGTCCATGGCTACCTATGAGTCCTGTTTGTTTGCCCATTTCAGAGAAACATGATCCCTCCTAAGGGGCTGGGAACTCACTGCCTTTCTTAGCTCCGGGACTCCGTCGCTCTGAGTTTCCGTCTGCCACGGCCACGGCTAAGGCAACCAGGGCTTCGGCAGCTGCCCCAAAACGCAGGTAAACAAGCCATCCACAAATACCCTGCTCTTTTCCTCCTATGTTGTCTGGAGTCATTTCCCAATGGGTGAAAAACCACATCAAAAATATACATCAAAGATGCACTTTAATTTGGTTAGGATAAACAATCTAAAAAAAATCTCAACAGGAATCTGAATGCAGTACAAGAATTGGAGAGAGCATAACTTTTAAGACCTGCATGCTGGAAAGGAAAGTGTTCGCAGCATTCAAAATTTCACTCTGCCCCCGAAACCAGCCATGGTGATAGAAACAGAAAAGGTGAATGGAGACACTGTCAAGTTCAAATCTCGCCTCCGCTACAACTGAAGGATCAGATTGTTTGACTAGGGCTGGGCAGTTCTGTATTCCAGTCTTCACCAAACAGTGACATTCTTGCACCAGTTACTCTCTTTCCAGCCAGTCCTTCAGTGGCATGCTAGGAGCACAGCGTGGTCTTTTTCTATCTGAGGGCTATAAGATGGTTCAGCCTGCCTTGCCCAAAGTTCCTGATCCTGCGTTTCGGGGAAGTGCTGGTCTGAATAAAAAAATGCAAGGTTCCCAATATTCTGCCACCCTGAACCCTTCCCAGATCCCAAGTCGGTAGTGCGGGCATCCTGCACCCATTAAAAGGGTGCAGATGGGGAGGAGGAGGAGGAGGCTGCCTGTTGAAGCAGCAGCTGGAGGGGGCTCTTGATTGACCACCGGTGACTCTGCAGGACGTCTTCAGTGCTGGAGGCCATGAAAGGCATGTTGTGTGGCCCAAAAGGGCATTGTTTCTCTCTGGCACAAAACGGCCCGGGTCTCCTCCTCCTAGGGCTTGAGCCCGGACAATGCCTCCTTTTTATGTCCAGTGTTGCCACCCCCACAATAGATTTCTTTTTTTCTTTTTAAAAGATCTTGGTACAGGAATCCAGAAGCACAATTGAGAAGCTGCCCCACAGCCGAGCCCGAGGCAGTCTGACCACAAGAGGCCGCAACGCCTCCAGGACCATCGTGAGCAGCGAATGAGATGGTGCCAGGTCAGGTTTTGAGGCATGGAGTGACAGAGGCAGCACCACGCCAGTGTGAGAGGGTGGGCAGTGTTTGGGATTGGAATCAAGATGCTAGTCTATGCTGAGTCATGGAATGCATAGGCTGATCTTGGGGGGTTTGGCCTGTCCTACCTCATAGGGTTGTTGTGCAAAGATGGGGGCAGGTCACAGAGTCCACCTTGAGCCCTGCTGGAGCCGCTACAACAGTCACTGTATGAAATGGAGGATGCATTTTAATAACTTTGCCAAGGAGGGAAATTCAGGAGAGGTTGCTTACTCGGTAAGATGCCCCTATGGAACGGTCCTGTTCCACCCGATTCAAGGTGCATGAGCTGAATCCTCTGTTTCATGTCTCCCCCCTCTTCTTCCAACAGCAAGGGGCAGCTCAACGGCAGCACCAGGCTCTCCTCATGCCCAGAGTGCGGTCGAACGCTTGCCTAGGGATCCTCTTACCAACATGCAAAGGCCGGACAAAGATCCTGCCCTTCCTCTCTCAAAACGCCTGGAACCTGCAACCCTCTCAGAATGGGCAGAGCTGGAAGGGACCCTTGAGATCATCAGGTCCAGCCTTTGTGAAGGAAGCCAGTAGGGGGAATCGAACTCCCAACCTCTGGCTCCACCACCAGTTGTCTCCTCAAATGACCTTCCAGCCAGCCCATGCAGGATCCGGATGCACATGCATGCACATGCATGCTCGCGCGCATACACATGCACACAGAGAGGGGGGAACGTTGTGTGTGGTCCTTGTACACAAGCTGAAGAATGGTTGGTACCTTGATGAGGCCACGAGAATATCAAAAACAGAAGCTGTTCTTTTATCTGTTTCTTCTGCATCCAGGGATGAGCAAGACACCTGAAGGAGTGAAAGGCTGGCGTCTTTCTGCAATGCCTTTGTGGCCTAGTCAACATCCAGCCTGGACAGATTTCATGGGGGGGGGAGAGTTTGTTTGGGCCACTGAACTTTGCCGGACTCTCGGACACTTAAACACGTCTGCCTCCCCAACTCGCTCTCATGCCTGGCATAGCCGAAATGCTTGCACGCCCACGCCGAGCCCTCCCCTCCACGCAGGGCGGCCTCTCCGACAAAGCCGTGAGGTTGCCCGCGGACTGGGAAGGAGAGCGGAGGAGAGGGTGCCAAGGGAGGGGGCTGGGCAGCGGGTAGCCAAGCTGGGAGGCCGACAGCATGACGGAAGAATCCTGGGATGACCGAGTGGGAGGGCAACCCAAAGGTCATCTAGCCCAGCCCACGACCAAGGCAGGCAATCCGCAGCTATAAAGCATCCCTGGCAGAGAGCCGCTGAGCTTCAGGTGAGAAACAGAAGCCCAGTTTAAAGACCCAACGATGGGCTCAAAAATAGAACCCCTGATTTAAAAAAAAAAAGAACCATAATTCCTCGGAAGTCAGCCTGTATGGCCTTGTTCCCAGGAATGTGCTGTATAAACTTCAGAAAATATCAGCGCCCCCTGTCAAATTCCCACAACAAGGGCCAAAGGGTTTTCATTTACAAGCTGAATCGAGAAGCCTTCCACTTAATCTGTGGCTAAGCAAACCATTTTCTAAATTGCCCTGCCGGGGTTCTGCAGGTGGCTGCTGCGTGGTCTTTTATTTTGCAGGCCACATTCATGTTCAACCCCAAGTATATTCCATCTCACTCAAAAGCACAAGAGATGTTATGCATTTATCCAGGAGCACATTGTCCTGCACTGATTCCTGGAGCAACTTGTGTTTGGAAATGGAATGCAAGATTTCTAGAAGCATACACCAATAATGCCCTTTGCTAAAAGCCAGTTGTATGTTTGGATTTCTATCTTCATTTCCATTGGACTGTTTGCAACCTTGCATACGGCCTCCGGTGGGAGGGCCTTTCTGGGCTGAGATAACTGTCAGTCACTAACAGGACGAAACAATAGTTCCCTCCTGCCTCTGAGTTCAAAGAGAGCCCCACCTTTTTGCTTAGAGCTCCCCCCCCCCTAGTGTCTGTTGAGATCTGTTGTTGAATGCAGTCGTGTCTGTCAGTTTGCTGTTTGATCTGTTCAATTGTAAGGAATGAAACCTTTTATTTATTTATTTATTTTCTCCTACTAATTTCTTGAATGGAAGAACACATGAGAATTCAACGCACACAAGGGTAAACCTCTTGGTAGTTTGCCATTGTTTTGCAACCTGGAGAACACAAGCCATATTCCTCTTCTAAATTAAACGGGGTTTCTTGCTGAAATCAAGACATCCTGGGGGGAGGGGTGGGAAAGAGGTATATGTTGTATGTGACTCATATGTTGTTGTATGTGACTCATAGTTTGGGTCCATGTGCTCTGATGAGAGCCACATGGACAAGCTACACCCACCTGCCTAAGCTTCTTGGCTGTCATTCTAGTCCATGGACGTAAGACTTCGAAGGCCCAACTCCCTTTTGTTTACGCAAGAATTCGAAGGTCCAAATCCCTTTTGTTTACACAAGAATTCAAAGGTCCAAATCCCTTTTGTTTACGCAAGAATTCGAAGATCCAAATCCCTTTTGTTTACGCAAGAATTCGAAGACCCAAATCCCTTTTGTTTACGCAAGAATTCGAAGACCCGAATCCCATTTGTTTAGGCAAGAATTCGAAGTCCCGAATTCCTTTTGTCTACCCAAGAATTTGAAGACCCAAATCCCTTTTGTTTACGCAAGAATTCGAAGGCCCAAATCCCTTTTGTTTAGGCAAGAATTCGAAGACCCGAATCCCTTTTGTTTAGGCAAGAATTTGAAGTCCCGAGTCCCTTTTGTCTACCCAAGAATTCGAAGGCCCGAATCCCTTTTGTTTACGCAAGCATCCAAAGGCCCAAATCCCTTTCGTTTACGCAAGAATTTGAAGGCCCAAATCCTATTTATTGATACAATTGCAAAAGAACAATTGTGCAAGCATCCGTTCTCCAACACACTTTTCTTTGCACACCCAGTCACGTACCGATTGCAACACTGACCGTGCAAACACGATCAGCCATGCGATGGGACAATCCGCCATAAGAGAAAACACCCTCCTCTTTATGGTTTTCTCAGTTGGATTTTGGACCACGGGGGAAACAAAGCCGATCCCACAGCGTCTGCTCACATCAATACACCCTGTTCCAGCGGAATCCAGGCAAACGCCGAACAAAAGAATCTCTCCTTCCAGTAAACAGCTATTCATTTCAACTCACACCATGACCCTCCCGGGGCATCAGAGCACATACTGTGCCACGGCTATAAAACGTAGCTCAAAACAAAACGAAACAAAATCCAATCCCTGCCTAATATTCATTGAATGGGTAGCGCATTCCCGCGGGCACCAAGCACAGCCCTGCCCAATCCTCTTGGCGCAAAAGGCTGTTGAAACAATGACACCAGCAGAGCTTGGAGACGCTTATATATATATTTTTTTCTAGTGCAGCTCTCCAGATAACTCACCAGTAGCCAGGCTGGTGTGGGATATTCCAGCAAAGAGTGCAGGAAAGGAAAGAGAAGAGGGTGATGGAGCTGCCTGCCTTGGTGGGGTCATATTCAGGTTCTCAGGATGTGATCAGAAGGCCGCAAAGCTGTGCTCCCGATCACACTGGAAAGAGCCACTTTGATGGGAGCAGTCTCCCTTAAAACCACCTTTCTGTCTACTCCAGCTAGGCCCCTGGAAAGTAGGAGCCAGAAAGTTCCAGCTATTGAACAGTAAAAGAATTTATTCTAAACTTAGCATCTGCAGGAAGATTAATCAGAGCTAAATACTGGGAATTAAAGCATGGGGTTGCATTAAATGGATAGTATAAAGAAGTATGGAATATTGCTATTAATGATCAACAAACTTGTGATACTAAATTTGAAAAAGGGGTTGACAAGCAAAAATGTCTTTAGAGATATAGGGGGAACTTTTGTTGATTAAGTATTCATTCAAAGGAAGGGTCATGTGCCATCAAAAGAATCAATGTGGTTTTGGGAAGGGAACAGGGTAGTGTGAATAAAGCCAATGCAGCAGGTCTTCAGAGAGCCCTGTAGGAGGGGGGCACTTGGTGTCAGGATGGATGTATTAAGTGCCTTATGAATTTTGTGTTTTCTTTGTATGTGGCAGCAGCGGGGGGGAGTTCCAGCTTTGGGTCAGCCTGGAGCGCATTTCCCTGTGTGTTGTGTTCCACCAGACTGCTCCCCAAGCAGTCCACATTGCAATCCTCATGCAAATGGACTTTTGCAGGTTTACGAGACCGTTCTGGTCCTTAGGGTGGGGGTGGGTGGGAGGGAGAGGGGTTACCCAGCACAAAGCTGATGGGTCCAGAAAGGAGGAGAGCTTCCCAGCTTTCAGAAGGAACCTGGTAACCTTTTCCTTGAAAGCAGTGGGGAATAAACCACCTGCAGTTCTCATGGCCAGCTTTCATTTCCATCCTTTCTGCCCTCTCCTCGCTAACCGCTTTCCCGGACCTTCTTTCCTCTCTCTTGCCATTCCATGTGTTGGGCTCTTTTGTTTCAGATGACACTGACAACCCTCATGACGGGTGCAAAAAATGCAGACCTAGCTGGCAAGCAGGTGAGTACTTTATTTATTTATTTTATTTAGTTAACTTATATGCCGCCTACACCACCCAAAGGTCTCTGGAGAGTAGGAGAGAAGGTCCGGGAGAGGATGGGCAGAGTACAGGATAACTGCCCCTTACAAAGAAATCAGATCTCACAGTGGGGAAAGACATCTGTTTGTTTTAAAGAGAGCACAATATTTTCATTTATTTTTGACTCTTGTTTTGAAAAATGAGAGTCTCCTCCTGCTTCCTACACACAATCTGAAATTGTGGAAGTAAAAGCTACTTAATCGAGGACTAAAGGACCAAGCCCGAGACCTACCCTATTTTGGGGTCACATCATGAGAAGATAGGACTCATTGCAAAAGACAGGCTTGGGAGTCGTTGAAGGCAGCAGGAAAAGAGGAAAACCAAATAAGACATGGATTGATTCAATCAATCAAGGAAGCCACAGGCTTGAGTTTGCAAGAGCTGTTGAAGACAGAACTTTTTGGAGGTGATCAATATATAGAGTTACTCCAAGTGGGAAGTTGATGGCACACCATGGTAACAAAAGCTACTCTGTGCATGCTTAGAAGTACGCATTACTTTACATGACCAAGAGTTTAAAAATAACAATATTCGGTAGCTCCTTTCTCCAAAATACATATGGAAACCACACCACACTTTACCCTTCTTCAGTTTGGGGCAGACACAAGTTAAGAGTTTCTTGTTTATCCTCAGAAGTAGGTCTTCGCTCTTTCACAATGTGTGGGGAAAGTGCCTCTCTTTTTTTTTGGCCTACAGTCGCCACGCTGCCTGGGGGATTCTGGGAACTGTAGTCCCAAAACCTTACTCTTCCAAGTTCTCCGGCTCTTTTTGTGTCACCATCAATGTTCTAGTCCTCACTGTCACACCTTTATTGCCTCTTGCCTTCAAACATGGCCAGGGAGGGAAGGAAGGAAAGGCTCCCTGGTTGTAGAAGGAAGCAAGGGAGGACCAACAGCCCAGCTTCCCCCTGGTTGCGGGAAGGGCATGTCTCTCCCAATTTCTTTTGGTAAGGGTGTGAAGCTTTGTTTCCCAGGAGCCTTGCAGCCTTGCTTTAAGCTAGGAAGTTCATCCAAAGCAGCAGAAGCTCACCCAAATCAGAGGCGTGGGAGGGGTGACCCTCACCGCTGGCCTAGCTTGGATCAATTTTCCTGCCAAAATCTAAAACCAAGGGGAGGCGATCCTTTTATCAGACCATTAAACCCTCAGAAACAGGCAAGCTTTCAAGCCCTACAGGACACTTCATCAGGCCTGGCATGGCACCCCTTCTCAACACTGCCAAGCTCATCGGTGCCCACCCTGATGTGGAGTCCTGCAGGATTCAAAAGCTGACCTGTTTTTATCAGTGATCTAACAAAGGTAGCCCTCACCCTTGCTTCTAGATCTCCCAACCCATTGCACACCCACCTTCCTTCCTTCCTTCCTTCTGTCCATCATCAGCTCCTTCCTTTCTTCCGTATCTAGCAAGGGTCGGGCACACCTTCTCCAAGGGCATGCCATAAGAAAGCCTTAGCTAGCTCCGCTTTTCCTAGAAAGGGGGGGAAACCCACTCTGCACGGGCTCAGAGGCACCCCCTCTTTTCCAGTTCTGGAGTTTTAATTGAAAAACACGTCGGGGGCCCGGGAAGGATGGGGCGCTTCGTTACGCCACCTCGAGTGCCCGCCGGTACTCACGATTTCCACGATCATCAGGATCGCAAAGAGAGACTTGAGGAACTGGAAGTCCACGGCGGAGGAGCTGAGGCCGGGCGCCCCGGCGGGGCTGCTGGTGCGGGTGCTGACTTTGGCCGGGAACTCGGACATCTTCGGGGGCTCCCCCCCGCAGGGGACGCTCAACAGGGCGAGGGGACCAAAGGAGGGACACCCCGGTCGGGGAGGCAGGCAGGTAGGCAGGCAAGCAAGCAAGCAAGCCGGCGGGCAGAGACGAGCCGGCGCGGAAGGTGCCCAGGAGCGCTGCGCTTTTACGCACGGCTCATGGTGCCCCAACGGCGCGTCCGCCCGGCCGCGTTCCCCCGGG
Source organism: Pogona vitticeps (assembly GCF_051106095.1). Lineage (NCBI taxonomy): Eukaryota > Metazoa > Chordata > Lepidosauria > Squamata > Agamidae > Pogona > Pogona vitticeps. The sequence continues at coordinate 25,464,247 of NC_135792.1, forward strand.
CTGGCTGGCAAGGCTGGCTGGCTGGCAAGGCAGGCGGGCAGAGGCGGAGGAGGGCAGGGCCACGGCGAGCGCCCAAGCCCCCACAGGAGCGCCGAGGGCCGGCCCAACCCTCCCCGAGCATCCCGCTTAACCCTTTCCCGCGGAGCGTCTAAGCTTTAGACGCGCAGATGCAGAGGCGAGGAAAAGGCCGGTCCCCTTGGCTTCTGTAGCAAACAACGGAGGCACAACAACCGAAGGATCGGGCCATCTGCAAGCCCAGCGGGTTTGATTTCGCTGCGAGCTTTCCTGGCTGCAGAGCCACTTCCTCGGAGCCACGGAGGCACCGGTTTAGTGGCAAACCGCGGGTCTGTACATCAACCTTGTGCTTTAACTCCCTGCATCTGTGGATGGCAACTGATGAAAGCGCCGCCAGGGATGCAGGGGTCCCGCTGCAAAGGTGTTGCAAGGTGGCTGGATAGGTCGGGGAGTTAGATACATAGCTGGTTGCAGAGCCAGGATCGCCCCCCCCCCTCCGCCCCCCTAGGAGAAGAGCCAGCCTGGCTAGCCTTGGGCAAGCTGCACCGTCCCAGGGCGCCCCTAAAGGAAGGAGATGGGGAACCACTTCTGAGTCTTCTCTACCTTCCTTGATCTGTTTTCCCACTGACCGGGAGTCCTCCTGTCTCTAAGGGACACAACCTCCAGGCTATTTTGTCCTTATAATTTTACTGCTAGAGGTGGAGAAAAATCTCTTGTGGGATGTTCTCCCTCAAATACCAGATGGAGTTGGCAAGTTTTAGATTGTTAACAGAATGATCATCATCAACAGCACCTTAGAACTGCAGAGCAAGAAGGGGCCCTGTGGATCATCCAGTCCAGACCTTTGCCGAGGAGGCGCAGAAGTGGGGAATCGAACTCCCGACCTTCGGCAGAGACCTAAACCACTGAGCTATCAGACAAGGATGTGAAGACTGGTCTTTATGGCTTTGGCCAAGACCCAACACTGTGGCTACCTACGGTCTTTGGGACATTTAATGGGGAGGAAGCCTCGCTGAACTAAGGTACGGTATTACTCTCTTTGCATGTTCATGGCACAGGATCATGCAATATGAACCAAAAGCAGTGGAGAAGAAGGAGTGGCCTTTAACAACCACACTTTTAAAACAACCGGACACCACGCAGCCTTGAGAAAAGAAGACTAAGGGGAGACATGCACTTTTCAAAGACTTGGAAGCTTATTCAGGCCAAGGAGGGGCAGGACACTCAGTGCTGGGTTTAAGTTACAGGAAGCCAGATTTCGGCTGAATATCAGGAAAAACTTCCTGTTCGAGCAGTACAACAAATGGAGCCCATGACCCCAGGAGGTGGGGAGGTCAAAGCATTCAAGAGGAAATTGGACCAACGCCTGCCAGATCTGCTTTGACTCGGATTCCTGACTTGAGCAGGAGGTTGGGCTTGGTGGCCAGATAGGCTCCTTCCTAGTCCATGATTCTAGGATTCTAGGATCCCATGACGGACATTCCCAGGCTAGCATCTTAGGAGGACTGTGGATGAGAGAAATCTGGGAATGGAAACCACCAGATGGCATCCAAAGGCAGGCTATGTAAGCTGTCTTTGAGGACGTTCTTTCCCTTTTAGTCATCTTGATGTTGACATTGTTGGCTCCCCATGAGAAGGCTTCCAGCCATTAACCAAAAGCGCTCTCGAGAAAGTTCTCCAAGGATTCCTGGGGAGCCGTAAACACTAAGACGAAGTGACTTCTCTGACATGCTTCCAAGAAAGAGTCACATGAGTTGGTCATTAGGCCACCCAGAGGACATCTAGATGTTGCCCTGAACTGTACATAGCTGGATTCACTTGGGGCTGGATGGCCTGTTAGGCTAAGGATGCCACAAATGAGCAGGCCAGCAAAACTAGAACCGTGGCCACCCACAGATTCATGGGGTCAATGTGTGTTTCAGGAGACCGTGTGTCAAGGGTGCAGAATGGCCAGCGTCCATTCTGGCCGTGCAGAAGGCCTCCCAATCACCCTGCCGAGTTAGAAGGGGTACATAAAAGTGCAGTTGAACCATCAAGTGGGTCCTTACTGGTTCCTGATGGCCAGGCTGGAAGCCAAAGGACGCGGCGCCCACAAGGACAGAGTACACGGGTGGGTCCAGTTTGAATTCCCTAAGAATGTGATCTAACCACAAGATGAAACTGGAGACCCACGCCTCGTGCCGTGACATGAGATTCCCACCAAAATATTCTGGGAATCAGGTTGACTTCAGGTTTTATTTTAAGTTGCTACAAGCTTCCATGAATGCACCATGCACCTAATAAGGGGGACCGCAGGCCACATAAAGCTTTTTCGACTCAAATCTCTTTTGGTTGTTTGTTACAGTTTCAGGCAGGAGATGGGAGAATGGAGCCTCTGAGATACTATTTGATGGGCTACGATTCCCATGAGCCTTAGCCAACATGAACTTCTGGATAACTCAGTGGTTTAGGTGTCTGAGTTGGGAGTTTGATTCCCCACTGTGATCCCTTCGCAAGGACTATACCCAGATGATTCAGAGAGTCCCTTCCAGCTCTGCAGTTCTAAGATGAGGATGATGTGATAAGTGGTTTTGCAAATATTAATCTTGCCTTTAAACATGTGTATTTGCTTTCAGTATGCATCGTTTATCAGAAAAGCAGCGTACAGTATAACAAAATTGACCAGTTAATTTATTAAAATAATTCATTAATCTTTAACCCTCTTTCTCCCTGGAACACACTCGTGCACAAACATATATAGAATGAACCATTCCTTCCTCCAAGTGGCTTTCCAAAGTCCAGGAGCTGGATTTCGTTTTGTGTCACTTTATACTGAAAAAACATCTCCCGAGATCACTTCTCCACACCCTCTGTTTGCAATATATATAATATTGTCATTTTACACTAAAAAAACATATACAGTCAGGGCCGGACTGGGACCAAAAATCAGCCCTGGCATTTAGAGCACACAGGCCCACCGGCTGTGGGGACACAGGCCCACCTGTTGTGGGCTCTCCATTCATGATATTGTGGCGCGCTGAAAGGGCGTTGCTGGTATAGTGGTATTGGTACATGCTTACGAGTTCTCCCTATCCCAATCATTGCCCTGGTTGTATAAATAACAAGGAGCATCAGGAAATCTAAACCTATAAAATCATCACGTTTAACAAAAAGTGTAATTAAAATTTAATGTTTAAATTTGTCAGTGCTAGTGCTCTCTAAACAAAAAACACCAACAGTACAATGTGAGATCTTATAGCTATTTTAATGTATTGAAACATTAGATCATTAAACATAACTGCAACAAAACGTTCAATGTGAACAAGCCATAAGTAGCAGATCCTCCTACATCAACACTTCCACCAGGAACAAAAGGCTTGGCTCAAGAACTTTCCACCTCGTTTATGATTTGAACATTTTAAATTTGAACCCTACTAATACTGGAAAGACTTAGGAATGATACGTTATCAAGGAATAAGAAGACTTTGCAGGGCTTCACTACTCTCTGCAACTCTGTTGATGATGGCATCCACATCAAGACTCATGAGGATTTCTTTTTCTGTAGCCATTAACATGAATGAATCCAAATGGTCCTGGGATACAGTATTCCTCAGTCGATTCTTGATGAACCTCAAGGTGGAGAAGCTTCTCTCACAAGCAACTTGAGTAAATGATAGAGTCAGTAGGAATTTGTAGGCTAGACCTATCACATTATAGGCATCTGTTAATAAATTGTAGCGCCGTAGAATTTGATAGCAACAAATGGCACAGTTCTTACATGTTGCACATGGCTTATTTAACAGCTCCATTTCATCAAATTGTTGACTTAGATCTTCCATGGGCGTTTCTCTTGACACCCTTACAGTGTATTCTTCTAGCGCTGATGTCTTCAATTTGTCCCAATGCAAAGCTAGACTAGTTAATTCACACCGCAAATTTTCAGCTGTGGCATTCTCATTAAATTTGATCAAGACTTTACTTAAATCTTCCATTGCAGATATATGAAGCCCTTGTTCTCTTATGTTTGAAAAGTTCCTAGGGTCTAGGCATGCATAGTCGGCATACAGTGTTTCACTAGCAAGAAAACGTCGAGTTATGCTCTCCGTGATTACATCAAGGATCACATTGTGTACTTGTATCTTATATGCCATGATGGCATCAGATATTACTTCATCTTGAGAACATTCACCAGCCATGCTTTTCTTCTTTCTTAACCTTTTATGAGGCAAGGTGGCCTGTACTTCAAGTTCACAATCTTCAAGTTCTCGTAGTTTGTCATTTGCCCATCTTATAAAATCATCTGCACTGTTCTTGACCCCTTCAAAATCTCTGGCAAGTTTTTTGAGATTTTCCTGTGTCCCTGTGACCATGTGATGAGCTTGTAATACATCTAAGCCACTTGTTTGTAGATATTTTGACAACGGGGATGTCAGCTCAAAAATCCGAAGAAATATATGTGCTGTGAGAATGGTCTCATATTTAAGCAGTGATTCTACGTAAGTTTTTGCCTTTATTCGTACTTCTGGCTTAGATCTTGAGTTTTCTTCAATCTTTGCCAATGTTACAATAAGGTCAACATATAAAGCCGAATCAGGTTGGGAAAATGATCCAAATATTTTTCTAAGTGCTGCATCTTTGGACCACCAGCGTGTTTCCCCAATCACAGAGAGTCTTCGATGGTGTGGATCCTGACTGACATTTAGCCATACATTCATTCGTTGATAAGACTCACGAATAAAAACTCCAACATCATTTATTAGATTAAATAACGATGCACTTGGAATTACAACCTTTGTGGTGTCAGCCAGTACTAAATTGAGTACATGTGCATAACACCAAACATGAATTTGGCCTGGAGATTCTCTGGACAACCATGTAGAGAAGCCTCTATACTGTCCTTGCATGTTAGCTGCTCCATCGGTAGAACTACCAGTGCAATTTTTTATGTCAATTTTACATGACTGCAGAACTTGCCTTAGTAAGGTAAGAAAGTATTCACCTGATGAAGACTCACAATCGACCACTGCCAGGAGCTTCTCATGAATACAGTCTGTCACATAACGAACAATTACTGAGCATTGGTCTCTTGAAGTAATATCCTGAGTTGTGTCAATTTGCACTGAGAACATCCCAGCTTCTCTAACACCGCTTGCCACTGCCTCTTGAATTAACTGTCGTATTGTTTCGACAACTTTATTTATTGTTGTTTTGGAGAGCAAAGTTACTAATGATCCTCTGCCCTTTCCACTTGAATGTGACTTCTTGCTTTTTGCTATGCACTTGTTGACATGTTCTTTAAGGCAGACATCATACTTGCTAAGAAGTAAGACCAACTCTAAAAAATTTCCATGATCAAGTGAATGGTCCTCCAATGTGTATGCAGCCTCAAATTTGTTGCCTCGATAGCTAAGTCCACGTTTCCCAATCACTTTCACAATGTCTATGACACGCTCCAATATCTGACGTCTTTTTCTGACTTGTTCTCTGTGTACAGACATTTGATTACTATGAAGTAAGTGATTGATATTTGCACTGCTGGCATTCAAAAAATAAGCTTCAGCACTTGCTCTGTGCATTGCACTTTTTTCATGTTCTTCAATTCTTTGATGAATATGTCTCCTGTCTGTCATTCCTTCAATGAATGGATTTGTTAATGAACTCTTTGAAAAAGCCAGACAAACAGAGCAAAATACAGCATGTTGGTCTTCACAGTAGGTCAGCCACCTGCGATTTGATCCATCTTTGCGGAAGACAGCTTTCTTTATGACAGGGTCACTGATGTTTTGTTTTGGGTGACAATTAAAAAATAAGGCTAGTTGACTTGTTTTTGGCCGAACAAAGCAATTGAATCCAGAGTGGTCTTCTAAACTCTGGATACACATAGAGCTACTTGTTTCATTTAAATCTGGCATTTCTTCACACTCCTGTTCTGGCAAGAATTCTGTCATAACACTGACTTCTTCTCTGGGTATTATATCTGTTAGTTCTGCAATGTCATGCCCACACACAGATACAGTGGTTTGTTCCTTCTGCTGACTGGTGCTGGCAGAATCTGGAATACATAACTGTGTTCCACTTGCTTGATTAATTTCTAAAACATCATCTTCCCAGGATGGATTCTCAGGAATATCGTGACCTTGTTGATGGCGACTAAACATATGAGTTATTTTAGCACATTTTTTGGCATCAACTTCAAGATTCTTCCTTTTCTTCTCCCTGATTTTTTCTGCACCACCTTTTTGTTTTGGTTTGGTGTCCATGTTTTTTTTTCAAACAAAGGTTTGGAGGGGGGAGACAGAGAGGAGCGGGGGAGGCAGAGAGGAAAGGAGCGGGGGGGGGAGAAGAGAGGGGCAGCAGATGTGGAGAAGAGAGGAGGGGGGAGAACAGAGGTGTAGAGGAGGAGAAGAGAGGTGCAGGGGAGGTGGAGAAGAGATGCGTGGTCCAGCCGGGGGGCGGGGGTGTGAAGCAGGTGGCAGAGAGGAGCCTTGGCTAGCCCTGGGATACAGAGTCCGCATCCAGAAACAGAAGATGAGCCCCTAAGCGCAGTCATTCACAGCAGGGCCGGACTGTATTTATCTGCACTGAACTGATGGGGAGGACTGGAAGCTGCTGTCTGAGCCATCACTGTGGCATGAAGCAGGGCTTGATGCTGAACTTGAAGAGCTGATGTAAGCAATCACACCACCTGTAGAAAGAAGACAGGAATATATCTTCCAAACTTATAAGCTCCTATATGAGAAGTCAGGTTGTCACTGTCTCATTCGCTTACTCATATTCCACATATCCTTCAATATACACTTCATTCAATTACCTAAGACTGGATGTGATTGGAAAGATCAAACTGTAATTTGTTAAATAATTTCTGATAGTTTCCAAAATATCAGTGCAGAAGGACAGATGTAACAGAATTTCATTTTGTATGATATCTATGAGATGATAAGCTATTACAAATACTAACAAACCTGTTCTATGGATGATAAGCAATACTTAAGTATAATATACAAACAGTGAATAACTTCTAGCAACACTATTTGAGATTCTGTTGATTTCACCTATACCCTGTTCCTCCTTTAAAGGACATCAGAGTGGCTTATAGAAGCTTTCCAAGCAATCTCTCAGTCTGATAGCTTAATCACGACCAGATAATTCTTAATTCTGCTCAGATCTATTGTTCAACAACCACAGATGGCGAAAATAACCTCCAGGCACTAAAATGACACTGGGTGAAGAAATCAGTGGAAGGATGGGAAAAACATTTCTGATATGTTATGAAAGAGGAACTGAATGTATAGAAAGAGATCAAGGAACATACAGTGATTTGGGTTGATGGGGTGCTCATAATGGATAAAAGAGATACAGGAAAGAGTCGAGACTTTAGCCTGTAACATTTTACAACCACAGTTTGGTTTTTAATATTTAAAATCTTTCTACAGTTTAACACTGCTTTGGAAAACACCATGTGTACATCTAGACTAGAGGCCTATGCCATATTTGTATTAGTTTAACATTAAATGTTTCGCTCAAAGAATTCTTGGAGTTACAGTGGGGTCTCTACTTAAGAACGTCCCTACTTAAGAACAATTCCACTTAAGAACAGCTCCATTTGCTAAATTTTGCTTCTACTTGAGAACAAAAATCCAAGATAAGAACAGGAAAAAAAAACTTTCCTGCTCTTTTTTTAACCTTAGGTCATCTTAGGTTAAAAAAAGTTCTCCCCCTAGTGGTAGAGTACGTATTAACCAGCTTTGCATTCGTTCCTATGGGAACTAATGCTTCAATGTACGAACGCACCTCTAGATAACAAAAAAACAGCCAGAACAGATTAATTGGTTTTCAGTCCATTGCTTCAAAATTAGCTTCGTCAGAAGTGCTTTTAACACTGTTCCCTGACCTAAGGGGAAAAAAAGGAAAAAAAATATCCCCCTTTAGTGGTCGAAGGCGGAATAGCAGCTTCCCATTAGTTTCTATGGACGGAAAAGAGCAGATACAGATTAAATGGTTTTCAATGCATTCCTATGGGAAATGCAGATTCTACATAAGAACTTTTCCACTTGAGAACCACCTTCCAATACGGATTAAGTTCTTAAGTAGAGACCCCACTGGTATAAAGATCTCTTTTTGCAAGATCCTTGGCTCCCCTCCATAGAAGTACAGCTCCCAGATATCTTTGGGGAGACAAAATTACTATTAAACCTACATTTACAAAATCAATGTATCCTAAGGGCATTTTTTACAAGCACAGGAATCACTCAGGCTACTGTTCTCACAGAACCTATTGCTGAGTGGTCCTATGGCTATCAATAGGACGAATTCAGTGCAAGTGGTTTGATAATTGTGGCCTTCAATATCCACACTTCATAGCAGGATGCATATTTTAGCAGGATGCATATTCCTAAGCAACTTATATGCTTTAGAATTTTTTTTAACCTTATAATACTATCTTTCAAAATAGACTGGATGTTTTCTATAGCTCCAACGGTTGTATTCACATGCAGAAAGGCCATTTGTGAACTGAGCCCTTTTCTGGATCACAAGACTCTTCAGGAAACACAACTACTAGAACAAATTAAAAATAATAAAAACTTGTCCACTGAAAACTTGCATCCTGCCTCAAAAGCCACCATGTTTCGTAACTTACATATATCACTGTTCATTAAAATAGTGGCCAGTATTCTATTGTACAGCTCTGCTTGTGTAACAAAAGTTAACTCACTATGAAATTAATAAGGCTTGCATCAGAGTAGATATAGAAGTCTGAAATAAACCTTGTGAACTTCACTAGAGTTTACTTCTGCGTAAGTGCATACAAGATTCTAGACTAAATTTCCCACTGCTGCTGTGAGTGATTTTGCATGAATTCTCATAAAGAGAAAACTCAGATTCAATGATCTACAGATCCACAGATTCATATCCTTGGATATTTTGCAACCCTGTATAAATCCTTAGACCTTTTCAGCCATTTTAAAAATTCCACATTAGTTACACGTGTGTCATTGGTGTACTGCTTGCATATCTCCATTTTCAATAAAAACTCCAATGGATAGCTATGATGCTTGGTCATGTTTAAATGTACTGCTTATATGGTTTGGTAAGTATGTGATGGGAGAGGTGAATGAGTGAACGTTGTAAGGAGGATTCTGACTGGCTGGGAAAGAAACTGGACAAGGAATAGGAGAGAGTGTGTGTCAAAGAACATAGCCTTAAGTCTGATATAGGAGCAGTCTGGTATAGAAATCAGGAAGAAGTTGGTTTGGGAGTCTGAGGTTTATGGCCCCTCAAAAACAGACACAGCTGATTTCAATCTATAGATCTACTGTACTACCATGTTTCCCCGAAAATAAGACTGAGTCTTATATTATTTTTTGCTCCAAAATGCATAAGGGCTTATTTTCGAGGGATAATTTTTTTCATGTACAACAATATATGTTTATTCAAATCTAGTTACGTCATCTTCTGGTTGCTGCACAATTGTGAAGGGCGGGCTTTCATTTAACTAGGGCTTATTTGGGGGGTAGGGCTTATATTACAAGCATCCTGAAAAATCATACTAGGGCTTATTTTTGGGGAAACAGGGTACCAGAAAGGACAATGCACTTTCATACATAAGAAAGTCCTACCAAGACTCTGAAGCAGGATCAGATCACTGTATACTACTATAACATCTCAGGTTGCTTAAGTGGGAGAGATTCCTCTAGCCCAGCCCAGTGGGAATTGTTTCATAGTAAATTAATACAACGCTCTGCACAGTGTCTGTATGGCTTACTCAGAGGTAAACCCCATTGATGTCATCAATTTACTCCCAAATAAGTAGGTATGGGATTATAATTTAAATCATCCATTCAGTTTCTGTCATATATCCAGGCAACTTTCTCATATACAATACGTTCTTCTATACCAGCTTCTATTTTCGAACTGCTCTCTTGCATTATTTACCATCTAATACGACCCTTCACTCCCGCATCCAGCTCATCAAAACTTCTTCCAAGCACACACACACACCCTTCCTGGTCCGCGAGACCAACCGCTGCTGCCGTTCGGAAAAACCATAAACGACCGCCTTGCCACCAAAACAGCCGCCTCCTGCCGGCTTCACGTGTCGCCACACGCGGTCTCCCGGCGAGGCCACCCCCCCCCCGCCCTATTATGCCAATGGCGACGTCACAGGCACGCACGACCAATGAGGACGCACGCAGCGCCCAACATAAACAAACAGCGCACATGGCTCAGCCGGCGAGTCTATGTGAGAGGTTGAACAGGAACCCACCGTGAGAGGAAAGAGCGGCAAGAAGCAGGAGGGGCTGGAGCCCCGGCGGCGACCCTCACCTTCCCAACGAAGTGGGCAATCATGGTCTATGGGCGGCAGGGGCGTCGTCTCCAGAAGGGGATTCTGTGGTCTCACACCACGGGGGCTCCGTCCCATTCAACCTGCGGCCGCGGCCCGGCGAGAGGAGTCTGACTGCTGGCCGCGGCCGCATCAGAACCGGCCTTTCTAACCATCGGCCCGTCTGGCATTTGCCAGAGTTTCCAGATGCCCAGTCCGGCCCTGTATACAGTATATGTAAAATGACTCTCTCTCTCTCTCTCTCTCTCTCTCTCTCTCTCTCTCTCTCTCTCTCTCTCTATATATATATATATATATATATATATAGAGGGTGCAATAAATGGAGGGTGCAATATATATATTGCAAATGAAGTGATTTCGGGAGAGCCACTGGATCAATTAATTTATTAATAATTTATTAATCTTTAACCCTCTTTCTCCCTGGAACACACTCGTGCACAAACACGAGTGTGTGTATATATGTGTTTTCTTTTTTTTTTATTCTTCCATCGCATGCAGCTCATTTTCACGGAGAAGTTCCAAGGGAGTTTCTATGCTCCATAAAGCTATTTTAGAAAAATACAAATCCACGGTGACCTTTCAAAAGAGAAGCCTTGTCAGAAGTGGGATTCGAACCCACGCCTCCAGGGGAGACTGCGACCTGAACGCAGCGCCTTAGACCGCTCGGCCATCCTGACTTGCCCAATCACGCTTCTTTTCCTCCCCCTAGAAGAGCCCTTAAATGAGGGCTTGGCCCCGCCCACCTGCGCAGGTGCAGTTGAGCTCCTCTTCTTCCTGCCGGGCGCTTTTTCCGAGATCAAAGCCAGAGAAGCCTTCCCCCAGGGAGGGAGAGGATTTGAGCGCGCGGCGGTCTTAGCGCCCGCCGGTTCCCTGGAAAGCAGGCTTGCAAAGGAGCGGATGGGTTGTGGGTGTCTCGGTGTGCATCAGGATGTTGTGCATCTTCTGCCTCTGTTTTGGAGGAACAATAGAAGGCAGCCGGGGGGGGGGGGAGGAATACGCGATGGCCAATAAAACTGGTTGATTCTGAAACGCTGCAAGAATGTTGACAATGCAGGTGGGTTTCCTACCGAGGTGGCCAATTGCACAAGGAAACAGGGCTCCTCTACTGCTTTCCAAAGTGTTCAAAAGAGCAGGCCTGGGACCACATGAATCCGGGTGTAGGGCTCCTGCGCCACAAAGCCATTGGGTGGAAAAGGGAATTCCGTGATGAGGTGCAGAAGCCTCCTCTTCCTTTACATGCGGCTGTGCTTGCTCTTTTGAACAGAAAGCAGCAGAGGAGCCCTGTTTCCTTGTGCAATTGGCCACCTCACTGGGAAACCCACCTGTATAAATAATCTACATCTGCCCACCTGTGCATACATGAAGAGACCCCGGGTTTCTTTTTAGCAGAGTGGTTCTTAGGAAGGGTGTAAATCACTTCTGATGTTAATTACCCATCCTCACACACTCCAGGTGATCTCACCTGTCCTCTCTCCCAGGAGGCACGGTCGGGATTTGAACTCCTGGCCCTCAGGCGCTCCAACCCACTGAGCTACCCCAGGTTCCCCAATCCAATGTGAGTCTCAACTAGAGCCAGCCTCCTGAAATCAATTAAGTCTTATGCAAGATGTGACTAAGAAATCCCATTTGTTTTAATGGGACTCCTCTGTTGGTTTTAGCCTTTTGAATCAAATATCCATTTTGCTTTGACACTTTTCTTTGGAGCTTTCCAGGATGTTTGAATGGAATCCATGGCCACGAAGAACCAAATTCCTCCCTGCCCTACATGAGAAGAAGTGACCGAAGTTCTTTATTTGTTCCTGATGGCCTTGCAAACCTTTGTAGAAGCAAAGGGATGGCAGGCTGTCCAGAGAGTGCCCTTAGCTTGCCCCCCCCACCGGCTGATCTCCCCAGATGGGTCCCATCCATGCTCCAGAATGTCCAAGAGCAGTCTTTTCTCCAAGCCAACCAACAGAGGTTGAGGAGGAACATTGGGTGGGATCCTGTCCCTGCAAAACCACCTCAATGCAACCATCTCTCCCTGAACCAGAAAGAAGTATTTCTGGGGAACACAATCAAGAGCCTTGATTCTAATGTCTCTGGAGTGTCCAGTAGAAAAGTCCCATGGAGGAGGAGAGACAATAAGCATCACCAGGCACATCCACTTTGTCAGACATCTGGAAATGGGTGACACACATTTCATTCAACATTTCAGGTCTGCTTTTCGGATGTCTGACGAAGTGGACTTTGTCCGTGAAAGCTCACATTAAAATATAACCGTTAAGTCTTTAAGGTGCCACCACAGTTTGGTCTTGTTTTGTTTTAGTTCCTTTGGATCTTGCCTGAGAGGCCCGCACAGACCCACACGAAATTAAAAGGAGAAATTGCTGAGTGAACAGGAAGAGGGGCGCAGCACTTTCATTAGAGAAGTTTGAAAGCTGTAAGCAAGGCGCCCGACGGGCAACCTGTCCGGTTGCAGAACCAGCTCCTGCAAAGGAATTTCGGTGTGCTTAAATATTGGAAAGGATCCTGGCTGAGGAAGGATCCTGGGAACAGGAGGCAAAAAGCCAAGCGGAGCAAAACCAAAAGAAAACCGTCTGGAGGCTGCCTTTTGCTTGAAACTGATTGACCCGCATGGTTCAAGGCGGTGGTCGGGGGAAGAGAGACCACCCATAGCCACCAGTTGGGGACGTCAGAGAAAGATGCGGGCGACGGACTGGTGGTGTCCGAAGGAGAAATTCAGAAGCATCTGGATGAAAAAGCTAACGGGACACTCCGTCCACTGGCAGGCAATGACTTTATGTTCCTGGTGGCCATTGGCCGGCCTCAAACGATAAAACTTCACCCAAGGACTGGATTTCGCTTCTTTTAAGGACAAACAAACCCTGGGGTCTTAATTGCATTTTAATAGCACCACAAACATTGTTTTTAATGTTTATGATTGTATGCCTTTGTAATTGACTGTTGTTCTGAACTCTCTTCTAAGCTACCTGAGGTCCCAGGTCTGGGGGAAAAGGCACCAGATCCCTGAAATAAATACCTGGGTGATACTAATACTAATTCTTTGTAGTTTAAAGCTAACACTAATGCTAATCTCTAGTCACTAGGAAGCTAACGGATGAGAGGGAGGAGGTTCCACTAAACGTCTGTATCTCAGCCACGCTGACTTCTGTTCCGGAGGCAAGCCTGAGGTTTGGGAAATCTATAATAAATAGTTGTGTGCCCTCAAATCAGTTCCGACTTAGGGTGACCTTTTTCAGGGGTTTCCAGGTAGAGAAGACTCAGGTGTGGTTTCCCATCCCCTTCTTCAGGGGAGCACCCTGGGACTGTTGGCATCTTTTGTGTCTGGACACAGATGGTTGGTAGTGTTTGAGTCCATCATCCTGCCCTCCGGCGCCTGAGCTGGGAAAATGCTGCACCAGAATGTTTTGTAAGCCCTTAGTAGAAAAGGCCAAGAACGGGCTGTTTCACTTATAACAGTGAAAAATGCAAAACTTGGAAGTGTTCTCTTCTGGGTTAAAACGTTCACATCACGTCAGCCAGTATGGCCGCCATGGATTTTGGGAGCTGCCTTCTAGGGAAGTAACTTTTCCAAGCCCTGCTCCTTCCTCTCTAGATGGATGACTTAATGGGTACAAACTCCACACCTTGCGGGTCCTCCAAATTCTGCAGGTGGGAAAGGGTAGAAGCGATGCTTTCATTGATCTGCTGACCTTTCCCAGGGCTTGTTTTGTATCAACCAAACACTTATTGAAATAATTTTTAAAAAAGCAAGAAAGAGGCAATCTCTGTTTCCAAATTTGTGGCTTTTATTGGTTTTTCAATAAGATCATATTTTCTTTCCTTAATTTCAAGTTTCAACTCATTTTAATATGTGTAACATTTATTTAAGGTATCCCAAGAGGCTTAAGATGTGACGCGTGCTGGATGCCCAGAGGAAGGCGAAAAACCTCCAGGGTCTCCCAGCCAATCAGCCCTGGAGGAAAATTCCTTCCCGACCCCAAAGTGGCGATCAGTGCTACCCTGGGCATGCCAGCAAGGGCCACAGGGAAGCAGATGCCTTTCTCCCACCTTCCACTCAACTGTTTCATTGGTGCTATAACTACAGAGGTGAGCAGGTATACACGTCTGACAATCATGAGAATCAGCTGAAAAGCTTTCCCTGTTTGACTGTCTAAATGTTTGATTGGTAGCCAATGTGAAACTTTCAAGGGTGTCCACACTCAACAGTTTCATTGGTGCTGTAACTACAGAGGTGAGCAGGTATATAGGTCCAACAATCATGAGAATCAGCTGAAAAGCTTTCCCTGTTTGACTGTCTAAATGTTTGATTGGTAGCCAATGTGAAACTTTCAAGGGTGTCCATGCTCAACAGTTTCATTGGTGCTGTAACTACAGAGGTGAGCAGGTATATAGGTCCAACAATCATGAGAATCAGCTGAAAAGCTTTCCCTGTTTGACTGTCTAAATGTTTGATTGGTAGCCAATATGAAAGTGTCAAGGGTATCCACACTCAACAGTTTCATTGGTGCTGTAACTACAGAGGTGAGCAGGTATATAGGTCCAACAATCATGAGAATCAGCTGAAAAGCTTTCCCTGTTTGACTGTCTAAATGTTTGATTGGTAGCCAATGTGAAACTGTCAAGGGTGTCCATGCTCAACAGTTTCATTGGTGCTGTAACTACAGAGGTGAGCAGGTATATAGGTCCGAGAATCAGCTGAAGAGTCTTCCCTGTTTGACTGTCCAAATGTTTGATGCTCTGCAATATCAACATATTATTATTGCACATCATCTCCTTCCTGCCCTATGCACATGAATGACTGTGGCTCAATGTTGAATGAAAATTTGATTGGTAGCCAATGCGAAACTGCGAAGGGTCTCCACCTGTACAAACAAATGTGTGGTTCTAGAGCTTTTCAGAGTAGAACACGATTATTTCTGCTTGGTGAACAAAAGCCGCTTGTAGTTATATGTGTGTTGATGATGAAGCATTGACGATAGACATGCTTCACATTGATCACCACATAACCCAAGCACATGTCTGCCCAATTCTAAGTCTTACCTTGACCCCAAAGATAATTTCAACCTTCACTGAGCCCCGAACGTCAAACTTAAACCCAAATCCAACTTTAAACCCAGCCCAAACCTGAACCTTGCTCCCGACAACCTTGATTTCACACCTCGTGTTTTCCACTTCTTCCCACTGGCGAAGCATGACTTGGAAAGCAGTGGTGGTGCGAAATGGGAAGTCAGAGAAGGCAACAGTGAAACAAAGGGATAAAAGATAGTGACTCAGAATACCCCCTGGATGATTGGAGAAACGGCTTTTACGCTGCAAGAAGTCGATGCAATGAAGACAGAAGTCATAGTGTGGGGGGGAATTAAGCCATTTGGAAGATGAAAATCTGTGACAGTTTTAGTTTTTTGCTTTTGAAAACGAAATGCCGCCGTATGTTATTAAGTCTTGAGTCAACAGGGAAGACCCTTTAGCTGACTCTCATAATTATGTGTGCAGCGTAAAAACCATGTAAGCGCATACCCGACTCCTATTATTTCCTCTTTGGCAACGAGCCACATTTCGTATATTCTAATATCTTTTTGTCTAAGTGGTCAGGCGTCTTGATTTCTGAACTATGTTATTTTATGAAGTATATTACTTTCTGATTTCTGGAGTACAGCATGTTTTTTTGATTTATAAAGGGTAGATGTTTTATGTTTGTAATTATTGACCATTTTGAGGACAGTCCTTATTTTCTGAGTTATTTCCCAAGTATGTTTCGATTACAACATTAGTTGAAATGATCCCACAGTCAAACGTGTGTGACGCCTGCTGGATGCCCAGGGGAAGGCGAAAAACCTCCAGGACCTCCGGCCAATTGGCCCTGGAGGAAAATTCCTTCCCGACCCCAAAAGTGGCGATCAGTGTTACCCTGGGCATGCCAGCAAGCGCCAGAGCCTCCCAGCCAGACGGTACTTACTTGAGTTAAACCATTTTACCTCTAGAACCGGAGAACCAGCCTTGCCACTAAGCCTCTGAAGTCTTGGTTTGCTGGCTTCCAGAGAGCCCAGATCTTTCCCTTTACTACCTACTACTTACACAATCTGGGCAAAAGAGACGCATCACCCTTGATTTTTTCTTAAGCCTTTCAACATTTCCACATCTGGGTTGACCTCTCCGTGTGTTTCAGCAGCTTCTCACTCCAGGATTGAGTTCTTCCTTCTTCTTTAGCATTTCTTGCCGATGGGTTCTCCTTCGGTCCGAAGACCTCTGCGACTAATTTGCAAAAGGCCCAGCTCTGACTGAAGTTGATCTGAATCTTCTTTCCCTTGTGATTGTTTCTGAACTGAAACCTTTCAACAGCTACTGTGGATTTTCGAGACGCTCTCCATGCAATTAGGAACGGCTTGCATCCAGGTCGTCTTGTGGGTGAATGTGATCTTTTCCTAATCTTTTGCTTCCTGCCGCGTTCTTTTCATGGAAGACGTTCCTGTTCTGGCCCTGATCCCGCGGTGGTCCTCAGATGAAATAAAGTGTCTGTCTCTGATCAAAGCATTTCCTTTCCTCTTCGGAGACCCAGTGCTTGCTCTTCCAAAACACAAGGCGTTCTCCCCGTCTCTTCCATGGCCGCCTCTTTTGTCTCTGGAAGCCAAAACTGAGTAACAAAGAAGACAATTCTGCAAACCACAGAAGCCAGTAAGGAAAAGGGAAAAGTTACCTCCCTATGGTCATCTTCGGATCGGTGCCCTTTGGAATGGGATGCTGTGATACAGGTTCTCTTCTTATCCGACCACTTGGTCTGATGTCTTTGTCTTGTCCAAGCCTGACGTGGGAGGAAAACAGCTGGATTCATTCATTCCCAAGCACATGATTAACAGGGAGGTCTGAGGAAAAGCTTACCTTTCGTCTTCCTCTCCTGCAGCCATCAACTCTTCTGTCTTTCATCTCCCTCTCTAAACCCTACAATGAAAATGCAACACCTCACAGGTTACATCTGTAAACTGTAGGATCTTAGGTTTCTATAATCTTGGTGACCAAAAGGTCTTTTCCTTCTACTTACTCTATTACTGTCTTCAGAAGGAGTCCAGCGCAAAGCCTGAAAGAAAGAAAAAAACAATGATTTGGAAATCATTCCCTCTCAAACAAAAGGTACTAACGTCATTTGAAGAGAAGATGGAGCTGGGAGGGGATCACCTTTGCTTACGTCGCCGCTCTGAGCCTCCCCTCTTCTCTCTTCCGTCTTCGCCCACCAAACGTCAGTCGATGCCAACAAAGTGGCTGACGGGAAGTTCCTCCTTGATCCTGGTCCACGATGATGGGAGGTGCCTCCATGTCTTCACCAGGGGTCCTTTCTTCCCCACTCCTTCTTGGCTCTCTAACAGAATAAGTGGACTAGCAAGATGTCTGAGGGAAATCTTCCTATAAACGATCACCTTTCCTCTTCCTGTCCTGCAGCCATCCACTCTTCTGCCTTTCGTCTCCTTCTGTAAGCCCTGCAATGAAAATATGACACCTCACAGGCTACATCTGTAAACTGTAGGATCTTAGGTTTCTATAATCTTGGGGACCACATGGTCTTTTCCTTGTACTTACTCTATTACTGTCTTCAGAAAGACTCCAGTGCAAACCCTGAAAGGAAAAAAACAATCATTCAGAAATCATTCCCTCTCAAACAAAGGGTACTCAAGTCATTTGCAGGGAAGATGGAGCTGGGAGGGGATCACCTTTGCTTACGTCGCCTCTCGGAGCCACCCCTCTTCTCTCTTCCATCTTTGCCCACCAAATGGCAGTCTTCCTGTCCTGCAGCCATCACCTCTTCTGTCTTTCGTCTCCCTCTGTAAAACCTACAACGAAACTAGGGACAAATGTGAGACTTTTCCACACTGCATCTCTCAGGTTACTTGGCCTAAAGGAGAATGACACCGCAACGAAGACACCGCTCAGGAAAACAAACTCCTCTTCATATATCCTGGGGGGTGGGGCTCCTTTGGGTGCACAATGAAAGTCCCTGTGACTGTCTTGTGTGATGTTGTTTTGCAGGCGACGCCAGAGGACGACATCTGGAGCAGGAGGGCGAATTTATTTATGCCGTCCTTTTTCCTCTTCCAAAGGGACATTCCAAATGCACTCTTATTGACACATCTTTGGAATTCGCTGGAATTACTTACCCAGTGTTGGTCTCTTTCAAGATAATATCTGGAACATGATTGACACACTTTTAGGGACTTGTTGCGAAGGGCCAGTGACAGGAGGTTCATTTCACGATTGTGCAGTTCAGGGCATTCGTGCTAAATGATAGGTATTTCTGATAGTTTCCGGACTGTTTCAACTTGCTCTAATAGCATGCCAAGAAGCTTTCGGGTACAGTGGTACCTCGACTTACGAATGTCTCCACTTGCGAACGAGTCAAGTAACGAACGTCTCCACTTGCGAACGATGCGAGTTACGAACGTCTCCACTTGCAAACGATTCGAGTTACGAACGTCTCCACTTGTGAACGATTTGAGTTATGAACGTCTCCACTTGCGAACGATTCGAGTTACGAACATCACTTGCGAATGATACGAGTTACGAACGTTTCCTCTTGCAAATGGTACGAGTTACGAACGTGTCCACTTGCGAACGATTTGAGTTACAAATGTCTCCACTTCCGAACGATTTGAGTTACGAACATCCCCGGTCGCAAAAAGTTGTTTTGACTTGCAAATGGACCTGCGATTTACAAACAAAAAAAACAAACTTTCCTGGTCTTTTTTTGACCTAAGTTCATCTTAGGTCAAAAGAAGAAAAAATAAAAAAAATTCTGCCTTTATTGGTAGAGTACAGGTTAACCTGCTTTGCATTAGTTCCTATGGGAACTAATGCCTCTACCTACGAAAAGCGCATCGACATACAAACAAAAGACAGCCTGAACGGATTAAATGGTTTTCAGTGCATTCCTTGAGAAGATGGAGCTCGGAGGTGATCATCTTTGCTTACGTTGCCTTTCTGAGCATCCCTTCTTCTCTCTTCCGTCTTCGCCCACCAAACTGCAGCAGAGCAGTTGATGCCAAAAGAGTTCTGGATGGGAAGCTCCTCTTCAATTGCAGTCCATGATGACTGGAGATGCTTCCAAATCCTCACCAGAGGTCCTTGCTTTCTTGCTCCATAGCAAAATTAGTTGACTATCCATGTCCTTCAAATCTTCATTCTTCATGATGAACATGGGTTGAAGAAAGTTTTCATATTTCTGAGCAAAATTGGTGCCATAAATTAAAAAAATATACTGGTGGTTTGTTCAGGCTTGCAAAAGGAAAGGAGAACAAGAAATTTGCAACGGGAAAGAGGCACCTAAGAGTATCTTCATGGGCTTTTCAGATGTCTTTGCACTGATTTTGAGCTTGGGTCGTCCTCGTCCTCATCTCCCTTGACACGATGTGGTGGTAAGACCATCTCCGTGGTCGATAATGAGCAAACAAACGGGACGGAGTCGTACTGTGCGAGACTGAGGAATACTTACCTCTGGACCAATCTGGATGACAGACTCTTGACATATGTGAATAAAGCGGCCCTTCTTGCTTATATTCACTGGTCCTCAGAGGGGAACCACTCACCTTGGTTTCCTCCCTCCTTCTGCTGCTCAACCTCCTTATGACATCAGTGGAAACTTTTTATCCACAATACAACTGACAGCTCAGATAATTATTACAGTAAGTGCCTTGTCACAACAGTGAAACCATTTTTTGACAAGTAAGAGCATTACTTCTAGCTAGGGAACAAATGAAGAAGCTCAAATGTTGCTGGTCTGATCTTGGTTGTGTCAGAAAATTAAACGTCACTAAAATCATCCAAAGTAAAAGAAGCTGGGTTTCATCCGCACTGGATGATTTGAATCTTGTTTTTAGACTTTAAAGGCAGAAAGCTTGTGATGTTACAAAGCTAGAATTGTGCTCTGAATCCCTTTAGGGTTCAGGATGTAAAATCTTTGTAGGTCAATATTTTTTTCCCCATAGCTCTAGGTTGTATCTTTCCATTTGAGATCTTTCTAGGAGCACCAAATATATGTGCCTGGGGGTAATTCCTCACCTTCTAGTCTTCTCTATGTTTTCCCAATTGCTTTCTGGGTTTTCCTAATCTGAAAGAAAAGGAAACTCATAGTGGGAACGGTTGTGGTGGAGACCAGAAGGTGTGCATATATACAGTATTTATATACCTTCTGGTCTCCCCCACAACCGTTCCCATAGACATATTGCTGTAACCCCCTCAGGTTTGTCTTCTTCCCTTCTTCCCTCTAGCAAAAGCAACTGTTAAAACAGTTGAGCTCTGGAACTTTCGGAGCTCAGAAGCCACGGCGACACTTCTATTTGTGATGCGCCAAACCAGGCCCGCCCAGTTGACCAGAAACGACCACCCCAGTTACGAGACATGCTTTTCTCGAATCCTTATCTTAAATCGTTCACCAGCTGCCCTCCGAGTTCACGTTTCTCTCATCGGCGTGTCTTCTCTGCCCCTTTCTGCCTGGCCGTCTCTGTCCTCTTCCTCCATTCCACTCTTCTCATCTTTCCTCACGTCGTCCTTCCTCTCACCCGGGTTCTTCTGTTCTTCTGCCTGTCCAAACGATTGTGGTCCAAGCCATTTTCCAGCCTGAAGCAGAGCAACGACTCCCATCCCCAGGATGGGTGGAACCGAAAGCCAAGTTGTGGTGGATCCGCAGGGAGGACATTCACAGCCTCCCCCTCCACCCCAAATACCTTTCCTCTTCCAGGCAGTAAAAAGAAATAAACCATAATTAAATAACTACTTGCTGCCCTCTCATGAGAGTCAAAATGTGTAGCCTGGGGCAGTTAGCCTCCTCCTGACTTATGGACAGACCTGTCTTCCTCTCCTATGGCTACAGAACCATAGTTGCATCATAGGAGAAAGCTCACGCATCATCCACTTGTGATGAGGTCACAGAGAGATGGGCAAAGCTCAGCCCCCAGTGTTGCTGAAGGGGGACGTCTCTGCCTGTCTCCGCTTTGGTGGATGCCCATGAGTGTCTGTATAACGATAGGGGGGATCACGTGTGCATCGGTTGCCCATTCAGAAACATGGGGTGGGGGATGTTTAGGAAAAAAAAACATTAAAAGAACATTATGTGTTCTCCAAAACAATACAGGTGATACTTTTATTAGCCTGCAACCCTCTAAATCCACACCCCACTTTGATTAATAGAGCAATAAAGTTGTACAACCCAAAGCTCTTCTGATAATTTTTCATGCCCCTTTTCATTCTCTGGCTGTTCCTGCCCGGCTCATGATCATTATTCACTCCATATTCTTGTGGAGACATTTTCCAGATGAGTTTGCCAATTATTTCTTGGCATCCATTACCCGGAATTTACAATGGGCCAGCCTGTTGAGTCTTTGTGTGTCATTCTTTAAGCATCAACATGTCCAAATTTTTCATGTTCTCTCCCTGAGCATTTCTAATGGCTCTTAGCTTGACGTTTCATGTACACATGTTCATGTTGCTTTGATAAAGGTGAGCTAACAATTTCTCAGTGGCCTTATCTGCAGCTCCAGTGACTAAAACACAATTAATTCTCTGTTTCGACCGGGGAAAAGGTTTCTGATTTTTTCCCTTTGTAATTTCTATAGGTCCTTTAATATAATTAATCTATTTCTAGAAAGTTTATACACGCACAACATTATACTGTATAAAGAATAGCCAAAATACACACCAAACGAAATTTTGAAAGAGAAAGAGATGTTTGTAAACACAAAACTTCTAGAAGATGTTTAAGACTTCTTGCATTTTCTTTATTTCAAGACACCTATGGAGATTGTTCCAGAGGGAGCGAGCCACTGTATAGGGTCCATTCTCATGATACTGGTGTGTTATGTGCTGCCAAGTCAGAGCTATGATGCTTAAAGGGCTTTCGAGGTACATGAGATGCTTAAAGAGTGGTTTTACCAGTTCCACACCCTCAGTGAATTTCCCTGGCAGAGCAGGGATTTGAACTCAAGCTTCCTACATCCTAGTCCATCACTCTGGTCCACTGCATCATGCTGGGTATCCAGTGGTATTACCTGGGGAGATTTCATTATCCTTGACATGGGCAATAACGTTCTTGTTGAGCATCTCAAGAGTTCGACGGGTGGCTATGAGGGTGGTAGTCTGTCAGTCTGGTCCAACTTTTGAAAAACTCAATATATCAGGAACAAAATCTTGGACATAATCAGGACCTATCAAGAACAGAAGCTACATCCAGAGGAAATTGTGTGAGTTACGGTCTAAAAAATAAACACTTGCAGCTCTGTGGAGGATTGCATTTGTCTTTAGACACCATCAAACAGAAGGTGCAGGGTCTGGGATTTATCTTTTCACACTGCTGAACGTATCCTGGGGACTGGGTTCCACCCCTTGGGTATCTCTTGCCAAGTTCGGACTAAAACCCAGTGTGGATTAGCTGTCCCCGTATCATGGGAGTCGCCATGGTGCGCCGGATGACCCTTCTGCCAATGTTTCTGGGTGCCTAACCACCCTGGCTCAAGGGAACACTGGTGTCGTGCTTGCAGATATAACAAACCGTATTTTATCCAGTCTGGGAATGATGTTCATCTTTTTGTAATAGCAATGAAGTTAGTTTACTGCTGCGGACTTTTAGCCTGCTTCCCAGTTCTTTCTGTCCTGTCAAGGTACCAGAGGGAGGGCGAGAGGGTTTGGGTTTATTAAGAAAGGGCCAGACTGTGAAAAAAGTGTCTCTTTTTCTTTTTTGACTATAGCATTCAAAATTCCCCAGCCGGCATACGTAATGGCTGTGCTTGGTCCCTCATTCTGACAGTTGTGTCCAGAAAAAAAAAAAAAGATTTTCCGGCAGGGATACAATGGATGCAGCAGATATAACCCCGGGCGACCCATGCCCCCAGCCTAAAGAAAAAGGCCCAGTGAATCTGAAAGGGGACTTTGTGGCTTTGAGCTCACTGCTAGAGAATTCAGGCCGGCTGCACACGGCGGCGATGGGTTTTCCCCACTGCTAGGTTTGCCTTTCAAAATTCCCCAGACTTCCTCATGGAGGGAAGGAAAAATGGCCACAGGAGGGCAATATGTACTTCAGGAGCTGAACTCAGCAGAAGCCGGATTCTTCTTATCATCTTCTTACTTTACAGAATAGATGGATGCCAGTGGTACCTTTTGCTATATATTAATCTGGGGACTGAGTGGGATTTAAAGCCCAAAGAGAATGGGATGGGGCTCAGCAAGCCATGTAGAAGAGAAAGGGGTGCCATAAGGATTGTGATCGAAGCATTAGAGGGGGGGGGGAAATAGTGCTCTGTTTTCCTTATTTTGGTCTCCTGGCAGTGGGAATACAAATCTCATTCCTGGGGTGAAAAAAAGCAGAACGGGCTACAGGCAGGACCCAAGCTGCTGGCAGATAGCCCATGTTTTTTTATTGTAGTCTCATCACTGTGGTATGTGTCGGCATCCTGGCTAAGTTAGAGTAAACCTTGTCTCCTTTCTCCCAGGGATTTCCCCACCAGAGTCCCTTTTGGGACAGTTTGGTGGAAATCAGGAACTTGTGATTTAGGCAAAAACTCTCTGCTAGATTCGAAGAAAAATCTTCTTGTGTCTCTGTAAAAAGGGGACTGTGTTTTAGAACCACCGGGAAGGTCACAGAAAACCTTAGTTCCTGATTCTCTAGGCAAGGGGAAATTGTCACTGGAGCCCTATCTGTGCGGGTCTCACTCCTGCTAAAAGCACAGGAGAAAAGCTCGTTCTAGTCTTAGCAAACTCAAGCCTGCTCCTCACCACAAGCTAAGATCTTCAGTGACAAGCTTCAGTGACTAAAAAACAGATAATTTGTTGAGATTATGACCAGCAATGGCTAGGGTACAAATGAAGTGGAAACGAGGTTCAGAGTTGGCCCCCAATGGATGGCGCACGGTGCAATTGGCTTGAACATTTATCCAAACTGCAACAAGTAAAGAGGGAATCAGGTCCAAAAAATGAAGGTACAGGATAGGAGGAATCAGAGGGAAATGAATGGATTTCACATGAAATGTAATGCAATGGTTAAAGGGAAAGTGTAACATGGAATGTCTTGTGCTAAAGTATCACAAGAAAATATAACAAGCAGATTTAGCTTTCAGAAAGTCCACAAGCAATCTCTGAGCCGTACACTGGCCAAAAATCTAGTAACGAATCTAGCCCAGGAAAATTAACCCTGTGTTAAAATCACAAGGGAAACCTGATGGGGGAAGTTTGCCACCAAATTTCAGTGGCTGAATACTCAGAATGCCATTAAAAGTAAGGCACCCTGTTCTCAACGTGAATAAATCAATGGCAACATTCACACACACCGAAACGAGAAGGACTAGAGTCATAGAGGGATACCATTGAGTGGTGGAATGAGTCAATATTATCCATGCATCGTGTGAGCAGATATTTATAAAGCCATTTAAATAATGGCAGAATTGATATAACGGGTTCTTTTAGCACATGTGACTGCACCCTGAGCAAGTTTAATGATGGATTTTTAGATTTCCATGTACCATTTGAGGGTATGGTCTTTGAAACACCCTGTTGTGCCATTCTTAAATGTCTCATTTTGCCTTTAGCTTCAAAATGTGAAATGCCTGGGTTATCTGCGTGGGGCCGAACACTCTCCCCATGGAGCCGAGGCCGATGGGAATGGCCACTCTTTCTTCCTGGTTTCTTCTGTTGCTGTATGATCCTTTTCTCAAAGGATTACACACTCCCTTTCTTGGGGCTCGTTTCCTTATCCAGGAGGCAACAGATTCCTCTCGACAAGCTCTTTCATGCCTTTCTTTATCAGAATTCTGCAAAAACAACCTGCATGAGAGAGAAGAACATGCCAGGAGGCTCATAATAAGATACAGGAGGGGCAGGGTGGTTGAGCACAGTCACTGTGCCGTCAAGAACAAATTGTGTACACCTTTGTCAGGAAGGTGCTCCACTGTCTTGCCAAGAAAAATAGAGATGGTTCTGCATGTTTCTAATTGCCCCATTCTCACACCATGACCTTAGCCCTCTGATTGGTTTTCTTTGCATGAAGACATCACTGGAGGCTAACATTATTTTTGTAATTATTACTGTTAAACAGAAGACCAAAAGATGGCTGACTGGTTTGAAGCCCATTCAGAGGAGTTAATGCCAGCCATCGAGGATAAGAGAAGAGCTCTAGCAGCATACAAAGCCTGTCCTACCGAGTACAACTTGCAAGCTCTTCGAGCTGCTCGCAGTCAAGCCCAACAGGCTGCCAGGAGATGCTCCAATGATTATTGGCTCCAGCTCTGCTCTCAGATACAGTTAGCAGCGGACACAGGTAACATCAAAGGAATGTATGACGGTATCAAGCAGGCCTTAGGTCCAATACAGAAGAAATCTGCTCCCCTGAAGTCTGCTACAGGTGTGCTCATCCAGGACTGAGCACAGCAGATGGAACGCTGGGTACAGCACTATTCTGAGCTATATTCCAGAGAGAATGTAGTAACCGAAGAAGCATTAAATAACATTGAGTGCCTGCCTGTCTTGGAAGAGCTGGACAACGAACCAACCCTAGCAGAAATAAAAGCGGCCTTGGACTCCCTCGCCTCCGGCAAGGCACCTGGAAAGGATAACATCCCTGCTGAAGTGCTGAAATGCGGTAAGGAGATCATCACCACCGAACTGTATGAAGTCTCTTGTCTCTGCTGGAGGGAAGGTGGAGTACCACAGGACATGAAGGATGCAAACATCGTCACATTGTACAAGAACAAAGGTGACAGGGGTGACTGCAATAACTACCGTGGCATCTCTCTTCTTAGTGTGGTAGGGAAGCTGCTTGCCCGTGTTGTGCTGAAGAGGCTCCAGGTGCTTGCAGATAAGAGTCTATCCAGAATCACAGTGCGGATTTCGAGCTAATAGATCCACCACTGACATGGTATTCTCCCTCCGACAGCTGCAGGAGAAATGTAGGGAACAACAACAGCCACTCTTAGTGGCCTTCATAGACCTTACAAAAGCATTCGATCTGGTTAGCAGGGATGGCCTTTTTAAAATACTTCCCAAGATTGGATGTCCACCGCGTCTCCTTAACATCATCAGATCTTTCCATGAGGGAATGAAAGGCACTGTAGTTTTTGACGGCTCAACATCAGACCCCTTTGACATCCAAAGCGGAGTGAAACAGGGCTGTGTCCTCGCACCAACACTTTTTGGGATCTTTTTTGCTGTCATGCTGAAGCATGCCTTTGGAGCTGCAACCGAGGGCGTCTATCTCCGGACTAGATCAGATGGAAAGCTCTTTAATCTCTCTAGATTGAGAGCGAAGACCAAAGTCCAACTGAAATGCATGCGGGACTTCCTCTTCGCAGATGATGCAGCCATTGTTGCCCACTCTGCTGAAGACCTCCAACAACTCATGAATCATTTCAGCAAGGCCTGCCAAGACTTTGGACTAACAATCAGCCTGAAGAAAACACAAGTCATGGGCCAGGGCGTGGACTCACCTCCCTCTATTACCATCTCCACACAAGAATTAGAGGTTGTTCATGACTTTGTGTACCTCGGCTCAACCATCTCTGACACCCTCTCTCTAGATGTCGAGCTGGATAAACGCATTGGCAAAGCAGCCACCATGTTCTCTAGACTCACAAAGAGAGTATGGCTCAATAAGAAGCTGACGACACATACGAAGATTCAGGTTTATAGAGCCTGTGTTCTAAGCACACTCTTGTACTGCAGTGAGTCCTGGACCCTTTGTGCAAGGCAGGAGAGGAAGCTGAACACCTTCCATATGCGTTGCCTCCGACGGATTTTTGGCATCACCTGGCAGGACAAAGTTCCAAACAGAGCAGTCCTAGAACAAGCTGGAATTTTCAGCATGAATACATTACTGAAACAGCGACGCCTACGTTGGCTTGGGCACATCGTGAGAATGGCTGATGGTCGGATTCCAAAGGATCTCCTCTATGGAGAATTAGTGCAGGGAAAGCGCCCCAGAGGGAGACCACAACTGCGATACAAGGACATCTGCAAGCGAGATTTGAAGGCCTTAGGAATAGACCTCAACAGATGGGAAACCCTGACATCTGACCGTTCAGCCTGGAGGCAGGCAGTGCATCACGGCCTCTCCCAATTTGAAGAGACTCTTGCCCAGCAGGCCGAGGCAAAGAGGAAGTCACATAAGCAGCAAAACCAGGGAGCCGGACAGGGGACAGACTGGGTTTGTCTTCAGTGTGGAAGGGTCTGTCACTCTCGAATTGGCCTTCTCAGCCACACTAGGCGCTGTTCCAAGCCCTCCATACAGAGCACACTACCATAGTCTTTCGAGACTGAAGGATGCCTAACTAACTGTTAAACAAGGTTGCACAGCAGAAGAGAGCTCATCTCCTGGGAAGAGTAGATTCTGCTGCCCAGGATCTTCCGAGAAGCAGCCTGAGAAGGGGTGTCTTTGAGTGACCTTGTTAGATCATTTTTGGATGCTGGACACGCGAGCCGTGCCTTTAGATGGTAAAATTGTATATTATTTCAACATTTGCTGTCCCCCTTCTGCTCTTTCCCCTCTGTTGCGGGACTCCTTTGCATAAATCCTGGAAGCACAGAAGCTATTTTGAATGTCAGCAGGCTCTGCCACATGGAACAGCCACCAGTGACAAAGAAGGGGAAAACTTGAAATCCTCGTTATCACCCCATCCCTTTGTTAAAGCAAGGAGGGCCCCTCATTTAAGGTGATCTCCTTGTCTGTCCCTGAAGAGAGTCCCCCAAGGTGGTACAACCCCCGATTTGCTCCCTTCTAATGCCGCTGCCCCTCATGACTAGCTAGATAATCCCATGCATGCTTAGGGTGGCTATCTGCTCAGCGGAGGTTCATCCGCTTGGTCCCTGTGGTTAGGTCCGATCCAGCAGGTCCCAGCAGCCGCTGGCCAGCTCATTTGAGATTAAAGGAACTCTGTTGCTCTTCCTTGTCTCAGCTCGGAGCCGGCCTGGGAACTGAAGTAATGTTTCTGCTTTGTTTTTCTTCTTTGAAGGGTCAGGGACAAGTGAGTTAGTCAGAAAAATGAAGCCGGTGAAGCAGACAGGGAAGTCCGACCACCCAAGACCATCCTTCTCTTCCTGTTTCTATTGAATCCAGGAGCCTCTTTATTCGTGGGCGATGTGTTTTAAAGCAGTGGTCTCCAACCTTGGGCCTCCAAATGTTCTTGGACTACAACTCCCAGAAGCCTACACCACCACCTCTGCTGGCCAGGAATTCTGGGAGTTGAAGTCCAAGAACATCTGGAGGCCCAAGGTTGAGGACCACTGTTTTAAAGGACAAATACTTTCTCAGAAGGCTAGGGTTACTTCACTGCCGTCTCCAGAAAGGAGCGGAGAATAGGAACTGTTTAATATCCCCCCCACTTCTTTTTAAAAAGGAAATGGCTTTACTTGTAAAGAACATTCAGGGAACTTCACTCCCTTCTTCTGCTCGACGGTGTACTTTCTCTGTCGCTTACCTCTCATCTTCTTTTTGCATTCAGAGTGTCTGTACATTTTTGGATGCTGCTTTTAAAGACTACAACAACCAGAATCCCCAGTGAGCCATAGGGGTTGTTATCATCTGAAAAACTCTCCCCACAACACGTAAGACTATTATGTGCATTGAATCATACAAGCCGTTTGCTGGTCTCCTGTTTCTAACATAGAACTTACTACTGAATTTTCTCTTTGTGTTTAAGATGCCTTTCTCTGTCTCTCTCTCTCTTATACGAAGCTTTACACATCCATCTGGGAATAAATCCCATTTTATTGGACTGATAGATGAATTGTCTTTTATAGGAATATTGTTAACCAGGAGCATAGGAGTAGTAAACATGGCAATACAGGTGCTTATCATGACTGCCTCCAACTCTCCTCTCACATAAGGAGAATCCAAACGTATAGGTAGATAAAACAGTATGTGTCAGCAAATAAAAAGCAGGTCTTTGATAAAGCTAATGGCTCTTAACTGCCTGCTCAAAACTAAACTACTTTGTATTAACACAAAGATAGCTTGCAACATTATACTGTTTCTTGGAAGATCTGCTTCTTTCCCAGCTGTTGTGAGGATCACAGTTAAGCTGTGGAAGACTGGTGGTAAATAATGTCCATGCTACTCAGAAATTCATCTGGCTTTAACCCTGTGAGCCCTGAGTCCACTACACTGCAAATGAAATGTGTGTGATTTGTGTTACATGTTGTTGCATTGGAGTTCGCTGGAGCTTCCAAGCCCCTGATTCAAGGAAACCACAAACAGCTAGCTTTCAATGATAATTCATCTTCTTCAGGCTGTGTACCAAGTACTTTGCAGGGAGTTCAGAAAATTACATACGTTTATTAACATCTGTAGACATCTCAAGAAGCTAACTGGCCCCAACAATGGCCATGAGACTTTGGAACTTTAATGAAAGTACATGATTTTCGGAACTAGCTGCAAGAACATGATGCACAGCCTGAAGAAGATGAATTATCATTGAAAGCTAGCAGTTTGTGGTTTGTTTGATTTTTTTTTTTTAGTGGCCTAATAAAGGTATCACCTGTATTGTTTTGGAGAACACAAAATCCTTTTAATGTTTTTTTTCTAAACATCCCCCACCTCATGTTTCTGAATGGGCAACTGATGCACACGTGATCCCCCCTATCGTTATACAGACACTCATGGGCATCCACCAAAGCGGAGACAGGCAGAGACGTCCCCCTTCAGCAACACTGGGGGCTGAGCTTTGCCCATCTCTCTGTGACCTCAACACAAGTGGATGATGCGTGAGCTTCCTCCTATGATGCAACTATGGTTCTGTAGCCATAGGAGAGGAAGACAGGTCTGTCCATAAGCCAGGAGGAGGCTAACTGACCCAGGCTACACATTTTGACTCTCATGAGAGGGCAGAAAGTTGTTATTTAATTATGGTTTATTTCTTTTCACTGCCTGGAAGAGGAAAGGTATTTGGGGTGGAGGGGGAGGCTGTGAATGTCTTCCCTCGGGATCCACCACAACTTGGCTTTCGGTTCCACCCATCGTGGGGGTGACAGTCGTTGCTCTGCTTCAGGCTGAAAAATGGCTTGGACCACAATCGTTTGGACAGGCAGAAGAACAGAAGAAGCCGGGTGAGAGGAAGGACAACGTGAGGGAAGACGAGAAGAGTGGAATGGAGGAAGAGGACAGAGACGGCCAGGGAGAAAGGGGCAGAGAAGACACGCCGATGAGCGAAACGTGAACTCGGAGGGCAGCTGGTGAAAGATTTAAGATAAGGATTCGAGAAAAGCATGTCTCGTAACTGGGGTGGTCGTTTCTGGTCAACTGGGAGGGCCTGGTTTGGCGCATCACAGATAGAAGCGTCGCCGTGGCTTCTGAGCTCCGAAAGTTTCAGAGCTCAACTGTTTTAACAGTTGCTTTTGCTAGAGGGAAGAAGGGAAGAAGACAAACCTGAGGGGGTTACAGCAATATGTCTATGGGAACGGTTGTGGGGGAGACCAGAAGGTATATATATATATACTGTATATATGCACACCTTCTGGTCTCCACCACAACCGTTCCCACTATGAGTTTCCTTTTCTTTCAGATTAGGAAAACCCAGAAAGCAATTGGGAAAACATAGAGGAGACTAGAAGGTGAGGAATTACCCACAGGCAAATATATTTGGTGCTCCTAGAAAGATCTCAAATGGAAAAACACAACCTAGAGCTATGGAAAAAAAATATTTTGACCTACAAAGATTTTACATCCTGAACCCTGAAGGGATTCAGAGCACAATTCTAGCTTTGTAACATCACAAGCTTTCTGCCTTTAAAGTCTAAAAACAAGATTCAAATCATCCAGTGCGGATGAAACCCAGCTTCTTTTACTTCGGATGATTTTAGTGAAGTTTAATTTTCTGACACAACCAAGATCAGACCAGCAACATTTGAGCTTCTTCATTTGTTCCCTAGCTAGAAGTAATGCTCTTACTTGTCAAAAAATGGTTTCACTGTTGTGACAAGGCACTTACTGTAATAATTATCTGAGCTGTCAGTTGTATTGTTGATAAAAAGTTTCCACTGATGTCATAAGGAGGTTGAGCAGCAGAAGGAGGGAGGAAACCAAGGTGGAGGAAAAACAGCTTTCCGTCTGGGAAGAGAAAACAGAAGAGGAAGGAGCCTACAGGAAGAAAAGAAAGTGCAGGATGAGAAGGGAGAGTGAAACTCCAAATGTGGAAAATGAGAGTGAGGGAGGAAATGTGAATATCAAGACGCCAACAGAAATGTTGGAGAAAGAAGTTGAGTCAATGGAAAGGAAGCAATTATACGGTATTGCTCTGACCAACAGTTTCCTTCAAGCAGTTTGGCCAAGAATGGAGTCAGAAGGTGAAATCCAGCATGCCAGTGGACCATGCAACTCGGTCAATATTCTAAGGTAAATCAGTATATTTGGAGGCCTTTTGCAAGGCAAAACCCACCCGCCCTTCCAGATCTTTGGAGTTGCATTATGCATTTGGCCAGTGCGTCTTCGGAAACAGGTATTAGGATTCTGGAGGTAGGTAAGAAATCAGCCGCGCTCCATTGGCTGGCTCTTGTGAAAAGAGGCCCGAAGAACTGGCCACCCCAGGGAAAGCCGGAACAGGTAGGCAAACCAACTGTGAAGCTACCAAGTCAGGCTTGCTTGTCAATCTGTCTAGTGCGGAGATGGGCTCTTGTGGGATGCCAGCCTTGTTGACATGGTGCCACCCTGAACTCATGAAAGGTATGTCGGGTTGCAGGAGGTGGGATGGATCTGCCAAGCACAGGTAAGTGGTTCCCCTCTGAGGACCGGTGAATAGAAGCAAGCAGGGCAGCTTTATTCACGTATGGCCAGAGTCTGTCGTCCAGATTGGTCCAGAGGTAAGTATTCCTCAGTCTCGCGCAGTACGAGTCCATCCCGTTTGTTTGCTCATTATCAACCACGGAGGAGATGGTCTTACCACCACATCGCGTCAAGGGAGATGAGGGCAAGGATGACCCAAGCTCAAAATCAGTGCAAAGACATCTGAAAAGCCCATGAAGATATTCTTAGGTGCCTCTCTCCCGTTGCAAATTTCTTGTTCTCCTTTCCTTTTGCAAGCCTGAACGGACCACAAGTATCCTTGTTTAATTTATGGCACCAATTTTGCTCAGAAATATGAAAACTTTCTTCAACCCATGTTCATCATGAAGAATGAAGATTTGAAGGACACGGCTGGCCAGGAAAAAACAAGTGGCTCTAGAATCCAGCTTTCCTAAGTCTCTTTCATTCGCTCCCACGGCCACATGGATAGTCAACTAATTTTGCTATGGAACAAGAAAGCAAGGACCTCTGGTGAGGACTTGGAAGCATCTCCAGTCATCATGGACTGCAATTGAAGAGGAGCTTCCCGTCCGCAACTCTTTTGGCATTAACTGCTCTGCTGCAGTTTGGTGGGCGAAGACAGAAGAGAGAAGAAGGGATGCTCAGAAAGGCGACGTAAGCAAAGATGATCACCTCCGACCTCCATCTTCTCAAGGAATGCACTGAAAACCATTTAATCCATTCAGTCTGTTTTTTGTTCGTATGTCGAGGCGCTGTTCTTAGGTAGAGGCATTAGTTCCCATAGGAACTAATGCAAAGCCGGTTAATCTGTACTCTACCAATAAGGGGAGAATTGTTAAAAAATTTTCTTCTTTTGACCTAAGATGAACTTAGGTCAAAAAAAGGCAGGAAAGGGTTTTTCGTTTTTTTCCATTCGTAGGTCGAGGCTCTGTTCGCAAGTCGAAGGAACTTTTTGCAAATGGAGACGTTTGTAACTCAAATCGTTCGCAAGTGGAGACGTTCGTAACTCAAATCGTTTGCAAGTGGAGACGTTCGTAACTCGAATCGTTCGCAAGTGGAGACGTTCATAACTCGCATCGTTCGTACGTGGAGACGTTCGTAACTCATATCGGTCGCAAGTGGAGACGTTAGTAAGTCGAATCTTTCGCAAGTGGAAACGTTTGTAACTCGAATTGTTCGCAAATGGAGACGTTCGTAACAAATCGGTCACAAGTGGAGACGTTCGTAACTCGAATCGTTTGCAAGTGGAGACTTTCGTAATTCACATTGTTCGTACGTGGAGATGTTCGTAACTCATATTGGTCGCAAGTGGAGACGTTAGTAAGTCGAATCTTTCGCAAGTGGAGACATTTGTAACTCGAATCGTTCCAAAGTGGAGACGTTCGGAAGTCCAGGTACCACTGAAAGCTTCTTGGTATGGTATTAGAGCAAGCTGAAACTGTCCGGAAACTATTAGGAATATAGATCATTTAGCACGAATGCCCTGAACTGCACAATTGTGAAATGAAGCTCCTGTCATTGGCCCTTCACAATAAGTTCCTAAAGGTGTGTCAATCGTGTTCCAAATATTATCTTGAAAGAGACCAACAATGGGTAAGTAATTCCCAGGAATTCCAAAGATGCGGCATTGAGGGTGCCTTTGGAATCTCCCTTTGGAAGAGGAAAAAGGACGGCATAAATAAATTCGCCCTCCTGCTCCAGATGTCGTCCTCCGGAGTCGCCTGCAAAACAACATCACACAAGGGAGTCACAGTGACTTTCGTTGTGCACCCAAAGGAGCCCCAACCCCAGGATATCTGAAGAGGAGTTTGTTTTCCTGAGCGGTGTCTTCGTTGCGGTGTCATTCTCCTTTAGGCCAAGTAACCTGAGAGATGCAACGTGGAAAAGTCTCACATTTGTCCCTAGTTTTGTTGTAGGTTTTACAGAGGGAGACGAAAGGCAGAAGATGATGGCTGCAGGACAGGAAGACTGCCGTTTGGTGGGCGAAGATGGAAGAGAGAAGAGGGGAGGTTCCAAGAGGCGACGTAAGCAAAGGTGATCCCCTCCCAGCTCCATCTTCCCTACAAATGACTTGAGTACCCTTTGTTTGAGAGGGAATGATTTCTGAATGATTGTTTTTTTCCCTTTCAGGGTTTGCACTGGAGTCTTTCTGAAGACAGTAATAGAGTAAGTGCAAGGAAAAGACCATGTGATCCCCAAGATTATAGAAAGCTAAGATCCTACAGTTTACAGATGTAGCCTGTGAGGTGTCATATTTTCATTGCAGAGCTTACAGAAGGAGACGAAAGGCAGAAGAGTGGATGGCTGCAGGATAGGAAGAGGAAAGGTGATCATTTATAGGAAGATTTCCCTCAGACATCTTGTTAGTCCACTTATCCTATTAGAGAGCCAAGAAGGAATGGGGAAGAAAGGACCCCTGGTGAAGACATGGAGGCACCTCCCGTCATCGTGGACCAGGATCAAGGAGGAGCTTCCCGTCGGCCACTTTGTTGGCATCGGCTGCCGTTTGGTGGGCGAAGGTGGAAGAGAGAAGAGGGGAGGCTCAGAGAGGCGACGTAAGCATTTTTTTCTTTCAGGCTTTGCGCTGGACTCCTTCTGCAGACAGTAATAGAGTAAGTACAAGGAAAAGACCTTTTGGTCCCCAAGATTATAGAAACCTAAGATCCTACAGTTTACAGATGTAACCTGTGAGGTGTCATATTTTCATTGCAGGGTTTACAGAGAAAGACAAAAGACAGGAGAGTTGATGGCTGCAGGAGAGGAAGACGAAAGGTAATAATTTGTGGGACGCATGTCTGCAGCTTTTCCTCAGATATCCCCATTAATCCTGTGCTTGGGAATGAATGAATCCAGCTGTTTTCCTCCCACGTCAGGCTTGGACGAGACAAAGACGTCAGACCAAGTGGCCGGATAAGAAGAGAACATGTATCACAGCATCCCATTCCAAAGGGCACCGATCCGAAGATGACCATAGGGAGGTAAGTTTTCCCTTTTCCTCACTGGCTTCTTTGGGTTGCAGAACTGTCTTCTTTGTTACCCAGTTGTGGCTTCCAGGGACAAAAGAGGAGGCCATGGAAGAGACGGGGAGAACGCCTTGTGTTTCGGAAGAGCAAGCACTGGGTCTCCGAAGAGGAAAGGAAATGCTTTGATCAGAGACAGACACTTTATTTCAACTGAGGACCACCGCGGGACCAGGATCAGAACAGAAATGTCTTCCATGAAAAGAATGTGGCAGGAAGCAGCAGGTCAGGAAAAGATCACATTCACCCACAAGACGACCTGGATGCGAGCCGTTCCTAATTGCATGGAGAGCAACTCTGAAAATCCACAGTAGCTGTTGAAAGGTTTCAGTTCAGAAACAATCACAAGGGAAAGAAGATTCAGATCAGCTTCCGTCAGAGCTGGGCCTTTTGCAAATCAGTCGCAGAGGTCTTCGGACCGAAGGAGAACCAATCGGCAAGAAATGCTGAACAAGGAGGAAGAACTCAAACCTGGAGTGAGAAGCTGCTGAAACACACGGAGAGGTCAACCCAGATGTGGAAGAGGTCAACCCAGATACGGAAATGTTGAAAGGCTTAGGAAAAATTCAAGGGTGATGCATCCCTTTTGCCCAGAGTGTATAATGTGATGCCCAAGGGAGAGATCTGTGCTCTCTGGAAGCCAGCAAACCAAGACTTCAGAGGCTTAGTGGCAAGTCTGGTTCTCTGGTACTAGAGATAAAATGGTCTAACTCAAGTAAGTACCGTCTGGCTGGGAGGCTCTGGCGCTTGCTGGCATGCCCAGGGTAACACTGACCGCCACTTTTGGGGTCGGGAAGGAATTTTCCTCCAGGGCTAATTGGCCCGAGGTCCTGGAGGTTTTTCGCCTTCCCCTGGGCATCCAGCAGGCGTCACACACATTTGACTGTGGGATCATTTCAACTAATGTTGTAATCGAAACATACTTGGGAAATAACTCAGAAAATAAGGACTGTCCTCAAAATGGTCAATAATTATAAACATAAAACATCTACCCTTTATAAATCAAAAAAACATGCTGTACCCCAGAAATCAGGAAGTAATACACTTCATAAAATAACATAGTTCAGAAATCAAGACGCCTGACCACTTGGACAAAAAGATATTAGAATATACGAAATGTGGCTCGTTGCCAAAGAGGAAATTATAGGAGTCAGGTATGTGCTTACATGGTTTTTATGCTGCACACATAATTATGAGGGTCAGCTAAAGGGTCTTCCCTGTTGAATCAAGACTTAATAACATATGGCGGCATTTCGTTTTAAAAAGCAAAAAACTAAAACTGTCACAGATTTTCATCTTCCAAATGGTTTAATTCCCCCCCACTATGACCTCTGTCTTCATTGCATCGACTTCTTGCAGTGTAAAACCTGTTTCTCCAATCATCCAGGGGGTATTCTGAGTCACTATCTTTTATCCCCTTGTTTCACTGTTGCCTCCTCTGACTTCCCATTTCGCACCACCACTGCTTTCCAAGTCATGCTTCGCCAGTGGGAAGAAGTGGAAAACACGAGGTGTGAAATCAAGGTTGTCGGGAACAAGGTTCAGGTTTGGGCTGGGTTTAAAGTTGGATTTCGGTTTAAGTTTGACGTTCGGGGCTCAGTGAAGGTTGAAATTATCTTTGGGGTCAAGGTAAGACTTAGAATTGGGCAGACATGTGCTTGGGTTATGTGGTGATCAATGTGAAGCATGTCTATCGTCAATGCTTCATCATCAACACACATATAACTACAAGCGGCTTTTGTTCACCAAGCAGAAATAATCGTGTTCTACTCTGAAAAGCTCAAGAACCACACATTTGTTTGTACAGGTGGAGACCCTTCGCAGTTTCGCATTGGCTACCAATCAAATTTTCATTCAACATTGAGCCACAGTCATTCATGTGCATAGGGCAGGAAGGAGATGATGTGCAATAATAACAAGTCAATATTGCAGAGCATCAACCATTTGGACAGTCAAACAGGGAAGACTTTTCAGCTGATTCTCATGATTGTCAGAACTATATACCTGCTCACCTCTATAGTTTCAGCACCAATGAAATTGTTGAGCATGGACACCCTTGACAGTTTCACATTGGCTACCAATCAAACATTTAGACAGTCAAACAGGGAAAGCTTTTCAGCTGATTCTCATGATTGTTGGACCTATATACCTGCTCACCTCTGTAGTTACAGCACCAATGAAACTGTTGAGTGTGGACACCCTTGACACTTTCATATTGGCTACCAATCAAACATTTAGACAGTCAAACAGGGAAAGCTTTTCAGCTGATTCTCATGATTGTTGGACCTATATACCTGCTCACCTCTGTAGTTACAGCACCAATGAAACTGTTGAGCATGGACACCCTTGACAGTTTCACATTGGCTACCAATCAAACATTTAGACAGTCAAACAGGGAAAGCTTTTCAGCTGATTCTCATGATTGTTGGACCTATATACCTGCTCACCTCTGTAGTTACAGCACCAATGAAACTGTTGAGTGTGGACACCCTTGACACTTTCATATTGGCTACCAATCAAACATTTAGACAGTCAAACAGGGAAAGCTTTTCAGCTGATTCTCATGATTGTCAGACGTATATACCTGCTCACCTCTGTAGTTATAGCACCAATGAAACAGTTGAGTGGAAGGTGGGAGAAAGGCATCTGCTTCCCTGTGGCCCTTGCTGGCATGCCCAGGGTAGCACTGATCGCCACTTTGGGGTCGGGAAGGAATTTTCCTCCAGGGCTGATTGGCTGGGAGACCCTGGAGGTTTTTCGCCTTCCTCTGGGCATCCAGCACGCGTCACATCTTAAGCCTCTTGGGATACCTTAAATAAATGTTACACATATTAAAATGAGTTGAAACTTGAAATTAAGGAAAGAAAATATGATCCTATTGGAAAACCAATAAAAGCCACAAATTTGGAAACAGAGATTGCCTCTTTCTTGCTTTTTTAAAAATTATTTCAATAAGTGTTTGGTTGATACAAAACAAACCCTGGGAAAGGTCAGCAGATCAACGAAAGCATCGTTTCTACCCTTTCCCACCTGCAGAATTTGGAGGACCGGCAAGGTGTGGAGTTTGTACCCATTAAGTCATCCATCTAGAGAGGGAGGAGCAGGGCTTGGAAAAGTTACTTTCCCAAAGGGCAGCTCCCAAAATCCATGGCAGCCATACTGGCTGACGTGATGTGAACGTTTTAGCCCAGAAGAGAACACCTATTCTGCTAAGGGCTTACAAAACATTCTGGGGCAGCATTTTCCCAGCTCAGGCGCCGGAGGGCAGGATGATGGACTCAAACACTACCAACCATCTATGCCCGCTCCTTTTCATGGACTTGGGGGCATGAAGGGGTATATGAAGGGGCCAAACGGCTCCAGAGAGACCGAAGATGCCGACAGTCCCAGGGCGCTCCCCAGAAGAAGGGGATGGGGAACCACACCTGAGTCTTCTCTACCTGGAAACCCCTGAAAAAGGTCAAACCTAAGTCAGAACTGATTTGAGGGCACACAACTATTTATTATAGATTTCCCAAACCTCAGGCTTGCCTCTGGAACAGAAGTCAGCGTGGCTGAGATACAGACGTTTAGCGGAACCTCCTCCCTCTCATCCATTACCTTCCTAGTGACAAGAGATTAGCATTAGTGTTAGCTTTAAACTACAAAGAATTAGTATTAGTATCACCCAGGTATTTATTTCAGGGATCTGGTGCCTTTTCCCCAGACCTGGGACCTCAGGTAACTTAGAAGAGAGTTCAGAACAACAGTCAATTACAAAGGTATACAATCATAAACATTAAAAACAATGTTTGTGGTGCTATTAAGACCCCAGGGATTGTTTGTCCTTAAAAGAAGAGAAATCCAGTCCTTGGGCGAAGTTTTATGGTTTGAGGCCGGCCAATGGCCACCAGGAACATGAAGTCATTGCCTGCCGGTGGATGGAGTGTCCCGTTAGCTTTTTCATCCAGATGCTTCAGAATGTCTCCTTCGGACACCACCAGTCCGTCGCCCACACCTTTCTCTGACCTCCCCAACTGGTGGCTATGGGTGGTCTTTCTTCCCCCGGCCACCGCTTTGAACAATGTGGGTCAATCAGTTTCAAGCAAAAGGCAGCCTCCAGACAGTTTTCTTTTGGTTTTGCTCCACTTGCTTTTTTGCCTCCTGTTCCCAGGATCTTTCCTCAGCCAGGATCCTTTCCAATATGTAAGCATACTGAATGTCCTTTGCAGGAGCTGGTTCTGCAACTGGACAGGGTGCCCGTCGGGCGCCTTGCTTACAGCTTTCAAACTTCTCTAATGAAAATGCTGGGACTCCCTTCCTGTTCACTCAGCAATTTCTCCTTTTAATTTCGGAAGGGGCAGCCAGGTGGGTCTGTGCGGGCCTCTCAGGCAAGATCCAAAGGAACTAGAACAACACAAGAGAAAACCGTGGTGGCACCTTAAAGACTTAACGGTTATATTTTGATGTGAGCTTTCACGGACAAAGTCCACTTCGTCAGACATGTCAAAAACAGACCTGAAATGTTGAATGAAATGTGTGTCACCCATTTCCAGATGTCTGACAAAGTGGATGTGCCTGGTGATGATTATTGTCTCTCCTCCTCCATGGGACTTTTCTACTGGACACTCCAGAAACATCAAGGCTTTCGATTGTGTTCCCCAGAAATACTTCTTTCTGGAGAGATGGTTGCCTTGAAGTGGTTTTGCAGGGACAGGATCCCACCCAATGTTCCTCCTCAATCTCTGTGGGTTGACTTGGAGAAAAGACTGCTCTTGGACATTCTGGAGCATGGATGCGACCCGTCTGGGGAGATTAGCGGGGGGGACAAGCTAAGGGCGCTCTCTGGACAGCCTGCCATCCCTTTGCTTCTACAACGGTTTGCAAGGCCATCAGGAACGAATAAAGAACTTCGGTCACATGCTTTGTCCCCCAGGTAGCCTTGGCCAGGTTGCACTGTCCCTGAGCACTACCAGAAGGAAGAGCTGGTAGACCCCCTCCCAAGGCCTTTATACTTTCCTCAAACCAGTTATCAACTTGGTAGCACATCGGTATTATTATGAGATTTGGCCAGGATGAATTCTCAGCATTTCTGTTTTCAGCTGCCTATTTTCTGGGAAGATTCTGGAGGATTAAAAAAACTTCAATTTCTTAGTCTTTGGGGGGGGAGGGGGATCTTAGTGGCCCAATAAAAGAAAAATAAAAGGAGTTAGTTAAAGCATTACCAACTGTGCTTTTAAACTTTTTCTCATGGCTCATGTGGCTGAGTTGCTTTCTTAATCCTAGAATTGTAGAGTTGGAAGGGGCCCTCTAAGGCCATCTAGTCCAACTCCCTCCTCGATGCAGGAATCGAAACTAAAGCAATCTGACTGAGGGTGGGCCGGTTTTCCCTTGATGGCCTCCAGAGTTGGAGAAATCATCACCTCCCGAGGTCTTGGGTTCTGTTGATTAAACTTGCCCTCCAACACATTGATCAACCTTATTGTGGGATGGGTAATTAACATCAGAAGTGATTTGCACCCTTCCTACGAACCACTCGGCTAAAAAGACGCCCTGGTGTCTCTTTATGTATGTAGAGGTGGGCAGGTGTAGATTACTTACGTATTATAAGTTTTTAGTCTTCCAGGAGAGCTGGTGGGCTTTTCCCATTACTTTCCTTGGAAATGACTCTCAGAGCCATCAAGAAAATTTGGGGCAGGATTCTCCGCATTCAGCCGTGGTATATGTTTTCGGTTTCATAGCTCGGAGCTACAAATCCAGGTGAACCACAGTATACCTTTCCAGGAAGTGAACATTTGCTTTACTCCATGCACTGAGTCATGATTCCCAGCAAAGGTCTGAATCAGGGCATCCAGAGTGTGGTGGTGGAGGTAAGGCAGGAACCAGCATGCATGCATGCAGCTTGGAGAGCTGCCTGTAAAGCAAGTGGGAGGGAACTCACCTTGAGCAGGCGGCTAGCATGGCCAGGAAGGGGAGTCTTCAGGTTTACTCATGGAAGACAGGAACAAATCTCGAAAAGGGTGTGATTATCCTGGGCTGAAAACAACAGAATGAAATTCGCAAGGATAAGTGCAAAGTTCTACACCTAGGGGAAAAAAACACCTAAACACACAGTTACAAAATGGGAGATACTTGGTTCAGTAATACTACAAAGGAGAAGAAACTTGCAATTGTTGTAGATCAACGAGTTGAATATGAGCCAACAGTGTAATGTGGCTGCGAAAAAGGCAAATACAATATTAGGATGCATTAACAGAAGCATAGTCTCCAAATCCCGTGAGGCACTCATTCCCCACTCTTCAGCACTGGTTAGGCCTCATCTCGAGTCCTGTGTCCAGTTCTGGACCCCAGTTCTGGACACCGCATGTCAAGAAGGATGCTGACAAATGCCGCATGTTCAGAGGAGGGCAACGAGGAAGATCAGGGGGCTGGAAAACAAGCCCTAGGAGGAAAGACCGAAAGAAGTGTATGTGTTTGTGTGTGTGCACGAGTGCATGCATGCACACACACACACACACACACGAAGATCATTTGTAGATCCCTTTTCTCCCAGTGAAGGAACCGAAGGCAACTCACAACGTGAAAACAGGTACAGTAAAACTAAAAGCACAATAAAATCCTGATTAAAAAACGATTAAACAACTACAGTAGTTTAAATTCTTTGCTGGTTTAACTGCTTAAAACCATAGGTCATTGCAATCTATCAATGGCCACATCAAACATATGTAGTCATATCACAATTTCGCTTGTTAAAAGGAGGCATGACTTCCCTTCTTCTTTAGGGTTTTTGAGGCTTGGCAGGAATCCTCTTGGCTGCCAGGGCGAATTTCGCTACTTGGTGGGCAGTCCTGACATCCCTGCCCGCAAACCGAATACTGTACATAGTTGAGCGGGGGGGGGGGCTGTCACACAAAGTCCTAAGCCTGCCTGCAAGGAATTTGCTCCTGGGGGTGATCCTATAAACTGGACATCTCAACCAATAATGAGAAACGTCTTGAGCCTTAGATGCAGCCTCCCGTCTTCTTAACAGGCGATCTGGCTTGCTAAAACCCCATCAAGCTCTTTCAAAACTTTCAAAACTAGAAAAGTAAAGTTTGTTTTTGGGATGTTTTTTTTTTGAAGAAGCAAAAGATTCGGTATCTTAAAATCTCCGTCCCGGTCATTAAAAGTTGTTGTCACTTATTAAACATACTCAGATTTATAAATGATCCATCGTGACCTCCAGAATCAGGTAGGTATGTGTGTGTGATAAATTTTTTTTTCCGCTTTTGTTTTGCAAAAACGGCGTGGAATAAAACCAAAGCAAGGGCTGTCTAGGGCGAGGGGTATGCCCCATATATCCCACCCCCGGTTTGGCCGCGTGCCCGGGCCAGGGGCGCGGGCGCGCAGGGGGGGGGGCCTGATCCGTCCCGGGGGGCGCGCATCGCGGGCGAACAATGCGCTGGGTTTTCCCAGGCGGACTCTCCTGCCAAAGGAGGCGGGAATCGGGAGGGGAGAGGAAACGGGAGAAAGCGAAGCCAACACTTTGCCGGCCCCCTTCTTTCTTTCCCCGAAGGAGTTGAGCCGCCGCTGGGAAGGAAGGCTGGCCGCCGGCGCGGGTGGGGTGGGGGCAGCGGCGAGAGCCCGGGCGGGGACCCCCCCCTCCAGGTGCCATCCTCCCGGCTGGCAGGATCATGCTGGGCATCGGGGCCGTGGCGATCGCCTGGATCTGGCCCGTCCTGACGGTGGCAGGTGAGCGCTGGCGGAGAGAAAGCGAGCGAGAGAAAGGAGGCAGAGGCGCGCGGGGGCGGCGGCAGGTTGCGCCTTAGGAACCGCGTGGCGGGGAGTTCCGCTGGAAGCCAACCACTGGATCCCCAAGGACGCGCGACCCATGCATAGGATTGTGGCCTAGGGGGGAGATGGAGAACCCCCCCCCTTCCCCTTCGTATTTGATGGAATAGATGGGTGCTTTCTATAAACGTGCATTTATAATGACTCTAAGGGATACAAGAATTAAGGGGTGATGGTTTCTCTCCCCCCCCCCAGGACTAGAAAGACCAGCATTTGGCTGCCTATGGGTGCTTGACTCTATTCTCCGTTTCAGGAGAGAGTTTTAACTACAGAGTCGATGGCCATAAATGCTGGCCCACGAACTTTCCCCCCTTTGGGGAAACTTTTTTGAAATAACTTCTTGATCCTTACAGCCAGGTGTGAGTTTTGCAACTGAGCAGGTCAACCTAGAATGGCTGTCATTTTTATTTCCTGAATAAAGAGTTGAGCAAATGTCTCTGTCAGGGGTTTGAACTCCACCAGGCTTCCTCCAGCCCTACAATTCTGTGATTCTACCCCTTGCTTGGGGAGACATCTCCGCAGCTTTTAAGAGTTTAGGAGCGACAGCCTGTCTTTTGTGCCCTGGAGCAGCTTCTGTCTTCTGGCTGCCTTCACTGTATTTCTGTGGTATCTGGGATGTTTGTGTGGTTTTATTTATTTATTTATTTATTTATTTATTGTATTTATATCATTTCAACCACTCTAGGCGACTTACAACATAAGGATAACAAGTTCTAAAAAAAATTATAACAATTAATTAATTAAATGATTCTATAAGATGGGAAAAATAAAAATAAATCAAATAAAGAGGAAAAAAAGGAAAGAGGACAGGAATTAACTGGAAGGGAAGGCCTGCCTATACATCCATGTTTTTAGTTGGTTCTTAAAAGTACCCAGCGAGGGTGCAGCGTGAATTTTTAACATCCCCCCCCAACCCATTGCCAAGTGAGGATTTGAACCGAGGTCTCTTGAGTCAGAATCTGTCATTCTATTTGCAGCTGAAGTGTGGAACACGCCATCACCAAAGAGGATCATCTTTTGTTTATCTTCCTTTCTAGTCTAGTTCCTGTGCTTTCAAATGCAGCCT
This sequence comes from Pogona vitticeps, assembly GCF_051106095.1. Classification (NCBI taxonomy): domain Eukaryota; kingdom Metazoa; phylum Chordata; class Lepidosauria; order Squamata; family Agamidae; genus Pogona; species Pogona vitticeps. The sequence goes on from NC_135792.1 coordinate 25,508,235, forward strand.
GCCAGGCAGAACTCTAAGAGGTGAAGCTTCCTCACTGATCTCACTTAAGCCATTTAATGCTTCAATAGCACAGGATTTGGGCCAGGGAGGGGCAGGATGACCCTGCGGTTCACTGGAACCGGTGGCATGTCCGCGCGAAAGACGGAAACGTCTCTTCCTTGAAATTTAGCTCGAACGGATCTTTACCAAGGCCCGAAGATCCACAGGTCTTGTGTTTGCGAGCTGCCAGCCAAGAAGAGGGTGAGGTCTTTGGTGTTGACGTTCTCGAACCGTGTCATTGGGAAAAAAAACTTCCTTTATGGCTTTGAAAAGATTGTTGCAAGGCCTGAGAAGTGGAAGCTCTTTGTTTATAGGGCTGCCGTGAATCCCGAGCCACATGTAAAATATTTTCTCTTGCGTCTCCATATGGGCGCAAGAGAAACTAATGTGACAGGACCAGCTGTGCATTCATGTGTCTGTTCTATTCATTGATAAAAGGAAGGTTGGACCCTGGTAGGTACTAGAAAATCTGCGTGGCAAGGAGGCAAACCAATGTCACCTTTTTGAGCTGCTTTCATTTGCTTCCAGCCTTAGCTCCTGGGAGTTGCCATTTTCCACCCAGGATGGTGGAAAACGAACACGTAGGTAATTTCTCAAGCTCTGTTCAGGTTTCCCTCATTGCAGCATCATTTATCTTAGGTTGGAAAAAAGATTTCAGTGATACTCCTTGATTAGTGCAAATTAGTCCTGGAAAAATGTGATACACTGCAGTGAAGTCCAGAAGACTTCACCGCAGCGCAAAGCAAATTCATTTGCCACCTTCCGGAGATGAAATAGGCTCCTGCTGTGCTATTTACATACAATCTAATCCTCTAATTTAAGTGTGGTGTGGACTAGAATTCAGGAGGCCCGGGTTCAAATCCACACTCAGCCATGGAAATTCACTAGGGGTATGGAATTGGTAAAAATAATAATTATGCGCTATCGTCAATCCTGAATTACGGTCACACTTCCCAGGGGTTTCGAGAGAGAGAGAGAGAGAATGAGAGAGAGAGTACTCAAAATTGGTGTTCAGCCCCATTTTTCAGGGGCTGCTCTGGGGCCGCCCAGCTTACCCAAGACCACCCAGGCTGGCTCTTCTCTCAGTTGTCACAGTGGGGGGGATTTGAACTCCCAGCCCGATGCCGAAACCACTGAGCTCTCCAGCCAGTTCATAAAACCAGGTGCATAAATATCTCATTTACCTTGAAAGCCCTCTTAGAATGGTTCTACGTTGGTTCCGAATTTAACAGCACATAGCAATGTTTTAATCATGGTGTCATGTATATTGTCTGTTCTGCCCCACAGCCAATGGGGAAAAAAGTCTAGGTTTATAAGATGTGGAAAAGATAATGTGCAGGAAAGGGTGTGGATTGACATTCTTACCTGGCTTGCAAAGAGTACTGGGAAAGATACACAGACGGCTTTGATAATGCCGAAGCAACATAAATGTACACATATACACCCAGCATTATCTTTATGACTTTTGCCCGGTCAACCTAGATATAGCGTGAAGCTGTATTTATTGATTCCACAATCCCATTCCCATACAAAACACGTGAGGAGGCCTTGTGATTTTTACAGGCACGTAGGTGAGAGGAACCAAACATTCCCCTCGCCTTTCCTGGCTTAGCTTTTTTACTCTTCCTTGTGTCTTGTCCTTTTCTGCTCGGCTCATGGCAGGTTGTAGAGCTCATTGGCGGTGGGGTCGGGGCAGAAGGAATAAAAATGCTGGGATGCCCAGAGGTGTGTGTGTGTGAAGGCCAAGTTTAGCTTGCAAACCTTCTGGCGTCAGATTCTGGATCTCATCCCAGGAAATGGTGTAGTGGCGCTGAGGCTCACAGGGTCAAAAGCCAGCAAAATTTCTGAGACATAGGAAAAGGGCATCATACATCGTTCTCTCCTTCAGCCTTCTTTGTTCCCTCTGAGTTTAGTTGCAGTTCTTCCAAGAGCTAGAGAAGAAGCAAATCTGGGTGTGTGTGTGTGTGTGTGTGTGAACCATATACTGTACTGTGAACCATATACTGTACTGGTCTCCCCCCTCCTTATCCCAAAGAGTTTTAGCATCCTCTGGTCTGTCTCAGACCAAGCTCTCTCTGTTTACAGCATTTGCCTTTCCTGGCTTTCTTGAATATTTGGGTTCATGGCGATTAAGTGTTTCCCCTTCTGGTGATGACCATTTCAAAGCACAAAGAGCATCTGAACTGCAAGACTATTACATAAATAATGGACCTATCTCTGGCTCTGGATGCTCTTGAATAGGACTGCCCCAAAACAAGAGAAACACCAGCACTAAAAGCCAAACAATGTAAACAAAACCCCTGTTAACTTACTAAACACATTATCCAGGAGAAAGACAATAGCCAGGGTATTGTGTTTAGCAAGTTAATATGGGTTTTGTTTATATTGTTAGGCTTTTTAGGATGCATGTAAAGCATGTATGAGAAAGAAGATTATGGCATACGCTTCTCATAAGAAAAAGCTTAAAATGCAGCAATAGGTGGATTTAGAAACAAAAACCAGTTAATGCTTTAGGAAGTCAATTTGCACCTCACATTCCCCAGAACTTTACCATGCATTGCCTACATCGCCATAAATCTGCCCATGTGGTAGTGAATGGCTTTCTTCATCTGTTTAGCATCTGGGTTGGCTTGAGTTATGATTTCTCGTCCATTACAATTTGACCTGCAACTTTATGTTGCAATTCTGAGCTGAAAATTGGAAGGCAAACTTTTTGACAGTTTTTTTTTTAAATGCAATGGACTGATTCTAAGATCCACACATCAGCTCTTCTCTTCCGAATGCAGTAGACGATGCCTCTTCTCTTCCCGTTTGCACTCATGTCAGGGAGATGTCTCGCTTACGTTCCTTGGTGCTACAAGACCCTTTGTACAAATAACAATAAATAAATCAGTGCTATCGAGGCTGGATAGCAAAGGGACCATCCTTGAGTGGAGTTGTGTGGTTAGTGAAAGTCCCAACCTTGTCAAGTTACCTGCTTTGAATGTCTGAGAAGCCAGATTCCACAAGGGTGCGGCGTTCATCCCAGTGGCTATTTATGACACCACGGCTTCTGTTCTCTCTTGTGAAATGACCCAAGATAGGGAAAGTTCCACTTTTATCTCTCCAAATCCAGGTGTGTGTAGGGGGGAGGCAGATCTCGCTGACGCCTGTCAACTCTTGTGCAAGCTCCCAAGAGTCCAAGAGGGGTATTTCTCAAGGAGCGAAATGTGTGTGAGGTCCTTGGAAAGTATCTTCAGGAGCATAGTGTCACAGATTAAGGGATAAGTGTACAGGTTGGGTCTGTGATCGGCCAGGCAGCTGCTCTTGTTTCAAACAATCCCTCCTGGCCCTTCAGACTCTGCCCAGTTGGGAATGCGTGCAGTGCTGTATGTAATCTCTTATCTTTACATTCCTTGGGACTTTGTGGATTAGGGCCAGGCATAAGCCTCCGAAGAGGCAGGGTGAAGCCGAGCCGCCTCAGGGAGCAGATCTGAGCTGCCTCAAAAAGATAGCAATGTGTTCCTCATTGACTGGGATTTGAATGCACTTTTTACTGCTGGGGATGGGGTGATGCATTGGAGGAGGCTCTTGAGAGTCCCCTGGACTGCAAGGAGAACAAACCTATCAATTCTGAAGGAAATCAAGCCTGAGTGCTCACTGGAAGGACAGATCCTGAAGCTGAGGCTCCAGTACTTTGGCCATCTCATGAGAAGAGAAGACTCCCTGGAAATGACACTGATGTTGGGAAAGAGTGAAGGCAAGAGGAGAAGGGAATGACAGAGGATGAGATTGATGGACAGGGTCACCGAAGCGACCAACATGAATTTGACCGAACTGCAGGAGGCAGTGGAAGATAGGAGGGCCTGGCGTGCTCTGGTCCATGGGGTCACGAAGAATCGGACATGACTTAACGACTAAACAACAGCAACAATTTATTATTTATTTTTCCCTCTTGCCCAAACAAAACAGGATCACTTTGGGTGGTTTGTGCTTTGATCTGGAAGAACTCGGATATATATTTTTAAAAAAACCACTAATGTGTTAAAATTATCATTTAAAGGACAAAGGGCTAAAAAAGAGTCTTTATTATGACATTTCTGAGAAATAGTTTCCCTTCTAGTTATTTTGCAAAACAAAAAAGTCTGAATCTTGTGTCAAAGTTCTCACCCAGTTCTCATTGCCTCGACACCCAGCACACACCCACACAAGCCATCCTTTTTATTCCTTTCATATCATCGCAGCCCTGCCTTCCTCCTCGCTTTTCTACGGATCTTCCCTAAAATCTGGAGATCGTTAGGTCTGCCACTGTCCAATAAAAATCAGTTGATCGATCAAATCTGGAGGAGGGAATCTGTGCAAAAAGCTGGTTCTTCAGAAGCGTTGAACCCCAAGGGGCTGTAGAAAGAAAGCTCCTCACTTCTAGTAATGAGGAGGCACCAGGCAGCTATTCTCACTTTCCCCTCTAAACTGATTTTCTCTGTAAGAAAAAAATCACAGAAGACATCATGGAAGAACAAAGGAGGACTACTGTATGAGCAGAGGAGATGGTTGTGTGAAGCCATTAAATTCAGTATAGGAGGCAGAGTGTGATACATGTTTAATCGGACGACATTCTGTGCTCACCCCTGTAAGGGATAAGTTGCAAGTAACGAATTATCTGTACCTACTTCTAAACTCTGGGAGGGGTGTTATTTGTTTGTTTTATCTGTGGGCCACCTTTCTCTCAATGATGGGGACGTATTTGTTCCATATTTGCAGGCGAAGGCAGATGTTAGAAAGGATGGGCACCCTCTTTTCAGGAAGCCTGATGTGCTGGAAGCTGAAGCTTCTGGGGGAGGGGGAGATTCAGGAGAAATGGCATTGAATTCCTGGAGGTCAAAGTGCCTGCTCAAGGGTGCGCCCCAGGTGCGTGGGCAAGAGGGAAAGAGAAAGCGAAGGGACAGCAAATCACACTGTCAAATGGCAGTGGTTCATTGGTTCTTGTTTTCTGCTCATTTCAGTTACTGAAAACTGGCAGGAGTGTGATCAAATTCACATTCATGCGCTGGAATGTCAAATGATGGCATTGCTGTCTCATGAAAAAGCCCATGCCCATAGCCGAAACATTTCGTTTCTTGTGTTTTGTTTTTTTAATTATAAAAATCTGATTTCCTTTTCTAGAACGCACGAATTCAAGAATATGTACTCAGGCGCCAACCTGGCACACAAACTCATTCCTTTATGGGAAGTCTTCGGATGTGTAATTCGCAGCTCTCTTAATCCGAAAGCATCTCGCCTTGGTTGCATGTGTGAATGCAGCCTTGGTTTTGCAGGCTCGGCTCAGGCCTAAGCGTCCCTGCGCCTCCCACGTCCCTGGCTAGCGGCTGCTGCATCTCTCTGCTGCCATCTGCGTTGGCCGAGTTAACTGAGAGCAGCTGTTTGCTTGAAAAAACAGGGCGATTGCTCATCCTAAAGCCACACGGAATGAGAAAACAGGCAAGCTTGCACAACCGCAGCCGAAACTGGCAAAAAATGTCACTCTTTCACATGACTCCCTCCCTCAAGTCAAAACTCAGAAGCCCCTTTGAAGGCGAGGGTAGCCGCCCGCCCGAGGGTTGCGCAACCAGGAAATTGTTCTGAATAAAAAAACAATGTTATGGAAAAGTCCTACAAAATCTTTCCTGTTTAAAATGGGGCAGATGAGCGGGTGAGTGATCAGAATTCCTGCCAACCTCCCGTTTTCTAATTCTGGTTTGCAAACAAAACGAGGTTTGCGTGAAACAGAGTTTGTCTAGTGAAGAGGTCACAGCAAGCCGTGTTTGGACCAAGTGAGGGAGAGAATTGAAGTATGGGAGGAAAAGAAAAGGCCGTGAGACCTAAAGGCATAAGAATTCCCTGAGTACTGGCCATGTTTGCTGGGGATAATGGGAATTATAATCCCAACTGAACATCCCCCCCAGGAAGCCCGATCCAGAATATATAAACCCACAGGGGGCAGGCTGTGCATCTCCTTATTATTCTCGACCCAGTAAATCCAGATATTATAAAAAGCCTGTGTGCTTCTTGTAACTTCCTTCCACAGGAAATTAGACTTGGAAAGTATTTTACTCCTGGGGTTTCTCACCAGTGAAACAGAAAGAGAGGCTCTCTAACTATTCATTTAATGGATTCCTGATCTTACCAATGCCAATTACCGCCCTGGCTGGAGCCAGACTTACAAAAACTTCAGAGACGTGCCTGCTAAACAGAACGCTAAGGAAATTTTGAAAAATCCCAGCTCTGTGCTGGGACTGTTCCTTGATAGTGGGTGCTTTCACCTCCCCCCCCCTGAATGTCCTATGAGCCTGAAAATGTTCTAAGAAGCACCAGTTTCTAGACAAAACCCACACAATCCTAAAATCTTCGAATTATAGAATAACGAAGTTGGAATGGGTCCTCTAAGGCCATCGAGTCCAACCCTTTGCTCAAGGCAGGAATCCAAATCAAAAGATATCTGACAGGTGGTTGTCCAAGTTTCTCTTGAATGCTGCCAGTGCTGGAGCGCTCACCACTTCTTGAGGGAATGGGTTCCATTGTCGTACTTCTCTAACAGTTGGGAAGTTTTTCCTCATATTCAGCCAAAATCTGGCTTCCTGTCACTTGAGCCCATTGTTGCATGTCCTGCACTCTGGGATGATCGAGAACAGATCCTGCCTCCTCCGCTGTAAGACAGCCTTTCAAGTCTTTGAGAAGTGCTCTCCTCTCTCCCCTCTGTCTTCTTTTCTCCAGGCTATACCATGCCCAGTTCTTTCAGTCTTTTCTCCTCCTAGGGCTTGGTTTCCAGCCCCTTGATTCTCCTCGTTGCCCTCCTCTGAACATGCGCTATTTGTCAGCATCCTTCTTGAAGTGCGGTGTCCAGAACTGGACACAGGACTTAAGAGGAGGCCTCACAAGTGCCTCGTGGTATTTGGAGACTCTGCTTCTATGAATGCGCTGGCTTTATAGCTATTTCTAGCTTTTTAGAGTTACAAGAGTTTCGATCTGTTAAAGATTAACTCAGCAGCTGAAGAGAACAGTTGAGTTACTGATTAAAGGCATATACACTAGATTATGGAAACATCTCTATGGCCAGGAGTTGCTTTTTTAAACCCTACTATTTCATCAACTGAACAGCTAGTTTATCTCAGTTAGCAACAACAACAACAACAACAACAACAACAACAACAACAACAACAACAACAACAACAACAACAATAGTGTGCTGTCAAGTCAATTCTGAATTATGACGACCCTTTTCAGGGTTTTCTAGGTGGAGAAAACCCCGAAATACTCAAATGTGGTTTCTCCTTCTCTTCTTCTGGGGTGCCCTGGGACTGTGCAGTTTGCCCAAGGACACCCAGGCTGGCTCTTTTCCTCCGCACAGGAAGGTGTACTATGCAGCTTCATTTCTTGACTGTGTGAGAATGTGGGCAGTCGAAAACCAACTGAAATGTATTTTACAAGGGGGGGGGAAATGGCTTGTGATATGGAGGGTTGCCGTCTCTGCAGTTTATAGAGGACAAAAGGAAAACTATGTGAGTAAATAGGCTGCGTAATGGCTTCTAGTGTCTTTGGAGTCTTTAATGGATTCATCAAGCTCTATTTACAAAAATGGATCATTTATTAATTTTTAATTCCTGGGTTTTAATTTTAGAATTGCATATTAGGAGGTGTTTTTTTTAATGTTCCTTGGTGCTAACCATGTGTTTATGGTTTTGGAATGGGACTGAAGATTTCGTCAATAAATCTGTTGGTTTGGATGGCTTTATGAACTCCCTTTCTACTATTTTCTTGCCTTAGCACAGCCTCAAGCGACAAAGACCTGCCTCATGGAATGCACCCCCAGTTCATTCGTAAGCCGACAAATTCCTCAAGAGCTCCTGAAAAGCTATGAGAACAACGTATGTGGAGGGAAGATCTCTGTTATGTAAGTTATTTTTTAAAACCATCCCTCCTCTGTATGTAAGTTGCTGTTCCTGCCATCTCAGAAGTCATGCTTGTAAATGCTGTTGTGAAAGGATGTGTGCTTTGCATCCCGCTTGTATGATGCAATCTTGCTAGTAGCTGTGTCACTGTGTTGTAGCAAAAGGTTGGAGGTTCGATTCCCCGCTGGGCCTCCTTGACAGGGGTGGGACTCAATGGTTCATAAGGTCCCTGCTAAGATGGTGATGATGGTGGTGGTGATTGTGGCACAGTCCTTTTAAGACTGGTAGATAGCTCAGTGGTTTAGGTCTCTGGCTGTGGAGCCAGAGGTTTGGAGGTTCAAATCCCCACGGTGCCTCCTGTAAGGAGAGCCAGCCTGGGTGGCCTTGGGCCAGCCGCACAATCCCAGGATGACCTCCAGAAGAAGGGAATGGCAAACCACGTCTGAGTGTTCTGTGCCTAGGAAACACTGAAAAGTGTTGCCCTAAGTCACAATTGAATTGACAGGGCACAAAGAAGCAAGATTTCTTTTCTCAAGAGGTATTAGCAGAGGGGTGTTTTTCTTCTAGCTGATTCTCAGGATTTTTAAGCTTGATGTTTTCGTTCTTTATTGGGAAAGCTCATGTTGGTTGTGCCGTTTGATGTTATTGAGACCATCATTACTTTCGTACATTTTGTTAGCTTCAGGGGGGGAAAGTGGAATCTCTTAACTGCAATTCTCTTCGATCTCCCTGCAGCCTCATAACGCGCAAGAACAGAAGTTTCTGTGCCGATCCAAGTGCTGACTGGGTGAAGAAGGCTATGAGGAAGCTGGACAGCAACAAGACAATGCCAAAAGCCACACCTGTTTCCGAGAAACGGCAGGGTGCTGCCATCACCACACCTACCGAGGCTGCGGGCCGACCTCTTCCCACGGGCACAGCAGCTTCTGTGGGGCACTCCAGCTCAGCCGGGCCAACGACCCCAAATCCATCTACGCAACCCGCCTCTGGACGGGTTGACACTGGCGCTACCGTTCAGCCGGAGGCCACAGCAAATGGGGACGCAGATCGTCCTGTCCCTTCGAGGCCAGGGGGATTTCGGGAGGACAAAACTCCTCCTCAAGTGACCTCGCAAGCAGCTCATGCAACAAGTAAAGTCCATGGCAGATTTGGTTCTGAGCTGCCCACGGGGGCGCCACGTGACACGGACCCTATGGAGGAAGAGGTGACGCCTTCCGTGACCTCGTTGTGGCACCCCATTGTCTCCACGACAGAGAATGCCGTTCCAACTGACTCTGGAGTAGACCCCAGATCCCAGACCACACCTGATCTCCCCACTGTGGCCCAGAGGAAGGATTTCACTGTTCAGCTCGGCACCCGCCCGGATGATGATGGAAAGAGGAGCACCACCGTGAGTGGGAAAGACAGCAACGATGCATTGCGAGACCCGACTGTTGTCGATACAACCAGAGAAGAGGAAAGTGGAAAGGCCCCGTTCTCCTCTTCCGGCATCCTGGCCCAGTACCAAACGCACCTCATCTCCTTGGTGGGGGGCACTGTTCTCCTCTTCCTCTTTGCTGGCATCGCCCGGGTGTATTTTAGGACCCACATCTGTGCCAGATCATCCCCCAGGCAAATGGCCCAAGGCTTAGTGTACAGTCCAGTGGACTCTTACGCAGACAACTACTCCATGCAGAATCTTTGACTCCTTTGTGCCTTTGACTCCGATTTTGCTACCTGTGGTGGTGGTGGGGTCACTAGGCTTAGACTGGAAGACAGATGGTGGCCCACACCTCCCTCTTCGCTCCACCATCAGAAAGTGCCTTAGGCAGGTGGTACAACGGTGGTCATGTGGCATACAATGAGATGCCTGACTGTGCCGTGTTATCGGCTAAGGCCGTGGTCTTCAGAGTGGGAGGCAGGCCTCCGTAAACTCTCCCAGGGGGATATAGAAGAACTCAACTCAGTCTTGAATTGTCCAAGTTGTGCCATTTTGTGTGTGTGTGTGTGTGTGTGTGTGTGTGTTAGAGAGAGAGAGAGAGAGAGAGAGAGAGAGAGAGAGATGGACAATAAAAAGGGTGGTTGTAAACAGAAACAGATCAGTCCAAAAGTAAGTGTTGGGTCACAACACTCCGGGTGTGATCAACCAAGAAAATAGACCATATTTTGGACCACTTGTTGAATGGTTTGGTGGAATCTGTTACCAAGCAATCAATCACACCACACACAGAGAACTGCCCTCCGGCGTGATCTTCTGGTTTAATTGGACGCGTGTGTTTCGTGCCACTGGATGGTACCCTGGGGACTAACAGAAAAGGTGGCAGCTGTAAAGCTGGCCCAAGGTATTTTCCCACCTGAGGCAAAGGGACAACAGGTCCCATGGTCCAGCGCCACCCCATCCATCTATAGAAGCAAGCTGGAGGGAAGGTTCAATGACCTGTCCAGACCTGTGACACAAAAGCATCTTCCATGACTCTGTGAAGCGGAAACCTCATTCTCTTACCTTTCATGGCATGAGGGGCCAATTCCTTGCCATCCGTCAGATTCCTGCTCTGTCTTGCTATTCTAGCAAGGTTTGTATGACAGGAAGCAGCTTGCATCGTGAAATAACAGGATGGTGGGAGATGCCAATGTGTGAGGCAGATGTTTTTGACAAGGATTTATTTGCCTGTGTCAATTAGTACGTCTGAGCCAGGAGGTGAAAGCTCTGTCTTACACTGAAATTTGCACCCAAAAAGGGTGAGGAAAAAAAAACACCCTTTATTTTCTAAGCTCTGAATGCACTTTTATATCTGCACCTTATACATGTGTCTGGTTTAAATGTGGCTTGCTCGGTGTTTTTAAACATTATGTTTTTATTTTTTCAATAAATAAAGAATCCTGATTCAAGCAATGTGTGGTTCTTTGTAAATGCCAGCCAGAATTTTTAAGAAGACTAGTGAACCAGCAGGGCACACAATGTAGAATGAGACCTCAGAATTGCAGATTCGTTTTATTTTATTAAACTGCATACATTGTCTGTAGAGCTTACAAACATTTCATATGTTTAAACTTGATCATGAAATAGGACAGTTATGGAGAGTCAGTTTTCTTGAAAGTTAAAGGATTACAGGGCAAAGACCACACACACACACACACACACATTTTTTTTGCTTGAAATGTAGGAGAAACAACACCTTTGTAAGAAGGTACGATGGCTACACATCTCCTCTCTTTGAGAAGATTGATCTTATTAATCTCTTGGTTGGATAGAATGAGAGAAAATTATGTCCCCCTTGGGGCTACAGGGGTGTCACCACTTCCCAAGAAGACGGGGGAAGGACTGGGCTCCTAAAGATGAGCTGGCCAGAAAGTCGTCTTTCTATTGAAAGGGATTTGATCAGAAATTCAAAACTCTGCAACAGAACGGTGGGGAGCATAAATGTCATAAACCAACACGAATCCTTCCAAACCAGCTGCAGAAATGGTTTCAAAGGATCCCTTAATACACCAGGAAACATCATGCAGTGGAGGGAATTTCCAAAGCTATTGTATGGGCGTTCCCGTGGATTATAATTAAAATATCACAATGAGTAACAAACAACATCCATGCCATGTTTTAGCTTTTCCCCCCCCCACCAGAGGGTCTTATCTTTAGATGGTAAAACAAGCCGCTGTAACAAGTGGATCACTCTGGGAGGTCTTCCATTTTTAAGCATACAGGTGCCCTTCCTTGATGCTTCTCAGCATAACCAAAGGAAGCACATTTCAGAAAATTACAATTCAATGCATCCCATGTCACTGAGGCTCTCCTACTTTGGGCACATCCTGGAAGGCAAAGGATTCTCTGGAAAAGGCCATCATGCTGGGAAAGATGGAAAGCAGCAGGAGAAGAGGAAGACTCCATACGAGATGAAGTGACTCCCTAAAGGAAACCACAGGCTTCAGTTTTCAGGAGCTGAGCAGGGCAACCGAGAACCGGATATTTGGAAGATGGCTCATTCATGGGGTCGCCGGTAAATCGGAGGCACCTAACGGCAAGACAACCAGGCCTGGATTCTTCCAGGATTTGAAATCACTTGCCTTAAATAGCATCAGAGAACAGTAGCTTTGGAATCTAAACAGGAAATCTGGCTGGCTCAAAACAGAACTTACACAATGCCCCGCAGGAAACAAGGAAGAGCACGGGGCGGAGGGAGGGCGTTTGGCCAGGTGTTGCCAACTAGCAGTAGGACCGAGGGTGTTGTCACACGGGGAAGCAGACCACATGTGGACTGTCTGTGGCGCTGTTCAGTGCGATCCGTTTCCCAGCAAATCACACAACACGACACGCAATGTGGGGGGGGGAATGCTCTACAGCTGGACCCCAGTCTGCCCCAAAAATGGACCATTGGGTTTCTGTTTTGGGGGCTGGACTGGGAGGGATTGTCCAGCAGACGGGAAGGTTGCTTTAAGGGAGATCATGAAAGTGGCCCACGCAGGTGTGATCACGTACAGAACGAGGACAGGGCTTGGGAGACATCGGATTGGACCCGGTCTGCCCAGTCCATTTCTCCAGAAGACCCCCTCTAGGCCAGCAGCGGGACGAGCAGATGTAACTACTGTAGAAGGGAAGCCACATCTGCTCATAGATATGAGGGTCTTGCTGTAGAAAGGTTTTGCACCCATCTTTTTAAAAAAGTGACCTCCGGGCACCACACGGATCTGGGTCTCAACACACTCACTGGGGGGACGGCTGAGTTTTCAAGTCAAGACGTCCTCAGTGGAAAGGACACACATCTTGACCTATTTCCTTCCTTCCTTCTTCTAAAGATTTCTCCCTGATGGGTTATATAATCTTAGAACGGTAGAGCTGGAAAGGGACCCCGTAGGTCATCCAGTCCAGCCCCTGTCAAGAAGGCACAGCCGGGAATTGAACTCCCAGCCTCGGGCTCTGCAAATAGATGTCTAAACCACTGTACAATCCTATAAGTTTTTCTTTTTTTCTTTTTTTCTTTCTTTTCATGAAAGTATTTTTTTTTTTGCACAAAAGCACACTTTTATGAATATCTCCTGGCTTGACAGGAGGATGGATACCAGTGGCGTCTTCTTCATCATCAGCGATGAGAAAATTGGAAACTATTCCTTACCATCTTTGTTCTGCAGCAGCACCCTGACTGTGGAACTCGTTTGCCAATGAATTCGACTTGTCTCCATCCCCAAAGAGCTTCCGACAGCCAGCCCAGATTATCGTATTACCCTAGATGTCATTTGAGTTTTAAAACTGGTTTTAAAAGGATGCTTTAACATTTAATTTTCTTTTTAAAAAGTTTTGAAGTATGTTTTGCAGATACATTTTCTTGGAAGCTCTGCTGGAGAAGGAAAAGAGCCTCTCTTGCAAGGCGTACATTGCCACCTGCCGTTCAGTGTGGAAAATGACTCGAAAAATGACATGAAAGCCGCCCTCCAGGCCCTGGTTTCACCTCGTCCAGTGACCCCTGACCAAAAAGAGACATTAGAGACCGTGATTAGAGCTGAAAGCCACTTCACCTGCAAGAAAATCACCCGTGGATGCTTCGGCAAATTTAAAAGGGCAGGTGATTGTTGTGACAGGACACAGAAATGCACACGGCTACCAGGAGAGGCCAGAAATGCAAACTGGTGAGGAACAGGTCTTTTGTAAATGAAATGGCTCTTAATGACCCATTCAAAACCAAACCACCCTCAAATACTTTGTATGACAACAGGGACAGCTTGTAATGACACACCACTCCGAGGAAGATCCCTGGGTCTCCCAGCTGCAGCAACGGTTGCAGCTAAGCTCAGGCAAAACCGGGCATTTGGGGTTCAGCAGGCGATGTCCTTACCCAGGAAGTCCCAGGCCTTTGGGGACCCTGCAAGTCAGGGTTTCACGATCTCTCTGGAAAGAACGCTTGCACCAAGGAGTGCCACCCGTCTTCCGCCCATGGTCTCTTGGCTTCGCTTTGGCTGCAGTCTTCCCTGAAAACATGCCAACCTCATCTGCTGCCTCTTGGCACAGAGCAGTGGTCCTCCGTGAATCCACCCTGGCAGCGTCCTGCCGCTGCCCCCCCTTTACACGACGGGCCCCCACAGGCAGCATCCGCACGGCATGGGGGTGGACTGCCCAAGATCCTTGCAGGAAGAAAGCATTTGCAAACTGAATTGGGGTGCCCATGATTGTTTTTCATTCTTCCCTGGCACTTCTTGAACCTCCAAACCCAGCATCACCTTTCTGGCTTTGCTTCCAGCTGGAATGTGGCGAGCACACCATCGTGCTGCGCCGTCCAGCCTGGGCCAACATGGAGCAACCCTGATGAGATATTTAAGGAGTGGTTTCACCAGTTCCGCTCTGCCAGCAAGGGTCCATGCTTGAGCGGGGATTCGAACCCAGGCCTCCTGAGGCTTACTCTGTCACTTGGTTTGCCACACCACATTGGGTATCCAGGAAAGCATGCTCCATGCCGTAAAATGTCACCTGTCGCCAGGGGGAAATGTTTGGTTTCTTTTGCATGGGTCACCTGTTGTTGTTATACAGATGGCTTGGTTTCTTCCCCGTCATAATTAAACTTCTCATTTCGGGCCGACTCCCCAAATTAAGACAGGCAGGATCTGTGGAGAGAAGGGACGTAGCCAGAGAGGTGGCTGGCGCAAAGTGAGGCATGGAAGACCGGGAGGGGAGTGAAGTGCAGGCTGAAGGAGCAGGAACCCCACGTCCCCACCTGCGGAAGATGCTACACTCAGCCTAACGGTAGAGCCGGCCCTCCTCTTAGCAATTGGACATCATGAGAAAAGGGGCTTTTAATCACCGCTTTTAATCATCACTCTTATGGTCTAGCTAGCAGACAGAAAAAAATGCACCACCAGCTGGCTCTGTGTTCAATGAATGAATGCCGTACTTTTTTTTTAAATCAATGAAATTTTAAATTATTTTAAAGGATACAAAATTTGAAGAAATGGTATTACAGAAAGAAAATGGGAGTAGAAGAGTGAAAGACCTTTGGCGGGGTAGACGTCCAATAAAATAAATAAAGAAATAAATAAAATGAAAGGACAGACAAGTAAAATTTATAAAATTTTAGTAGAAATAGAGGATCAACAAGAGGTATTTAAAATATTTGGACATTTGGAGAATTAAAGGAAGCTGATTTCAAAGCAGAAAGAGGTACTGAGAAGTGAAAGGATATATGGAACAAAAGAATTTTAAAATGTAGGTTTGTAAGTGTATAGTTTTTTACAAATTGATTTAGAGACGGTACTCAGCACCAGTGAAACTGAATTGTATGGACAAAAATATTCCAAGATATGTCGGAGATGTGAGCAGGAAGGAGGAACCTACTTCCATATGTGGTAGGAATGTGAATATATAAGGAAGTTTGGGAAGTCGGTTTTTAAAGAGATAAGTGTAATATTAAAGCTAAATATAGCAATCTGTCCTAAAATAGCACTTTTAGCAATATTTGAAAGCAAACCATGGAACTGGCTGACGAAAGCATTGATTACAAATTTAGTAACATCAGCTAAATTAATAATAGCAAAGAATTGGAAAGTTAACTGTGACCTCCAGTTACAGGAATAGTACAAAGAAGTGTGAAATATAGCTATTAATGATAAATTGAGATGTAAACTCAAAGTGAGAAGAAGATTGTCAAATAAGAATATATTTAGAGATATATGGGGTGAATTTATTGATTCTGTGCTAGTTAAAAGGGAAGGGTTGTGTACCTTCACAAGAATAGATATTTTTTGGGAGGGAGCTCCATAAAAGTAAAGAAATAGGATTCCTCTATTAGACAGTTTCTGTGGTCATGTGGCCAGTGCGACTAGACGCGGAACACCGTGACCTTCCCACCGAGGTGGTACCTATTTATCGACTCACCTTTTTACATGCTTTCGAACGGCTAGGTTGGCAGGAGCTGGGACAAGCGATGGGAGCTCCCTCCGTCGCATGGATTCGATCTTAGGACGGCTGGTCTTCCGACCTTGCAGCACAGAGGCTTCTGCGGTTTAACCCGCAGCGCCACCAGGTCCCTAAAAAACAGCTGTGTAGGGGATAGGAAATGGACCTTCCCCCACCCTCCAATCGCATCCTTCCCATATCCTCTCCCTGTGTAGCCTTGTGGTCTCAAAGCCGGCTAGAAGGAGAAGTTTAAGTTTCGCTGAGCATTGCAGAGAAGTCCTTTCACTTTACCCATCTCAAGGAGGAAGCACCGCCTCCTCGCGCCTCTCGGCTTCTAAAACGAGATCTCGCCCTTTGTTTTGCTTGCTTGTTGGGTCTGTTGCTTATGGGTGCTGCTACACCTCCAGGGAGCTCTAAGGAGCAGACTGGGTTTCTTTCTCCTCCTTTTACCTTCACATCAGCCCTGTGAAGTAGATCAGGCCTGAAAAAAGTAAAAGAATCAAAGCCACCCAGTGAGTTTCGGAGCTCAGGGGTGTGTGTGTGTTGAACCTCAAGGCCTCAGTAAAGCTGGCTCTATCTCTGATGACAGAGCCTCACTTGAGTTTCAACCAAGGAGCCTAACATGCTAAGGGACAGCCTAAGTGCAGAGTATAGGAGAAGGGATGATGATGATGATGATGATGATGATGATGTCTATTTATTTACTTATTTGTAGAAGAGGCATTCTACAAATACGGTTTAAAAATAAAGCCTTCTTATCTTCTCCCTGGGCCTTTCCTCCTGGACAGAGAACAGGGACCGTCAGAAACCGCCTGGGTGAAGCTGCAGCCAAAAAGAAGACCATCCGGTCTGCCCAGAGAGTGTCCCCAGGGGTTGGAAGGGGGGGTGGCGGCATTCTCTGGGGAGAAAATCTGAGCGAAATGAGCATTATGCAAAGGAAGAACCTCTTCCTGTCTCTTCCCCTTCTCTCAGCTTGACAGAGAGGTCCGTCTGCCGTGCCCGTCACGGAGTCAGAAATAGTGGCGTGCAAAAAGGCAGACCTGCAGGCAGGACCGCAGCCACATCGACACACACCGGGGGGGGGGAACAAGTGGGGGGATTCGAAAAACAGCCTGAATATCAGGAAAAGGGTTCTTCTTGAACCAGGATGATGGCTTTGGGGTCTCAGCTACTGTTCAGACCAGTTCCAGCCCTGGCACCTGGCGCCTCTCAGCACCCTGGCAGGATCTGACTCCCTGGACACCCCCCCCCCTTTAACTATTTTTCCTGGCCAGCACACGAAGCAGCCAGCTGGGCCTGTCTGGTGTTGTAATTTCCCCCGTGCCTTGGAGGTAGAGTCACTCGAAGGGCAAGTGGGAAGCTTAAAGGGTGGCTCTGCCCACCCCCGGGCTCTGCCCAGACCAAGCCTTCGAAGGGGCAGGTCCCACCGCACCTCCCAGCGCCAAACTGGGAAAAGAGACTCGTCTTCTCTTGTGTCCGAGTGCCCCTCCCCTCCCACGAGTGCCCCATATGCCATGGGTCCTGCTCAAGGTGGGTTTCGTCTCTTGGTGGGTATGCAATAAAATGTGTTCAGCGGGAGCCCACATGGATCCACATTGCCTCGAGGTGCATCCCCAGGGTGGGGGAAACAAAGACCCTCACAGAAAACAGGCTTCCCAGGGTGAATCGCTGTAGCTGTCCGGAGGAGCAGCGGCGGGAGTCAGCAGGGGCAGAGGCAGGGAGCTCGGTTTGTACGAAGGAGAGCCAACAGCCTTCAGGTGCTGACAAGGTGCTATTTGGCCATTTCCACCTCCCTCTTTTTTCCCTGTGTGTCCTTTTCCTATGCAAAACTCTGTTCCAGCATTGAGTAGAAATAAATGAAAAGGGACGTATGCTTGGGGCTCTTGGCTGAGAGGAGCTGACTGAGTGCCTCTTTACCTCCGGTCAGGCCATCACACGGGTTGAAAGCGGACAACCGTGAGGTCAACCCGCTCCCTTTCCTCGGTTGGTGGCCGTGGTTTGTTGCTCTTGATCTGTTTGGTCGGTTGCTTAGGATGTGTGCAGTAAAGAAAGCAGCCTACACAAGTCTGTAATTTCAGGCAAGTGTAAGAAAGAAATGTTTATTCTTTTTTTTCTCAGAGTGAGATATTGAGACTTTAAGTGCCAGTTAATGAAAAAAAAAGGGCAGGACTTTGGGGAACTCATAGCTAGTCTCCTCTGGGAGCATCTGTACATCGGCCAGAAATTTAGAACTGCGACAAGAAAGTAGGTTCTGTTCTGCAACAATGGTTTCTGGGCCACGCGTTGTACAGAAGCAGCAGGAGGGCGACCGCCCGCTACCGCCTGTGGTGGGCATCTCTTACGCTCCTACTTCCCACAGAGAGATAAAGAAATGAAAATAGACCCTGAAAAAAGAGGAAGTCGGAGTAGAGGAAGGGAGTGGTGGCTGAGCTCAGAAGGGGCAGAACCCTTCCCCGAATGAGCCCTTCGTTCCACATGGCTGCCAACCCTTGAGATCTATTTGAGGATGATCTGCTGAGCACCCTCCGCCAGCGGGGCCTGGGAACCGTCGGCATGGTGGTGGAGATCTTGCCTGCGCCGGACGGGATGAACCTGTGGCCGGACAAAACCCTTCTGCCCGGGACGCTTTTCGTCCTCCTGTTTCTGGGTGAGTTGCCTTTCCCAGAGAACTATGGGTTTCTCTCTCTCTCTTTCTCTCTCTTTGTCTCTCTCTTTCTCCTGCTTTCAAGATCTATGGCGGCTGGCGATGATGGGAGTTATAGTCCAAGCACTGGCTTTCTCTTTTTTTCAAGTACAAACGAAGGTTCACGTTTTCATAGGGATGTGAAAGTGTTTCGAATTTTAATTGCAATTTTAATAGCATCGTGAACCTTTTTTTTCCTATCTATAACGGTAGGCCTTTTCATTGACTGTTGTTCTTAACTGTCCTGGGGGGTGGAGGGTGGTCCCAGGTCTGGGGAAAAGTCACTGCATCCCGGAAAGAAATGTAGATCTAAATAGGTCCAATCCTTATTGGTAGTTTAATGCTAATACTAGCACTAATCTTGTCAGCAGGAAGCTAGCGGATTAAAGAGAGAAGGTTGGACCTGATGACCTCAGAGGCCCCTTCCAACTTCATTATTCTGTGATTCTATGATTTTTGTTCCAAAGGCAAATTGAGAACACCAGTCCTTGGTCTGAGATTCAGGTCCACTGTTAAGTCAATTCTCAATTACAGCGGTCCCTTCCTGGATTTTCCAGGCAGAGAGTACTCAGAAGTGGTTTCTCATTCCCTTCTTCTGGGAGGTGTGCCCTGGGACCAACATGCAGCTTGCCCAAGGCCACCCAGGCTGGCTCTTTTCTGAGTTGCCAGAGTGGGGGAATCTCTGGCTCTGCAACCAGAGACCGAAACCACTGAGCTAGACCCTTGAAACTATGTCTTAGACTTGAAACCCGAGGCTTTGTCATGTCTGTGGCTGTTTAGGGTCCTGCAGTGGCTTCTATGCTACTAAGGTGAGATGAGCATGTTACCTGTTGGGAGTCAGGCTCCATGGGTGAAGGCAGTAATGTTGCCCAGAAGCCAGTTTGGTCTCAAATGCATGCAACGGAGTCCATTTCGCACATGGTTCCTCTTTTTACACCCGTTGGACAAGGGGGAATTCATGAACCCTGTGCGCAAGCAGGAAACCTCCTTTTGCTGAACCAAGCCATCTCCGGCTTCTGCAACTCTTGAGTTGGACATCATAGGGAGCTTTATCACCCTAAAAGCCGAGGGGATTCTGGGTTAAGGCTTGGGGGAGCAAACAACAACAACCCAGTATTTCCTTGTGTTTTCTGGCTTGTTCATAAGAGCAGCATGATGGGTAGAGGGCAACACAATGCAGGGTATAATTTACATGACATTAGCACTGCTAATGATAATGGTGGGTTGGAATCAGCTCAAATCAGCTGAAGGGCATCTACAACTCTTCCATACCTACTGCAAATTTTATTTAATATTTTATCCACCCATGTAACCAGTTCCTCACCTAATCCTGAATTGAGATCTGGTAAGCAGAAGAAGCATTACTGAC
Organism: Pogona vitticeps; assembly: GCF_051106095.1. Classification (NCBI taxonomy): domain Eukaryota; kingdom Metazoa; phylum Chordata; class Lepidosauria; order Squamata; family Agamidae; genus Pogona; species Pogona vitticeps. The sequence goes on from NC_135792.1 coordinate 25,528,085, forward strand.
CTCCCTTGCGCCCAGGACTTGCTGAGTTCAGCTTTATGAGGTCAGCACAAGAATCTGGAAAAGTCCCACGAAGTCACACTCTGCTTCGGAAGCAGAAAGCTTTTCAGCCGCCTTAACCAATCCGGGAAGATCTGTGGAAAGAAAGTTGAGGGGAAGGCAGGAATCACAGACCTCAGCAGGACTCCTGGGGTCTCTTCGAAGTTGCAGCAACAGAATGACTGCGAAAATGTATGTCACCACTGAGGAAACAGGCTCAAGAGGACACCGTGGTGTATGGTCAACAGTGTCCACTCCAGATCTTCGGAACACTGGCTGAGCTTCCTGAATTCTTCTTGATTTTAACTGATCTTGGCATGGTGGGAGATGGGAATGAGGGACATCTAGGTCCTTATGCACAGATGGATTCTCTCTTTTGTCTTTTTTAAAAAACGATGATGAGGTTGAGGATGGATGTTCTCCCTTATGGTGATACGTAAATGCCCACCCAATACAGGAGGAAAGGTTTACAAACTTGATTCATAAGCTGTCAGTGATGGCTTCTATTTATGGTGGTCTCTCCTATATACAGCTCTGCTACTCTGCCTCTGGAATTATTCATTAGTTTTCAATATATTCGCAAAGGCTTTCACGGCCGGGATCTAATGGTTGTTCTGGGTTTTTCGGGCTCTTTGGCCGTGTTCTGAAGGTTGTTCTTCCTGACGTTTCACCAGTCTCTGTGGCCGGCATCTTCAGAGGACAGAGAGTACAGGTTGCTGTCCTCTGAAGATGCCGGCCACAGAGACTGGCGAAACGTCAGGAAGAACAACCTTCAGAACACGGCCAAAGAGCCCGAAAAACCCAGAACAACCATTCATTGGTTTATTTATTACAATATCTCTGACCGGCTCTAGACTGACAGTTCTCAAGACAGTGTAAAATCAATAAAATCAAGTTCAAGAACACACTTTAAAAAAAAATATCTTTGTCTAGTTAAGATGGAGGAGGAAGAAACTTGAAGTTACTTCAAAGAGGAAGGAAAGAAGGAGAAAAGCCCAAGAATGTCACTCTACACATAGATCTAGAAAAGATATTCTGGATCATTTTGCTAATCTCTCTCTCTCTATCTCTCTCTCTCTCTCCTACACACATACACATAGAGAGGTAGAGAGAGGAAATACAGATAAATGGTTACACATTGGTGTTATTCCAAGAGATTTAATCTTTCCTCTTGTTGTATTGTTTATACTTGTCTTTCAGGGTCCACAGCAACATTGTCCCTTTCCGTAATCCAGAAACCCACCTTCGTAAACCTAACAGAAGGGTCAATGCTGAATATGGAATGCTGGGTTGACGGAAACCTCACTGGTATATGGTCTATCACCTGGCGTAATGGTGGTTGTGATGGAAAGGAAAAATTCACAAATTCAAGCCGAATTCTAATAACTCCAAATGAAGCAGAGAAAAGCAGCCACTTCAGTCTGAAGAGAGCAGATATACAGGATGCTGGGAACTACGTGTGTTGTTTTCGCGATGCAGAGATCTTCCAGGCTGTTTATAACAGGACACGAGTGGTCATTCACGGTAAGTAGTGACGGTCCTTACCGACACCCCTTTGGAGTTTAAGGAGCTCGGGTGGTTTCATGCTTGTAAATGTTAGGCAGCTGTTTGTGTGTTTCTAAAACGAGCAACCCAGACATTATCAAATGTCCAGAGGAGATGCATTTCCCCCAATGTTTTTTTATATATATTACTATCTCTATCATCCTATATGACTTCACATCTCTTTTAAAAAAGAGCTTGGTTATATTCGTATGAATTTATATGGCACTGCTCTGATGAATAATGATAAGGCAGTAACCATTTCTGTGATTTCTACACCTCCTCCCTTAAGAAACAGTCATTGATTCCCATTGAAATAAAGCTAGTTAAGAGTATCTTTTTACTACGGCTTCAGTCCTTTTATCTGGCAGAGTTCCTGTGCTCGTGGAGTTGCACAAGAGGCACATTTGTGTGTGTGTGTGTGTGTGTGTGTGTGTGTGTGTGTGTGTGTGTGTGTGTGTGTGTGTGTGTGTGTGTGTGTGTGTGTGTGTGTGTGTGTGTGTGTGTGTGTGTGTGTGTCCATTCTATAGTCTTCCATGTCAAAACACCCCGCTGGTAGAAAGCTAGAGTGTCTGGACCAATTTTTCCATCTTTCTCCTGTGCTTGACATGCAAGGGTCTTGAGAAGGACTGCAGACTGGTGAGGTCACTCACTGTGTGAATTTGAGAAAAGTGATTAATTAATTAATCGATTGCATGCAAATTCACACAGCATCTGCTAACATACCAAATGTCTGTCCCACTATATCTGCATCCCAAATTTCTAGAAAAAAAACCCAACCCAACAACAGAAAGAACCATACCAGACAGAATCTTACCGGGGATTTACACAGAGTAAGTGTAATGGCATAAATCATGGCAGTGAATTGTCACTAATTCACCAGTTGGCGTTCACAATCCTGCTTGCACATGGCCAGGAATGTGAGCTGGCACTCCGTTAATTAGCAGCAGTTTGGCAATGTTAGCATAAATCCCTAACTGGGTTCTGAGCTCTGCTTTTGTTTTTAGATGGCAGCCATAGGTCACAACAGGTATGACCTCAGGAGAAACACTCCCCCCATCCTTTCCCAAACAGAAGAAAACTCTGCTTAAATATGAAGTTTACCACCTGTTTGGTTTTTTTGTAAGCATTCAAAAAGCAAAGCAAGGCGTTACACATTAAAATAAAATTTGTTGTCTGATTAATTGTGAGGTCTATTTTTTATTTCTTAATCTTTTTCTAAACTGATTGATTTTGTCATTTAATCAATTAAAAGTTGCAGCACTTGATTTTTTAAAAAACCATGTACTGCTTCACAAATGCATATGCCTCCTCTGTGCTGATGACCTAGATTGCTAAGTTTCCCTCTGTCTCTTTCAAAATATATTGAATTCCCTCGTCCGTTCCTGCAGTAGAATAACGGCGAGCATGGTTTTAATGGAGAAATACCTTTTCATGCAGAAATAACTGACCTGATGGTGAACCAGACACCTGGAGATATCGAAATAATGGAAGGGGAGAACGTTACTCTTGAGTGTCGATTCAAGACGGTCGGCAACCTCAGCAACATGTACGTACGGTGGTACAAAAATGAGACCTTGCTGAGTAACCAAACAGATGAACAAACCATAAATGAGGATCTGGAAGAGGGTTTTTCTTCTCTCACTCTCTGGAAAGCTCACACGAGCCGTTCAGGAATGTACAGGTGCGAGGTGGGCGTCAGGGGAAGGAATCTGACCGGATCCGGGAAGGAATCTCGTGTTATCATCTCAGGTAAGGTCCTGGTTAGATTCACAAGAAGCACAGAATGAGTTATGAAAACAGACCCTGCTAAGACAGTAGTTCCTGTTGAAGATGATGGCATTTACAGACAAGAGTCTACAAATATGAGAAACGGTAACCACATCCATGTCTTCAGGAACCCCTTTGCTAAGAGTTTCGGCCAAAACCTGCCGAGACCCTATTGGGTCCCCGTGATGTCCCTGCATGGACCTTGAGATACCGCAGAGGTGGGACAGGCAAGCTTGGAGGGAGGGGGAACGACTCCTCGGCCCGACGACGGCAGAAGGAGGGACAAGGGGAAGGGATAAATGGACCCAGAAATGGGGTTCAGCCAGGCGATCTGGTGTAATGAGCCAACTGAGAGCCAAGGGGTAGAGTGGGGGGGGATCAAGGGACCTGGCGTGCCACAAAATGCACCCGAAACAGCAGCAGTTCCCTTTGGAACGATACAGAAGTGCAGAACATTTCCATGGATCCTTATTCAGGTCTTGAAAACTATGGCCGTGGTTCATGTGTGCGGGTTGTATCTAGGTATGCATGTCTGTGTGTATTCATATACACAGATTTATTTAAAGTTTACTATATGTGGTTTTTACTTAGGTCTAAGTAAAGGTGCCCTCCAGATTTGTTTTAACTCCCTAATTGGTTGATTTGGTTATTATTATTTTTTAAAAATCATAAAAACAGCATCTGTTGCTCTTCTCCCTCCAGAGTGCATTTTATACATAAAGCAGAAATGACGCCTATGGAGTTTCCCCACTTCCCAAACCAAAAGCAAACGTCTCCCTTTGCATCCTTGGGCCCGTTGGCCGAGGAGAGCCCTCTCCCAGAGAGGCAGAGCTGTTTCCTGAGGCTTCTGCTGGCTCTCCGAAGCCTGGTGACTGTTGTGCTGCTGAGACCAGTACCTCTATTTTGGAAAGAGAACAGTGATCTTAAAAAAACAACTCTCACTTTCCTACAGCCACCACCACTCTGCTATCATGATATTTACAGGGTTTTGTTGCTGTGATCATTGTTGGTTTTGGTACCTGATGACTGGGAAAGGGGGAGACTTAAATGCATTTCTGAGCAGAATTTTATGGAAAGGTGTCTCGGTGGTGGATGCCTGTGTGTCAATTGGTTTCCCAAATTGTTGTTACATGCCAATAAGTCACCCCGACATGCATTAACCCTGTGAATGTCTGCTTTCCAAAAGGCCCTGTCCTCAACTGCTCGGCTCAGCATTTATAAACCCAAGTAAATGGCATCCTTTAGGGAATTGGTCCATCGCATATTGGGTCTTCCTCTTTTCCTGCTGCCTCCCACCCTCTCCCAGCATGAGGGTCTTTTCCAGATAATCCTTTGCCTTCTCAGGATGTGCCCAAAGTAAGGAAGCCTCTGTTTCAAACTTTTTGCCTCCAAAGATAGTCCAGGCTTGATTTGATCTAGGACCAACTTCCAAATTAGGCCCAGCCTAGGCAAACAGTCGTTACAGCTGATCTCTGCCTGGCCCTGTCGTTCCAGGACAGCTGCCCTTTGAGCAGAAGACAAATCCAGACCAAAAGCCTGGCTCTGAAAACCACAAGGAAGCTGGTGCTGGATTCGAAATTGGAGTCGCAGCCGGAGCTGCCGTGGGGGTCTTCCTCTTCTTGCTGCTGGTCGGGGTCTTCGTGTGGAGACAGAAGAAGAGGGGTAAGAAGAAGGGAAGCCAGTCGCTTAGAGGAAACCCTGCCTTGAAGAGAAAGATCTTTTGGCCTGCTTGCGGAAGGACAGCAAAGAGGGGGCCAAGACTGGTCTCCAGTGGGAGGGAGTTCCGGAGTCTCTGGGAGCAGCCACAGAGAAGGGCCTCTCCTGTGTCCTCACCAAATACAACTGTATAAAGAAAGGCCACTCCTGGTGATCTTAACACCCGAGCCATCTCCTAAAGGGAGACACAGTTCTTGGGATAGCTTGGGTCCAACCCACGGGGGACTTCATAGGTTAGGAGCAGCATTTTGAATTGTGCTGGCTCAAACCCCATCCAGGATAGTGACTGAGCATTCAAATAGGTGAGGACATCCCCCTCCAGTGCATCTGACTCATTAATTTATTCCTTAATTGCCATCTATGAATGAGCACTTCTAATTTAAGGTTATTTCTCTTCCCTAGGAAGTCCAGCAGCCACATCAGGGACAGAATCTGATGCTAATGAAGAAGCGGGAAAGGTAAGCAGGATAGCTGTAAAAACAGGGACCCACAAGCTTGGAACGACAAGTCAAAGCATACATTCCGAAAAACGTGTCTTTTCTGCTCTTGCAGTCTTTTCTCCCCAGCAATGTGGTTACTATCTGTGGGTTCCAGATTCAGACACACAAAGGAATCTGTTGCTTAAGTTTCCGAGAGAATCCTAATGTCACACATTGCTCCTTTTTCCCTGCTTAGGGGAGCACTCCTTCTAGAAACAGATTTCTCTGAACACATACTTTGGCCCTGCATTTGATGCTGCTCTGTTTTGGTTGAATGGAAGGAATGGAATGTCTTTTAACATATCAAAAGAAGCAGCAATGTGTGGCACCAGGAATTCTAATCATAGTCCAAAAACGTAGCTTTTCCCTTCTCAGATTCATCATAACAGCTGTCTAAGTTTTTTCCCATCTTTTTTTTTTCCTTTCTGAAAAAATCCTAAGTACTTTTATTCCATTCAGCATTCATTTGCCATTTCCCCCCGGCTTTTTATAATGCCTGATTCCTATTTTTAAAAGACCGTAAAAGCACTTCCAGGGCTGGGGTGTGTGATACTGTTTGCATTTGTGCAAAAGGCAGTGTCCTTGAGTTGATTTTTCTGCCCCTCGTGCTTCTGTGTGGTCTGTCAGGAGGGAACCAAAGGCACTCAACAGCTCGGGGCACTTTTCGCAGTGCCTGGTCTCCTCTGGACAGGTGAGGTTCTAAGAGCCCAGGCAAGCGTAACCCTGTCTTGTGTGCCTCTTCCTCACCAGCAGCATCTTCCGTTGGCCGGCCAAATGAGCGATGTGACCTACGCAGACCTCCGTTTCAAAAGAAATGAAGGGCAACCAGAATCGGAAGTGGTTTATGCAGAAGTGAAGCCTGGACGCCAGCAGCGAGCTGGCATCAATGGCCGGCCCCAGGCCAAAGTCCGTGGCTCCCACTAGGGAGAGACACCGTCCCTTTTTCTTCCCTGGCCTCCCTTTGAGATTCGTTCTTCTGTGCAACCGGGACTGACCTCTGCTGAACTGGCCGGGTCCTCCCTTGAAGACTTACTGACAAACTGGCTCTCTACTGCCTAGGATGGGAAGAACGGCTACATCTCCTTCCTCCTGCTCCCCTTTTTGCTGGGCAAACCCTCCACAAGCCTTCCCCAACCCAGTGCCCTCCAGGTTTTTGGATTACAAGTCCTATCATCCCCGGTTCATATTTCTTATTCCCTGGAGAAGAACAGCTGGAAGCGGTCTGTAGGCTCGGGGTGGAATGCCCTTGCAGGCGGAAATACCGACGGATGGGTCGGTGCCATCCTCGCAGCAACCTTTTGCACCTGCTAAATTTTGGCCCCTGGATCAAAGCCCCGGTCACCCTGCCTCCGCTAGAACTGTGGAACTATAACCTGGAACCGATTCGACCGCCTTCACCGTCTCTGGGGCTCCTGGCCAAGCCCTGCTCTGTTTTTTTTTCCCTCTCTCTCTCTCTCTGGGCTACTCTCCAGTTGAAGTGGAACCATCGGGAGATTTGGTTGCAAGGCTCCCAGTGTCAGGCATGGCTTCGACTTGAGGCAAGACGGTGTTCGTTCAGCCTCAGTTGACCATTCGTTCATTTGCAATTCGGGGAGGAGAAGGGTGGTCTACCTTATGGGGTTGTTGTCAGGATTCCTGCTTGAGATACCGCGTGGGACGTATTTTGGATTTTTTAAAACAAGCCATCGAAAATCAATAAAGGCCATTTATAACGGTTGTTTATGTAGGAAAAAAAGAAGAAACACATTCCAATGTTTCATGAAACAGGGGGGAGAGAGAGAGAGAGAATGAGAGAGAGAGAGAGAGAAAGGCATACACATAAGCTTGTTCCTTGGTCATTCTAAATGGTCCTATCAAGGAAATTATGTTGGCTTCAAGGAGCAATTTCTAGGCAGAGAGTACGCAGGACATCAAATATAAAATCGGAGGTATTCAGACAGACGTGGATCTTTGCATAGCTTTTCTTCCAAGGCCATGTATTTCAGGGGGGCCGTCTCTTTGTGCCTGGGAAAAGAGAGAGAGAATCAAGTCAGAGGGATAAAAAGCTGGGCAAGCCCAAAGGCCAAGCAAGGTGGGCCCAAGGACCTTGCGCTCCTTTCACCACATGGCCCGATGGGTCCCTTCTCGGTACCTGCTGAGACGTTGCTCCAAGATGCGGATGCGGAACATGGCGTCCGAGCAGTAATTCAAGTAGGCGTCTTCATCCTCTAGAGTCATGTTGACCTGGTTCTGCTGGTACCACTGCTGCTTCTTCTGAAGTTCCTGGGTCTCCTGGACGGGGAGGAGGAAGAGGCGGGGAGAAAGATATGGAGAGGAAAAAGGCCACGTGTCAGGCCCCGGCAAGGGTGCATCTCCAGGCGACCCAGGTGATGGTGAGGATGGTCAGTCTGGTTGGACCAGAAGCAGCAGACGGGTGGTCTAGAAGGAGCAGGGGGATGGGTTTTGTGGTCCTAAATGAGTGGTTCTCAGGCTTGACACTCAGATATCCATGGGCTAACCCCCCCCCCCCAGATTCTGTAATCATTGGCTGTCTGAGCTCATGGTTCTGGAAGCCCCAGTTCAAGAACATCTGGTGCCTTTGACTACACTGCTTGGGGATTCTGGGAGTTGAAATCCAAAGGGTCTGTGGAGAACTGAAGTCCTAAGGCAGGGGGATGAGAGATGGGAAGCCTGTAGGTGCTTCCAGGCTCTCAAGTGGGGCTCCCAGGGGCCCCACCACTCTCACAAAGAAAGATCACCCTAAAAGCGGATATTGGTGCTCGTTGAAATGCTCATGTTGAGGCTGTTTTGCACCTTTAAATGGCCCCTGAATGGCCTTTTCTTCAAAACCTGCTGTTGAAAAAAAGGGAACATCTGGGCTGGAGTTTGGAAATTTGGGGGAAAGGAAAGGAGGTTGCTGTTGACTTTGGGTGGCTGTTCTGGACTGTGGTCCAGGGTTAATCAGAAAGGAAATGGAGCCGATGTGGCTGGAGTAGTTCATTGGTCAAGAGGTCAGAATCAAGTGTACCATCCAGACCAACCAAGGGGCCGAAGATCTGAGACAACAAGCACAGAAGGTGCTTAGCCCATGTTCTTACTCCAGCAACAAACTGCTCAGGTGAGGGTCTTCCAGGGTTTAGTGGACAGGGATTGGTCCCTGAGGTCACCTGACAGAGGGACTGCAGCCTAGGTGGCGCCCTTGAAGCACAGACCTCAGCCCGCCAGGTTTGCTATGGAATTGGACCCCTAAGTGGTACGGGACGTTACGGCCCAAGAGTGGCCAACTCTTGAAAAGGAGAAGACCTCTCTTCTCCACCCAACCCCACCTCCAAAAGGAAGACGAGGGAAGCCCCCATCTAAGCCCAGCCTGCACTTGACTGGGGCCCCTTCCCCTGAAGGGGTCGAGGGGTGGGTCAGATCCAGGCACCTTCTCAAATCGGGCTTGGATGAGGTTGGCCTTGTCCACCAGTCGGTGCTTGAAATCACTAAGGCAGTCCTCCTTGAGTCGCAAGGCAAGCCACTTGGTCATCTTCTCAGCGCCCCCGATCTGGATCAGGAAAGGTGCCAAGTAGTCGAGGTCCTGCTCCACCTGCCGCTGGCGCTCCTCTTGCAGCTGGCGCTCCTGGAGATGGGGGGAGAAAGAGGAACCATTGGCCTGTAGGGCTTACAGCAGCCAGACCCAAAGTCCATCTGGTTTGGAATGGTCTCCTCCCCTCGGATGGGGCCGTCAGAAATACCCAGAAGGGAGCTGCTAAAAGAGGGGTCCCTGTGGTCCAAGGTGGGTCTTGTCACCTACCATGGCCTCTCGCTGTTCTTTGCTCTTTTCGTTCCTCTCTGTGTCATAAATAGACACCGTCAGCTTGTTGGCGGCTGCCTCTTCTTCTCGAATCCTGAGAATGTCCAAGACCTTAGAAGGCACAGAGGAAGGAGAAATCACTTCCGTTCTTGTCCTAGTAGCCTTTTAAAAAATATTTTTAATTGACATTCCTCTCACATTATTTAGCAGTTATGAATATAAAGGCAACCATAACATAACCAAGCAACTTACATGATGATAAAATACAATCATTTTACTTATACAATATTCCACCACTTTATAATTATCTAGACACCCAATGTTTTCATATCTGAACATACTTACATTTATTCTCCTAAAAGATTACAGACCAACAATCCAAATAATTACCCGTAGCGTGTTCCTCTTTTCTTGACTTAGTACCTTATGTTAATAAAGGTTGCCAGGTTTTCATAACTGTATTTATTTCCCTTCTATATATTCTGATCTGATTGGTCCATTTTCTCCATCAAAACCATTTGCCAAGTTCTCTTCAGAAGGCTTTGCAAGGAGAGATCTTCAGCTTTCTTCCACTTTGCAACTTCTGACCACGAGCCAATAAAAGTCCTTTGGACTTATAAAGAAGTAAGGAATAAATCTAGAATTTGGAGGTTTAAGTTCCCTTTCCATTCTGCTGTTGTTTTGTTTCATAAAGTCACTCCCAACGTACAGCCATCTTGATAAGGTTTTTGAGGTCAGTGAGAGGTTGAAGGAGTGCTTTGGCCAGGGCCAACCCAGACCTCGGTGAATTTCCCTGGCCAAGCAGGGACTTGAACCCAGATCCCCAGAATCGTAGTCCAACACTCTATGCACTACTCCACACTGGCAACTGGTGAAACCAGGGCTCTGAATCCACTGCAGGTTTTAGCCTACCCTTCGCAGGAGTTGTTCAAGGCATTCAGCCTACTGAAGGGGCAAGATCAGCACTGCGGACAGCTCCTTGAGTTCAATCTCCATTGCATTCCATCTTTACCCACCTCCTTCTGGGACAGGTAAGACTTTCATATTCAGGGCCCTCCTGCTTGAATCTGCTATCTTTACATTGGAGGTGTGCTGTTTATGAGACTGATTTATTTGTGGGATCTCCCATAATTTCGCCTTCCACTCTACAAGGTTGATACTTTCTAAAGGCATACCACTAATGTTGGAAACACACAATGCATGGGTTTTTTTTTTTTGCCTTCTTCTTCCTCCTCCTCCTCCTCCTCTTCCTCTCACGCCAAAAGTTGGATGTCCTCTTGGTCACTTTGACTTTGGATGCAAAGTCATTGGTAGAAAATCATTGGTAGAATGAGTAAACTATAACAATGTGTCTGACTCTCCAAGGTTTTCTAGCTAATATGGCCTGCTCCTTCCTATACCTCTCTCCTCTCTTCATTTTACCTCAGCTATTTTTTTCCCTTCCTTGCTATGTAACCCAAATGTCCGCATTTTCTGCACGTCATGTTTTTTGGAGGGACGTTGGTGTAGCTCTGTGGGATGGAGTGCCCGGCTGCATAGCCAAGGGCCAGGGGTTCAAATCCCCATGGGGCTCATCAAGATCAACCACAGTGTACGGAGCTGGTGAGGTGACGTGTTCCATCCACCTCGGTAGCCTTGGGCAAGCGGCATGACTCCAGAGCGCCCTCAGATGGAGAGAGTGGAAAACCACTTCTAAGGACTTTCTTTTAAAAAACCCTGGGAGAGTTGCTATAAGTCAGAAACGGCTTGACAGTTCATAATTATATCATTTCTTGGGGTTTATTCCTTCTTTGCAAAAACGCCTTCATTGGTCATCATCTTAGGCCAAGACATTCCTAGCGTCTGATGGTAAGGGTGCATTTCGAATCCTTCTATCTCTTTTATAGCTGCCTTTTTCGAGGGCCGCTCTTCCGTGTTGTACAGTTGAACTGAGAATGTATAACATGGGTCGAGGCACCTCCTCATGTTCTTACGTTCTCATGAGATCTCTGTTAGCCTGGGAGTCTTTGAGTGGCAACCAGCTGTAGCATCCTCGATATTGATCATATTATAACACCTGCCCAGAGCATCTGTGAAGCCAATGTATACCCAATTAGGCCACTGGCCTGTCTAGCCCAGTTTTCATTAATTACAGTTGTCTGGGTTCCGAAGCAGAAAAACTGTCTGACAGCAGAGATCCTATTTTTTCCTGCTGTTGTTTGTTATGCGCCCTCAAGTTACTTCTGACTTAGGGTGACCCTGTGCGTAATGACCTCTGAAATGTCATGTTCTCAACCAGCCTCTTTCAGTTCTTGAAAACATTGCTGTGCCAAGCCAATCCATCTTGTGTTTGGTTTTCCTCGTTTCCTGCTGCCTTCAGCTTTTCCCAGCATCATTATCTTTTCCCGCAGCCCCTCTGTTGACCTGCACGCTGCTACTATAAGGTTGTGTCCCTCCCTCCCGATTACCTCAATCGATGACTCCCACACTTGGTGCCGGGAGCGCTTCTCCTCTTCTATGAGATGCATCATCATTTCGTACAAATGGAACAATTTCTTTTCTTTCTCAGTAGATCCGGCCTAAAAGCAAAGAGACAGGGGAAAAAAGAGAGTCTTGTGGAACAGGGGTTAAACTGCAGTGGTGCAGTGAAGACTCTGCTCACAACCCTGAGTTCAATCCCAGTAGGCTCCTGTAGCCGGCTCGAGGTTGACTCAGACCTCCATCTTTCAGAAGTCAGTAAATTGAGGACCCTGCTCATGGGGGAGAAGGCAGTGTGCAGTCTGCATAATAAAACTGCCAACAGCCAAGAGAGCACTTTAAGCACTAAGGGGGGGGGGTTAAGCAAAACACTTTGATATACAGTATTTGTTAATTGCATTCTGATGCTTCTGATACAAATGAAGAAAAACCAAGAACAATTATTGGAATAACAATCTTTTCCAAAGAGTGGCAGGTTTTCCTCTGCTCTCCTTAGGAGATCCAAGTGGTTCTCGACAGCGCCAAGGTACCTGGTAGCTGATGCACATATCGTGGGTCATGATAATCTTATTCCCCTTGTTGTCCACATCTGTTTGTTTGTTGAACTCCCTCTTTGAGGGTGTGATGTAATTCTCCTTGCAGTGGTAGGTCAAAAGGATTTTCTCCTCGACAATCAGAAAGATGCGCTCCGCCACATCTTCGTCGGCTGGCTTGCTCGGATTCCGATGGAACCTCTCCGTGATTTTCTAGAGAAGGACAGGGGCAGGAAAAAGTGGAAATTAAGGTGCCATCAAACTCTGGCACCCCAAATTAACAGGGGGGCAGCGGGAGGAAGAAAACAGACTATACCATGGCAGTAATACCCACACAGAATCCTGCTTGAGCAAGGGGCCCAATAGCTCTGCGCATAGCTAATACCTTGGAAGACAGGAACAAAATTCAAAAGGATACACCTTGATAGGCTTGAGCACTGGGCTGAAAACGACAGAATGAAATTTAATAGGGATAAGTGCAAAGTTCTACATGTAGAGAAAAAAACCCAAATGCACAATTACAGGACGAGGGATCCTTGGCTCAGTAATGCTGCAGGTGAGAAGGATCATGGAATTATTGTAGATCAAAAGGTGAACATGAGCCAACCGTGTGATGTATGTGTCTGCAAAAAAGGGGGAAATGTTATTTTATCCTGTAATTAACAAAACTATAGTCTCAAAATTCCATAAAGTACTAGTTTCTTTCTATTTGGCACTGGCCAGGCCTTATCTTAAGTACTGCCTTCACTTCCGGACACCATATGTCAAGAAGGATGCTGTTAAATTGGAACAAGTTCAGAGGAGGGCAACAAGGATGATCAGGGGGCTGGAAAACCAAGCCCTAGGAGGAAAGATGGAAAGAACTGGGCATATGTTTAGCCTTGAGAAAAGAAGACAGAGGGCATGAGAGCAGTTTTCAAATACTTGGAAGGTAGTCCTACAGAGGAAGAGAAGAGTCTGTTCTTGATCGACACGCAACAAGGGGCTCAAGTTATAGGAAGCCAGACTTCGGATGACTATCGGGAAAAAATGTCTTAACTGTTAGAGCAGTACGACGGTGGAACCAGTGATTTTGGGAATGGTGAGCACTCCAATGTTGGGAAACATTCAAGGGAACATTGGATAACCCTCGGTCAGATCTGCTTTGATTTAGATTCCTGCCTTGGGCTGGTGATCAGACTCAGTGGCCTCATAGGTCCCTTCCAGCTCCATTATCCTAGGATAACAGGCTGCTGGTGAGTTTTACACACTTCTTATACCAAGTTTCTGCTTTTCCCATTTAACCAAGACGTGCCCCCCACACACACTCAAACAAAACATTGTTGAAAATGCATTTTTTCAAGTAAAAATGGCAGCCACATATGTTCTAGACAAGGTTCTACTACAAGACGCATATGCAGATGCTAGTATGAGGAACTAAGGTAGTAATACCTTTGAGGTTACAAACTGGAAGGAAGGTCTGCTACACACAATGAGTCAGACCTCGGAGTAAGGGTGCACAGGAAGTTTACAGTGTATTTTCTTTGTCAGAGCTTCTGGGAAAACTCTTAGCTTTCTTTCAAAGCACGACAAGATTTGCTTAAAAGTACAGTGGCAGGTGAAGAGCCATGGAAAAACACTGGACAACGAGCAATTAAGAATTTAGGGAAGCAAATAATTCAATTATAATTGTACTACAGGGATGACATCCAAAGGCCAAGGAAGCAATTAAGGATCTAGAAAAGCAAATAATTCAATTGTAACTGTTTCTAAAGGGATGACATTCAAAGGCCAAATAAGCAATTAAGAATTCGGAGACGTGAATAATCGAATTATCGTTGTCTTTAAAGGGATGACATGTAAAGGCCAAATCCAAACGGGAGCCGCAACTAATATAGAGCTATTGAACACAATGGGATTTACGTGAGTCTTCAGCACCCAATTCAGTGGTTGTTCTTTTGTTGAGACAACCGGCTAGATTTAAGCCAAAGACTCAAGAAAGTCAACCATGAATGCTGGAAATCTGACAACTAAGAAGTGGGAAGGTGAGTCTGGATAATAGAAAAGAACTGCCAGTCAGGGGTTACTGGGGGAATGTAGTAAACGGGCATCGGAAGATTCCTGGGTTGTAAAACCATTGCTTTATGACTGAAAATCAACAGTGTACTTTATGTGTTTCCAGTCATATAACAATAGGTAGGTTAATGGCAATAAATATTTGTAACCACAGCCTGATATATAGATATCTAAGAATTTCATAATGTGCCATCAAGTCCATTCTGACTTATTGAGATTCTTTTCAGGGTTTTTCAGGTTGAGGATACTCAGAGACAGTTCAGCATTTCCTTCTTCTGGGATTGCGTGCAGCTTGCCCAAGGCCACCCAGGCTGGCTCTTCTCCTCCCAGGAGGCTCAGTTGTGGGGGAATCGAACTCCCAACCTCTGGCTCCACAGCCAGAGACCCAAGGCCACTGAGCTATCCAGCCAGCCGGATCACCCAATGCTCACCCAGTTTGGTGCAGTGGATCGAGTGACAGACTAGAACTCTGAGAGAACAGGGTTCGAATCCTTGCTCAGCCATGGAAACTCACTGTGGGAGTGGAATGGGTAAAAACCATTCCTTAAACATCTCACTTACCTTGGAGGCAGCCCTGTTGAGGCTTTTGTTAAGTCGATTCCGACTTGACAGCACGTAACAAGGACAACAACAAGAATTTACATACCGGAGTTTGTGTAATAAACTTTGTGCAAGGAGTTGTTTTCTCAAATATGCAATACAAAAAGGATGTTTTAAAATACAGAATAAATGCATGCAACCGAATAAAAATGGAAATTGGATTCGGTTTAAACTGAAAATGCAGCTTAAGCCTCACTATCTCCTGTAAGTGGCAAAAATATTATCGATCAACTGATATAAAGTCATTTTTTTAGTGGGTTCTGGCTTTCCACTCCATCAAATTATAGTTGCCTGTTCACGTTTTTATATTTCTTATTGATCTCCATGTCTGCACCTCTGAGGCTCCTGAGCCATGCTAAGAAAAGAAAAGGAATTTAACAAGTAATGTGGACCGAAGCTCTCATTCTTCCAAGATGGCCTTCTCCATGTTGGTTGGGGATGATGGGAGCTGTGTTCCAATATATCTGGACAGCACCAGGGTCAGTCTAGATGCTACACATTACCCTTTTCCTCTAGCAAAGCAGCCTGGGAAATGCCGCATGCCCTCAAGATCTGCTAGGCACTGGAGGGACACAAATGCTTAGGGTTGGCCAAAGGTTCTAGATCAGGGTTCTGTTTTGATTCGGTGTGTGTGCGTGCATGGTGTCTTCTGGCTGGGAACCCCGGAAGCAGCCAAAGATGCCCATTCTTCACAAAATGAGAGACTGGATACCCCTGAGGAGACAGATGGGCTCCTGATAGCTGTCCAAGATGCCAGGTGCTAGTTCTGTTCTAGATGTTCCTACTGATTATGAGGAAATCACTGGCTTTAAATTCATTTTGTGAAAGACGTCCTCTAGCCATATGCTAGTTCCTCTAATGAGACAAGCTAGCTGAGGGAAGGGTAGCATTATGTCAGCATCAACATGTGGGAAATACAGCTCCCAGCATCCTACAGGCAGCATGGGCTTTGTAGTCCAGAAAAGTAACTCTTCCCAAGCTCCGAGCAGTGCCGTCTCCTCATTGCATAGGAAAGGGACTGACATGGCAGCTTACAAAAGGACAGCTAAGGGTTTTATATCCAGGATCAGATATGAATTTCTTTTAGGCATGGCATCCAGCTCTAGCCGGATTTTGCGCTACACTCACCAGAATGGGCCGGGCGTTCATTTCAGTGTTGGCAAGAATATTGGTGGGCTTCTTTACTCTTTTGCCAAATTCGGTGCAGCGGTAATACAGGAAATCCGAGCGACCTTCAAAGTATTCCGTCATATCTTTGGACGTCTCGACGCGTTTCTGAAGTCCGTCCACCCGCGTCTCATCGTAGAATTCCATGGTCCGCTCCGTCTCGGGCTCCATGGTCTTGTAGACGTGTGCTGAGAAACCCAACCGGGGGGGGGGGGTCTGTGAGCGGAACGTCTGGCTAGAAAACAGAGGAGCTGCGCCGGCAGAAACCTGCCATAGATGAACGGCGCGGCCAGAAGAGCTGATGGACTTAAACTTTCCAGGGAGGCTGAAATCCTGCTCCTGAGCCTCTTTATCCCTCCCTACAACTAGTAGCGCCAAGTACAGCAGGACCCCCTTATCCGAGGGATCAGTATCCACTGATTGACTTGTCCACCATCTGAACATATTTTGAAAAGTAAAAGAAAAATCCCAATATACATATATATTTAATGATGAAATTACTAGAACTGGCCATTAGAGGGAGGAGAGACCATGTGATGGTAGAGCGTTCGCTAGAGAAATAGATTTCCACCATGTCATTACCAGAACTGGCCACTAGATGAAGACAGAGACCACGCCATGTAGAGCGTTTGCTATTAAAATAGTGTTTCGAATTTTTCAGCATCTGGAACGGATCCCTTGTGGATATGGGGGTTCTGCTATGCTTTTAAAGAGATCCCATCATGGAATCTGAATACCTTTAAGGCCCTGCACATGCCCTGGGAGGAAAAACTCGGTAGTCACATCTGTTTTCTTATTGAGTTCTCTTGTCTCCATCATGTCTTCTCGGTTCTTGTACCATTCCTTCACTTCCAGCACTTTGGTTCCTTGAAAGGAAAAGAGAAGGATCGAGACTCGTGAGGAGAAGGCACAGAACCTCGGACTCAGGACAAGCTACCCGCCTGACCAGTTTTCTCCTACCTCCCCACCCTATTGTCACAACGACCCTGTGAGGGAGAGAGACAGAGTGACGAATCCGTGTTTTCCCCTTCGAACATCAGGGCGCATTCTCTGGTTTTGATTCTCCCCTGCCTTTTTCCTAATAAAGGGACTCAAAAGAGTTGATGACGTTTGTAGAAGGCGAATGAAGTTAAAACACAAGAAATGACAATATTAAAAAGCAATTGAACCCACGACTGAAATCTTGTTGATGTAAGTCCTATGGCAGAAGGCTGGTGACATCACCACTCAGGACAATTTCTTTAGGAAATCAAACATTTCCATCTTCTATCCCAAAGCCCCTAGGATTCCTGAGTCATTCCTTTCACCCCTGGGAGCCCATGAGAGTCAAGAGATGGGGAGGTTTGTCTTTATTCCCTGAAAATCACAGCTGGGGAGGCTCAAAGCGAGTATGTGAGTAACAATAAGAGGAAGAGGAGTTTTAGAACTGCAAGGCTGGAAGGGACCCTCTGGATCATCAAGTCCACCCCCTGTCGAGGAAGCCGAGTGCAGGATTCGAACTCCCAACCTCCGGCCCCAGGCACCTTTTCCTCCTACTTACGGTCTGGATCCTCAAAGAGGGTGAGCCGGGTGATCATCCCATTACTGTTCAGATAAGGGGCCCATTTCTCCAGCTGGGCGTTCTTGTACTGAATCACCTTCTTCCCCTGAGGACAGCGCGTCTCGAAGGCTAAAGACAAGAAGAGGCACGCCGTTACTTGGGATTGTGCATGGCGAGAGGAGGGTGGGCCTTTTCGGTCCCCACCACCACCATGAAGGTTTTCTTACGGGTCACCAGCAAATCAGAGGGAAAGCTCCTGAAACTCATACAATTTTGATGCGGCTGCTTCTCCCGGCCAGAGGATGGCGCTGGCGGCCAAGGAAGGGCGTTGGCAGAACAGCAGCTCTGATGCACTGACAAGAACTGCTTGGCATTCAACCTGGTTTTTAACGGATTTGTAGCTGTGGCCTCGGTGAAGATCAGAAGACTTGCTACCCCTTCTGCCCAGGACCATTGCGGATGCTGGCTGATGCGGATGGGAACCACCGAGAAAAGTCTCCGGGTAGGCGGTCCCAGAGGATCCACCCCATGGCCTGCAGCACCTTTTATTTGCATCAAACGCTTTGCCGAAGCGGGCATCCTGTTACTGTCTCTGGTTTGTTCATCCCTTTATTTATATAAACACAGACTTAGCTGCAGACAAACAGCAGCTTCCCAGGCTCGCAGAAGAAAAAGAAAAGAGAGAGGGTGCCTTAAACTGTAACAGATTTATTTCAGAGTGAGCTTTTGTGGATTGCGATCCCTTTCCTCAGACATAGGAAGTGAAATAGTTTGGTCCTATGGAGCCGGCCCGGGTGGCCCTGGGACAAGCTGCAGGGTGGTCTCGGAGCATCCCCCAGGGGGAGGAAATGGGAAACCACCTCCTAATTGAATAGTTTTATGCATAAAGAGACAAATGACATGGGGGGGGGAGGGTAGTAATCACATGAGTCCATGCATGCTCCCTCTGAAATAAATGCATTGATCTTTAAGAGGCAGGTCCTCAAGGTGTCTTGACTTCTTTTCTCAGGGAGAGCAGGGGAATGTGTCAGTATTTCTCTGAACCTCACGGAGCCTGTGTTTCGCTAACTCCCGGCCTGCTCCATCTCAGAACCCCAGGGCCACCTCTGGGTCCTTTCCTTCCCCGAATCATAAGCCCTGATGACCAACAAATCTGGCCATTCCCATCGTCCATTAGCACCACGTTCCTAGGCTCTGGAAACCTGGTCCTGAAATGGCTGGGAGGTGTATGAAGGGTTCCCTCCGTGCACACCTTGACCCCCCCACACACACACAACACAATTAAAAGGAGAGGAGGCAGAGAGACGAATACCTTTTGGCGATATCTGAATCTGCTCCACCCAGGATGCAGGCATGTCGAAACCTTTGGGTTCCTCTTCTTTCATCTGTCAAGACCCGGGAGGAAGACCCATTAGGCCACCAGCTCCTCCTGTGTTTCTTAACACCCCAATGGACCTTCGAAAGGGCTCTGTGGAACCCTGGTTATTGGAGACGTTCATCATCATCATCTCAGAACTACAAGGGACCCAATGGATCATGGACTCCAGTCCCTGTCAAGGAGGCTGTGTGTGGGGGGGGCGCTGGTGAGCAAAGAGGAGCCCTCACCTCAGTCACTTACCAAGTCTTCCACTTCATCCTCACCCGCTTCCTCTTCTTCCTCTAACTCCGGCAGTGAAAGGAGAGGCTTGTCTGCACCCAGGAGCATGAATTCCCAGCGCACGGGGTCTCCGAGGTCAAACTGGAGATCCTGGAGAAGCAGACGGGGCCAGCAGGATCAGATCTGGGAAGCCACAGAGGAGATGCTGCCTTCCTCAACCGTCAAGCCCATGGAGGATCGAAAAGTAGGATGTAAGCCCTTGATCCGATGGCTGTAAAGGCGCAGGGCTGATCTCACTTGAAAGCCGTGTTCCCCAACCTTGGGTCCCCAGATGTTCTTGGACTACAACTCCCAGAAATCTTGGCCAGCACAGCTAGGGGTGGAGGCTTCTGGGAGTTGTAGTCCAAGAACACCTGGGGAATCCAGGTTGGGAACCAGTGTTGTAAAGGGAGCAGTCTCCCTTCATCCACCCGTGATTTGCTCCCCCTTATGCCTTAGAAGCCCTTATGCCTGGGCCAGAAAGGTCCAGCTTGGGCGTGGATCAGGGTTAGGCTTCCCTCTGTGTCCTGTGATCACTGAGAAAGAGACCACACTGGACCGCTCTGCAAGTGGTCCAAAATGTGGTCCATTTCCCCATGGGATCGCATCCTGATTCAATCCACACATCCAGCTGGGCCATCTTTCTGTGCCCTACAGGAAGGCTCAGCTTGTGTGATGGACTCAGCCCCTCACTTCCCCCGCTCCCCCTATTCCCGCCGGTCATCCCGCAAGCCGACCCTGCAGGCGTTCCAGCAGTCTTGCATATTGATCCAGTAATTCCGGTGGTTCCAGACGCTCTCCATGCCGAGGAAATGGTCGTCGGTGGTGCTGTAGCTTTTGCCCGTAAAAGGGTCGATAAAGAAACTCTCCGGCACTCCCCGCTTGCCCGAGAGAACCAGAACCCAAGCGTGGACCCGGAGACCGTACAGAGGGTCGGGCTGGGGCTTCTCAGCTTCCTGCAGGGGAAGGAGGAAGGAGGGAGGGAGAGAGAGAGAGGGAAATGACCCAGGGTTTTACCGAGCCCGGCATTGGAGCAGGAGCAGGGCTTTCCTTGATACCCGAGACCAGGGCTTCCCAAGCTTGGGGGCCCCCAGAGGTTCTTGGACTACAACTCCCAGAAATCCTGGCCAGCACAGCGAGGGGTGAAAAGGCTTCTGGGAGTTGGAGTCAGAGAACCTCGGGGGACCCAAGGTTGGGAACCCCTACCCTAGACCGCCTACCAGGGGTGGGTACTTGAATCACGGGACCCCATGTCAAGTCAGACTTGCGTCCATCCTCAGTCACTCAACTTAGACTCAACTGCTTTTGTTTTTTGCCCATGACTCAGACTCAACCCAGGACTCAGAACCCACCCACCCCTCCCTTTTATTCTGGGGAACCTCAGACTTGGGACTTGGGACTTGGGATGAAAGACTCAGACTTGGGACTTGGGATGAAAGAATCTGACTTGGGACTTGGGACGAAAGACTCAGACTCAGACTTGGGGCTTGGAGGCCAAGACTGGCCAACCTCTCTGCCGGAAGAAAGTCTAAACCAGTGGTTCTTAACGTGGGCGATAATGCCCCCCAGGGGGCGATTTCATTTTTCAGGGGGGCAGTAGAATGAAAAGGGGCGGCAGGGGGGCGCTGGAGCAGAAGGGGGGCGGTAGGGAGGCGCTGGAGCAAGCCAAACCTGTGAAGATGGCTGCAACCTTTTTACAATGTGCATGAATACATATTTTCCTCCAATCTTAATTTAGTTTCAGAGTTTTCGTCTTGAAATTTTTAGTTCCTGCATTGCGGTTTGTTTTTATGCTTTTTAATATTTCTTTTTCTGTCTTAAAATTCACTTGCAACTAAATCATTAAATGTTACTTTTTGGGGGCATTTCATTTTCTTGGAATTGAATTTTGTTTTCAGGTGTCATTGGATTTAAGTGTCTTAAATAATAAATAAATAAATAAATAAATAAATAAATAAATAAATAAATAAATAAATAAATAAATAAATAAATAAATAAATAAATAAATAAATAAATATCATCACCGCAGGGAGGGGGGGGCGATGATAACTTCCTCAATGGCTCAAGGGGGCGTTTCTTTCAAAAAGGTTAAGAACCACTGGTCTAAACCACCCCTTGGCTCACCAGTCTTCTTTCCTCTTCCTCCTTCTGCCTCTTCTCCTCGGCTGCCTGCTCTATGGCCTCCTGCTTAGCTTCCTGGCGCAGCTCGAATTTGCTGCGCAGGTCCCGCAGGGGCTTGATGGCATACTTTTTGGGCTTCTCTTTTGCAGCAGCCACGGTGACCTGCAGATAGCAGACAAAAAGGGAGCCATTCGGACGGGGCCTGCTTCCCCTTTGGCTGGTTTGCCCCTGGATTTAGGGGGACGTGGTGGCGCTGCGGGTTAAACCGCAGAAGCCTCTGTGCTGCAAGGTCAGAAGACCAGCCATCCTAAGATCGAATCCACACAACGGAGTGAGCTCCCGTCGCTCGTCCCAGCTCCTGGCAACCTAGCCGTTTGAAACCATGTAAAAATGCAAATCGATAAATAGGAACCACCTCAGTGGGAAGGTAAACAGCGTTCCGTGTCTAGTCACACTGGCCACATGACCACGGAAACTGTCTTCGGACAAATGCTAGCTCTACGGCTTGGAGACGGGGATGAGCACCGCGCCCTAGAGTCGGACATGACCGGACTCAATGTCAAGGGGAACCTGTACTTGTACCTACCCGGAATTTATCCCACTGCCAGGGGAACGGGGAAGGACTGGGCATCCAACCAAACGAGATCGAAATTAGCAGCACCCCAGGATAAACACAAGTAATCCAGTTAATATACAAGGGTCAGAGTCTTGTTAGCTGTTTATATCAGCACACATGCCATGGCATAAATATATTATTTTATGCTATTCTGTGTTTAATTGCTTTATGGTGGAAGGATTTATTGTGCTTTTAACTTGTTTTTTAAATATTACGAGCCAGTTACAGAGCCTTTATGGGAGAAAGGCCACATAGAAATGATACAAAATAAACCAACTACAGTAGATAATGGGCACTGCTTGTATTCCTCATCCTAGGGAGATGAGTGACAACTTTTTAGCTAGTGGCACTCAACTGCTTAGATTTGGGCCACTACGCTCAGGCTAGCACAAGGGACCAGTGAGATTCTGTCCATGAAAATTCTTAACTTAATCACCAGTGATTAATCTGGAAAGACTGTCTTTAATCTATTTTCTTCTCCAACCAATAAGGCCACCCATAACAGGTGTCTGTCCTGCTAATTCTCCCACTGTTGCGCTAAGGCTCTTCCATAAAACCATGCCTTTGCTGCCCCCTGTTGGGAGAGGAGTAGAATAGGTTGGGAAGGACTCCACAAGCCAAAGTGAGGCGCAGCATTTGAAAAGGGCACATTTTTGGACTATCCCATGGCACGACAACTAGCATCACTGGCTGGGGGATGATGGGATTTGCAGCCCAAGGAAGCAACATTTCCAACCCTGAATCAAGAACTCATCGGCTTTGTTTGGCTTGGCCCCAATCCAGCCCTCTTGCCCTCTTCCTCGCCCTTGCGCTCACCTCTTCTGCCCTCTCCAAGAGCGGGCATGTCTCTCGAGACTCATCCATCATGCACATCTCCCGGGTGGCGTAGCCGTTCACACAGTAGGCATCATACCCAGCGCCAATGAGCAGAGAACACAGCAGGATGCTGAAGTCAAAGCAGTTGCCCCGCTGGTAGCGCAGGATTGTGGTCGGGGAGTACAGGTAGCTGGGCTGCAAGGGGCAAAAAGCAGTCCATGAAAACCAGCCAAGGTTGGGAGAACATACCCTTTTCTGGCTACAACTTCCAGAATGGCTCCAGCCACCAGGACCACCTAGACCACCTCGACAAGAGGATCCTGAGAGTTGTCTTCCAGAAAGCAGCTTTCTGGAAATGAACCTGTTCTCTCTCTCTCCCCCACCCCATTCCTAAAGTTCCAAATAACCAAGTGGAGGAAAGGCATTGGGGATCAGATCCTCAGAAATGCCACCAGGGAAGAAGACAACCCAAGAGGCATGCTCAGGCACACACAAGTCTAAGGGGAAAACAACTAGCTAGACTTCAAGGTGCTGTAGGACCCCTGGTTTCTCTTTTGCCAGACACGCTGGCTAGGTTACCTTTCCAGGGGAGGGAGTATTGGAACAATGACAGACAGATGAAGTAGCAGAAGCATCTCAGCTGGGGTGTACAACCACCTACAGGGAACTCTGTAATTCCCCCCCCCCACTTCCATCGGTTAAAACAAGGGGGGGGGGCAAAGCAGAGGGAGATTTCCTTCTGGGATTGACAGCCGCTGGATGGGTGTAGTTTTTGTAGTGATCATAGCAGTGGAGGAAAAGTTTCATGTTCCCTCTCCATGTTCTGTGATCCTGACCATACACATGGACATGTGTGAACACATGCTGTCTACTATTAATGCTTTAAAAGCACACACAAACACTCAGAGAGAGGCATGGTTTACCAGTGCATCTACTTTGGACCTCTTCCAGTGCTTTACCCATCTGGCTGTGGAGCTAGAAGTCATAGGTTTGATTCCCCACTGTTCCTCTAAAAAAAATAATATTAATAATAATAATAATAAAAAGAGCCAGCCTGGGTGGCCTTGGGCAAACTGCACAGTCCCAGGACACCCCCAGAAGAAAAGAATGGGAAACCGCTTCTGAGTACGTACTCTCTGTCTAGAAAACTTTGGGAAGAGTTTGACTTCATGGCCCATCATCATAGCAAGAGCAATCATATTAGCAATCAAAGCAATAATAACAACAACAATAATAAATAGCCCACACAAGGAACTTAAATCAATTCCTTTTGACTCATGGTTATAAGAGATCCCAGAGCAAGCTGCTAAATAATGACTCTGCTTAATCACTTCCTTAATAACCATCAGTGATGAAGCTGGTTCTAACTTGTGTGACCCTCCAGGTTTTCCTAGGTGTAAAGTGCCCAGACATGGCTTCCCAGGCCGTCTGGATGACCTCGGTTGTTCCCTCTCCTGAGGGACTCAGCGGGGATTCAAACTCCAGAGCCGGGCGGTTCCAACCCATTGAGCTACACTACCCCCCTGCCACAGCTGGCTTACATGATGAAGAAGCAAAAACCAACCAAACCAAAGAAGACCCATGAAAAAACGCTTGTTCCTTGCCAGTGAGATTGGAGACGGAAGAGGCTCCATGGTGAGGTAGTCGGAGACAAAGCGGGCGCAGCCGTCCCAGTTGTACAACTCGGAGTAGGGGAGCAGAGTCGGGCGCACCGTGGTGCTGACAAATTTCTGCAACAGAAACGTGGTGTTGGGTTGTGTGGATCTGTTTGAGAAGAAGACAATGGCAGCCACGACAAGGCTCCGGCCCTCATCAGAGCAAAGAAACAGCAGGCCGTAAGAAGCCTTGCAGGGCGTTTGCTCACACGCCAGAATTTCTGCTTTAAAAAGTGACATGTTTCTCTTGTCCTTGTGCTTCTTGCATGAGCTGGTGAGCGGCTCCGAATTCGTTCACACTTGGCCTGAGGTTTGGTTACGCAGAACGACCTGGGCTACAAAGCTTTTCAGAAGCTCTTAAACCACCACAACGGTGGTTTGAATGGGTTGGCTTGGGTCAGATTCGACGCGGGATGTGGCTTCATTTATTGGCCGGTGTCTAGAACTGGAATGGTATTACAGTATTTGTAGCTTATTCGGGTTGATTGCTCACCGCCCAGAGAGTGTGCACGGCACAATTGGGCAGTAGTATATAAGTTAAATTTCAGCCAAGCGACCAACCAATCAATCCTGTGCAAAATAATTCATATCATCTCATAAACCAGAACTAGGCAAAAACTGGAAGAAGAAGCCATCTCTCTGGTTAGGAAGCCTGTTCACCAGATCCCATATGCGGGGTTCTGTACAGCTCATCAGTGGTACACAGAATCACACTGCTCCTTCTTCACTTCTGTGCACAAACGTGTATTTTTGGACGACACGCATTCCTAGAGAATTCCTGGCCGGAGAAGTCCCCGGTCATGCACCTGTACACCTTTACTTCTCGTACATCTTTAAAATCCAGGACTCAGCACCACGAAACCTTCTGAAACTCTCGGAGGGGAGCCCCACCCTACCCCAAATGAAATCCCACCCGCGCCACTGAAGCAGGCCTGCAGGATAGGGCCCCAGCGCTGATCCCATGCCCTCTGCTTACTTCTACACCGCATTCATTGACGGGGTGGAGGAAGAGCGGCTCCCGGTCCGGGCAGAGATGGGCATACTGGCGGTGGAAGTTGTCGGCCACTTGCAGGAGCTGCTGCTCCTTGGCAGAATTCGTCCTGTAACTCTCCGGCAAGGTGGAGGTGTCAATGGTGTTCCAGTCAAACTCACTGCACATGGAAAAGTACAAACAAGGGGTGGAGGAGACACAGAAAGGTGGGAGGTAACAAGGCGGAGACCAGAGCAGGTTGGAAAGAGTTCTCATTGCATTCAGTAAAAATGTACTGTACAGTAGGACGCCTGTATGCATGGCGGATCGGTTCCAAGCTGCCACCCATGGATATGGAAAATGCAGATTGTAGCAAATGCTATTTTAATAGCAAAATACTATGCATAGCATGGGCTCTGCCTCCCTCTAGTGGCCAGTTCTGGTAACTTCATCTTTAGAAATACAGATTTCTAGGATTTCTCTTTTAATATTAAGGATGAGTGAATCCTGTGGATAAGGGAGTCCTACTATATTGCTTCTTTCAGGAGCAGTGGAAGCTGCCCTTGACCAAAAGTGTTAAAACAAGTAACAAGCATGGTTTGGGAAGGAGTCTGGGTGCAATCAGACTGGGAAAGAGTTCCCATTTTAGACTGCTTGCGGTGCAGTTCGGTGTGAGCTATTTCCCGGTGATCACACAACCTCTGTGAGATTGCGGACCATCCAGATCCATGCCCAAGCTGGGCCTTTTTGGTCTGGCATCAGGACTGCTGTTTGGGGTGGGGTCTGGGCTGGAGCAATTCTCTGACAAATGGAAGGGCGACTTTAAGGAGCTTTGGGGTCAGTTGACTCTGGAAAGAGGCCCGAGACCTTCCTGCTCCCTGCCTGGCTTCACATGGCACAAGGCAGGCACCTTTGGGTCTCCCCCGCACCGCTGCTCTCGCTCTCGGCTTTTAAATTCATTAACATTGAACAAGGGCCAAGCAGCATCTAAACACCTTTGCCCTTAGCCAGTGAGCCCTGGCGCCAGTTGGGAGCGGGCGGAGATAGGTGCCTAAAACCACCAGGTACAAAAAAAATCCCCCAGATATCTCCTCCTGAACAGGCACTGTTTGCCCCTGAGATTCATCCTCTTGTCCAGAGACCCAGGAAAACACTGCAGTTCCTGGAGACTCCAAACAGCACCCTAAGAGTTGGAAACCTTCCTTACTAGACAGCTTCAGGAATATGGACTTGGATTTGGGACAGCTGCTCCTCCAGGTCTTGGAGCTCCTCACTGAGGCGCAAGGAGCTCAGCTCTTCTTCCTCCTCATCTCCCAGCGACTCATACTCTTCCTCGGTGCTCGTGAACCTGGAGCTGCTCATTCTGTGGCTCCAGACGATGCAAGGCACTGACAACACCACCCAGGGAGGCAACTGTGGAAACCAAGGACAGGGGTCAAAAACCAGGGCCAAGTCCCATCCAGAAACTCTCCCTAGCTTGCAAACTTGGATTTCTTCTTATTTTGCAAATCTTGTTTTGTTTGAGAGCAAGATGCAAGGATGAGTGTTCGGAGAAGACACTGTGTTTCTGATAGCAGCATTGCCCGGAATAAAGCAAGGTCTTTCTGTTCCTGGCCGTGGGATGAGACAGTCAGGTCCTACCAAGTTGCCTGCACACCAGCCAGCCCCTAGATTGTTCACTGTAAGCCAGGATTGCCTGGAATCCTGGCTTACTGTTGCACATACATGAGATCAGTAATGGCATCAACATAGTTTAAATGGCAAGTGACTCATTTATGGCACAGAGTCTGTTGTGCTTGGTCTTGAAAAGAACCTCCTTCTTCTCCATCATCATCATCATTATCATCATCTTAGAACTGCAGAGCTAGAAGGGACCCTGTGGATCATCAAGTCCAGCCCTTGTCAAGGGAGCCCAGTGGGGGAATCAAACTGACGACCGGAAATGGTTTCCCAGCCTTATCAGGATTGAATTAAAAGCACGATCTATCGGCAATCGAATTGAAAGAACATTCCCCTCCCCCTCCCCCGGGTCTGGAAAGATGAATACAGCTTCCTCTTCATATCTTTGTCTGCCATTGTTGTACAAAAACACGATTAGAGAGGCCGTTCTGAGAAAGTAAATAAAGAGAAGAATAGCAGAACTGGGGGGAAAAAGGGGTAAGGCTGGAGGTTTCATTTCAGGTCAGGATGCTCCCTGGGTTTTGTTTTCCGGCTAAGAGAAGATAAGGAGCAGCCAGAGAGCCCCACGTGTTCCTTCTCTCTCCAGTTCTTTGGGAGGAAAGAATGACAATTATGCAGGGAGATTAAGTCAAGAACAGACGGGGGCTCGTTCACCCGGCCGAGGGCTGCTGAGGAAGATGAAGGGGGCTCGTTCCCGTCTTCCTGGCACTGCGTAATGGAGGGCATCTAGAGCCGGCCACGTAAACTGGGCCACAAGGAAGGAAAGCACAGAAACCTTCATACAGTATATATACGCAGGGAGGGATTGGACCTAACACCAGGAACCACCAGTTAGCATAAGGCTGTGAAAGATTCTCACAAAAACAAAATCCCTGGAGGGGGTGGACAGAACGTCCTCCCATCTCTGATCCCTGGCACAGGGTGGCCTAAAGCAAGGGGGAAAGCGATGGGCCAGCCCTGAGGTTGGCGGGCGGTTAATGGCCATGCAAGAGTGGAAAGGCTGCCTGCATCTCCTAGAGCAGTGGTTCTTAACCTTTATTACTCAGATGCTTTTGAACTGCAACTCCCAGAAATCCCAGCCAGCAAAGTTGGTGGTGAAGGCTTCTGGGAGTTGCAGTCCAAAACTCCTGAGTAACCCAAGGTTAAGAACCACTGTCCTAGAGCTTCCAGGATAAGTCCTAAAAGGACCACTTCCATATAAAGCGCCCCTGAGGCCGAACCCAGCACTTTCGCTGTTCTCTTGGCCATGAAACAATTAAAAATGATCTACGCCGTCTGATATAACTACTGTACTGGATAGCTCAGGGGCTGAAGTCTCCGGCTGCGGAGCCAGAGGTTGGGAGTTTGATTCCCACCCACCCCCGAGGCCTCCTTGACAGGGGCTGGATTGGATGATCTTATAGGGTCCCTTCCAACCCTGCCGTTCTAAGAGGGTGATGATGATCCTTAATGAACTGCTGATAGCTCAGCAGTTTAAGCCTCTGTTCTGTCCGAAGGATAAGACAGGGCTGCATACACCACACAAAGGTGTGCATCCTGCCCCCCCCCCCCCAATCCCCTGCTAAAAAGGGCCGGCTTCTTCAGGGATAGGGAAGGCTGCCACACTCCCATAAGATTCCAGTAAGTGTCTCTTAGGTTCAAGCTGTGTTGGATCTCAGCGCAGAAGGAAAGGTGGATCAAGCATCTGGAAACATTTTTTGGGGGGTGAGGGGTTGCAACTCCTAGATTGCTCCCAGCCAGCAGGGCCAGGATGTGGCCCAAAAGGTCACCTTTCCAAGGTCTCGGCGGGGTGTCGTTGAAGCAGGGATTCGAACCCAGGTCTGCTGAGTTTCAGTCCATCACTGCATCCGCATCGTATGTAAAGGTGTGGCCCAAACATTGTGCCCCATGTAGCTGTGCGAACATTTGTGGGCTGGACTCCACAAAGATTTGCACAGTTAGTCTGGGGGGGGGGGCATGAACTGAAGTGTTTGTTTGTGTACCTCACTCTCTGAAAACCCTCCCAAGCTGGCTTTTAAGGGCCCCCAGCCACTAAGAGAAGGTTACACGATGCAGGACATCCCGTTGTGCGTATAATTCAAGTTGGCATCAAGATTGCCACATGACCAGGAGGGCAGGGGCTCCTGTGCCTTTAGGAATGGTACAGAAGAGGATGTTTGGGCAGGGGTTCCTTACCATGGAAGTGGCATCTGCTGAAATGTTGTCATTTGCTCAACCATTAAACGCACAGGAGCCCTGTCCTCTTTGCCATGTGGCAACCCGAACGCAAGCATTTTCTCCATTGCCTCCCTGGGGAATCTCACTGTTCCCAGACATTATGCCAGGGTCAGGGAGATAACATCCTCCGGCGATGCCTGATTGTGTACATGGCCCTGGTCACGCTATTCCTCCGCTTCCTCCCTGTGCCCCACATCCGCACGCCAGCCACCCACAGAGTCGTCGCCCTTCCCGGGGACCCACCTCAAAGGCTTGCAAACCTATGCGCTTTTCTCCCAGGGCTGTTGATCCCTGTCACCGTGGCAACCTCCTTCTGGAAGCAGAGGCTTCTGGGAGTTGTGGTTTTGCTTCCTTCCATCACCTGTTAAAACAAACAGACTTGGAAAAAAGGCTTCCAGAGGCACCTCACGGTTTGGGAAGATGTGAAATCTGCCATCAAAAGAGGGTTTTTGCTGGGAGTTCCCTTCTCAGCAGCAAAGGGCACAAACGATCTCGTTTCTTCCCAAATTTAACCTTCGGTGCTTATGGGTGTTTATAATGTTTCACTTGGGCAGCACTGGGATCGTTGTGTTCTTTTAATGATATATTAATAATATCACCTTTTAATTATGCAAACCCACCCTTGCATAGTCATAGATTTCAGCTTTAAATAGTGCCTTTCAAGGATGTTCGCCACCTTGCGTCCTTTTTAAGGAGGAAGGCGGGATAAAAACAAACAAATTCTGATATAATAGCATTTGGGAGTATTGTAATATGCTTTCTGTCTGGCGTGTGTGGCTAGCAATGAGCAGAGACTATGAAACTGATTAATTTATGATATATGTAGAATCTCACACACGGGGGGGAGGGGGTTGGAAACACTCCTCTCTTTAATTTTTGACGTCTGTCTTGATCAGGGAATATATTTTATTATTCATTTAAAATAGTTTTATCCTACCTTTCTCCTTAAAAGGACCCAAGG
This sequence comes from Pogona vitticeps, assembly GCF_051106095.1. Taxonomy (NCBI): domain Eukaryota; kingdom Metazoa; phylum Chordata; class Lepidosauria; order Squamata; family Agamidae; genus Pogona; species Pogona vitticeps. Next base: position 25,558,427 of record NC_135792.1, read on the forward strand.
CAGCTTACATCATTATTTTATCCTCTCTCTCCCCCCTTCCGTTTGTTGATTTCTTAACCTCCTGGCTGAGGGCAGAAGGCCTTGAAACCTGAAAGCTTAGCTCGCTATTTTGGGTACTTTCCATTGATCCTAAATAAAGGTGCTAAGCGACCACGGCTGTTGTCCGAATCAGTTTCACAAGGAGGTTTTATCTCATCTTTTTCCTCCCACAGCATGCAAACAGCATCAACGTGCATGCTTTAGAGATGAAGAAACATATAAGCATCTTATTTGTGAGCTGCTCTGTCCTTTGGATGCAAGAGTATGTTAAACGTTCACCTTAATGGGATTCAATTAATTCTTAGCGAGGGGGGAAAGGAACCCTCACCTCGGTGGGCAAACAGAGTGATTAAAAACCTTAGGGGTGTGTGGGAAAATCCCGGTGCTTCTCAAAAGCACAAAAGAGCAATCGGAAATAAAAACAAAGCAAAATCTGGTCACTGTTTACTGCTTGGACTACCGTTGGTGGAGAGTTGTTTCTGTTGACCGGGGATGGTGCCGTGGGGTGGGAAGGCCCAGCTGTTGGGAGATAATAAAAGAAGCGGAGTGGGTGAAAGGGAAAAGCGTGTGTGGGTGTCCCCGTGTGACGAGGAGGAGGTTGCGAGCCGGCCCTGGTGAGGACAAGGCTGGACCGGGCAGTCCGGCTGCAGACGGAGCCCCACTGACTCCGAAGGACGTCCGACTCAATCTGAAGGACCCGACCACAGAGTAAGCAGATGCAGGATTGTGCCCTTAAGAGGGTTGGAAGAGCGTGCTGGTTTCTCCTAAGGGTACTGCTGTGGTTTTCTCTTTTTATGATGGGAATAGAGATGTGTAAAGATGCAAGGGGCTCCAGAGGTCATCTAGTCAACCCCTCTGTGAATGCCGGAGGTCCTTAGGTTTAACTATTGAACTATTGGTCTTTCCAGGTTTAACTCCTCAGAATGATTGAATATGTGCAGGATTCTGCTGCTGCATCCATGTGTGTAAAGAATCCCAGATTTTTCTTTTTTGAACGATGATCAGGGATATAATTAATGTGAGTCCAGGCTTAGACGTAATTAGAGGCCCACTGAAATCAATATGGATTTAATTAGTCGTGATTAACAAAGGATGCTGATTTCAGTGGGTGTATGCCAAGGTCCCTGTATCCATTTCCAGGCAATTTAACGGGGCTCAGTTAATGACTCCCAGACACTGCGTTGCTTGGAATTTAGAAGAGATACCAATAGCTTAACGTTGTTTTGCCTCTCTATTTTCATCTTCAGCTGCAGAGAGGAGACCTCAATTTCCAGACTCTTTGCCATTCCAAATACTAAAGATCATTACCCCGTGTCCCATTGGACCTGAGCTGCCAACTTTTTTTCTGGCAGCGCTCCTGCGTAGTTTACAGACGCTTGAAGGGGCAGAGGGTGAATTTGTCCTCCCCTCCCCTCCCTTGACATACAGAGAAAGTGTGATAGGAAATGTTTGTGCTTTGGAACACCTGCGAGGAAGTTATGACAAGTACAGGTGCTTTCCTGAGGTGGGGGAAGTGGGTTGGTAATCCTGTTTGAATGAAAAGATTCTTTCAAGGCTGTTGATTTTGTGAAGGGCGCCTTGGAAAGTTATGACATGCATTTCCAGACAAAACAAAGTAGTCATTTTTCTATTGTAAGAAGATTATGGAATATTGTCTTTTCTTTTAAATCTATGCGGAAGACATTCTTTTGAAGATCTGTGATTCCTGCATGCCTAGAAACTTTAAACAAGGCTGGGGTTTTTTTTTTTAATGAACACTGGATTTCACCTAAGCCATAGCTCACATACCTCTGTGATGTGGTTTTGTAAGGTACAGTATAAGGTAATAGGGACTGTTTGTGCCCCTTTTATTTACTGTTCTTTGATTACTCCTGAGTAACACATGGCGTTCCCCCCCCCCCCCGGTTATTAACAGGAGCAGCACAGATAGAGGGGCTGCACGCCAATGATGAAAAGGTTTCCTGCTTCCAGAATAGCTGTGAGAAAAGGACATTTTCAACCCATGAACATTTCTCATGCATGGTCAGCTACAGCTGCAGAGATTCCCTCTCCTACGCAGCTATGAAAAGCAAACTCGGTTGCGTCCTTTCTCACACCTGGCCACCCACAAGAACAGCTGCGCCCGATCGGCCCTAAAGACCAGTCTAGCCAGCATCCTCTCCCCTATGGGGACCCCCTGCCAGAGCCCTGCAAGGGAGCCCATCAGCAGGACTTGGAGGAGAGCAACCGGTCCTGCTTTCCCTCTTCCATGGATTCGTTTCCGTCCCGGCTCTACCGTTGGGCACAGTGAAGAGGAAGCCTCAGGCAGCAGATTTCTGAGGGCCGTGAAAGGGGAGCTAAAAGTTACCCGGTGGTTTTGTGATGATTTTATCTTTATAGCCAGGGGAGTGAAAAGCAGCTTCTGAGATTTTTCCACCTCAGAGGCCCACGTAACGTGGCTTGCCAAGGATCCTTAGTGCTTTGGCTTGGGGGGGGGACAGGTGTTTCCCGATCAGCCTCAGGCAGCAAAATCTTTTGGGTCAGCCCTGCCGATCCCTTTTTCATGTCAGCGGTGGCTGCCACCCCTTGACTAATTTAAGCAAATTTGTGTGCCACATTAGGCTGTCTCTCTCTTTTAAGTCTCCTCAGTTTCCTATTCTGCAGCTTCAATGAAATGGCCGCTGCTTCCAAGTGCATGAAAGGGGGGAAAAAACTTTTTCTAACCCACGTTGTCAACAACACACATAATTTTATGCACCTCTATTGGTTGCCTCTCCTGCTCCCGGTTTTAAAACTCCAAATTTTGTACCGTTTTCCTCATAGGGAATTGCTTCAGGTTCTGGGGTCCCCGTTTCGCTTCTTTTGAGCCAGTTTGATCATTTTTATCTGATTTAAAACCAAATATTTTAATAACTGCAACAGCAGGGTGTCCTCTTGAGCATCCTTGTCAAAATCCTTCTGGAGGTGTCCTTGCGGACAGACCACTGAGGAGTTCTCCATAGTTGGCTTGCTTATTTTTAATTTATCTTCCCTCAGAAAATGACGGTGACGAGCTGGCCCCTCATCCTGGCTCTCTTCCTCCCTGCTTTCGAGAGCTTTAGTGGTAAGTTTTGCTGTCTTTATCCTGGAAGATAACGAGGCTGATTAAAGGTTGTATTTCATCCGTTGGCCTTGGTGATATTTTGGACTTCATGTTCCATGAAGCTGGTGAGGCCGACGGTCAAGAATTCTGGGAACTGAACTCTAAAATGTGGGGGAAATGAAAGCTTTTGGACCGCTGGATGACCGGGAGGTGGGGCTGGTCCTATCATGGGGACCTTCCTTCTCTGCTGTTGACCAGGAGGCTGACCGATTCCCTCTGCTGCAGGTCAGCTGATGGAGCTGAAGGATGAAAAAGAAGAAGCTTTCCTCCGACCTCGGAGGAACCCCAGCGGACGATGTCTTCCTAACCCCTGTTTCCACCAGGGAGCCTGCCAGGTAGTGGATGACAATCCAAGCTGCGTCTGTAAGCCAGGGTTCACCGGTCCCTTCTGTAAAGGTAAGGCAGGCCCTGAACATTGGGCTGAATGTTACGCTTCCCCCACCCAATGTGTGAGAGCATTCCCAAATTCAGCATTTTGTCAGAGTCCAGTAAGACCAGCGGTGGGCAACCTGGCTGCATTAGATGACATCTCTCTCACCCATTCGTACTGTTGCTCTGAGGACAATCAAGATGGACAGAGACGCCTGCTATTCATTACGAACCTAACAGGAGCCTTTAACTTTTGCAGAGTTTGGAATCCAAGTTAAATTCCTCTAGCGATGCAGCAGAATTAGCTTCAGGTTCCCCAGAGGAGTCCACCCCTTTTTCTTATAAACGGGCACTTGCAGTCCCAACAACTCACACTGGGACCTTAGTTGGAGAAAGAATAACAAGTTTTATATATGTGCCATTGAACAAACAGCAAACTGACAAACATGGCAGCTTTGAGCAACAGGCCTCAACAGGCTGATTGCTTCTAACAGACTGATCAACAGACCAAAGAGAATGGGGGGAGAAGCAGAACAGAGAGATGTCGCTTGGCCATCACCTGGCATTGGTCTAATGTCCTTTTAGGTTTCCTCTAGACCGAATGGTCCCAATCTGTGCTGTCAAGGTGCAAATCGGCCCTTAACACTAAGAGCCTGTTCTTTTGCTGCGCTCATGTGTCGATCAGCCCCATCTCACAAAAAATGCCAGCTGGTCAGTCTAGCAATTTTACTCCAAAGGAACTGAGTCCTGGACACAATGTGTTTGTCCCTGGAATTCTTGCTAATGGGAGAGTCGGAACGGAAAGATATAATGCACTTCTCTCTCTCTCTCTCTCTCTCTCTGTGTGTGTGTTTGTGTGTGTGTGTGTTTTCCACAGAATTGATGGTGAAACTGGAGTGCGAGGAAGAGTACATGAAGATGATGGTGAGGAAGGAAGCCTTTGAGCTGCTGAAGATCCCCTTGGCCTTGGTCCATTTGAAGAACAGGTCCTGCAAAGCTTCCGAAGTGTATGAAGAAGGGGAGGGCTACTGGGGAGCAAAGCTGACCAGCTTGAACCACACCGCTTGTGGGTCGGACATTAAGGTAAGGCTGCGGAGTGGTTCAGAAGGGGCCTGCGCTCAAGGGTCTCCTGCCAGCGAGACAGAGGAAGGAGAACATGGGCAGCCACTGTGAATTAACCTACTCTGACGGGCAGTGGCCCTTCAGATCTGAGGCGTAGGGTCTTCTTTCTGCTGGAGTTTTGGCAACCTCGCGTGCTGCCTCTCGTAGATGTAGGTGGGAGGAATCTTTCTAGGGTGGGGGTGACTGTCCAGCAGTCTATCCAGCAGCAAGCAATTGCTATCTCCTGCCTCTGAGTTCAGAGAGCCCTGCCTTTCTGCTTAGAGTTTTTTCTCTCTTTCTCAAGAGTCTGTTAGAAGCACATAGTCTGTTGAGGTCTGTTGCTGAAAGCGGTAACGTTAGATCTGTTCAATTGTAAGCAATGACAACTTTCATTCTTTCTCCCACTAATATCTCAGAGTTGTTAAGACTGTAAGAGAAAGGGGTGGCTTATTTTGGGGGACTTGAAGCTAATTCTTCTCTGTGAATCCCTGCATTTTTGCTGCACGATTAGAGGAATTTGACCAGAAATCCAAAACTCTGCAGCACTTGCAATGTGAGATTCTTCAAGGCAAAGATTGATCCTTGGGATAGTTGTTGTTCTAAGAGGCTGAACATCCAGAAATGTTTTCTGCTAAACAACAGTCTGTATCTCATTTGCATTTCCACTCATCATTTGCCCTTGTTGATAGCTGTATTTCTGCTCTGGACATAATGAAATTTCTCCATGCAGAGAAACAACAATATATTGTACTAGCACATGTGTTTCTTAGAAATCTTTCCCCCTTGTGTGACACGAGATGCCTCCTGAAGAATAGAATAAGATCAGTAAAAGTAAGGGCTTCTCTGTCCTCAAGATTGCAGTTTTGAGTGATGGAGGCACTTTTGCAGTCTTGAGGAATAGGCATGCTTCTTCCATTAAAAAGCTGCAGTTTTAGCACTTATATTGGGAAACACTGGCTTGCGGAAGGCACCTATTGGCTAGAGTCTGAGCCATCACGAGTCAAATCTCCACACACACACCCCAAAAATAGTTTGGCATTAGAGAAGGTGAAAACAAAATCAGTTTTAAAAACTTCTAAACACTCAAGGATCTTAAGAAGAATCTGGATAGCTCATCTGAAGTGTGTGTGAGCTTAAAGACGCATTTTATGGCTGCTCTTATCTGTCACTCCATCATGCATCTTGTGCGGGGCAGATTTGCACTGTGGACAAAGAGAAACATTGGGTTTTAAATTCTCGTCCTGTCCACTCCTCGGCTGCAACCCGAACCCTGCCGTCCCCTTCCCGGCCTGTTTTTCAGGTGAATGGCTCCCACGTGTCCTACTTCAATATGATTGAGTCAGACAGGGAGATCCGGGGCGTGATCACCAGGAGCGTCCTCCTCCGTGTGCACTTCTCCTGCGTCTACGCCTATAAAGGGGTGGTTGGCCTGATCCACCCGCTCCGGACTGCAGACACGTACGTAGGTTGTCCTCTGGGCCCCTTTCCTTGACCCAGCTGGCGTGAGACAGGCCAGCAATATTGCTGAGGCTGCTCCTGCCCTGGATGTCCAGCTCCACCAAGTTCCTGACCCGTCGCCCCTTTGCTGCTTCCGCCACCGCCCTTGCACCCACTCCTCAGAGAGACAGGAGGAGGCCTCTGTTGCTGGACAGGCAGATAGATCGCTAGACCCGTCTATGTCCCAGAGGCTAGACTCCCCGTTTGGCATACACCTCCATCTGTTCCTTCTAGTAGGGAGGAGACTGGGAGTGTGTGCTTCTTACCCCTGTTCCAGGTACACCTTTGACATTTTTGCAAAAGATAAGTGCTTTCTATCCATAAAGGCAAGGGTGGCTGATGACTCTGGGTTGATGGCTTTCAGCCCCAAGCTTGCAGGATCTGTCCAGGGTGCTGAACTCACTTTCAGCACTGCGGACAGCTCTTTCAAGTCAAACCTGGAGAGGATCCTCCACCACCACCACCAACCCTGTGAACCTGGAATCCTGAGCTGCTCTTGGATGGAAGACCAGCAACGGGGTGGAAGGTGGATGGAGGACAAGTGTGTTGTGCATGGAAGCAGCAACTCCACACGGTGTGTCAATTCCTGGCTGGCTTTATGAGGGTGGGGGTGCCTCTTTTCCCTAGGCTTGTGCAGTTCGCCGTGAAGGAAGGAGACTTCACAGTGACCATGACGCTCTACAAGAGTGCCAGCTACGATGAGGCCTACCAGCAGCAGCCCTTGCTCCTGCTCATGACCGACATCCTGTACGTCCTCCTCCGCCTCGAAGGGCAGGCTCAGGTGAAGTACTTCTTCCTGAGTGTGGACGAGTGCTGGGGGACGCCGACAGCCGACCCGAAAGACAACACCAAGCACCCGCTGATCATGAAAGGGTGAGGCCCTGGGGCCATGGGGGGGGAAGGTGTCTCCTTGGGGGGGGAAGGTGTCACAGCTGTTGTTCAAGGCCACTTTGGCGGCTCTGACCTCTGCCCTGGGAATCCTACTGGGCACTTGGAGGGGAGAGGAAGCTGAACCCTTTTTCACAGCCTGCATTTCTGAGCAAGCTGACCAGAGCCACGCCGCTCAGGGGGAAATGGCCATTTGTAGCATTCTTCTGGGTAACAATGTTCTTAGTGCAATAGACATCCCAAATTTTCCATAAAAACTGTGTGAAATGTGGATTCTAGGTCAAGACACGTTTAGAAATTGCTCGTGTCAGCTAGAGTTGAGCCACTGAACAGACTGCAAAATAATAATAATCATATGCCGTCAAGTCAGTTCAGACTTCTGGCAAGTCTTTCCAAGATTTTCTAGGTACAGAAAAGTGGTTTACCATTTTCTTCTTCTGGGGTCACTTATTGCCCTGCTTTCTTCAGGCTACGTAAGTTGGCTCTTCTGCCAGGAAGCAGAGTGAAGAGTCGGCTCAGAAGGCCTTCTCTTGAAATGTTCCTCTTAAAACTGGGCTTCTACAAGTATTAGCATCTCTCCCCCCCTTCCCTCCCCATATATTTCCTTGTCCTTCCTTCCTCCCTCCCTCCATCATCAGCTTCCTTCCTTCATTTTCCTTCCTTCCTCTGCCTCCCTTTTCCTTCCTTCCTTCCTTCCATCCCATTCCTTCCTTCTATCCATCCTTCCCCATTTCCTTCCTTCCTTCCAATTCCTTCCTTCCTTCTCTTTTCCTTCCTTCCTTCCCTCCCTTTTCCGGCCTTCCTTCCTTCCTCCCTACCTCCCTTTTCCTTCCTTCCTTCCTTCCTTCCTTCCTTCCTTCCTTCCTTCCTCCCTCCCTCCCTCCCTCCCTCCCTCTTAGGATCTCATGCATCCCATGAAATGAGGGACAGTCTCGGTCCGTGTCATCCTGATTTGTGCCTCTGTGGATCTAAACACGGAAACTGCGACCTGACCCGTGGTCTGCGTGGCCTCTTCCAGGTGTCCCCACGACCACACGCTGACTTTCCTGAATGCCATCGGAACCAGCACCACCGCCAAGTTCAGCTTCCAGATGTTCCAGTTCCAGAACTTCACGGAGCTTTTTCTACACTGCCAAGTCCACCTCTGCTCGCCAGATTCCCCCGAGCCCTGCGTCAAGGTAAACGCCGCGATGGAGGGAAGGCAGAGCACAAGGGCCGGATCCCTGGGTGCCACATGCGCCCTTCCAGGCCTCTGAGGGCCACTGCTGTGTCCTCCCCAGCACCTCCCAGTTTTATTTAAAAGGCCTCTCATGTCTCATGTTTTATGTTCTCTAGGAGCATGGACAGGACCTCTGCAATATTTTTAGGCCTCTGCTCACTTATTTCAGACTCAGTCACTATCAGTATTTCTAAAAAAGACACCCCTGCTGCCTCCTAGCCTAAAACAGGTCACGGATGCCTGGAAAGAAGTCCTAACTTTCCCTTCCACTCTGCAGAAGGCAAGCCGTACCACTTTAAAGCAAAACTGGGACCAGGGACAGTGGTATTCCCACTTGGGGAGCATATTTAGCACATCTCCAGGTCAGGGTAACAGAGGGCCCTGACTCCTCGTGAATTCATAGTACTGAGACAGTGAATGCCTTGAACAGAGGTAGGCGTGATGGGGTTTGTAGTCCAAACCCTGGGAGACCTCACAGACTATATCTGGTTCATTTTCCTGCAAACATGGCTAATTAACTAAGGTTGTGATTAGACAAGGATTTGTCCCACTGTTTGGTCTGCTCTGGGGCCAGGCTGTTTCATTCCTTTTCCTGGCCATCAGAGGATGCACATGCCATTGTAAACCCTGATGCACGTCTACTAGCGCTGTTTCAGTCCCTGCCAGGAGCTGCTGTTTTTTGCTTGCCTGATTTTTTTTATTTTTCATTTTGGGTTTTTGGTTATAGATAGGATTGCTCCATTTTGGTTCAGTTCCAGCAAATAAGACTGCAAAGCAAACGGACATTGGAAAACCGAAAGCTTCCTCCCACTCCTCCATGAAACATGAAAATAAAAGATCGAAAGCTTCCTCCCAGAAAGGGGAGGAGACAGGAGGAGACAAGGAGGGATATATTTTGATAAGTTTTGTTAAATTTTGTTGATTTTTTCTCCCCACTCCTTGCTTTCCCTTTACAGGGAGGAAGGGCCCCCTAAGTGTTGCTTCAGGGGCTATGTGGTCTCCAGCCCCCAAACCACTGAATGGCATCCTTCACCTCTAGGCAATCTTAAGTAGCCCAATCTGGTTTGGCCACAGAGACTCACCCAAATGGGTGTTCTGTTTGTGCTAAAAATACAGCGGTCTGGGGCTGTCAGCCGAACTGTTGGAAGATGCATTGTCTTTCTAGCAGCGGAACCAGAACACTGCAACTTTTGGGGTTTTTTTATTTATTTATATTTGTTTATTTTGCATTGGGCCACAGCAATGTCCCAGCCAGCGGAAGACCAAGAGGGAGGCAGCGGATGCCTACAAGAAGATCGTCTCCTACGGGCCCATTCAGTTCCTCTCTCCATCACATCTGGAAATGCGGGATGCCAAGGCACAGGACTCCGTCTGGAGTACGTACGCTTCCTCCTAGATCCATTCACGGTGAATCTTGGTCCTTCCCAGTTGTGCTGACGTGCCTCCATCTTTTTCTCTCCCTCCCACCCTGCCTTGCTTCCTCTTGTCTTCTTTCCAGGGTTGCATCTGTGGATCCTCAGTGCCGTGGTCTTGGCAGGGCTGGTGGCCTCCTTCGTCTGGATCGCTGTTGCAAAAGCCATGAAGAAATGAGCGACTTGTAAACAGCAAGAGGCCGAAATAAACCCGATGGTTGCGCACAATGACAGGGCAGGCGGGCACCTTTCTCTCTCTCTCTCTCTCCCTCTCCAGACCATCAGCTTATTTGTTTGGGGTGGGAGGGAGGGGAGATGAAAGATAAACCATGAGGAAAGACAGGGGTTTGGCTAGCTCTGGATAGGCTGGTCCCCTCCACTCGGGAAGTGGGAGAGGGGTCCTTTCTGCCACCAAATGTTTGTGCAATGGGAAGTGATGAGGACAGACGGCCAACGATCCCAAGCTCACCTCCTTTTTGCATCTCCTTCTGCCGGCAGAGCTCCCACGCCAATAAGCGAAAGAGGATGAAACTAACCAGCTTCAGACCATGAAACGCAGGGAAACGTCAGCACCGAGAAGCGACCCAAGGGGTTGCCGTGTTGTCGCTTTGTTGTAGAGAAAAACGAGAGTGTAATATGGGGCCTTGGAGATGACCAGCTTTGTTACACCCAGGGCAACTTCCCAGTGGAAGCTCCCTCTGAAATGCATCTATTAAGGGCCCAAAGTGATGACGCCGTTAGCACATCTGTAGAGGCGGGATTCCTCTGAGCACAGCCCTTGTCCCACCCTGCAGGTTGCACATCAGCTGGTCTGTGGGATGATGAATTGTCACTGGGAGGGAAACAAGGACTTTGTGTGCAAGCCCCATTGCTTAGCCACAGAGGGTTGAAAGGAACATGTGACCGGATGGGAAAAGGCTGTATTTACCAGAAATATGCTTTTCCTCTAACATGGGATTTGACCCGTAGTCTGAAAAGGATGACCTGTTGTTCAGTTTCTCCTTCTAATGCCCCTTTTCATGTCAAACTAACTATGCCACTTGCCCCTTGTTTTCTTGTTATGTGTCATCATCAAGTAGCCCTGGATTTTTGGCAACCCCATGAATGAGTGATCTCCAAAATGTCCTGACCTCAACCGTCTTGCTCAGCAAACGCAAGTCTGTGGCTTCCTTTAAAGAATCAGTCCATCTCGTATTTGGCCTTCCTCTTTTCCTGCTGCCTTCCACCTTTCCCAGAATGATGGTCTTTGCCAGAGAATCCTGCCTTCTCGTGATGCGCCCAAAGTAGAACATCCTCCGTTTCAACATCTCTGCCTCCTTGCTTTGCATGTGAATAAACAAATGGCAGTTTGTGATGGCTCTTCATGTCATAAGATAAGGGAGGGGGGAGAGGATCAATATATTTGTCTTTAATCCATTGCAGTCCATTAAATTTCATTGTTGATCTTTTGCTCATCTTCACCGTTTGTCTTGTGCGCCAGGACCCCTTTATCCAGGTGATGAGTATCCACAGATTCACTTATCCATGGTCTGAAAATATATATTTAAAAAAATCCTAGAAATATATATTTCTAAAGGTGACGTTACAAGCACTGGCCACTACAAGGAGCCAGAGACCACGCTCTGTATAGCTTTCACTATTAAAACAGCCTTTATTAGGATCTCCTTTTCTCAGCATCTGCCAGGGGGTGGGCTTTGAACCGATCCTTGGTGGACGCAGGGCCCCTACTGTATTTTCTGGCAAACTGAGAGCCATTCCTCTCACCCCGTGATCTGCAGCAGGCACCAGAAACCCAAAGGCCAACACTGAAGAAGACATCCGATGGCCATAGAACAGTGGGTCCCCAACCTTGGGCCTCCAGATGTTCTTGGACTACAACTCCCAGAAGCCTTCACCACCACCTTTGCTGGCCAGGAATTCTGGGAGTTGAAGTCCAACAACATCTGGAGGCCCAAGGCTGGGGACTTAGAATGAAGGGAGACGCCCACCCTCAACCCCTGATTGGCCACAATATAAAACCCACCCACCGCTGCTCTCCAACATTTCAAGAGGTATCTAAAGAGTTTCAGAAATACAGTGCCTGGGAAAACCGCACATTCATGTGGCTGCAATTTCAGGGTAGCTCCGCTTAAAATAGCCACTGCAAGCTTTTAGGTGGCTGCCTGCCCTCCTGTGCCTGGCCCCCAGCTTGCCCTCCCGTCGCATCCGGAGAAGGGACGCCACCAGAGATGTCCAGAACCTCTTCATTCCTAGGGCAGGAGATGCTAACAGGAGAAGGAAGCAATCTGTCTGCTCCCCCCCCCCCCATCATAACGTATCTGGGCATGGTTCCTATCATGTGAGAACAGACCATCAGTGTGGCTTCCACTGCACTAAAGACATACAAGAATTAAGCCTGAGTTATTCCCTACATATAGATAGACACAGATCAAAGAATGACTGTACCCAGTTCTAGAGACGGGTGGGAATTTTGTTGGGGTTTTTTTTTGGGTGGTGGTTAAGTAATTAATAATATTAACAACACGAGAATACCCACACTTTTCAAATTTGGCCAACAGAGAAGGGAGACGTCTCCACTTCCTGATTTGCCGATTGGGTTTGTATTGGGTTTTTTTAAGGATTATGATTCCAACATCTTTCTGCTTCACTTCACTTATAAAGGGTTTTGGAGGCCACTGCAAAGCATAACATCTCTCTCTCTCAACCTCCATCTTCCTCTTGTTTTCTGAAGTGAAACAGGTGTTGGAAACATAATCCTACTTATAATCAGGCATGAATTCAACACTCAAAAATTATTGTAAGCCAATATCCCCTCGGGTTGATTGAGATCTGCCTGCTTACCCTCCCCCACCCTTCCCCTTATCCCCTTAAATGCACATGAATGATTAATTTTTGATCAGCGTCTTCTGCTCCCAACGAAAACAGCTTCATTGTTCTCCTTGTTATGCCCAGAAGGGAAATGGGGGCCTGGAAAGATGATCGGAGTGCTGCTATAACACGTTCTAGGCGGGATGTATCCAGTGGGAGAATGGTGCTGGGCTCACCCTGCACTAGCTGCAGATTTCAAGGACCCAAAGCCCTCGATTCTGGGTTTTGACCACTCGTCAAATATTACCAAGAAAACAAGGCCTTTCTTAGCAAGACTGATTGTTCGACAAGATCCAAAGTACTTTCAAAAACTTTTTACACCATAGTCCTTTTTTTTTTCATAAAAAAAAGAAATTGCACTTAAAAAAGAAATAATATTTTGCAAAGTGAAAATGTCTACAACCCAGTTCTATCAAATAATACATATATACAGGAGAGATTTTCTGCGGGATTCCCAAAAAAGCCGGCACAGCCGAGCCGCTCGCGATCGAAGCCGCCTCCGCTGGATCATATGCTGGTACTGTTGGACTGCAGCTTGATACTGTTGGAAGTTGAACACTGCATGGAGGAGGATCTGCGGGACTGGAGAACTTTTGCCAGGTACCAAAGGAAGATAAGGAAGCCTGCGGAGAAGGGAGAAAGAGGCATACGATGAGCAGGATCGGGGGGGGGGAGAACTGAGCAATTCAGATGGGGGGAGGAACAGCTGCAGCATTATAAGACTCCACTTTCTCCACTTTGCCAAAGGCTCACATCTGGAAAAGGCCATCATTCAATGGTAGAGCATCTCCTTCACATCCCAAAAGTCACTCTACAGCTTTTAAACCCAGACCTAATGCTCGTAGAAGAGGAACGCCCGTGTCCGGATTGTACCTCCCCAATCATGTGACCCTCCCACGTACAGCTTGAACACTCCTCCGTAACTTTCTCCATTGTTGTGGAGCATGAGCTGAATGGGAGCCGACAGTGCACGGCAGCTGTGAAAAAAGGCCAACACTCTTTTAGGCTACATCAACAGAAGTATGGTCTCCAAATTCCATGAAGTACTACGAGTTCACCTCTATTTAGCCCGGGTCAGGCTTCATCTTGAGGCCTGTGTCCAATTCTGGACATCGCCCTTTAAGAAGGGTGGCAACAAACTAGTTCAGAGGAAGGCAACAAGGATGCTCAAGGAACAGGAAACCAAGCCCAATGAGCCTTATGTAGATTATTCTGGTTCATTTGTTTAAAAAATTCATTTAAAAATTAAATGATGTATCCATTGGAGATTTCCGGTTTTTTGATCCACAAACCCCACAACTTCTTATTCTACGTCTACCTGATAGACAGACCATTTACACACATCTAAATGTGGCTCGCCTAGCAGGAACGCCTAAACCTGAAGGTGGAACTAGGCCTTGCTCCACCGAGCTTTCTGTTCAGAGAGAAAGCTCCCAGCAAGCACCAGGGTGGGAACAGGAAGCTTGGGTGCAGCTAGGCCTAGCAGTTGAGGGCTTTCTCCCAGGCGAGCCATATTCAGGTTTCTCTAAGTTGTTTATCCGCAGGTAGAATGGAAAACAGTGCAGGGTGTAGTCCAAAAACTCCCATCCCTGGTGTCAACTTATAGTTTCTCCTCTCTCTGAAGACAATGGCCTGGCTTGAGAAGTCTCTCCACCACTTTAATCAAGGCACAAAGATCTCTTTGGAGACGCAGAGCAGAAAAATCAGGAGCAAAGCAGGCCATTTTTATGTCAGCGTGACAGGAGTTCAGTTTGAGATATCCCGCTTAGCTACGTATCTCTAGCTAGCTTCCGAAATTACAGGAGAAAAGGGACGGTGACCCAGGAGTGAACCCATCAGGAGGATGAGAGACAGCCGCGTCTCCCTGACCTTGAAAAGAATTGAGGATGGTGAAGAGGTAGACGGCCACCAGCTTGAAGGTTCCAGCGGCGAAGGAGAAGAAGGCCAGCCCCCAAGGGATGCCCAAGACACAGCTTAAGCCCAGGAGCATCACCGCGTATTCCCAATGGTGCTCCCGGTGCTTCAGCCTGAGTATCTCTCGCACCATGACCGCCAGCATGAGGCTGTTGAAGAAGAGCACCAGGCTTAAAAAGCCCAGGTTCAGGAAGTTGTTGATCTCCGTTCTTGTGATCCAGCAGCTGGAAAAGAAGGAAAGCAGAAGTATGAGGTCTTCATTCATTCATCAGGAGGGAGGGGAGGCTCCCTGCACTTCCAAAGGCTGTTCTGCATGCTTTTAATTTTTATTTCGTGCCCTTGATAAACTCTGCCCCAGATGAACTGTGCCAGGTTCATGGGCTCTACAGGGTTCTTGGAATCTGCTGCATTGAAACTCTGGCTTTAACCAGCATATATACACAGAGGTGAGAAATAATTTGCCCTTGCAAGAACTGCGCCCAGTGCCGGCCGCACAGCAAATCCAGAAAGAAGAAACTGGGTTCATTTCCTTCATTATATATATATATATTTGGGGAGGATGAGAAGTGGAAGTGAAGCAGATTTGCTCTCCAGGATGCCAAAAGTGGATTTTTTAGATTTTTGTTTTCATTTTATTACAGAACAGAAACAGGCAGAAGACAGAATCAAGGCTGGGTAAGGTTGGTGGGCTCAGGGGCTCATGACTCTCTGACTGAATCCATCTGAAAAGTGAATTCCCATTCCTGGTGGTTTTCAGAAGATGTGATGGGTCTTGTTCCTCCAGGAAGAGGGGCCAAGCGAAGGCGGCAAGGTGTAAAAGCAGCCTTGTGGCTGCAGGGCTGCCCCTCCATCACCCCCAATAGGGAGGGAGGGGTGGGTCACGGTGGGTTGGGTCAATGGTCAGTGCTAAACCACAAAGGCAGCCGACCTCCTGGATCAGCCGGGCGAGGGGAGCTGCTGCCGTGCCCACGGCTCCAACCCAAACCCCTTGAGAACGTACATGGTTGCGTCGGTCATTCCTCCAGAAGAGTCGTAGACTTTCAAGGAGAAGGGTCCGTAGTGTGATCCGTCAATCACGAAGATCAGAGACACAATGAAGAGGGGAAGGCCTGCGGGCCGAGAACAAGCCCAGTGAATCCTTCTGCTCTCTCTGTGGTGCTCGTCACCCTGCCTTCACATACATGCATTCGATTTCTAAGTACCGTAGGACCCCCATATCCACAGGATCCGTATCCACTGATTCACTCATCCACAGTCTGAAAATATTAAAAATACTAAAAGAAAAATCCCAGAAACATATATTTCTAAAGATGAAGTTACCAAAACTGGCCACTACAGGGAGCCAGAGACCATGCTATGTAGAGCATTCACTAGTAAAATAGAATTCACTATAATCCATGTTGTTTAGCATCCATGGGGAGGCTCAGAACCAATCCCCCACAGACAGGGGGTCCTACTGTGCTGATGATTCTAACCCCAGATTGCCTCCTCCCTCCGTGCTGCCGATCACTTGCTTTTGCTGTGTGATCAATCATCCTGATGCAAATGTGGTTTCGAGTCAGAAGCAGAATTTAGAGAGGATACACCTTGTTGGCTCCTGTTACAAGGGGGTGGTGAATCCATTCCAGGTTTTAGTCAAAGCTGTGAAAGAACTCTCCATGGTGCTGAATATATTTGGAGAACTGAGTCCCACATTTTTGAAAGCTTCTATAAAGTTTGGACTGGAAATTGGATTCATTGCCCGCATGAAACTGGAGTCACCAGTTTCCGTCTCTACAAGAAAAAAGTATTGGGTTCTCCTTACGAAGCTGGCATGTTGTCTAAGTTGACCCACAGTTGTTGTTTTTTTCAGAAGAAAAAACTGAATGGAAGCTTTGTAGCAAAGCTGTTATACAAGGAGCCACTGGTCTATAGGAGCTGCTTCTTCTCTGTATGGCAGTGGTCCCCAACCTTGGGCCTCCAGATGTTCTTGGACTATAACTCCCAGAAGCCTTCACCACCACTTCTGCTGGCCAGGATTTCTGGGAGTTGAAGTCCAAGAACATCTGGAGGCCCAAGGTTGGGGGACCACTGCTGTATGGGACCCTTTTGCTTTTGCGCCGCAGTTTCCTAAGGGGCAGGGTCTGCAAGCCTGCCTGTTCTGGTACTCACCCCAGCCAATCAGGCAAAGCCTGAGAAGGAAGTGCTTGATGTAGGGGCTGAAGACCTCGACCACCAGCTGATAGAGGCTGTAGCCCTCAATGCCCATCCAGGTCAAGCAGGCCAGGACGCCGAAATGGAGGAACATGGCGCCCGCTTTGCAGGCGGTGTCCCCACCGGTGGGGGCCAAGGGGACAGCGATGAGGAAGCTCATGTCCAAGAGGAAAATGGCCCAGAGAAGATTCATGTGGACGTAGACAATGTGGTCTCTCTGCTTCTTCCTAAGGAGGAGAAAAAGGGGGTGTGTGATATATCTTTCTTATCACCAGGGTCTGAGAAAGTTACATATTTTTTTTGGCAAAGAAATATCCACACTGCAGCTAAATTGTATAATAATAATAATCTTAGAACTGCAAAGCTGGAAGGGATGTAATGGATTGTTGAGTCCAGCCCTGCCAAGGAGGCCCAGTGGGGAATTGAACTCTCAAACTCTGGTTCTGCAGCCAGGTGCCTAAACCATTGAGCTTTACTTCCCAATGCTCCTGGCTACAGCTCTCCAATGTGCTAGGCCAACATTCAAGGATGACAGCCGTTGTCATTCAAAACATCTGGAAGGCACCAGCTTGCCAAACCCTGGCGGGACACATGCCTTCTCTCCTAGAGCTGTCCGCCATTCCTTGTGGCCAGTTTTGCCCACCTTCCCCAGATTGGCGGGTGATCCCCTACGGAGATCCTTCAGTGGGGCCCACAGGGCTCCGGCTTAGAGCCGAGACATCAACTCTAAACCTACCTTGAGCAAAGGAAGAAGAAGATGGTGATGAACGAAGCCGATGCTGAAATGATGCAGCCAATGTAGGTCAGGAGGGTGAGGTATTCCTGGTGGATTTGGTCCACTTCGGGGGAGGACACCTGAGGAAGGAAGGACAGGGATTAACGGACTGGAAGGGAAGTGAGCTGATCCATCCAGCGACTCTACCA
Source organism: Pogona vitticeps (assembly GCF_051106095.1). Lineage (NCBI taxonomy): Eukaryota > Metazoa > Chordata > Lepidosauria > Squamata > Agamidae > Pogona > Pogona vitticeps. Next base: position 25,575,972 of record NC_135792.1, read on the forward strand.
GGAGCTGAGGGGGTCTCACCATCAGGACGGCGAAGAAGGTGAGGTGGTCACACAGGCAGATGGTCTGGGTCTCTCCCGGAATCGCTTCACAACCTGATGTATTCCAGTGGCCGTGTTGGCTGGCTAGAGATAAAAGAAGAATCTCTCTTTCAAACGGGGATCGCCAAGTGCCAGATCTCAACAAGGCCACCTAGTCAACAGTGCCACCAATACTGGCAGTGCTGGGGGGGGGGCATTTTAAAGACCAGAGAAAGGCTACTGGAAGCAGCACCCCATGGGTCTCTCCCTCAGAGCTCTGACAGGACAAGAGCTATGGAGATCACATCTACTGCACAGTTTTGAATTTCTAGTCAAAATTCTCCTTTCAATGCACAGGAGAGGTACAGAGATTCACAGAGGAGAAGAGTTTGAAGTTCTTCAGATAGTCCACCCCTTTCTCATTAACTCACCCTGAGACGTTAGTAGTAAAAAGAAAGAAAACATTTCATTGCTTACAGTTGGAAACAGATAACAACATATTAACAACCAACAGCATAACTGAATTCAACAGACAAAGGACAGAGAGAGAGAAAGAGAGATTGGGCTCTCTTTGAATTCTTAGGTGGGAAGGAACAATTCGTTAATATCGGAGAGATTGGCAATCACTGCAGCACAGAAAGGTGCCAAACAAACTACAGACAGCATGCGAGGTTGCAAAAGTTTCAACAGGGTCAAGAATACAGCAACTCCTCATGCTGTTGTGATCCTTCTCTAAAGTAACACCTTTCTCTATCTTACGGGTATGGCAAGAAGTAAAGGCTTCTCATAGATATTCCTGCTTTTTCTTCCCTTCCCGGTGTGCTTTCAGTATTTTCTGGGAGCCTGCAAACATGGACTAGGGAACCAGTTCAGAGGACTTGATACCTAGAAAACCCTGGGAAGGGTTTTGGAAGTGACTTGACAGCATAAACATATTGTCTATGTAAAGTATAACTTGAATTGAACTGGTTGGAAAGGTCAGTGAGATCTCTACCTGGCTATGGACTTAAAGGCTGGGCGTTCGATCCCCCCACTGGGCCTCCAGGGAGAAGAGCCAGCCCGGGTAGCCTTGGGCCAGCTGCACATGGGTCCCAAGGCTCCCCCAGAGGAAGGGAAGGGGAAAATACTTTTGAGGACTTGCTCTCTGGAAAGCCCTGGAAAGGGTCGCCCTGAGTCCGAATCAACGTGACAGCATGCAATTGTAATTCTAATTAGATTAGAAAATGAGATTTCAATCCAGTTTTGGACCCTACCCATGAGCGAAGAATGCAGGCAACAGGAGAAGACACCCCAAAGATTGCTTCGCAAACCTGCTTTTTTTCCCCTCAACCCTTTTGCAAGCACTTCCTTACCTGTGGAGTCCTTATCCCAAAAGACACATTGAGGAGCGAGCTGCCTCTGAAAGAACAAAAATCCAGGGAGTGCACTTAATGTATGCAATTTAAGCAAGAAAAGAATGAAAGAAATGAGACAAAAAAGTGAAAAGCTTCCATCATTACTGCAGTCACTCCTGCTCCTGCATATTCTTCCAGACAGTGGAAGAGAGCAGAATTATAAAGAATGGACCCTATACAGTGGTGCCTCGCTTGACAACATTAATTCATTCCAGCGAAATCGCTGTAGAACGAAAACATCGTCAAACAAAATAAAAAAGCCCATTGAAATGCATTGGAAACGGTTCAGTGCGTTCCAATGGGCTGAATACCTGCTCGTCCAGCAAAGATCCTCCATACGGCGGCCATTTTCTGGTGCCTGTTAAGCGAAAAATCAGTCCTAAAAACAGCAGGGAGCCATTTTCTTCAGCCAGCGGCCGTTTTGAAACCTGACGATCAACTGTTTGCTGATCGTCGTAAAGCTAAAATTGGTTCCCGAAGCAGGGAACCGATCATTGTGAAACGAAAAAGCCCCATTTAAATCATTGTTTTGCGATCGCAAAAGTGATCACAAAAACTTCAACGTTAAGCGGATTGGTCGTACTGTACAGTGGGGTAATCGTCCAGCGGGGCCAACTGTATTCCAGAGGCAATCCGCTCAAATGCCTTGTGTATGAGCACCCCATGAGTTGGGATCCAGCCAACCTCTCCTGACCCCATGGCACTGCCCCATGGTCACCATCACCACCTGCAGACATGGGGTGCAGGAAAAGTCATCCCGGTGGGTCCAGATTCCCTTTCATCTCCTGAAGAGCAGGCCCTTGCCAAAATCAGAGGTGGGGATAGGAGCACGAAGATGCAGGGATCCTGGAGCACGAAGATGCAGGGAATGGGACCAAGGAGGAGGGGAGAGTGAGTGGAAGCCGAACAGATCCCTCTTAAAAAAAAAAGAGCAATCCACCCTATATTCATGGTAGAATTGCTGGAGAGCTTAGTGGCTGAAGGCATCTGGCTGTGGAGCCAGGGGTTGGCAGTTCGATTCCCCCACTGGGCCTTCTTGAGTGGAGCTGGACTCCACGACCCAGAGGGTCCCCTTTTCCAGCTCTGCCCTTCTAAAATTAAGATTATTACTGAAAACAGTGTCTTTCATCGGCCAAGCAGGGCCTCGTTAATAAAAGCAACTATCCCAGCTTGTTTACTGGGGAAATGCCACCTCATGGTGATTTTTCTCTGTCCTAAACAGGGACTGGAAAAAAGATACCCAGAAATCGGTGTTTAGGTCTACAAACTTTGCTGCCAAGGGTGATTTGTTTTTATTTTGAAAGCAAACGAACAAACAGCTCATCTTGAAAGAATGGTGCCAAGAGCAGGGATCGCCATGGATGCCGGGAGCATGGAAGGTTTCAACCTACCGGAAGAGCGCTGTGCCAGAATGTGATTCTCACACGCTGCTCCTGGGGCAGGTGATGGACGAGGGTATTTCCCACGGAGACGCCGATCACTTTTCCCCCAAGGATCTGGCTAGAATTTTGGACCTGAAGAAAATAAGAAGATGAATCATCGACAAGTCGAAATGTATACAGGGTTTGTGGGTTCCTGTTTTATAATCTCTGTGCAACACATTTTAAGTGCTGACTGCATTTATCATGCCCTCTTCATCCATAAACATGTCAGAGCGCAGAAACATTAAAATTTTGGACTACAGCTCCCAGTATCCCCAGCCAACCAGAGGATTCTGGGACTTGTACTCCAAAAGAGAAGCCCCATCTCCAGCCTCTGATTCCATGCTGTCGGGAGGTCAATGGGCACCCTGTTTGCTTTCTACCTCCCTGGTCATCAGTGGCGGGAAGCCATTGAGAGAGTGGTCTCAGAGAAGATGATGCTTTTGGTCAGTTTTATTGGCGTACCTGGCTCTTGAGCCCATCCGACCGGGCTTGCTTGTTTGTTACAACCTGAGGGAGCCACTAGACAAGCAGATGGCCCTGGTCAAACCAGCGCGAAGCTCCTCTGAGGTGTAGCACGCCATTTGGGGCAAATCTTTTCTCCCTATGCATCAATTTGGCATGCGTCTCTTTATTTAACTCCGTCTTGGAGAACCTCAGTCTAAAGACTGGGAGCAAACTCTGTCCCATCAGGGCTGTCTCTCGATGAGCCTCCAAGACCCACAAGCAGGTGGGGCAAGCTGTCAGGTCACAACCTCTGGATGTGAAACACACCCTGCAATTTCAGCACTTTTCTTTGAACAGATGCAGAACCAAGGACGACATGTTAAAGCCTGATCTTGCACAGATGCAAACTTGAAGCTCTTGGAAAGTTGGAATTCAGTTGATACCCTAAAGCAGGGAGTGAATTAAAACGTAGCAGGTGGTGTCTTGTTTGCTTTTCAGTTAAGTAATGCCTTTTTGGTGGGGTACCTCGGGTGCATTTTGCTGTGCTTCCTCTAATTATATAAATTTGATACAATATTTTACCTGGCATATGCATTTTTGCAAGCAACTTACTCTAGTGCACAGTAGCAGAATCTTATCAATAAAAGCACATTTTGTTTTGCATTTTTTCCTGTATGCTTTTTTTGCATTGGGGTACTAGCTCAACAATTTCAGAAAAGCACACATCCCAAAAATCTGTATTTTGGGCTGGATGTCGGCTCAGGAAATGCAGATGAAACGTTCCCATTCAAATGGATCTCAAATGATTTGCTGCAGCCTCTCGGAGACCACACCATTACTTCACATTTTCCGGGGCTACCATTCACCTGAAAAGATGGTCAGTTTGCCATATAAAGCAACTGGATGCAGTAGAGCTGGCAGACAATGAATCCACTCCACGTTTTAGTCCAAACTTTACAGGACTTCCCCAAGGCTCTGAGCACATCTCCAAAATGCATTCAGGACCTTGGACAGCTCCTGACCCTCTGATTACAAGACCACAAAACTATGCTGGCAGTTTTATTTATCTAAGCATTGCTTTGTGCTCGTGCTGTAAAAACCTGGGCTGGTTTCGTCCGCTCTGAAGGTGGACCAGGTCTTTTAGTCTCTTCAAAACAAAAGATAAAGAAGTTTTTTTTTTCAGACACGCCTGTGGCGATCCTCAGAGCCTTTGTCCCAATCATTACCTGGAAGAGGATCCGGCTGGTGGCAGCCAAATGCACCACTTTCATCTTGCCCCCCTTGTGCCTGCGCTTGGGATTTTCAAAGATGAATTTTGGTAGAATCACTTCGTAGCCACTGACCTCTTTAGCCTGGTGTGAAAAAGAAATGCAGGGCATTAGGAGGCTGGACTGGAGCAGAAGGAAACCTCTCAGATTAGAGGGAAGGAAGCCGGGGACAGTAAGGATGGGGGAATATATGCCAGTCGGCTGTCCTCACACCAATATCAGACCGGTTCGTGGTTCGGTTCTCCAGCTGGCTCATGTAGGTTCATGGTTTGTGGCTAACCACAAATCACTGATTTTTTTCAAGTTCGTGCCCATCTGTATCCCTTACTCACCTCCAGCTGAGACTTGATGGAAAACGGTTCAGAACTCCGGGGCGGGATGGTCCAGACGCTGGCCTGCAACAGCTCCCCCTCCTGCAACGTCTTGTTTGGTTCCTGGAAAGCCATTTGTCCCAACTTGGACTCCAAACGCAGGAGAGGCCTTTCGGAAAGAGGGAGGGGAAACAGGGCGTGGCTGAGATGCTGATGCCCATGTTGCTGCTTCTACAGTCAACCAGGGGAAGATGGTCACTCATCCTTTCCTAGACCATTACAACCCACTTAGCATTAGGCTAAGAGTCTTGAATCAAGTGGCTTCCAAAGCATCTCTCTGAAGAGTGATGTCAAATGATCACAGAATCTGTTCCAAAGATAGTCTGTTTGGTTAACAACTTAAGATGATTTTATAAAACTTAAAACTAGGATTTATGTCCTGAAGGTGCAGCTCCTTCATCTACTAGGCAGATCTACACAGTTTGGCTTCTATAGATTTTTTCCCCACACAAAATAAACCCTAGTTATTGTTGCTGTTGTTACATGCCGTCAAGTCACCTCTGACTTATGGCAACCCCATGAAGGAGCCATCTCCAAAATATCCTGTCCTCCACTGCCCTGCTCAGCTACCTGCAAACTCAAGCCTGTGGCTTCTTTGTGGGAGTCAGTCCATCTCGTTTTTGGCCTTCCTCTTTTCCTGCTGCCTTTCACTTTTCCTAGCATTATTGTCTTTTCCAGCAAGTTTTTTCACCTACGACGCCATCTCAACCTGTCTCCAGATTTGATTTTTCTCCTTTTCTGGTTTCCATCTGCCGATGATCTGTCTGGCTTGACGGATGTAACAGTAGGATGTTATATTTTCAGATATATAGGAGCAAGCCATTGTTTGCTTGTTTTGGCTTTTTAAACTAGTTTACTAATTTCCAGGATGATTTTTAACAGCTTAATTTCTTTAAAGAGGCAATTTGGGGAAATTTATCAGCCTTGATTTCTGTGAAACAACAGCTTCCTTTGGACTGAAACACTTTGGGTTTAAAGGAGTGTCTCTGAGTTTCTGGATTCTCGCAAGACCTGTTTCGTTTTCAAAATCTTGGTCAACTTACTTGCTTTCCAGCTCCATTAATTTGACCTCTGCCGCAGTGGGTTGCTTTTGTTTCTAATCATATATTTTGGGACCCAGCCCCCTGCCCTGTGCATCACCCACACCATCCACTTCATTGCCAAGAAACCGTTCATAAAGAGTCATCTTCACCTATCATGGAACGGCTCAGAAATACTCACCCAAAAGGATTTCCACGTTTTAAAGTCCTGCCTTTTGGGGCATCCTTTATGCCCCTTTCTAACTTCTTCAGCATTTCTGCTGCGTGCCTGAATTCCTCTTCCATATAATTGGGGTTAACTTTCCCAGAATCTGTAGGGCCAAACGAGGGAAACAAAAAGAGGGGAAATGTACCATTTGATCAACCATAGGTTAGGATTATAATTCTGACTATCAGAATTTTGTCATTCCACGCTCACCGGCTGCGCAAGAACTGAGATTAAAGAAAGAAGCCAGTTTTGCAAGAATCTTAGCCATCAATGAAACAGACACGGTTTTCCATGGCCCTGGCCATACACTCAGAAGCATAGCCTGGGTCTCATAGTGAACTTTCAGAAGAGAGCAACAGGGCACCTCCAGAAGAAGGCAATGAGGAACCACTTCTGAGTACTTTCTGCATAGAACATTATTCTTAGAAATCCAGTGCGGTGTTGGGTGGATGGATTAGGACTCTGGAAACCAGGGTTTGAATCTCCGCTCAGCCATGGAAACCCCCTGAGGGAGTGGAACGGGTAAAGCCACTCCTAAAACATCTCGCTCACCTTGAAACCCCTCTTCGAACCCACTGTAAGCTTGTTCCAACCTGGTGGCCCAGAACAGCAAGAAAGCCCTGGAATGGACGTCAAGGCACATAACTATTATTAAGATGACCAATCCCCGCTCCGCCGCGGAAACTCACTGCAGTGTGGTAATGCCCAACGAGCCCTTAAATGTACCACATCCTTTGAAACATTATTAAGAATAATTGTGTGCTGTCAGGTCAATCCTGACTTATGGCAACCCTTTTCCAAGTTTTTCCAATAGTCAGAAGAGGTGTCCCATTCCTTTTTCCTGAGGGAGCGCCTTGGGACGGTGCGGCTTTTTGCCCAAGGCCACCCAGGCTGGCTCTTCTCCCAGGAGACCCAGTGGGGGAATCGAACATCCCAGCCTCTGGCTCTGCAGCTGATACCGAACTCGCTGAGCTATCCAGCCATCTAATAACTCTGTCCCATCAAGTCAATTATGACTTATGACAGCCCTTTTTTAAAGGTAAAGAATTCACAGAAGTGGTTTATCCTTGCCTTCTTTAGTGGGGTGGAGATGCTCTGAGACTGTGCAGCTTGCCCCAGGCTACATAGGCTGGCTTTTCTCCCAGGTGGCCCAGTGGGGGAATCGAACTCCCAACCTCTGGCTTTCCAGCCAGAGACCAAAACCACTGAGCTCTCCAGACAGCTTTGAGTTCTCAGAAACAACCTGACTGCACTCAAGGCTTCAGGGCCCGGCCAGGAGAACAGAGCCCACGATGCCTGAGGCGTTCGAGAAGCCGGTTTAAAATGCTGGTTTTCCTTCCACCCCCCAGCTCCGAACTTGACTTCCTCACTGGAATCATTTCTGGTGCAGCCCAGCCCCCCCTTTCGTGACCCACCATGTTTTGGGGTTTAAAGGCAACGGCTTGCTTTCAGAATCGAGGCTGGATGTGTCAGCCTTTGGCTCCCCCCCCCCCCCCGCAAGGCACTTCTTGGAAAGAAGGAGACTCACCTGTGAAGAAGAACTTGTAGGTGGAGGCATTAAAAAGGGAGATGTTTTGGAAGCCCTTATCAAAGGCATAGGAGACGTTGTGAAGCAGCCGGCCGCCTGTCCTATTGTATATCCCAGTGATATTGGGAGAATAGAGGGGATAAGTCGCTTGCGTGCTGAGGCTGTAATTTTTGCTGCCTCCATAGCGGAGCATGAAGAGAGAGGCGTCCTGGAACCAGTAAATGCAGAAGCGGTAACTTCCCAAAAGTTCGGGTAGGGGCCATGTTCCCGATTCCAGAATTGTGCCGTTCGGACGTTCTGGTGGAAACGGTGCAGTGATATTCAGTCCCTCCGCGCTGTTGACAATGCTGATGGTGTCCTTTTGGACTCTGTAATGGACAAAGCCTTTCTCGATTTGAATTCTGTCCGCGCAGAATCGGAAGTCTTCTTTGTTTTCATGGCTCCCAAGGGTACCTGCATCGAGACATACCCAAAACAAAAGACAGCACCATCTCAGGAAATGGAGAAACGCCTCCTGATGGGCACGGTTTGGCAGAGAGTTAAAGCATTTACTGGATCTCTGATCCAGGAAAGCTGGAGGGGGTTCCTGGTTATATTGTTCACGTCAACCAGCAATCTCAGAGGTGCTTTTCGAAACTTGCAACGGAGAGAAAGTTCTCATGCAAAGCAGGGGATGTGCTGCTCTCCAGACCTCGTAACCAGTCCTGGACATGAGCCATATTGGCTGGGGCTGATGCCAGCTGGAGCAGAGCTTGAATAATGTCTTTATTTTATTTTTAATTTTTTGCAACTACAGCTGACCATGCTAGCTGGGCACTTCTGGCAAACAAAATTCAGAAAAGTATGTTTTCCAAGTGTTGACCTTTAAGGTGCTAGGTGACCTCCTTCCAGTGCGGCTTTCTCCCCAGGCTTGGGTCCTCCAGTGAAATCTGGAATGTTGGGGAGTTTTTACAACCTCGTATGCTGCTTTTAGTAAGCTTGTCTAGGAGAAGCCTTTCTGGACTGGGGGAGACTGTCCATCTCTCCAGCACTAACAAACCATTCTTTCTTTGCCTCTGATTTCAAAGAGAGCCCTGCCTCTCTGCTGAGCGTATCTCTTTCCCTCTCAAGAATCTGTGGAAGTTCTGTTTGCTGAAAGCCATCATACTGGCCAGTTTGCTCTTCGATTGGTTCAGTTGTAACTAATGGAACATTTTATTCTTTCTCCTACTCATGTCTCAGAGTGAATGACTGAGACTGTGAGTGCTAGCTGATGGGGGGGGAAGGGGTGGACTATTCTGGGAAACTTAAAGCTATTCTGCTCTGTGGGTCCCTGCACAGCTAGTGGAATTTAAGCAAAAATGGAGTACTCTGCAACATGGAAAACGTGCCCCATCCTCTACGGCCCAAAGGAGCTGACATCAGGAGAACATCAGGTTGTAGAAAGCAGCACGATGACTTATTATGGAAAACTCCAACAACAATCGTCCTCTAGCAGATCGATAGTGGAATATCTCCTCTCTCCATGAATGGGAATAACAAAACAAAAGATGTGCACTTACCTGAGAGCAGGAAAAGGAGAGGCAGAAGGAAGAACAGCATCTTGAGGACTCGTCTTGCAGATTGTGTTGGTGGGCAGAGAGTTTACTTCACAACCAAGAATTTATAAGGCAGGAAGGGAGTCCAAACTTCCCGGCAGAACCCCATGGATGCTGGCCTCTCCTGCAGACCTTTGCAAGTCTGAATCTTAAAATGGCACTACTCCGTTTCTGAAAAAGACAAGAGAGATGTATTGAGGGTTACTGGCTCTGCTGTTCTTTGCACATTTCCACAACCATGCTGTATGTGCAAACCAGGCATGACGTCGGCTCTCAAATCCCGCCCCCAACTTCAGAGGAAGAAATTTAAGCCTGTTTCTCCTGTTGTAGCAAGAAGGCTGTATAACGATGGGGTTGTCAATGCAGATTATTTGCGCACACTGATTATTAAACTGCCCTGCAGTCCAGTGATGGAATATGATTCAGAACAAAACCAGGGCTGTCATTAGAACGACCATTATAAGAATGGAAACAAAGCAGGTGTCAAAACAGGCAATGGAAGACAGAATGAAAGATAACCTTTTTATGACACTGCTGCGATCCATCGTCAATGACGTCCAACGCGAGAACCAATTCAGACCCTGAAACATGCTAGGGATGTAATAGTTTCCATGCAAACAAATTGCAGTACGTATTTATTTATATCTAAATTCGTTCGTTCGTTTGTTTATTGCTTTCCTGCACAGTGGATCTCCCTTCATGTATAGCAGGACCGTGATATCTGCTGGGAATCGGTTCCAAGACCCAGTGGATGCCGAAAAAGGCAGAAATAGCAAAAGCTATGCATAGCATTTTATCTGGCTCCATCTAGTGGCTAGTTCAGGTGAATACACAGTGAAAACATATATAAATGTGTATTTCTGCGTTTTTAAATTTTAATTTTTTCAGCCAACAGATAAGTGAACCTGTGGGTGCCGATCAAGCAGATAGGGAGATCCTACTGTCAATGAAATAGGCTAAGAACAGTATTCAATGACAGACTGAAGACTTTCTTCAAAAACAGACCTAAAGCAAACTTTAAAAGCCAAATTTAAGTGAACAGGAAGCAGCCTCTAGATATGCAAAATCTGTTACATTCTATGTATTATCCTCAAATCTGCATTCTATGCCATCTAGAGATCTGAGCAGGTAAGCCAGTGTTTTTCAGACTTCTGTTACTTTGTGTTTCCTCCTGAATTTCAACTGGAGACCTGTTTTTATGAACGCCCAACAAGATTGTGCGTCCTGGATGCTTTTTGTAGAAATGAAGGGTAGAGCAGCCTGTATCAATCTGTGTCCTTCTCTTTGACCTAACGGTTTTGGAATGAACGTGCCTTTGGTTGACAGGAAAGCTTCCTGAATCCCCAGGAACCTGCAAAATGCAGCAAAGATTGCATCGGGAAACCTGGTTCATTTCCCCCACCACCACCATGTCATCACAATCTATACGCCAGCAGAACATGGGGCTGTCTTGATCTGGGATGCATTGAGTGATTCACACATTGAGTGAGATGGTGGTTTCAATTTCCAAGCCGCGCTCTACACCAGATGACCATACAGGCTGCAAAGGTCTGATGTAACTTACAGGCAAGACGCGTGTGTGGTTAAAACTGAGTCCTTAGCTCTTTAAAAATAGAAGAAAACAAAAGAGTAGGCAAGAAACACATGCAACCACATACACAGAATGGGACACATCCACCAACCTCAGACAGCTGCTGACAAGGGACTTAAGGAAATTGTGGGTCGATACAACACAGCCAAAAAAAGCCATTCCCCCAGTTTCGGTCTGAATCTATACTGCAAAGCATGCATTAAATGGCAAATGCTGATGCTATGGGAATATGCAAAAAGAGAAGGTAACACACATGTTGAAGCAAAACAGGCACGAGGAAGGTATTGTCTCAATTTATTTGCACTTTGTTGCTTTTCCATCATTCTGTGGGGGGCGCCCACAGGCATATCACAGCCAGCGAATAAAATCAGATTTTAAAACAAATCAATCAAATCCCCAATTTATATATGACATTCCTCCTACTTCTCCACAATTCCTGTATTACAACTCCCATTATCCTCCGGCAGCATGTTGTTGTAGTCCAGACCCCCGGAAGATGACAGGCTGGTAATGTCAGAATCCGAGCACAGCCAATATGACTCAGAAAGCGAGCCCCGTCTCCCACTTTCTAGAGAAACAACCCACAGAAATGTCCGCCTGCATCTGGCAACAAATTAGGGGAATTTCTCAAGGCTTCTGTGTTCATTTTACAGCTGACAGCGGCCTAATTGTGTAGCACTCAGGAGGAGCCGGCGTTATCTCCTGTCCTTGAGGCCGTACTGGATGTAACATTTTGGCAAACAAGGAGGGTAACAGCAAAATGAGACAATCTAATACAGTACTAATTTTGGGGAGCCAGCCTAGTATAGCAAGAGATAGGGATTAGGAGATTCGGGTTCAAGGCATGGAAATTGAGTGATGGGTGGCCCTGGTAAAACCACTCCTTAAATATCTTGCATACCTTGTAAATTTTACTTGGGTCTGGTAGACGTCAGTACCCACATAAGATTCATTTGCAATGCAGTCTTATAGCCAGTGGTCTCTCTGGTGTGGAGTCGCAGGAGAGACACTGGGAAAAATATACCACTTCCTTGAGCTATTATATTTTTTAAAAAGCATGGAAAGGAAGAGTAGAGAGGAAGAGAAAAGGAATCATTACTATTTGCTCTGCCTTTCACCCCAGTTCCTGCAAACAGTGAATCAAAGCAGAAGTCTCTACTAACTCTGATGGGAAATGTAAAGTTTCAGTCTGACATGGGGAAAGCATTCTTGCCTCGAATGACTGGATTCAGTAGGTGTGTGATAAAAAGCCTCTCCACGCTCTGAAATTTGGTCCAATCCAGCCGGTGCCTAAAAGGTCCTTATGTTCAGCACAATCTATTTTAACTCTCCGTACCTGCCTGCAAAGACAGAACAAAGCGCTATCTTGCATCACAATGAATCATCCTAAAAAGATTGCATGCCCTAGCTCTGTGCCGGAAAGATACGGGACAGCACTTAAAAGAGAAGAATGGATCATTGTAAGTAGAAATACAAGCAGATGGGGTCTCTTTTTTTCCCATGCTGAACAGTGCTATCCGGGAACCATATACCATGACTTTATGCCAGTGTGGACAGGCTCTAAGCCAATTTCTAATGGCTTCTCAAGCTGTATTAACTAGAAGTGTAAATCCTTTAAATCTTCTCATCTGCAAGAAGGAGAAACCACCCTTTTTAGCTCATCTTTGAAAAGCCAAGATTTTTTTTTGTCAGTCTTAAGGAGCATTTTCACATCTGCAAGAGTTATTTTGGTGCAAATAATGAAAGCTGTGCAAAACGACAAGAGTTTTATCGACTCTTTAATAGTCAGAAGCCCTCGATAGGTTGTTTGTGTCTTTTTGGGAAATCAGCAAAACAAAGAGATGGAGAAGAAAATATTCTCAAAGTGCACAAATGTGTTGCTTAACAGTATTCAGCACATTTTAGATTACTCTTTCCTTCATCAAAGCATCTACAAGTAGAAGGGGGGGGAAGCAGTACTTTTGAGATGAACAGCTGTGACAGTCATTTTCCCCGCCTCTTTTCCTGTCTTTTCCTACCACAAGGGAGTTGGCCTTTTATCACTTTTCAACAGCCTGTTCTGCAACTTTGGGTGTCAATAAATACAGATGTTCTCTAATTTTAAACCAATATGCCAACACCACTGTAACGTTTTTGAACTTTCCTGGTGTGGCATACCTTTTTAGAAATATCTCTTGAGTTGTTAGTTTTAGATCTCTTGTATTTTCTCCTATTTATAGTTGTCCCTGATGAAGGAAACACCATACTCTCAGATGGGTTTGGCATCGTTAGCAAACAGAACTAAATTGACAACTATCTCCTGCTTCATTGCTGATCTTCAGTCCTTCCCCTCCTTTTTTCCTGACTTTCTTTTTAAAACAGCTACAAACTCTTTATTCTGTGTTTGTGGAATGTGTGTGTGTTTTGCTTTTCAACCAGAAAGGACACTGATTTTGCACAGAGACACTGCGAGGAAAATGAGAATTTCTTGTCCTGGGATCCTGCTAGAGACAGAAATCTCAGTGAAAAAATTCTCACTGAGGTGTCATCATTACAGCTGAAATGGACAAGCATGAAGAATTTCATGCATAATCTGTCCATCCGTAGCATGATCACATCAAGGACTGCTAAAGAACAGGTGCATGTGTTTATGTGCAAATGCACACATTCTAATAAGCGGCCACAAACACTGTGCTTTAATGCACAGAATTCTCACCATCTTTTTTAAAAGTCGCACTTCCTAACAAATATTCAATATCTCAGAGATGGAGAGGGAAATCAGTAAGAATCCCCCTCGCATGTCTTCCATCTGTCACAGTGCAGCAGCCTGAGTTTCATGAGATCTAACTCTTTGCCACACCAGAAAGTAATCCGGATGGCATGACTGCTGAATTCGTTAGGGCCAATACAGTCTTTTAAATGAGGAATTCCTTCGAACACTCATCCAAAGGAGAAACAGCACATGTTGTCTAGTAGAGCAACATACAAAAGAGTGTTCAGAGTCAGAGCTGAAAGTAGAGCACACCTACTTAGCCTCACAAGGTTTCAGATCTCTGCACAGAAACCTGTCAGCTTTTGGTAATGAACGCAAGTGGTTTGCGTTACTTGGCATTTCCTCTCCCAGCAGACAATGAATAGTTCACTTTTTGAAAAAAAAATGAGAAGACTTTTTCATTTTGATTAGAAAGAAAAGGAGAGAAGGAGAGAGAGAGAGAGAGAGAGAGAAAGAAAGAAAGAAAGAAAGAAAGAAAGAAAGAAAGAAAGAAAGAAAGAAAGAAAGAAAGAAAGAAAGAAAGAAAGAAAGAAAGAAAGAAAGAAAGAAAGAAAGAAAGAAAGAAAGATTTTCCCCAAAGCCTCTTTACTTTGCATGGGAAACTTTCTGCTGTCCTGATATTAGCAGTTGAGATTTTCCATCTCTCTTAAGTTAAGTCTGCATATTAGCCAATGAGAAGTACGATTTTAGATAGAGTTCATCAACCCTTGACTGTTCACTCATACTAGGCAGCCACTTGCTCACGGTGCATCATTCAATCACCCTGTCTTGTCATCCTCACAAAGGTGATGCAGGTGAGGCTGACACCACCCTAAACTGGGAGTCAACCTTTAGAGCAGCGGTTCCCCATCAGGAGCCTCCAGAGGTTCTTGGACTAAAACTCCCCAAAGCTTTTACCACTAGTGGTGCTGGCCAGGATTTCTGGGAGTTGCAGTCCAGGAACCTCTGGGGAACCAAGGTTGGGAATCCCTGCTCTAGATATCTGAGCTCCTTCTCCACTCACCTCCCTGAAGTGCTTTTCCTCTCCTTTTACACATAGGAGGGCAAACAGATCCCATTGGGTGCCAGCTTGCACTCCCTGCGTACCTGTGGACTCAGATATGGGTCCTCATGAGTTTCACTTCTTGAGAAGAGACCCCCCACACACTGGTTAGGAAACCACCGCCTATGGAGGGGCCAAACACCCCATTCCCACCAAGGAAGACCATTTCAGCAGCTGGGAGCCTGAACTGGCCAAGGACTCCCTTTGATCTTCCTTGATAGAGGAAAGATCATCAATAACCACGTTGCAACTTACCTCCAGGAATCTCCTCTCCACCCCCTTATTTTTTCCTGATGTGCCTGATCTTTCCAACCATACACCTGAGGCTAAGAGCGATTTCTCAGCCTTTGTCAGTTTCTCCGAAGAGTCTGTTTTATGTGCCCTCCACATAAAGAAGCAAAGAGCATTCACCCCTGGAGAGGGATCTCATGGCGGTTAACGGGGATCCCACCAGCGAAAACAAGAAACCCCTGGCATGGTGCAGAAATGCTCCCTTTGGTCGTAACCCAGGCCTCTTCCAAAGCAACCCCTGCCAATGAGAAGATGCCGTCACAAGACCGATAGGTAGATAAAACTTTATTATGGTCAAAGACCAGCCACACAAGACTGGTTTTTCCCAGGGCCAAAGTTTCCACTTTTACTTTCCCTGGACCTTCCGGCAATGCACACAGTCACATGCGGCTCGGCGCAATCGGGGCGCCTTTTGACTGCCGTGTGACCAGGCAGAGAGTGAGACCCGAAAGCGGAGAGGAAGCAGCGCTCTTATGCAAAAGGCCATCTCCCTCCCAGGGCTTTCCAGTGATGTAATCCTCCGGAGAAGAAGATTTCTCTAAACAAAACCACATAACAAATGAGGGGAGGCAAAGCTGCGGTTTCCCATTAATTGTGAGTTTGGAGGGGGGCTGAGTGAGTGATGTTCCCTTAATAAGAATTTTATAATGATGAGAGCCTCAACTGAATGCAACAGCAAATAAGACACCTACAAGAGGAATTAAGCAGAGAGGAGGTAAAAGGGCCCGGCTTATGAGACAGCTGCAGCCCGAGGATGATGCGCCGGTCTTTTCACATCAGTGACTCCTTTCTGTCAGCAGTTCCCGGCACAGCACCTGGCCTCAATGTTCTTCGAAATGACCCCGTGAAGAACATTAAATGGTAGAGCTGGGTTCAAACCACAGCTTGCTTGGAAAAGTTAATTCTGGACTACAACTCCCAGAAACTCTCTGCCAGCCTCATGGGAATCATAGTCCAAAGGTCACATTTCCAGCCTCTGGCCACACTGAAAGTCACGCAAAGAATCTGGCAGGTCACTTCAGCTATACTTCCTTGATGATTGTCATTACATGCCATGAAGTCTCTAAGAGGTATCCCCTATTAGGGGTTTCAAGTTATACCCAGTCTTCGAGGAGCAATTAGTCATTGGTATTCCCCCAGTGAGTTTTTACGGCAAAGCAGGGGTTCGAACCTGGGTCTCCGGGATCCTAAGACATCACCCAGCCCTCTGCTTCACCACACTGGCTCCTTGGCTGTACACGGCCAGAAATAGCTGGCTTGCTTTGATGGTGGTCTCAAGTCTCTTTCATGAAGAGAACCATTACGGAAGGACCGCTGACCAAGATCGAAATCACTTATTTTAGCAGCCCAGGAACATATTTTGTCATGGATAGTTTCAAGTGCTGGGTATAGAAGCCTTCAGATCCTGAAGCTGAGGCTCCAGTACTTTGGCCATCTCAT
The DNA here is from genome assembly GCF_051106095.1 of Pogona vitticeps. Taxonomy (NCBI): domain Eukaryota; kingdom Metazoa; phylum Chordata; class Lepidosauria; order Squamata; family Agamidae; genus Pogona; species Pogona vitticeps. The sequence continues at coordinate 25,592,360 of NC_135792.1, forward strand.
GAGAAGAGAAGACTCCCTGGAAAAGACCCTGATGTTAGGAAAGTGTGAAGGCAAGAGGAGAAGGGGACGACAGAGGATGAGATGGTTGGACAGTGTCATCGAAGCGACCAACATGAATCTGACCCAACTCCGGGAGGCAGTGGAAGACAGGAGGGCCTGACATGCTCTGGTCCATGTGGTCACGAAAAGTCGGACATGACTTAACAACTAAACAACAACAAGGATAGAAGCCTTGTTGTTTGGATTTACTTTTAACTCATTGTTAAAAGAAAATTTCCTATGTTGTTCTCTTGTTCTGGCTACTTTCAATCTCTAATTTGCTTTTTTTTTAAAGGTCTGTATCATATACATATGGGATATACGGAATCTTGAAATTAGGCCAAGGATCTCCTGAAATGAGACTGAAGGCAACTGGCTTTGGAAAGACGCTGCTGTCCCAGAATTCGGTATCCTAAGAGTCTAATCGGTGGGACTGGAGCCGAGAGAGTGACGTTCTACCCACCAATCAAGTTGAGAGCGTAATGAATGCCTACTCATGTCATATGCACTTATTTTCGCCATCTGTAGTGTACATAACACTTCAAAACAACCAAGGCTGATGAACTCCAAGTGCGGCGTGGTTATGAATCCGCTTCAGGTTTCAGCCCGCACTTTGCAGGAAGTGTATCTAAGGCGATGAGCTCCTGTCCCTCAAATAGGATCAGCGCCCTATGGTGCAAACAAAACAAAAATGAAGAGGGTCCCCAGCCCCTCTGAAACTGGAGAGATGAGACCCACTCGGGTCGTAACACACAACCCTAAGGCTGTAAGAGAATCAGGCAAAATCAAAGGGAAAAATAAGGCAAAAGAATGCTGTACTCCCTGTCATATGTCTAAAGACATATACCTTTGATCACACAGTGAAACACTCCTGCTGGAGTCTGGTGTAAGGTTGCCTTGCCCACGTGCCATGATTTGTGACCTACGTTGATATTCAGTTCTTTTGAAGTCCTGTAAGCAGTTTTGGCCTGGTTTTGTGTCTCTGGCTGGAATGTTTACCAGACCCGTTTTCCTTCCCAACCTGCAACGGGCCCCACCTCCTTTTGCTGGCGTCTATCCTGCTGCATCCCCGTCATCTCTAGACACTGAACCTCATCAAGCCCAACGGCTGTTTCCAGCAAGAAGCAAAGAACAGAAGCTCCCTTAACAGGGCCTGGGAAACTGGGCGCTGAGCACGGGGGAAGTTCTGGTGGGGCTCCTGGCCCTCGCCCTCCAGTCGAGATGCCCGCCCAGAGTTGGCTGCATCCAGAAAAGGAAGATTCCTGTGCATAACATAGAATTAATTTTTAAAAATGCCTCAATTAGGTTAAGCAAGCGCTGGCTTCCAAGAAAATGCAGCAAAAACAACACCCAGGGAAGCCGTTGGGTGTGTGTTGTTGATTTTGAACCAAGCTTTGAAGCAAGAAACGGCTGTTGGCTGCCCAACCGTTTGGCTCAAGTCACTCTTCCACACAAGGGAGAGCGCGGCTGTTGCCAGCAGCCGAGGACGCTGGTGCCCGTATCTCTGCTGCCAGCTAGTTCCCTGTGGTTTGAGGGCATCTGACGCGACTTCCTGGCTGAGGGTCCTCATTGTTTCCACCAGCTTCCTCCTTCTCAGGCGGTCTCAAATAGAGCGCCTGTGGGCACAACGCACAAGCCCATGCATGCACAAGGAGAGCCCTTATCTCTGAAGGTCAGGCCAAGCAGGTTTTCCTCCAAACAAAGCTCTCCCCCCCCCCCTGTGGCCGAGCTCTCTGTATTTTCTACTAACCCCACCTCTCTGAATGCAAAATTTCCCCTTTCGGGGGCAGAACAAACAGCCTTATCTCTATGCCGAGCAAACCATTCCAAGGATATATATTTAGAAGGCATTTCTGCAGCTAGCGACACAGAGGGACAATGCGTTAATTGGCCGGACTTAGAACAATGGGACATTAAAAAGTCCATGCTTAGTCAGAGGAGGAGTGAGAAGAACACCATGTGCCCTCAAGGGGATTAGATTAAAAAAAAGAAAGGAGATGATGCTGAAAAAACAGGCTCTTCCTTCTTGTGCTTTCCTTACAGTATTAAGGAAATACTGCCCTACGCACCACAGCCACAGAGTAGAAAACACTGGCCAGAAAACCAAGGCGGTCACCTTGTTTCTTTTCAAGGGGCTTCACTTTACAAAAAAGGTAGATGCCTGCATGTGTGATGAAAATATGAAAGTGTGTGTTTGTGTAAGAAAGCCCCTTCGGGAGGAAAAGAGGACAGGCGAGGCGTCCCCTCCTAGCCCCGCATTCCAGAATTCAAATCGGGATTGAGAGAAACAATGGAGATTTCCCCCAAGCCTTCCGCATATGTGCGTAATACCCCCTGGCAGACCATGGCAGGGTGAGGCCGCAAAACCCGGCACCAGCTGGAAGATGGGAAGAGACGGGTGTGCAAGCGTGCAGAGACCTCACACCCGATGAAACCAAACAGCTGCTTCTCCCCACATTTGCCCCCAAGACGTTCCACCTCGGTGCTTCATATCTTCTGCAAAAAAGGGGGGGACCTGGATACGCACACACACATACATGCTTATTTCAAATAGTCTTGACAGTGTTGTTACCACTGCATTCCGTGGGTTGCTCACCCCCAGATACCCCCCCCATGGCTGTTTTCCTCCAAGCCTTAAGATCCGGAACGAGACCCACAGGGGAAAAGCAGCTGGACACACGGGGAGGAAAGAAGGAAGAGCAAAGAAGAAAGACACCAGCTGGCGTCTTTCTTTCCAGCACCAGGCTGAGTGTCCAAAAAGTCACTTACAGTTTCCTCCTAAAGCCTTTTATTCTCCAAGAGCGGGTTGAGAAAGGGCCTCTTCACCGTTGCTGTTGCACTGAGACAATGAGAAGTCAAAGAAACCGGCTGAACGGCTGTAAAATCCGACTTGGACCTCCCCCAGTAGATTCTTGTCTACTTTCTGCCCATCCCGGATCTAGATGATCCCACGCAGGCTGGCAGCTTGGTTCGCATGATCCGAGGTTCCCTCCCTGCGCCCTGTGGGGTTTTGCTCTCCGAGAGAACGCCTGCTCTCTCTCTCTCTCTCTCTCTCTCTCTCTCTCTCGCACTCTCCCCCAGCTTGATGCCTTCCAGATCTGCAGGACTACAGCCCCCATCATCTTTGAACAGCTCGCTGATGTAGTCCACTACATCTGGAAGGCAAAAGGTTGAGGTAGACTGGCCTATCAACAGGAAGAAGGAATGACCAGATACTTCTTCTGCAGCCCCTTGGCAATTAGTCACAAATTAGAATCAAGCTCAATCTCTCTCTCTCAATCTCTCTCAATCTCTCTCTCTCTCTCTCTTTCTCTCTCTCTCTCTCTTACCTGGTTTGGGGGAAAAGAACCGAACTCAGAACTCCGCTGATTCTGCCTCTTTTACTCACACCAAGGCTTTGATGCCACCCCAATAAGAACTCAAGACCCTGATAACGGTCCAAAAGCTGCATCTTGCTATTTTAGGGGGGGGCAGAGGGAGGGAGGGAGAATGACGGGCATTCAGAGGAATAGACTTGGCTTCATCAGCACTGGCCAGCGTCCTTTCCTAGAAGGCTCTCGCTGTGCAGTCAAAAACTGTGTGTTCCTCACCTGCCTGGGACAGACTTAAGGGCAACAGGCAGTAAATTGGGTGACTTCCACGATAACAGCTGATGGCTAGGATGAAATGTGTCGAGGCAACATAGAAAGAAACATTTTGAACAGCCTATAATTACAGCTGACCTCATGTGAATTGGCTCTTGTTCCCATGTTTGAGAAACGAGGGCTCCCAACGAACACTTCACTGGAATCTCCCAATCTCCCTTAAAAGGGAAAGACTGTTTATTCTCACATAAGATTGCCTCAATGTGCTTCTGGCAAATTAGCTGTGCTTTTTTGTTTTGTTTTGTTTTGTTTGCATTTACTCACTGAAAGGCTTCTCGAGCACCGAAAGGTTTGCCCTTCTAGAAGGATAACTTGGGATCACACACACACACATCTGCCTTCAGATAGGATCCGACTGCGAGAGCATGTCTGAAGTTCAAGCACGAAACGTTGGTGTTTTATTTGCAACCTTACATGCTGACTGCAATTGGAGTGACTAGGAGGGGCCTCTCCGGGCTGAGGCGACTGTCAATCTATTTAGCACTGACCAATTGTTCCTTCCCCACCTATGAATTAAAGAGAGCCCCACCTCCCTCCTGAGTGTTCTTTTCCCTCTCTTTTTAGTCTGTTGGAAGTCAGGGTGGGTTGGTTGGTTGATTTGCTTGTTTGTTTGTTTGTTTGTTTTTGTTAGCATGCTGTTGATCTGTTCACATCTGTAAAATAATAATAATAACAACAACAACAACAACAACAAAACAATAACAATAACAATAACAATAACAATAACAATAACAATAACAATAACAATAATAATAATAATAATAATAATAATAATAATAATAATAATAATAACAATAACAATAACAATAACAATAACAATAATAATAATAATAATAATAATAATAATAATAATAATAATAATAATAATAATAATAATAATAATAATAATAATAATAATAATAATCCATTTCCTCAGACACAGAGTGCAAGATGTAATATTCATGGATTTAATTTAGCACTGAAGGGGTTTCTAGTTCAATACTAAGAGGATGACATACTTCTTGATCCATCCAGTTCCTTCTCCAGATATTATTATTATTATTATTATTATTATTATTATTATTATTATTATTATTATTATTATTATTATTATCATCATCATCATCATCATCATCATCATCATCATCATCATCATCATCATTATGAAGAAACATTTTTATTCTTTCTCTTACAAATGTCTCAGAGTGAGGTATAGAAACTCTAAGTGCTAGGCAAGGGAAAAGGGGGTGGACTACTTGGTGGAATTTGAAGCTATTCTCCTGTGCAGATCTCTGTGCTTCTGCTGTGCAGTGAAAGAGCATTTTACTAGAAATCGAAAACTATTCAACAAGGGAAGCTGCTCCTACAACATTTACAATCATCCCTTAAGAATCGTCCTCTTTGTTTTATAGGCTACCTATGATTACTGTGTCTGCCCTCAAAACAGGAAATGACGCCATCCCGTCTTATCTGTGGCAGCAAGATAGCTCAGGAATGAGTAATCAACCTCTCAGACATCCCATCTGAGTGACCAAACGCATCATCTGGTGAGCTCCTGCACTTTTCATGCACCTTGAATGCTGTTGTCATTCAGTGAACGTTGCTAGAGGCAGCCTCTCTCGTCTTCATAGCCTGGTGACCTGACAAGCCGGGCCTCCCTCTTTCCCCTTTACACACAACTGTTAACTTGCAAGTTTGACCCTCCAGAGGAGAAGCCTTCTGGTGTCGTGATTAAACTGCAGTACTGCGTCCAAGACTCTGTTCACAACCCGGGTTCAATCCCTGGTAGCCGGCTTGAGGTTCAATCAGTCTTCCATCCTTCTGAGGCTGATACACTGAGCACCCCAGCTTGCTGGAGGGGGCAATGTGTTGCCTGCACGATTAAACTGTAAACTGCCAGAGAGTGCTTTAAGCACTACGGGGCAGTATTTAAACAGCACATTTTGCTTTCTTTTGCTCCGGGTGTTGATGAACTGAAGTTCCCATCCATCTTGACAGCAAATGCAAATGGCAAAGAATGATGGAGATGACAAGCCAGGGTTGCTTTAAAATTTTGACTCACATACAGATGTGAGGGATAACACCCAGCTGTCTGGACCTGTCTGCTCTGAAACCAGCACTGGGGAATCTTGGGGGCAAACTGAGAGGCATGCAAAAAGCAGAGCATGCTTGGCTCAGCAACATCAGCGTTGCACTCTTGGGCAAAGCATCAAAAAGGATGGGGCCCTCCCTTCATTTTACCTGCCTTCTGTTCTTCTCAGTCTATATAGCAAGAGGCAGATCAACAGCCAGCTGAGGCTCCCTTCTTCTCTGCTTCTCCTCCACGCACATCCATCTTCCTTCCTTATCTTTTCTCTCCCTGCCTCACCCACCAGAAGCTGTTTTTTGGAAGAAGATCGACAAGAAGGATCCTCCCCATTGCTATCTTCATCCAGATTGGAGGCCCTCAAATCTCCTTTCCAGGAAGGTAACGTTGCTGATGGCCAGAAAAGTCCATTTGGGAAGAAAGCAGGCAAGGGGAATGCCACGAGCAACCTTCAGAACGGATGGTCCACGGGTCCATCTTAAAATGAAGAATCTGTGCTTTGAGACAAGAGCTCAGCCTGCAATCGGTCGTACTTTTTGCTCTCCGGGAGGTTCCATTGAAACATCAAGTCCACCAGATCCACAGTACAAATGGGCACGAAGCAGCAAAATAGTGATTCGTTCTTTGTGATTCGCCAGTGTTGACAAACCACAAATAATGATTTTTTTTCTGACGAATCAACAAATCGATTCATCAATTCATTTTTAACTTTAAAACCCCATAAAACGCACCCCCAAAAATGCTTAGAGTCACCAAATTCACCAGGAAGCTTCCCCTGATTCTCCTCTACAATCCCTCCAAGTTGGTGAAGACTGGGTTTCAGAAATCCAAGTTATACACCTACAAAGTGGGTCCCCCCCCCAGGAAAGAGCCCTTTAGCAGCTGGTTAGGTATGGGGGGGGCATTTTATAGCCAAACGAATTGTCAAATAAAAAATCAACAAAAATCTGTTGATTCATATTTGTTGAGGTCACCGATTTGTATGAACACAAATTGATAAATTAGCAAATTTTTGAATGAATTGGTTGATTCATTTTTTAAATTTGCGCCCATCTCTCATCCACAGCCGTTGGAATCCAGCACTAATTTTCCGCCTAGTCTCTTGAATCACCAGCATATGAAAGCCGCACATCTCTGCCCTCCACCCCAAGTTTTGCAATCCATACCTAGCATCTCCTGTTCAATGTGACCTTCCAGGTTAGAAGAGCCTCCACCCTTCATCATTCCTCTTGCCCAGCCAATCCGTTTCCTCTTCGCTTCTTTGGCGTGAACAAATCAGGCGTGGCCCTCGCAAATGTTCCAGACTGGGCGAAACTTTGGGAAAAGCTGCCGATCCGGCTGGGCGAGAGTGACAAAGTGCCTCTACAACAAGGCAGCTGTCATGAAAGACAGCTGGGAAGCTGGCAACTGGGTTCTGAGTGATGTTTCTCAAGAGGAGAAAGTTGCTATGATGCAACCCCGATAAGATTCTTTCACTCCCTTCTTGTCTGGCTCTGTACCGAACAGATAAAACGTGCTTGGAAAAGGGAACAGATACTCAGTAAGACAACCACCCGCAAGATGACTCTTCTTATGAAGCCTCTCCATCTGGATCTGTCTCACAGTGGTAGGACTGGGGGAGTCTTCTTCTTGAACGGGATCGAAAGAAGCCAGCAACCAGTCTCCTTTTTCTCAAGCACCCTCCCTCATTGACTCGTTGCTTCTCAAGTTCCCTCTTGTCTCCCTCTCAATTATTTTATTACAAGCTGGATCTCAACCAAAAATGTAACATTTTGAAGTCCTGGCCCGTTTTCAGAGAGACACAGCCTGTCTGTGCAAGCAACAGCCAACCAAATTATAAGGAGCAGGAGTATGTAGTGTACCTGTCTCGAAAGCCTTCCATCACGATGCTCAAAAGACAACTATTTCGAGACACCATCAACTCTTGCTTAGCAAGAAATTTCAGTGAATTGCAAGGGTTTGCTTTCCAGGCCAAGACCCAGAGAATTGGAAATGTGTATCTCAATGAGTTTGATAGGATCTGATCCTGATGCTTCTCATCTGGTGTCAACCTCTAGACCATAAATTCGGCAAGGGAACTGGTTTTTCCATAAGCAGGTGAGATGAGCTGTTATCCTCCTTAAAGGATCAAAAGTGTTCCTGATTTGGCATCTGTGCATTCACTTCAGTGCATGCAATGTTTTGCAAACTGGTCTCCTCTTATGCTCCTCTTTCTAACAAGGGACGAGCCCATGGCCGGCCTCCTTCTGCTCTCTGACCCCTGTTCAGTCCACCTTCCTTGAAGACATCTTTGAACCCAGCAGCCTTGGGAGATGTCAGGCCTGGGTCCACAGCTGAGCTATAGCCCTAAGCTTGTGAGGACTTGACCACAACCTCCCATGGTGTGAACACTGCCATGGGTGAACAATCTTTGTTGAACCAAAGCAGTGCTTAGGGACTCCTTATAGAGACCCTCCACCTGGCAAACAGATCCAGCCTCTTTAACCTGGAGAATGTTTAACCTAAGATCCTAGAGCAAAGAAAATAACAAAGACAGGAAAGGAAAGATTCAGTTTTTGATGTGAAAAGTTCATACAAGAATACATATAGTACTCCTTTTCCTCTTGCGAACAGAAGCACTGTAAAGGCAGCCTAGGTGGCTTTCTCAACTTACAAGTCAAGGGAGGGCAGGGCTCTGCTGGCTTCCAACTGCCTTGATTTTTAAAAAAGCAGGGAGGTGCTCGGCCTTCAAAGCAGGAAGCAGCTGGGAAGGGCTCCAGCGGCCTCAGCCTCCGGAGATTTGCCTGACGCAAAAGCACCGGGAGAGGGATCAGAAAAGGGGGTTCCCCACAGGTGTGGCTTCCCTCTCTTTAGCCCTCTGCCTTGGCTGAAAATGGCCCTGGTGCAGAATCCCAGCTGGATCGGAGCCCCATCTGCTCTCTGGCACCTAGCCATCTTCGCACTGCCTCCAGGAAGATTCCTTTCTCTCTCCCCTCCCAGCCCAGCTGTGAAAAAAGAAAGAAAGAAAAATTGGCAGAAGCCACAGATCAAAGGTCACCACTTTCTTTTTTTGTAGAAGCAGAATTCAGAAATGTTCCTTTTCAGGAAGGAAGGAGCCAACCGGCCAGCCTCCTAGAATCCCCCCCCCCCCCCGGCTGATGGCTGGACCGGTCCACACAGATTCTGGGAATTGCATCCCCTGCAGATCAGCGCTTTGTTACATTCCCGAGCCCAGGCAAAAGGGGGAAAAAATGCCTTTCGGAGCTTCAACTGCAACCTGAACAAAAAAGTAACTTTTCTCATCCCTGACAAGGAGAAAACATCATATCTCCAGCCCTTCCGCTATTAACAATACCAGTAATAATAAGGTCAGCTGCCAAAACCACATCCGCACCAGGCGACTCATAGCACTTCAGCTGTCGTTGGACTGTAAGAGTTGATATAGCTGATAGTGGGGGATGATGGAATCGGCTGTTCAGCAACATCGCGAAGGCCACCGGTTGCCAATTCCTGGCTGACGTTGCAGCAAGCCGGCTAGAATAGTATGGAGGTGGTGTATTGTCCCTATTGTTTGTCAGATCTCGAACTCAGGATCTGCCCCCTTTCTGCTGACCAACGAAGCCTGCAGCCAGAAGGCGTCAAGATTCTAAGCAGCAGGAAGACACCTTTTCCCGCCTGAAATTAAACTCTCCGCCACCCCCCTCCGTCCCCAAGACACCTAAGTTTGGAGGCGCTCGGCTCCAGTGATTCTCTGTGAATCACCAGAAGTCGCTCCTCGGCTGAAAGGAAAACCCAGAATATGGAGATCTAGCAAGCAGTGTCCTTAACAGCTGACTCACTCTTCTGTCTTGGGGAGGCTGGAACTGAACAGTCCATGTATTTTCTGACAAGAACAGGTTGAAGCCAAGCACAGCACACCCCCCCCCCCGTGGGCTGTCTTTCCTCTAGGTGGATTGTTTGGGCCAAAGCCAAACTTGCAGAAGTTACTCTTGGGTTCTCGCTCGCCACCGCCTCTCCCAGCGTGTTCTTTGTGAATGATCGGCCACCTTTGTCTAGCCTTGCCTCGCCACGATCACAGGACCAAGATGAATCAGCTCCTTGTTCCATGCAGCTGAATTTCTCTTTCTGCCCAGCTCTGGGAGGAAAACAAAGTGGCATTTTCTGTGAGTGCCACAGGAACGGGTTGCAGGGAGTCATTTCCTCGGACACGTCACACCGAGATGCCTTTATGGGAGCCTGAGAAAGTGGTTCTCTGGTTCACAGATTCTGCCACCAGACTGGCAGAAAAGCACCTCTTTGTAGTGTGAGAAGGGGCTGGTCTTTCTTTCTTTCTTTCTTTCTTTCTTTCTTTCTTTCTTTCTTTCTTTCTTTCTTTTTTGCCCCCCAGTAAATATGAAACTGCAGCCACCTCAGGTCTCTCTGTGATTATTTAGCTAGCAAAACGTGTGAGATGGGGGGAAAGCACAAAGGTGAAAGTGTCTCTCTCACGAAAAAAAAATGCAATACACTCCAACTGAGAGCAGAAATCGTAGAATCCTAGCATCCTGGATTCGGAAGGGGGCCTCTAAGGCTATTGAGCCCAACTCTCTGCTCAAGGCAGGAATCCAGTCAGGAGGTAAATGCAGGCTTTCGGAGCAACAACATTTTGTCACCTTCCAATTGCAAAGCTGCAACCTTGCCTGTCTCTGCCCTCAGTCAGTGGCTGAACACATGAACTACACTAAGCGGGTTGACCTGGGAAAGAAGGATTGAAGGCATGCGAGAAGGTTGAATGTCTCCCTTCCTTCTCTGTGATAACAATGACATCCTAGTGTATCCTCCAGCCACCCATTCTGATCAACAGTTCCTGCTTCTCTCTCTCCAGGAAATGTACAAAAGTGGCCAAGGAAAGAGGGGTGGTTCCTCAAGCCGGCGGACTGAAATCACACCCCTCCAGTCGCTAAGAAGGAGGTTTGGAATCACGTTGTCTCAATGCATTGAGACACTCTGTGGCCAAAAGGGTCAAATCGAGGCAGGTTTTTTGCTCCGCAAAAATATGAACACGTCCCCCTCCCCCATGGTCAGCGGCATTATCCAAAAAACAAAAACACATAGCCAGCCTTCCTTCCTTCTTTCCTCTTTCTTTTCTTTTCTTTCTATTCTTTCCACCTTTAAAAAATGCAAATGCCCAAATGCAAGGTCTTCTTGCAAAATGCAAGGTTTGGGTGTGGTTTCTTCTGAGATGTTTTGTTTGCTTGTTTGTTTTTGAACAAAAAAAATATTTTTGTGATTTGTCATTTGGGGTTTTTTTTCTTTTCTTTTCAAACTAGGGGGTAAGATGCAAAAATAAACAAATGCAGGTAAGCTCTTATGACTTTTCCCCAGCAGGTAGAAACTTTCTTTCTTGTAACCACAAAATAAACAAAGATGCGCAACCTGAGTGGTTGACCCCGTAGATAGCGAGCCGCGGCTTTGAGGCGATTTAACGCATCGAACAAACATTTCCAGCCCTTGCCTTACAAGCCAGTGAATGTTGTTGCACTGGCTGAAACAGGACTTTTCGTCTTTCGAGGGAACGGATGTGAAAAACCACACATGTACCTGCTTTGCAAGACCATACACGCCGTGAGGGATGGCTCCCATTTCTGGCCATTTCATGCCTGTGTGCACACAAACGGAGGAAAATGTCCAGGGTTTAGAGAAGTTACAGTACTCCTTAGAATATATTCTCCTGGTAGTCCAATTGCTCAGCTAGCACCGCTATGTGTGACACTGTCTGAATTATTCTAGCAGTTGTCGTCCATAAAAATAAATTGCTAACTCCTCTGATTGTAGTCTGGACGGTTATGCATTGTTATTTTTTTTTCTCTCCAGCCTTTGGACTCTGCCCTCTCTATGCATTTTAGTAACCTCCCTCTACCTTGTCTTGCTGATAAGGTGCCCTGCCAATAAGCTGAACGTTCACTTCCAAAACTCTTAAACAGCTCCAGGTGCCTAGCTTCTGGTTTTTTTTCCCCCTGACTGCAGGATTCCAGCATCAAAGCTCCACCTTCTCCTCTCCCGTGTTGGATCAAAAAGCAAAGATACTGCCAGGGGAAACGGGGCATCTGTTCCACAGGAGCTGCTGGAGACTGCAAAGAAATCTTGAGCCCTGGTGGTCTCCCGTGGTCTTGGCACTGGGGCTTTACACTTAATGTAAAACAGCTACGCTCTATGAGCCTAGAACAAAGCACCTCCTAAAGGGTAACTCTCTTCCCGGCCCCCATGAGTTCTAAGGTGTAGTTTTTAGCAAAGTGTGTCGGGCTTGTGCCATTTTAAGCTGCAAGTTTTGAACTCACAAGATGGACTGCTTCTCCCCCTGGACCATGTGAAACACACTTGATCTTGTATGCTTAGAAAAACTAAGCAGGGTCAAATTTAGAAAGGAGAACCACCAGGTAGTACCAGGTGCCACAGAGCAGAGCCCTAGATCCAATCCTCAGCATCTTCAGGTCAAGCTTGGAAAGAATCCTGCTGGGAGCCCTGCAGAATCCACACTGTGTGTCTTATGTTTCTTCCAGAACAGGGGAGGGAGGGAAATTCAAGAAATTGATAAGGCCAGCATCCGTTCTCTCCCACATTCTGGTTTTCTACGGGAAGTGCATCGTTTTGGGTGGACGTGTGTCCTTCCACTCAGAGAGACCTTCCTGTAGCCGGACATAGCACAGCACAAGATGACCAATACAGTGAGGACGTCCAGAATGCTGTTGAGGGTTGCATGGAATGGATGGTGTCATAAGCAGGTGTCGTAAGAAGGTTCTTAGTTTGCCCTGGGACTGCCTGCAGGGGCTGGTCAGTGCCAAAGAGGAAAAGAGAGAAAATGGACCGTTTTCACAGGGACAAACTGTTTTAGATCGATGGTCCTTAACTCACGGGGCTGGGCCCCAACTGGGGAAGGAAGGCGGGCATCAAGATTCCAGTGCTGATCTATTTGCTCTGGTGCAATGGCAATATGATAGATCAGGGGTTGACAGTTCTCGGCCACACTGTATGGGGTCTCTCAAAATGTAGCAAGGAACTTTGATCAGAAGGGAACAGCAGGAAGCGACAGTTTGGCCCCTACAGAAGCGCCTGCAAAACCCTAATCTGAGTTCCGCCACCTGTGCTCTTGGTTCAAAGAAACGGCGCAGACGAAGGCGGTCCGCAGACGCAACGCGCGGCATGCTTATCTTTGTGGCTGTTCTTTTTGTGAAGTCATTCAGGTGAGGGCTTCTGGAACGGCAGCCGCATTTCGGTTCCCCTGCACGAGAGTCTTCCAAAACTCTACTTTTAAAATCTCAGTGATGCCGACGCCTAATTTGAGAGACATCTTCCAAATATTTCTTTGGACAGATGACCCCAAAATCCTGCTTTTACCATGAACTAGCCACCCATACTTAAGCCATTCTTTGCGATCATTCATGGAAAGAGCTTGAGGAAGCGGGCAAAACAGAACATTTCATCTAACTAGGCTGATTTCTGAACTTTTCCACAATTAAATACAATTTCAAGGCTGGCTAATTTCACATCAACCCTCCCTCCCCCACAGCAGAGTTTACGCTCCGGCGCACCTGGCCTGCCGAGGCATGATGGAGACCTTGAAGAAGCTTGCATTTTAATGATATTTCAGTGATTCAATAGAGGTATTTCCCAACCCTTGTTCTAAATATAACTACCAGCGTCCAAATAGTGTTCTGTCTGAAAAATGGCAAAGAGGTATCCACTTGGGCACATAATCTGGGATTATCAGCCTTCCCACAACACAAACATCAACATTCACCAACATCTGGATATTATGAGGCAAAGTGTATTCGGTGCCTGGGAAGGTATGTGTCCGGCAAGGAGGTGGACGGGAAGGTTTCTAGGACACAACAATCACGATAAGGCAGGGGTCACCCAAGAACGCTCCCCCTCCCAGTATGGCGACAACAGGGTCTTCCTCCCTGTCCCCTAAACTTATTCCATCCACCCGACTCTTTTTCCAGAGCCACCAGGCTGGCAAAGGACTCTCCAGAGCAGCCGGCTCTATTGTTCTTGGCAAGTCACCTCTCCCACGCAATACTGTATTTCGGCTGCACATGATTATTAATAGTCAAGCGGGGAGTCTAATTGGTGCTAACTGGGAGGAGTGTGCAATGGGTGCAGGTGTGTGGGAGGTGGGAATCCTTTCTTCTCACTGTCTCAAAAACCCCAGGGGTTTCTGAAGGTTCGCACACAACTTTTTGAGCTGAAATGTGTACTGAAATGATTCAGACCGCCGCCCCCGTTTCGAGCCATTTTCCTTAAGATTCTTCCTTTGCCCTATTTTATTTCTCACCCGTCTGATTTCCAACCGGGGCAAACTCATGCTTTTTCTTTGCATCTTGTCGTTTTGTCGTTGCAATTACAAACACACACACACACAGCGCGAGAGCTGTTCCCACAAGGGATTTATGCTGCACAATCCTAACCCCACCAAAGTGAACAAAGCGTAAAAGATGCCACGATTCGCGAACGGAATGAAAAGACCCATCGCGTTTGAAATAGAAGGTTTAAAAATTGTACGTTGCAAAGTGAACCTGGCAGCTGTTTATGGTGCAAGACTGTGCTTCACCCCCCCACCCCGACCCCCATTTCCCACGGGGACAGAAAAGAGCCTGACGCCGCTGTATCCATGGAAACAGCTTTGCATCCTTCGCTTGGCCCAGGGGAAAGCCAAGGCGCGCCTCCGACTTCAATGGAAGAGGCATTCAGGCGGGGAAGCTTTTCTCTGAAATCATTTCCCCTACATTCAACGCAGCTTTCCTCCCTGGGAAGTGTAGCCAGGACAACTCCATGAAGTCACTCACGCATGCGAAACTCCCCTGGGTGAAATCCTGCACACTTGGGGCCAGATCCTGCCCTTGACCTTCCCAAGAGTCGATGAAAGGGGAAAGACAAGGGCGGAAGGAGCCGCCGAGGGAGACATTCAAAGGAAATCAAATTCTGGAGCGGCCGCACCAGCACGGTTGGGGTCCCGATCCTGGGGATGCTCGGTCCTGGGAGTAAGGCTGAACCAGCTCCGCGGCACCTCCACACCAAGGAGCCCAAGACTGGGTTGCGCAGGTCACTCCCTGCAGCCAGAAGAGCCCAGAATAGGGATCGGGGCATCCCCAAACGCTTGCAAACCGAGCGACAAGACTTTTTTTTCGCAGGGCTCCGGGAAAACCTGGCCATTGCATGCATGTAACAAAGGCATCGATGCTCTTTGCGGCTTTGGGGAGGGTCCAGCTCTCTCCCCCCCCCCGGCCCCTTGTGGAAAGCGGCCCAGCAGGGTTTAACCCTTCGCTCCGCCAGGGTCCAAAGCCCCGCAAGAAGACACCCCAAGCGCTGTTGGTAAATGTTAAAGGCCGGCCCCTTTCTAGCTCACCTGGGAGCCGTGAAGGTTTCCTCCCCCCCCCCCCCCGCCTCCCTTTCTAACCCAGGTGCCCGGCCCCCGCGGAGTAGAAGCCAAATGCCGTCGTGCTTCCTCGCAAGGAAAAGGAAAAGCGATCGGGGCCCCGCAAGGCGCTCGGCGGGGGAGTCCCAGCTCCCGGGGCTTACCTGCCCGCTGGGCGTCTTGGAGACGGCGGAGAAAGGCGGTGCGCGCACCTGCGCGCCTCGTTGTCACGTCTGAAGGCGGCGGCGGCGGTGCCACCTGGGCAGTAGGGGCAGCGGTGGCGGCGCTCAGCTCCCGGCCGACGGCTGGACTGCCCTGCCCACCGGCTCCGGGGCGGCCCTGGCCCTCCTCCTCCTCCTCCCTGGGGCTGGAGTTTCCCCTGACGCGCTCCTGCCCGGACGGGCAAAGGGGAAAGGATGACGCGCGCTCGCCGCCCACCGGGCACCGCCGTGAGAAGGGCGGGCGCGTGTCTCTCTCTCTCACCCTCCCATCCTCCGCCCCGACCCGGGGGCGTCGCCCTGGCTCGGGTTCACACGTGCGGCTTCGTCACTTGGCAAAAACATTTTCTGATAAGCATTTACATTTAAAAGAACCACCATGTTTTTAAAAGCGCAAGTGCCCAGTTTAATTAATGCAATTGGAGGGGGGGATATTGGTGCTTTTTTTCTCTCACTACAGTATTTACCCAGACGTCTATCTCCCATGAAACCTTTCTAGAAGATTGTCGCCTGGTGAGAGTAACAATAAGGTCCGCCACTTAACATTTGCAGCTTTCTTTCTGTACACACACACACCCAAACACAAATCTAGGAAAAAGGGAAAAAGGAAAGAAAAAATTCTCCCCCCCCCCCAAAAAATAGCTGGAGATTATTGTTTTTTCTGTCTCAGAAAGCATTTCGGGATGGTTTTCCCCACCAACCAAAATCAGCCCCAGAGTAATAGGTTTAATCTCCCACTTCAATTCTTTCCCCCCCCGCCCCCTTTAATATACAGTATATTAAAAAGTATCGGAGAACGAAGCACACAATCCTACGACACAATCCAATGGACTGTTGGCATTGCGATGCTGTTGTGGTGGTTTTCTTTGTCGTTGTCTGTTCTAGGTAAGCGAATGTGTTGAATTTTAAAATCATTTCCACTGAAATTTAATTTAAAAGGGCTACACAGTGAAAGTAAGGGAGGGCTGATTTCCAAGGAAGAGCCAATTCTGTGCGTTTTTGTGAAGTTGCTTATAGCTTGGTTTGGGATTATGTTACATATGACGTGGTTTAGATTTCTTAACATGTTTCCACAATATTATCAGTTGTTTCCTTTTGATCCATGATGGTTAACTAGAAGCATAACATGAATGGATCGAATTGTTTCTCATTGATTAATATTATCCATGCACCATTTTATTATTTCATCATCATCATCATCATCATACAACTGCAGGGACCCTGTGGGTCATCAAGTCCAGCCCGTCAAGGAGGCACACTGGGGAATCAAACTCCCAACGATGCTTTAAAGTGGTTCTTAACCTTTGTTACTCAGGTGTTTTTGAACTGCAACTCCCAGAAACCTCAGCCAGCAGAGCTGATGGTGAAGGCTTCTGGGAGTTGCAGTCCAAAAACATCTGAGTAACAAAGGTTAAGAACCAGTGCTTTAAACCACCGAGCTATCCAGCAAAATTGTACTCCTAGTAGCAGGAAAATCATACATCAAAACATTTAATAAGACATTTAAAAAACCCAATACAAATCATGTGCTCCATCCTCACCAGGACCATTTTTATGTCCCATCCCCTTTATGACTACAAAATCAATGAGTTCTCCCCGTATATCTATCAATATATTCTTTCTTATAAGCCCCTTCTTGGCTTTAATGGCATATGTTAACTTATCATTAACAGCTCTATCTCAAACAGCTCTCTAGAATTCATTTCACTGCGAATTATGTATATTGTTTTCCAGTTACTAGCTACATTTTACTTTATTATTTGTTTATTTAAAATATTTTAACACAGAGAAAGAAAGAAAGAAAGAAAGAAAGAAAGAAAGAAAGAAAGAAAGAAAGAAAGAAAGAAAGAAAGAAAGAAAGAAAGAAAGAAAGAAAGAAAGAAAGAAAGAAAGAAAGAAAGAAAGAAAGAAAGAAAGAAAGAAAGGATACTTTATCCCCACTATCTTTTGGGGGTTGCTTTGGGGCTTCCTATAAGTGGATAACATTCCCAAACACTTATGAGGCTGCTCAGAGACGATTGGTAATGGTGTGAATAAAATATATTGTCAATAAATAAATAAATCTGAGCCACAAATCCTGCTTATTTCCCTCTCGTAGGGACATCTCTTTCATGGGACAACTCTTTCATGGATTGCTGCCTTGTCGTGGCGAAGGGGCTTGAGTAACTCAGAGAAGCTATGGGCTATGCCGTGCAGGGATACCCAAGACGGACAGGACATAGTGGAGAGTTCCGACTAAACGCAATCCACCTGGAGTAGGAAATGGCAAGCCACTCCAGTATCTTTGCCAAGAACGCCCCATGATCAGAAACAAAAGGCTAAAAGATATGACGCTGGAAGATGGGCCCCTCAGGTCGGAAGGCGTCCAACATGCTACTGAGGAAGAGTGGAGGACAAGTACAAGTAGCTCCAGAGCTAATGAAGTGGTTGGGCCAAAGCCGAAAGGACGCTCAGCTGTGGACGTGCCTGGAAGTGAAAGGAAAATCCAATGCTGCAAAGAAAAATACTGCATAGGAACCTGGAATGTAAGATCTATGAATGTTGGGAAGCTGGAGGTGGTCAAACAGGAGATGGCAAGAATAAACATCGACATCCTGGGCATCAGTGAACTAAAATGGACAGGAATGGGCGAATTCAGCTCAGATGATTATCATATCTACTATTGTGGGCAAGAATCCCGTAGAAGGAATGGAGTAGCCTTCATAGTCAACAAAAGAGTGGGAAAAGCTGTAATGGGATACAATCTCAAAAATGATAGAATGATGTCAATACGAATCCAAGGCAGACCATTCAACATCACAATAATCCAAGTTTATGCACCAACCAGCATTGCTGAGGAGACTGAAATTGAACAATTCTATGAAGATTTACAACACCTTCTAGAACTGACACCAAAGAAAGATGTTCTTCTCATTCTAGGGGACTGGAATGCTAAAGTAGGGAGCCAAGAGATAAAAGGAACAACAGGGAAGTTTGGCCTTGGAGTTCAGAACGAAGCAGGACAAAGGCTAATAGAGTTTTGTCAAGAGAATAAGCTGGTCATCACAAACACTCTTTTCCAACAACACAAGAGGCGACTCTATACATGGAAATCACCAGATGGGCAATATCGAAATCAGATTGATTATATTCTCTGCAGCCAAAGATGGAGAAGTTCTATACAGTCAGCAAAAACAAGACCTGGAGCTGACTGCGGTTCTGATCATCAGCTTCTCATAGCAAAATTCAAGCTTAGACTGAAGAGATTAGGAAAAACCACTGGGCCACTCAGGTATAATCTAAACCAAATCCCTTATGAATACACAGTGGAAGTAAAGAACAGATTTAAGGAACTAGATTTGGTGGACAGAGTGCCTGAAGAACTTTGGATAGAGGCTCGTAACATTGTCCAGGAGGCAGCAACGAAAACCATCCCAAAGAAAAGGAAATAGAAGAAAGCAAAGTGGCTGTCCAACGAGGCCTTAGAAATAGCAGAGAGGAGAAGGGAAGCAAAATGCAAGGGAGATAGGGAAAGTTACAGAAACTTGAATGCAGACTTCCAAAGAATAGCAAGGAGAGACAAGAGGGCCTTCTTAAATGAACAATGCAAAGAAATAGAGGAAGATAACAGAAAAGGAAAGACCAGAGATCTGTTCAGGAAAATTGGACATATTAGAGGAACATTTTGCGCAAAGATGAACATGATAAAAGACAAAAATGGGAGGGACCTAACAGAAGCAGAAGACGTCAAGAAGAGGTGGCAAGAATACACAGAGGAATTATATCAGAAAGATTTGGATATCCCGGACAACCCAGACAATGTAGTTGCTGACCTTGAGCCAGACATCCTGGAGAGCGAAGTCAAGTGGGCCTTAGAAAGCCTGGCTAACAACAAGGCCAGTGGAGGTGATGGCATTCCAGTTGAACTATTTAAAATCTTGAAAGATGATGCTGTTAAGG